>NC_047174.1:2662500-3360000 GCF_009819705.1 Hippoglossus hippoglossus
TTCAACATAAAAGCCTCCACGCCTTCGCCGACATGTCTACTTGTGCATTTATATGTCAATTACACAAAATTACACCATTTGTCGCATGCTTTTAAGTCGGCCTGCGTGTATTTTTAAACGTGACAGGTCCCCGGTGGCAATCAAACCCTAACCCCTGTCTGTGACTGCCTTGTTCCAGACACGACAAAAATAAAACAGCCGAAGAAGAACTTAGAGGTGCCGACAAAAATATCAAAAAACCCGTCCGAGCTTTCTCTCCCTCTCCTCCCTCAACCCGGCGGCTGCACCGTGAAACAGGAAGCAGGAGATAGAGTGTGTGCACCACGCTGGATGGGTGTCTGATTGGACGTCTCAGTCTCAGGAGACGCTCTGTCAAAGGCGGGGTTGCTCTCGGCTGCCTCGTTGTTCATGCGTGTGTGTTTGTGTCATATATGTGAAGCCGCCTGTAGGAATCCACTCGACATTCAGGTCCAGTCGGGGGTTTGAGGCGTCTCGTCTCTTTCCCTGTCTGCGTTCGATCACGGCATCCGACTGTTTTTCTGTCTGAATCCCACGACGGCTAATTTGTAGTTTGTACGTTTCAACCATTAGAATCAAATAAATCACTTTAGACTAACGCTGCAGAACAAGAAAATGCTTGAGGAGTGAAGACGTGAAGGCTAAGATCCCCCCCCCCCCCCCCGGCCTGATTATCCCCTCCAGTTTCCTGTCTCTGCTCGGAGTAAAACCATTTTCTCATGCCAACCACACACCTACTGTCACGCACTGTACTGTCCTCTTTCCTCTTTGTGCGGTATTTTCCATTATCTGAGCCGGACCTCATTCCTTCTCGTGTCTCATACATTATTCCCACACACGTCTCGTTTTGCTGTTTTTCAACACGGACACTTTTTCCCTGTCGTAACTGTGCCTCTGTTCGTCCACACATGGTTTGTGAGGTGGAATCCTCACAGTGCGTTTGGTGCGTGTACATTAGAGATGCTCCTGGTACTATTTTTCCCTTTTTCCGATACAGAAACCTGGACTGTGTTGATACTGGTATTACCAAATAAATACATGCAGAATCAGAGAACTGTATTTCCACACCTCCATGTAGAGCCAGAGGTTGATATAAAACTGTATTTAAATGGTTTTAGTATCAGTGGCGAGCTCTCAGACCACATCTGGTTTAACGTCACATTAAGGTTTTTCCACACCTGTGTTTCTTAGCTATGGGCCAATGCAAATCCCAGTCAGCACACGGCCAGTTCAACCTCTTTTTATTCATTACTCACATTAACCCAGGGCTATCGGTTTACACTGGGTTATGAATCACACTTTATTTTCTCATTACACACACACACACACACAACTCGTTTATAGAATAAGTAATCAAATATGTTGGTTCAATCCTTGACCAGTAATCCTGTTGGGGGGGGGGGATATCTCTGCCATGAGGCAGGCGAGAGGTTTACTGAATCCACTTAGGTGTCATTAACTCAGCTTACATGGGAGTTAGCCCTGCGCAAATAGACTCAATCGTCTTTTTCATGTGCGCATCATGTTCCTCCTCCTGCTGTTGTTTCGCTGGACATCAAAATAACCGACAGGATACAGCGTCTCTCTCTCTCGCTGCTCTTTACTTAGTGAAAGTTTTCACAAAGCTGCCACCAGCACACGTGATAAAGTGAAGGAAGGAGCTCGCAGCTGTTCGAGTTACCAACCTGTCAGACATATGGCTGAGCGACACATCACACAAACATTGTTTACATCCAGGCTGCAGTTCCCTGTTCCCCCAACTTCAGTGACAGGCTGTCTTCTTGTTTCTAGATGTGTCAGTCACTATCTGCCACTGAGACTCCCTGCTGTGATCTTTGTAAGTTCTGCTATCATCATCATCCTCATCACAGACTACAGAGGGGTCCAAACACAGGCAGAAAGACAGGAGAAGACTTTTCTCTGTGGATAATGTTCGTCTTGAATAAAAACCTTAGGATGAGAAATATGGGAAACTGAAAAATAAGTGATTATGGCAACACAACGTGCCAATAGACAGTTATTAAACCAAAAGAGCAGTCAGAAGAACACATACCTCCACGAGTCCCACTACATTCAATCAAGCTCGAGTTAAACAAACAAAACCAACGAACAAGGGGCAGAAGACACGACCTCATCCTTGGACGTAATTAGTAATACTGATGTCTAGAAACTGTTTGGTTTAACAACCGTGTGCTAGACGTCTAATTGGTCTATTTTATGGTGAACTTTAATCACGTAAGTGCACATGAAAGCAGCGCTAGCATCCTTTTAATGACCGAGAAATCCCAGGTGAGACCGAATCTAAATGAGTTTTCAAAGCTTCAAGTGGTCCTAATGTAGTCAAGTTTATTTGAAATAATCTCAGTAGTAAGTAATTGTATGATTTGATCATCAAGGGTATTAAATGCCTTTCTGATGGTAGATCAGAGAGTCGCTGAGATACGTGAATCCACTTGGGGAAAACAAACTTGACGGAGGCCAATTAATTAGTGGAGAGGACTGGCAAAGGGCGTGCGGGTGTAAGAAGCCTCTTGTGCCATCTGATCAATCACTGACAATTAAACCTTTCAGGGAATTGATCAAGGCCCTGGCAACGAGAACCTTCGAGTTCAGCTAATTGCTGTTGTCCAGGCCACAGAAATCCAAGGAACAACCACACGGTGCCAAGACAAATCAGATCGGTGCGGTTCAGTGGGAATCAAAAACTGTCTGTTTCTGCAGACAGATGAGGATCCCAAAAAAAATCTGCACTGAGTGACATTATTAGTGGGATCGTACGATTTTCAGGCTGAACTGGGAACCTTGTTTGTGGTTCTTGGTGCTTTAAGCATAAAAATATCACTGTATTTACTCATATTCATCATTTAATTATCAAGAAAGCTCCGAGCTAAATCAAATATTTGTCCTGGCAGCTTCCTGTAGGGTTTATTGCCGGTGTGGTGTGAGGTGAATTTCCTTCACACAACAGTCGAACAGGACGTATCACTCCACAGCCCACAGGAAACTGTCTGGGGAGGGAATTTCAAAACAGGATATTTTCTGTTGAAAACACCATAAAAAGAATAAACTCAGGAAGGTGTTTTTCTTTTTCCACGGAGCACAGGCAGTGGAATTAACCCCCCCTCGCTTTTATACAGTTGGGTTGTTAAGGGATATATTCACAACCAGAAGGCTAATTACAATAATCAGTCACTCTGAATGGCAGGTGGTAAAATGGACTTTGGAAATCTATCCTTTAATCACAGAGTTTGAAGATGTCGGAGTCGAACTGGATTATATATATTCGGGTGCCGAGCACACGATGTACATGACTTCACATGTCGTAAACATGGCCTCACATCTGTGGCAGAAGAAGGTCTTGTAAGAAACCTTGGGAATCAAACCTCCGCTCTGCAGGATTCCCACATTAATCTGTGTTTCTCTACAGTGTGAGGGAGGCAGCTGGGACACTCATCCCTGCCCATCACCAGATTACTCTGTCCGACGCAACTAAAAAGGAGATTGGGATTAGATTTCATCAAAACCAAGCATCATCATTGTTGTTCGGTGTAATCGTTCAGGGATACAGGTTTTGGAAATGATGAAAACCTGCTTTTATGACGAGTGGCCGAATTAAAAGAGCAGATTTTCACTATTCTGTTGATTCATAAATGATGTAAATTGAATTTCACGCACAACAGTAACTTGATGAAGACATTACTTTAGGTGTTTTATTATGTTTGTAGTGATTAAACATACTGCGGCTCAATAAATCCTGAATCCAACATTTACTGGGTTCTACTCGGACCCAGATCTCATCCTCCCACCAAGTTTCGTGGTAATCCGTCCAGTAGTATTTGCGTAATCTCGCCAACTAAACTTTATGAAAATACATAAAGGTAACAGAGGTAACAAGGACTCGTATATAGTACCAATGTGTACAGTTACCACATATGAGTTCAAATTCCCTTTCCCTCCCTCTCCTTTCAGGTTTGCCGTCCTTTGGTTGCCCTTCCATCCTCGAAGCACTTAGCTTAGATTAGCAAAGGGACGGGAGACCTTTCATTTTGTCCATCACTCCATATGTCGTTCACTCCTCCCTCCCCCCCCCTCCTCCCTCTCCGCAGCCAGATGAGGTGGCATGCTGTGCATCTGTATGCATGCAGGGACGTTAAAAGCCCTGGCAGTCGGGTGCATGCAGCGAGTACCAGCTGTACTTTTTACTGATCAAATTTTCATCAAAGGCCCGGGTCTCTTTGAGTCGGAGCCAGACAAGGACCGAGGAGGAGGAGGAGGAGGAGGAGGAGGGAGACAAAGAGCGAGTCCATGTTTCTTTACCTGCTCCTTCTGTTGTTCGCCTCTGCACACCTTTCATCGCTGTGACTCATCAGCCATCATCACTCACTCTCACACAGACACACACAAATAATAAGCACTAAAGTAGACGCTATATGTTATCCGAGGAAGACGGATGTGGGCTCCGTTCCACTGCGACTTTCTCTGGACCCAGCAGGTATTGATGCTTTTAGCAATTTTACCCACAACATCCCCCCCCACTTCAGCTTCATCCCTCAGTCTTTTCAGCACTTCACCCCAGTAATTTAGTGCCAAACCACCAGGAACATTCAGA
This sequence comes from Hippoglossus hippoglossus, assembly GCF_009819705.1. Classification (NCBI taxonomy): domain Eukaryota; kingdom Metazoa; phylum Chordata; class Actinopteri; order Pleuronectiformes; family Pleuronectidae; genus Hippoglossus; species Hippoglossus hippoglossus. The sequence continues at coordinate 2,667,128 of NC_047174.1, forward strand.
CACCCTGTCCATCAGCAGCCCTCGGTGCTCCGAGGCCGCCCGTCAGCACATCCGTCTACCTCCTCCGTCCCCGAGGCGTCCCTGACCCGAGGGGGACCTCGCAGGTGAGACAGTGAATGACTCATAACGGCCGAGACAGGACGAGGTGTCACAGTTCAGCTTCACTCTTTCACGCCTGTTGAGAGGATGATCAGTTCTGACGACGTGCAAACCGCCCTCCTCAAAGGAGCAGCTACTGTTACGACTGTGCATCCTAATTAAGACTTTTGAACATTTAAAAACAACTTTCTGATTCTAAACCTAATGTCTTTAGATTTTGTCGGAGAGGATGTGACGCACCAAAGATTAGTTGCGATGTTTCTTATGTTGTACATCACCCGTTGGTCTGTGAGCTGCCATTTTCAAGTCTCACGCCCTGATACATACCTTATCGTCTATTCGACTCTAAATGGAACCATAATTTACAACAGGAACATCAAGGTTAGCACGATGTCGGTGCTAGCAATGCTAACATCGGCCACAAGGGGCCCAACAACCCGATTCCATTCATCTGTAGACACCGTGAACCCAATAACATTGTGCTCGGCTTTGATCGTTTGCTGATTGTTTTCTTACTTTTATTGCTGAATAGTGTAAATTAAAATATTCGGCTAAATTAGTCGTAACGAACTTCTCTAGTGTTGTTATTGCTAGTTTCGGGGCCACAGTCTCGACACTTAGCGGTTGACAAATCAGACATAATGTTGCTGTTGATTTTGTGTCTGCTGAAGCGATGGAACACTCATTGATTTTGTAAATGGGTTTTGCTAACTGAGCTCTCTCTCTCTCTCTGCTAATTGAGTTGCTCACTGCTATAGGTGCATATAAGAGGTTTGTTTAAACCTGCATCTGTATATAATAGAAAGGAGTGAATACCCAGGTCATTCTGAGTCAAATCCCGTTTTGTGGCATCAGCTTAAAACAGAAATGAACAAAAAAAACTTTGTATGTGCAGGTTTTAAGGTTCCGGGGGATTTTAAAAGCTTCTCTGCAGACGTATCAGTTCTTTGGTTTGCAGTATCGTTCGTTAAGAGACTGAGACGTGTAATTAAAAGAGAGAAAGAGGAGAAGATGTTAAGGAAAAGTGAGATTAACACAAATCCCCGCATTGGCAGAGTAGAACAAGACCTGACCGTAATACCTATGTGACATTTTCACAGCCTCTCGTCACTAAGCAGACTCACACGAACTCCTGCACGCAGACGACAACTGGCTCAGCGAAGTGAGAGGCTCTCTGGATTCTCTCCGCGCTCGGGAGCAGCACTTTTATACATCGATGAACGACTCTAGCATCTCCAACCTACACTCAGCCGCCACAGAGGACGAGAACCCACAACAACAACAGCATTTAGGGTTATCATCGGTTATCCGTGCAATCGATGGTTTGTTTAAGCGATAGTCTGGTCGGGCTGGAGGCAAACAAATCGAACCGCACACACAGAACTTACCTTGGCTCTCGCTAATGGGATACATTCATCTGTACCACCAGCAATTAGAGGGATATTAGTGGGCATATAAAAGGCACTCGTTACCTCACTCAATCTCCTCTGCTGTGCAGCCTCCCTTTCATCAGTCAGCCAACAGCACAATCCCTCCTCGGTGTCAGATTCAATACAAAGGTGTTGAGAGAGAAGACAACGGGGTGTTTCTTACCTCTTTCCCAGACAGGTAGTAGGCGGACAGCAGACCTCCCACAAACCGGATGTTCACCTCAAACACAGACACCTCTGCGTTCTGCAGCACAGACACAAGAAAAGGAAATAAGACATGATGAAATAATTACACAACTCATGAATACACATTTCTCTCTCGCCACAAACGGGACATTAAGAGTTTTTAGACTTTGCGTTGGCCTTGAGGAAGATGGAAGATTAGACCGAGGACGGCTGTTCACAGTCCAGGCAGATATTTTTGGATTCAGACGTCAACAGTTCATTGTGAATACATTTAAGTACTGCTGGATTCAGCGCTGCTTTGAATCGCTGAGTAGCTAAATGAGTGCGAGCAAGATAAATAAATGAGCTACCGAAATGTTGGGTAACAGATCTGGGAATGTTATACAAAAGATATGTGTGAGAATACCTGTGCTACATGACAGGTTTGTACCTATTTTCAGCCTGAACGCCTGGACCTTCGATGTTACGCAGCAAATGACAAAGAATATACATAGTTCTACAGTTGTTTTTAGACATTTTAATGAAGAACTGTTCATATTTTATCTTTCAGAGGAATGTGGAGATTTTTACCAATCATAGTGGGGTTGATTGGATGGTTATAAAACACAGAAAACCATGAATAATTGTGCAAAACGAGCAAAAACAGGTTTAAATATAAGGCCACATGTACGAGCACACTTTTTCCAATTCCCAATTGTGACGTCCCCTTTGTAGTGAAACAAAACCTTGAATGGCAGAGGCAAATTGTGCAGCATCCAAACACACAATGCCTCTATTTCTGGACAGTTTTTACCACAGAGAATGGGACAAATAAAAGCAGAAGTTTGCTGAATCATCTGTCTCAGCGGCAGAACAATAACGCCTCATTTCTCTCCCCCGTCCTCTTCATGTCTGTAAGACTCTCAAATCAGATGAGGTTTTTTTTTGTGTTTGACTGACGGCTCTCATAAGTCACTGCCGTCGACCAGGGACAACACAATAGAGTGCGTCCTGTGCAAAAACAAATTATATGCCACGTCATGTCTCCCCCGAGTCTGAGTGACAGACGGACTTGTTAATTCATCCCAATTAAAAGTTAAGTATTTGCTGCGCAACAGAAAAAGCAGCTGCAATGTTAAAAAAAAACATTATTTCCTTCCTACTGGCCGCTGAGTGACTATTTCAGTTTTAAATATCGTATTGTTGAATGATTGTTTTCTGCCGTGGTCCTTCAGCGTCTTGTGCAACTGCCTCTCAGCAGACACGTGTGTTTTAAACGGTCGCACAATGACCCCGTGAGTCAGCAGCTGTGTGACGTTATCTCGTTCCTGCGCGAGGGCCTGACAACCGCTGGCAGGAGAGAAGTCCGCTCTCCTGGTGTCGCAACACTAAAGCCCTCGCAGAGCCAACAGGAAACTGACTAAGCGCCGGCTTTTCCTGGCCCCCGAGGACTAAATAAGGTTGTCGCAAGTCGAGTTGATGAGATAATGTTCCAGGCCTTATTAGATTAGAGTGGATCCTATGATCTGTTTGGCCGAAGAGGAGTTGTGTCACCGGACTGGGCTGCGTCTCTGGTCCCAGAGCTTAAAATTACAAGAGTAACACAACCGTCACTATAACTACAGCTTAAATACATAGTGTTACTAACTTTACTTTTTATCCATCATACTCTTTTTAAAGCTTGGATTGTGAGTTGTGTCCCAGAGCCAGTGTTTCCCACACACACAACCTCTTACTTACACGGTGCATTAACAGTCACCAAAGTAGATTTGAATGACCCATTTTAGCACTTGTTATTTTTATCAGAGGAACTTTGGTAGACTAGTAACAACTTCTTCAACTCCTCACCCGCCATAAATCACAGCTGAGGAGTCCAGATGCTTTGTAGGAACGTAGAAAAACACTATTTCAGAAATTCCTGTTTTGTGATTATCTCGGTTTATGTGATCATTATCATTTGTTAGAGCTTTTTGAGTGTATGTCATAAGTCTACAGCAAAACACACAGCTTCTCCAACTAAACACAGCAAGGAACTATGGCTACTATCAGATCTGACTGTCCCACTGGCCACTGCTGACATTTTCCTCTGTGTGTGTGTGTGTGTGTGTGTGTGTGTGTGTGTGTGTGTGTGTGTGTGTGTGTGTGTGTGTGTGTGTGTGTGTGTGTGCGCGCAGACAACTCAAAGCCTCCAAGAACCTTTGTACTTTGCTAAGGGACGTCTGCCCTGATGTGGACATCGAGTTTTACTTTATCTGGATTTGTAGAACTGTCCATCCGTTACCTCGTGTCCAGAGAGACACACTCCAGTGGACGCTCCAGGCTGCTGTTGTCCCCTCTGTGTTCACCAGTCTCAAACTATCTCCAATATTTAACAAGCCCCGTTTCTCTCTTTTCTGCCTCCAAAGCTCGCACATGTCTAAGTATGACACGTCTCAAAGAACTCAAGGTGACTGCGCCTTCACTTTTAAGTGTCCTACAAGCTCAATGGCAGCGTTTTCCAAGTTTTAAATGTCCTCAGAGAACGCATGTATATTTAAAGACCTACTTTGCTGGATTGTTTCACACGAGTCACTGAAAGTTACGTTTGTCTCCTCTAATGTGTTCAGGAACTTTTCCCAACACAAGTGGGGACAAATATACATTTGGAAAAACATTTATAGAAACAAACTTTGTCGACATTTTCTAACCTCGTTGACTTTTTCAACTCTTCCGAGGTTGATGTCAAAATAACAGCGTCGTCGCAGAGGCTTCTCAGCAGAATGTGCTTATTGTAAAGCACACGCACAAAGGCTCAAAGGCAGCGTCACGTCTCAGCAGCGTTGTCAGAAAAACAACGGCAGCCTCCTGCTGCACGGGGCTGTTCTGAGTGGCAGGGCGACTGCTGGCAAATACTGCAAATAAGGCACAAAGCAGTGGCTCTGAAAATCCACGTCTGCCGAACCTCCGGGAGCGACGCGACGCTGACACGCCACAGGTTTGGATCGAGCACTTCAAGTGAGATTAACGCTAATCTGAGGGGATAATTAACTGAGGCAATAGATAATAGACGGATGTTTGGCTTAACACATTTTGTAAACACAGTCCTGTTTAGAGTCACGGACGCAAAGACAAAGAAAGTGTTTCTCTGTTCCTCCTCCACCACGAGCTTTAAACGGGATTATAATGAGGACGGTTCAACAATCAAGGCGAACTTCAAACGAAAGGGGCCAAGTGTGTGTCTGTGTGTGTGTCTGTGTGTGTGTGTGTTTCACAGGCATACTTTACATGTTCCCATGTCATTAAACTAATCAGCTGAAGCACAGCAGACCTTCAGAAATTAGCACAAAAAACATTCCTACTACACTTAATGACCTTTTATTTGTGCTCACAGAGATATCACGTTCTTCAAGTATCTTTACAGCTGCTGATAACAAGTCAACAAGCCATAAAACAGCTCAAAGGTTTAGTGAAGAAACGTTTCCAAAGCGATAAATCAACATTTCACAATTACCAATAAAGATAGCGCCTGCTTTTTAAAAGCTTTTAATTAAGTTTACCAGTGAGTGTGCACACAAAGACAAATACATATGTAAATATGTTAAAACTGATTAGTCAGACATCTCTCTGTCTAATCTGTGACGTCTCAGTATTATGTTTATTTTTAAAGGTTCCCTACATTAGGAAATGTAAAGATTATAGTGTTCAACTGAATCACAGCTCATAAATATCCCCAATAAATGAGCTACTGTGTCTAAAATGTGGAATCAGACGATGTCCTTCCTTATTTTTCTCTATTAGAAGCTCTGAGTAAATACGTCCTTGTTATTTCTTTGTGTTTTTACGAGAAGGAAACTGCGGTTGTGGTTCTGGGTAATGATGCGATGACAGAAACGTAAAAAAGCCGATTGCAACACAACTCATATCTGCTTTTTGATGGATTGATTATTATCCAGCAGACCAAAAAAAAAAAAAAATACACACACACCTAAAAGTGATTTTTCATGTTTCACTACACAGACTGATGTAAACATTTCCTCTCCTTGTAATCCTTGCATCACTGACGGTTCACATTAAAGCGACAGCCCCGTCTCTCTCCAGTTCCAGACACTGTTTGCCTCTGGCAGCACTTTTTTTGGGGAAATCACAGGTGGACGCCGCTAAATGAAAGTGTAAACAAACCGCCAAGATACATCGTGGGCCAAACTCATTCCAGCCGGGTCTTTGCTGCAGAAACGTCTGAAGTGATTAATGCTGTACTTTCTGTGGACGGACATTATACTAAATTAATCAAGACTGCACATAAACAGTAAAACACTAAAAAAGGACTTTAAAAAAGGTCTCAAATAAAAGCCTGGTTCTCTGCCAGTGACAGTGTTTATAGTTTGTGGGTTTACAGTCACATGATGTGGCCTCTATCAGCAGAGGGAGCTGCTAGGTCGACTGAAGTCCACGGTTGAGTCACTTGATCAAATCTAAACCACCTCCAGGACACATGATAGAAACATTACCTGATTTTAACCAATATTTAACAAACCGAGGAGCTGTTCAACATTTGCTTCACGTTAGACTCAGTCAAACTGTCTAATAGCCATTAAATTACTTGTGTATCGGGGTGTTTGATGCAGTGTTGTCGTCTCTTGTGTTTCACACGTCTTTAATTATATCACGATTGTGTCTCCGGTACATTAACACCTCGACGTCCACATTAAAATCTCATCAACCGTAATGCATGTTAATGAAGGTGCCAAGTGTCTTTATTGTGATCAATGACTCGGGACTTTATTGACTGAATTATGACGGAGGACCAAGGTTTCTGCCGCGTCTGTGACCTCGAGGCTCAGGAGGCCGGGAAACACGCGTGTGCTACTTACCACGTTGAAGTCGAGGTTCTTCTCCACCCACTCGGTGGCGGCGTCAAATTCATCAAACATTTCCATGATGTAGAGCGTATCCAGAGCGTCCACGATGGTCGCTCCTTTTATACTTCCTGCAGGAGACACAGAAAGAGAGGAGACACAGAACATTAGTCTCTGCTGTGTTACCATGACTCTGCTAAACATCTGAAATCCGGGGAAGGAATCATTAAGTTTCACTTCTCCAAATGAGCAAAAAAACACCCGTGAAGTTCACAGGAATGTTATTCACTTCATCAGTGTGACTGACAACAGGTGCTGGCAGCAGCTTCACCAAAAAGCAGCTCCGAGTAAACAGCAGACGTTAAGAGTTAAGTTTGGATATTGAATAATTTATTTTTCGCTCGACAGATGGTGAGAGGCAGCGATTATCGGTGCCGATGAGACGTCGGGAGTGCTGCTCATCTCTGGTGATTAGCCTCTTAGCGGGAGGGAAGACACACAGAGACACAAAAACCATCATTTCAGCGCCGTCGCTACTCGAACCCCCCAAAACAACATCCAACACCACTCCAACACCTCGTCTGCGCAGATGTCCGAGTGCCAAATAAATCATTAAGCGTTTGCAGCACGGCGCTCCCTGCCAATCTTTACACACTCGTTATAAGCAGAAGACCTCATCTGTCGGAGCTGCGTGACGACTTTGAGGTGGGAAGGAAAATTGCATGAATACGGAGGTGTAGGACTGGGAGGTGGAGAAAATGGAACATTACGATAAGCAAGACAGAGAGAGGAGAAATGAAAACATGAATAAATCACTGACAGAAGAACGACGAACGGGAAGAAAAACAGGACGGAGAGAAAAGTGCTGAAAACAATAATAAATCTAATGGGGAAAAAAAGAATAGACAGAAAAGAGAAAAGTTTGAAAAGGCTGTAAAGTCGAGATGGAAACCAGGAAGGTGATGGTTTGTTATTATGGGAATGGGTCGGTTTGTATTCCTGAAAGTGGTGGGAGGAGTGGAAGGCAGCTAAAAGCTTTCCATTAGACACAATGCTGAATCATCAGCTGCAGCCCGTTGTCCATCAGAGCCAGAGCCGTGTTCACTGTGTCTGGAAGGGATTATTATTTCTTTAAATACACCGCCGCCGGACGACACTTCCGCCGAGCAGACGTGAAGGTGATTCTGATGACGAGAGAACAGGAAGAGTGTCTGACAAGGTTGCAGAACTTCTACAGAAACACACGAGCATTATGGGAATAGATCAACATCTATGTAACTGTGGTTATTGGTTTGCTTTCCGAGAGAAAAGGGGTAATTAGCCTAGCTTAGCATAAAGACAAGAAATATAAAAACAATACTAATTGATTTGTTTCATAGGCAGATTTATGCCGTTATTTACAGCCCAACTGTAATATTGGTATATGGCATGTTGGAATCAGCGTTTATGTTTGCATATGCGCCAATAAGTAAATTTGACGTAAAAGAAAGTATGCTAACTTCGTCACAGTGAGGTTGCCAGGTTTGGCAGAGTAGAGAGACCTATATTAAAACATTCCCTTACCATATCTGGCAACCACACTAGGTATTGATCTTGAACTGAATCTAAACTGCAGTTTTAAGAAAAAAAAAGGTTTATAGATTAGCAGACAAAAAGTGCAAAAACACTTATTTCCAACATGGTGCCAAGATGTCAAGACAAAGACAAACGTAAGAACAACACAAAAACATCTAACAACAACTAATCTAAAAACAAAATCCTAATCGGAACCACTAAATCCTAGAAGCCAGGAAAAGCCGAAACTAAAATGTGAAATCCGTAACTCTATTCCATCAAACATCCTCGACACGACTTTTAAAAGCTCCTCTTAGATTTGACAGCTCTGTGACAACAATGAAATCTGCATTAAAACATTCCGTTTGAATTCTCTGTTACATGTGGACTCAATCATGCTGCATCACATCCATTAAATCATATTTTAAATGAAAAAGACCAACATCAGCCCCACTAATCCCATTTGCTGGTCATGTGCTGTTGTCCAGCAGCTTCCCTGGAGCCATGCGACAGAAACAGAGCATGTAACCGGAGGTGTCACCAGATGCAGTCACTTGTCCTTCCTGTTTTTTTCGTCCGCTCTCACATTCTGCTCCACTGAAGCCTCCAGAGCGACAGCGAGAGGACAAGACACTTTGCTCCACGTCCATTGTCTTGTCACCGTGCTTCCTCCCCCCCCTCACGGCTCATCCTGAATCTGTGTGTGTGATGGGAGAGCTACACATTCTCTAATAGTGACCAGAATATAAACAATAAATTAAAAAAATTGAAGTCGGAGAGAAGAGGAAATGTTTTTGGATTTTGAAACAAATCCTGGGTCATAATAAAACAGCTGGTTAGTCTCTCTATGACATGTGGGGACAAAAGTTCAAAGGAAGTCGACTTGAAAGAATTAAATGAGTGAATTGTTCATGCGTTATTTAAATAATATAGTAATTGGGACGTACAATAACATAAAAAGGACAAATTAGAGTAACCATGTGTGATTTATTGTCTCCTACTGATATTAATTCGTAATTTAAATTCTCTTTCCACAGTTTTCTCCACTCTAGGATCTGTCTATTGTCAAAACATGACATTTATGCACAAAGCTGTCACACCAAAGTAAAAATCATCAGATGGTTTCGGTTATTGTTTCACCGTGAGGGGAAAGACCAAGTGAGTTTAGTTCCCAGGAAGAAGAAGAACAACAGTTGTTCTAACTGGACGTGGAACTGAAAATGTCCGTCTGACTTCACTCTCTCACCACGGTAAAGAAAGATAGAGATAAATCCTGGATTGCCACGGTTTTCCATATCTGAAAACATTATTGGTTCTTAACAAACGTTAATGGAAATTCGGTTCAAGTGGTTTTTGAATAATCACAAACAAAAGGCAAATCCTTAGTTGCGGCACTGGATTCATCTACTTTATCACCTTCCAGTTAACCTCGGTGCCTCGTTTATCCTTCTTCACCATTCATCCATTTGACCAAACCTTCAAACCCCTCGTCTTTTCATAAAGTGCACAGACGACGCTGATCACAGAGGAAGATCTCTGGTGTCAGTGAGTCAGTCTGTCCGGGGCCACGATGGCACAGGGGGCCATCGAGAATCCGCTGAAATCAGTTTGTTACCAGATCTGGGATTTGTGGCCGCGACCAGATGGAAAGGCTGTATGAAATTGAGCTGGGATTCAGCCGACGTCTGTGAGGTTGGAGGGGCTGAGTCCGGGGATCATGGATGGTGATGTGTGTGCTGCGGAGGATTTTGTTTTCCGTTAGCGACAGGGAGCACGGCGAGGAAGCAGATGGCTCAGCAGAGGGCAGCATCCGTGGTGCCTGTGGAAAACACGAGTGGCGGCTGAGGGGGAGGCTGAGGAGGAGAGGCTCAGCGGTGCCTCTGCAGAGAAGGAGCAGTAGGGGAGGACAGGTCGTATGATATCCGCTGCAGGTGGGAGGCTTATCACAGTGGGAGAATTCTTTCATTTGTTAATGTGCTTTCCAGAAAAAACACTTACAGCAGTGTGTTTCCACCCACAGCAACGAGCCGCGTCTGCTTCAGCAACAATCAGTCTATTAAAAGAATGATGAAGTGAGACGTATTTTTTATAAATCAGACAATTGTTGAAGTTCATTTAAATGTCAAACACTCTCTGGTTCCACGGGTGACATATCTCCGGAGGTTCGATCCCGGGCTCCTGATGCTGCGTCATCACCGTGTCAATGGGTTTCTGTCGGTCTGAGCTGCAGTAGCTGTCATTAACGTTTTAAGAGGACGTGGACGACCTTCTGACAAAATGTGATGAGTTCACATTGGCAGGGATCGATTAGCTTGTCGACCGACCTGGCTCAGGCCCAGAGACACGAGGGTGGTGGGGACAAAAGCATCTTGTTTTAGAGACGTTGAACATTTCTTGTTGAAAAGTCAAACGACCACAAAGAGAAGCAGAACAATGACAAACAACATTTTGTGTAGGAGGGTTAGGAAGCTTTTTACGTGGATTCTGTGTCTCATCATCCCTCCATGAACCAGAAGACCAGAAAAGCCAATGCATTTACTGAGAATACCACAATGTTAAGGGGACAAATGTAAATTGTAGTTACAGAAAATGACCTGGGTTACACTGTTCCCCTCCAAATTGCACCAGTCTCTGCAGGCACAGCGGTCACACGCCGTGCCCACCCGCCGACACAAGTAATTTCCCAACCTGTGGGAAATGCCGATTGTGATCCGGGCAAAAGCTCCACTTGCTCTGTTGTCGGCTGTGAGCGCGAACCTGCCTCCTCCTGCGACGTGTCCTTGGCTCTCAGCAGTCATTTGAAATGAAAGACTACCTCCCTTTGTTCCCTGCAGTTCGCTACCAGTGTACAGTCGGCTCACCGTCAGAGGAGACTCCATTCATCCCACCGCCCGTTGGAGCTTCTATTTAATATTTTGGTTATCGCTTGTGTCTGGATCTTATTATTAATGTCAGAGGTGAGATGAAAAGCACCGATCGAGGCCTGCAATTCGATTTTTGATGAGAGCGGTGATGAGGACACGGTGAAGAAGAAAGTTCAGTGAAACAGCAGACTGCAAAGACGTCTCCGTGCAAACACGAACGCCTTGAGGTTGCAAAGAATGTTGCCTCGAGCAAACTCTTGCAGTCGTGAATTCAAAAACCAAGAACAAGAAACAGCTCAAAGAATGTGAGCAGGATATTAGAATCCGTTGTGACGCTTCAGGACGTTAAGGGACGACAAAAAGCTGCAGCTCGCTCCTGCTGATGCTGTTTGTTACCAAAAAACACTACAAGACAACGGAGATTCCACATAACCTATAAAGCAGAACACGAGGAAAGGGGAGAAACGGGAGGCGAGGTGAAAAATGAAAGAGCAGGTGTCCCGAGAAGACAAGAATCATTACCCTCCTGCTCCCAGACAGAGAATAAGGATAGATGGGAGAGGGGGGGGGGGCAGAGAAATGAAAGAGTGAAGAGAAAGTCGTTAACGGAAAGCATCCGTCCCTCCGTTCCTGTGTCTCGAAAACAAAATCCATCCAGTTGCTCTTCTTCCTACGTCAACTTGGCCCCAAGCAGACATCCATCAATCTGTTCTTCTATTGTTTTCTTCACATTTGTTAAAGGTTTTCATCAATTCTTCTTCCTCCTCTTTTCAGTAGATCTTTACTTCCACTCTGTCGTCTACTGAGTTCTCTCCTCCGACAGAGAACAAGGGATGAAGGAGGCGCGGCCCGTCTTGTCCTTTATACACTCATCTGATTTGTGTTGTTCTGCTACAGCTCGGTGTCGGACGGGTTTACGTTCATTTGACGGCTCCAGTACAGGTCATAAACCCTGCCTCCTCCATGTTAGTAGACGGGACATGGACCAAACTAAATAGTAGGTAGTTCTTATCCCAGTGATGTTTGTTTGAGTGTTCATGTGTCTTAAGGTCAGTAAAGTCGTTATAAAAATGGGGTAAACTTGTATCATCAGGACCTTGCTACAGCAGCATTAGTGCTTCGTGTATATACAATAGGAGGAAGTGTAAATGCGTCCATTTTTATTTACATTTCATAGATATAATATATGCGATATATCGTATAATATATTAGTGTGTGTGTGCAAAGGCTTGATTGACATTATGATGCAGCTGGCTATCTCTCTCTCACACACACACGATTGTGCGGCCAGAGGTCAAAAATGCAAATACGATCTCCGCTCATTGAATCTTCGGGCCTTGCTGCGGGGTAGATATTGCAGTTTTGAATCTATAAACACAAGGTGGAATAACAATTGGCGCTTGTGTGTGTGTTCATCTGTTATTGTGAAGAAAACAGGGATTAAAAACAATAAGCCTCCAGTGATCCCTTTGAATCTCTTCCCCCAACTGTGTGCGTCTTATTCTGCAGGAACACTATATAATATTGTTTAATACTTTCTGTTTATTTATTCAGTTAATATTTCTTTACATTTCCACCACGTTCTGCTGCAGCTTGACAGACCGTGGCGATGACGAGTGTAGAGGCGAACAAAAAGCTTTTTTAATTACGTCCTCCGTTAAGTGGAACAATAACCGTGCACTCAACGTGCCTCTGAACAGCTCCCGCTATTTCATTTGATCTCCGCTTCGACCGAACCGCTGTCCTCGACGCGAGCGAGGTCTTATAGAATCTAGACATGGGTCGATTTGGCGTTGGGAACAAGAGGCAAACAACAAATGTCATGTGGATTACATCATGCACACACAACACAAAGCGTGACCTCGACATTCAGCGGTGGCCTCCAGCTCTGGGTCACGCCGAGCTCCACGCCGAGGCTTTGGTATATCTCGGCCCCCGGGCTCCACAATCCAACCTGAATCCTGAGACGTGGATTATGTCACAGCGGCCGTGTGACGCAAAGCTCCTTTCCCACAATTAAATCAGCCCTACAACTACAGGTCAGATTAAAAATGAGTCAGTCTGGCCACACTGGATATTTCCATTTCCCTTTGTGAGGGAGCATCTCTGTTTCGAAGGTGTGAGAACATCAGAAAATACAGAAAGTTCGGCCTCTTCTACGTCTTTGGTTCCTCTTTTTCATTCATCATTCATCCGTCACATGTAAGAAACGTAATCAACAAGCGTACAAGGACTTAACAGACATTTTCCTGCAATTTTACTAGAGGGCTGCAAGGAGAAGTCCTGGAAAATGTCCTGTGCAACTGACTCGGACATTTGCGTTGCCTAAAAACAGCTGGATGATAATTACCACAACAACACACGTCAGAACCACATCACCATTAAAACTGAGTCAACTCAATTCTATTGTACTGTCGTGAAAATCCGTAGAACTTTAGATTTGAGACTTTGTCAACCTGCTAACCAATAAACAGGTTGACAGAGAATAGACGGGGCTGCAAACATGACCCGTCTCCACCTGTACTGGTGGAGAGAATTTAATATTGTCTCTAAACACACACTCAGGACCTTCAGCTCAAAAATAGCAGCGACAGCCTTCACAAGACCGACAGCAAAGTGTCACTGATAAAGGAAACGGACGGCTGCTCTCATCTTGTGAGGCTCTCCCTGAATGTTTCTCTTCAGCTCGCTGCTTCTTCCCGAGCCCACACTGTAAAGTTAGCTCAATGCAAACTCCAGGTCTAATCCTTAATCCTAAAATTTGATCCAGATCTCAACACCCTCGGCCCCGCTGGTGATCCCGTTTGGCCCCAGCTACCTCAGCCTGGATGTGGAGTCTGCACATTTGAGAGGTTTTGCAGAGGGGGGAGGTGAGGGGAAAGTGATGGCTAAGGTTTTGGCTAATCATGTTAGTGTAAGCAGGAAGCACGAGCACACACGCACGACCACACACACATCCTCAAAGTGTATTAACCTCTTGGCTCCTGATGCCAGATATTCAAGTGTCAACACTTTTTGTCAAGGTTACAGTGAAAGGTAATACCATGCTCCACTACACACACACACACACACACACACACACACACACACACACACACACACACACACACACACACACACACACACACACACACACACACACACACACACACACACACACACACACACACACACACACACACACACACACTTTCAACACCAAAACCTGAGGGAAGGCCAGGGCAGAATTACTCCATCCATTTCAATTACAGAGATTGAATATCTGATTCAGAGACAACGCAGTGAGGGAGCTGAGGCTGCAGCCCAGGACTCAATGTCAAATTACATAACCAAATAAATGACTTGTCTGGAAATAGAAAGACACCAAAATACATTTTTGCCTTCTTGACTGGTGGAAGATAACAATATTTGCGGCCCCCGCTGGCGACGGCCCTGCGTGGACTCCGAGGACGGCACGATACCGGGAACAGAATCAAACACGATGTGACTGAACAGAAGCAACTTGGACTTTGATGGCTGCAGGTGATGCGTTTGTACATTTCATCCACTACTGCTGCTGCTGCTTTCAGACAGTCACTGAACACTCTCCTGACGGGGGCTGTGTGGTGAGAGAAAGCAAATATGTGAGTCAGTTCCTCTGGACATTCTCCAGAGCGGTTCCTGCCAGCCCCCGAGGTGAAAGGTCAAGACAATGTCAGAGTGGGCCGATGTACGAACACAGCTGGAAAGCCCAGTGGTCTGTTGTGTATTCACCCCACTGGAATTAGCTAGTTTTACTATCATTACTGTTTATTTTTCATTTGGTAGTTAGTGTCCCTCTGCACCGTGACTCACTCTCCTCTGTCGGCGTTAAAAAACTAAAACCTCAGGAACATACTCGTGTCCTCAGTCGTTCCAAAAAAGGCTTAAAAATGAGAATAAATGAAATTGCACAATCGTTTCGAGTTGTTATGGTTGCAGTCGTCTCTATGATAAATAAAGCCTGTGTTGAAATCCCGGACAGAGTCCAAATGAGCCAGAGGAGAAGCCAGCTGGGAGACGTTTGAAGTTATAACAGAACATGGTTTAACAGACATCTGTGCTGGATTCGAACCAACAACCCGAATCAGGTTCTGGCACAAAGCGTGGAGCAGCTAAAGACACTGCTCAGCCACACTTAGTTTGTTTGGAGAACAAGAGCCTGTTGTTTGAGCAGTAATAAAACACCGTGGATACAAAAACAGCTTTTAAAAGCACGGTTATATTCTGAGAGTGACCAAAATGTGCCTGTATGCATGGGGCTAGAAGGTTCCATGAGAAATACAGTTTACAGATGGACATTTTACATGATTGTCCAGGAAATGTCAGAGTGAGAATGTGAGAATCCAGCAGGAGACCATCTGGAAACTTCCCTGAGAGACGACGTGCATGTCGATGACATTTCTAACCCGCAGCAGGATGACAAAGAGGAGCCGTGCAGATTCCAGAGCGACGCTGGTGTGTCACTGTGCCAGAAACAAAAACACTGGTACTGCACAAGTTCCACATCCTGTCCTGCCCCCCCCCCCCCCGCATCCCGAGCAGCCACTCAGCAGGATTTTACATCTTCATATCCACAAAAGGTGTCAAGGCTCCGAGATCCCCGTCTATCCTCACAACCCTGGATGCAGCGTTTACTTGAGAAACCTTTCAAGGTCAAGAGTAAAAAGGAAGAAGCTTCAGTTCGGCTTTTTATTCCATCAACACGCAGCGTCGCTATCTACTGATACCAGGAGCTGCAGCAGCACGTCGGGGGACGAGGGGCACAGAAGCCATTGAGAGGGCTGAGATGGAGGAAAGGCCACGGGAGACAGGCGGGCGGGGGGGGGGGGGGACGGGGGACGACAACATAAAGAAGAGGAACCATCACAAACCGCTGGCAGCGTCTGTAGCAAAGCCTGCCATTCATCCACCGGCCTTTTAAAGCACTCCAGGCAGGGCCAGGCAGGGCCAGGCAGATAACCTCCGCTGCAAAGACTGCGTGTCTCAGGGGACGCAGGCCTTTTATTTCTTCACGCTGCCGGTGGCAACGGATCCGTCCAACTGTCCAACTAATAACCAAAGTGTCAACAGGCTGTCAGAGCACAATGTGAATTAGCTGAACCCAAGAAGCAGAGGAAGGGAAGACGCCAAGAGAAAGAAGAAATATTCAGTCCCACACAGTTTTCTCATCGAAGTTCTGCACTAAACCATGTCTCGTTTTATTCTTTTCACACAGATTACATGAGAAAAGTTTGACTTGGATCTCTGGGCAGCACATCTCAACTACAACACAACTGGCTCTCTGTAGTACACAACAACAACTTGGTTGGTTTTTTTTAACCAAAAGCTAAGATTTTCAAGGGTGATTTTAAAGTAGAGAAAGTAAACATCCATTTATTTTTTCCAATTTAACAATCTGATGTATCAACATATTAGCAGATGGTAAAAATTAACAATACCAATATTATTATATTTAAATATACATTTTAGAAAAAAACGAATCAGCACCTAAGATGTCGTGATCAAACCCTTATGACAAAATAAATGTAACGGAGGTTTACAATAAACCTTATTATAAATATGTACAATGTTCATATAAATGTGCATCCTTTTTTTGCATAGTTTATTCTGTAAAATGAAAGTTTTCATATCAGTGAATATTGTCTGGCTCTCATTAAAAATGATGTGTTCCTGTTACTGTATCGTGGTCGTTGTGTTTCTGACATTTGTCATTTCAGACGAGTCGGGTTTTGAAGGTTTCTCTAATTGTCTCCTGTGGTTCACACACACACACACACACACAGAGAGACACACACACTCTGGACATAGAAATTCTGCCATTTCCTCTTTGCTTGCTACAGGAGACTTCAGTTGTGACCTTTGCTGCACCGTGGCCCAGTCAAGTGTGTTTATCTTGGACAGAATAAAGACGGCCCATGGGGTTTTTCTTTTCTTCTCCGGTTGGGTGAACACACGAGCTCCTCCGACGCCGGCCCTCGGCTTCAGTGAGAGTCCAGCCGAGGGCGAGGAGAGCCCATGTTTCCAACCTTTTGCTTGTTTGGCCGTTTGTGCAGCACAGTGAACAACGGGGTCAATTAAAAACTGGACCAGCGAGGAAATCACAAAGACACAACACAGCAGACTTCAACTCCAGAGCAGCTGCTGAACCATCCGAAGGTCTGAGGCCACGGACGCCTGGAAGACGTTTGTCTCCTCCTGTATCTGAGCAGAGCTCGAAATAGACGATCCACCCACTAAACCACGTACAAATATTCCTGCTGAATACAAGTACGTGGATCTGTATATGGATTACTTTGCAGAGAGAGTAATTAATTAAAATCACACTTATTGATGCGTGTGAACATCAGTGTGATAAGAACAACTTAAAATGACAGAAACCATCTCTGGGAAAATGTAATCATGTGTAGTTTGGTCCATTTCCCATCCACTTACATGGAAGAGGAAGGGTTTATGGCCTCTTGGCTCAGGCTACATCCATATTGACTAATTTTCATTTTAAATGTCGTCTCTATACTACCATA
This sequence comes from Hippoglossus hippoglossus, assembly GCF_009819705.1. Lineage (NCBI taxonomy): Eukaryota > Metazoa > Chordata > Actinopteri > Pleuronectiformes > Pleuronectidae > Hippoglossus > Hippoglossus hippoglossus. Next base: position 2,684,617 of record NC_047174.1, read on the forward strand.
GATTCCTGGAAACGTAAGTCACATGATGATTTACATTGTTTTTTTTTAAACAGGAAGCAGATTGCCTTCTCCGCGGTTGATTGGCGAGTTTCACAGAATTCTACAAAACAAGAAACAGCGATGGTGAAAAGAACAATGAGGTGGAAGTGTTGCTGACAGTAGGTGTTAGACGTGCAGTTCTCGGTTGGTGGATCAGGTGAATGCATCATTGTTTCCACACTAATAACTGACGGTTTTTTTTAAAAGCCAGCAGCGTTTCCAGATGTCATGTCTCAGGCGCTCAACGGCCCTGAAGGAGAGCGAACACCAGGTGTGAACACAGCAACACTGATGTGGTTTTCAAACTCACACATATTAATGTGGATTCAGCCTCAGACTGATGTTGTTGCAGCTGTGACAGATCTTTCCACGGCGCTAAAATGAAAATAATTCACATTTAAGTGTCTGCACCTGCAGCGAGGAGGAGCTGGTTCCAGATTCCATCAACTGACGTGCACTTGTTAATCTGAACACTATGTTCTAAAACTTTTCTCTGCTTTTCTCCACCGCGTCCTTGCAAAACAACAACAACAACTGGACTCGGCGATAAAGCCTTGGAACAAACTTCACCTCTGGCTCATTGGCTTGTAACAGGGGGCAGAGATTAAATTAGAGTCCATAATGTCTAACAGGAGCCCGGGTGCAGCTGAAGGCTGGGCTGACAGCTCGCTGCCACCGAGCGCCAAATGACTTCCAGACGATCTGGAGGAAGTTAACAAGGTAATAATTCATCTCCGAGGGGACAGTTCACATATTCACCATTCTGGTCACTGAGACAGGGTCAGAAAAAGAAGAGAAAAGAGCCGTAAGTGCTTGAACTAGAAGAAGAAAGAAAGTTCATGAAGACAGATAGTGATGGAGTCGGACTGTCACAAGGCTGCTGTGCAGGAAGGGGATCTAATGAAGTCAAATTATTACTTCAACTATTTAACATGTCAATTTTTGGCATTGAAACCCTCACTTGGTTCTTTTCTAACATCTTGATTCTCCGGGTCATCAAACATACAGTAAACTAACAAATCCACAACGTCACAGCTTAGTGAGGATGTGGAATTGGCAGCTGGAGAGACGGATGCCATCATCGCCTCTGGCTGTATTTAATTTTAGCAAATCGGAGTAAATCTCCAGGATCTCCAGGGACCGGGAGCCGTTTTACTGTAGCGGAAGTTTTGCCTCACAAAAATATACAAATATTGTAATTAGACCAGACACGAAAAAAGATGAAATCCAAGCATTACATCATCAACTTGATTGTAAAGCGTTTGTATTTAATGCTGTCGAGCAGCCCTGCGGCTACTGACACGGAGACCGTGGCCACTGCACACGTTTATTAAACCAATCAATCGCCTCTGCATCATATTATCGACGTTGCATCCAACGTGCCACAATCGCTCAGTCGCCGCATAACGAGACGGATCATGCGTGAGCGGCACGGGCTGTATTTATAGAGCTGCGCTGACAGGGGGGGGCGAACGCCGCCGCGCGTGTGAGCAAGATGACATATCGTTTGTGACGAAGAATTTTGTTGCACCACAGTGAAAAGCTGTTACAACCGACTCGACACGGGATCAACAATCACTTACCTGCTCAATGTGAAATGCATTGTGATCTCAAATGGGCTCGTTTTTGTGAATCATGTTGCTGTTATCGAACGCCCCGGTTATTAATACTCACACTAAAGAGATGAATCTGTTTTCTGTTTGTCAGGTCTTCTCCCAGACAATGAAACTTGAGCTGTTTTTCAGACACGTGGGTAAAACCTGGAGATTTGTCACAGGAGTTAACCCAGAGTTCAACTTTCACACGTGCACAACGCAGCTGGAGGTTCTCTGCACAGACGCGTGTTCATAACAGCAACAAATCCTCAATTTAAATCTGAAATAATTCAAATTTACAGCTAATTAAACGTTACAAAACTCAGCTAATTGGTTTGTCAAAATATTTGATTTACTAAAGTCTGGCAACGTAAGCAAACACACCCACAACTTTCGTCATATTTTGATTGACAGGTTGCTAAACTGTGTTTGGTAACGCCACGTTTTGGGTTTTTTTTAAACAAATGAGCTCCGTTCACCTTAAACCAGTGAGAAAAGCAGGAGGAGAAATACAAACAGTAAAGATTATCTGTGTTTTTGCTGCAACTCTGGCAGGGAACAGTGCAGGACCCCATCAGTACTGATAAACCAATCAATATCAGACCTTTAAACTTATCAGACAAAGAAGCAATACGAAGAAGCAGCCTCTAGCAACTTCTCTCTTCTGCACCGACCCCGGATAAACAGGCTTTAATGGATTGGTTCTATTTTTCGTCTCCTGTAATTTTAGATTTTCTGTTGCAAGCGAGTTACACAATCAAAGCCGATCTGTTCGGACTTTTTTGTCGAATGCCAGCACAGTTCTGTCGACTTTTACTCTTCCAAGACTAATTAAAACAAGACTCCCTCTTGTTTAGAGCGTAGCTGCTGACACTTCTACAAAGAGATGGGCAGAGGGTTTTAAAATTGGACACCGAGCGTCAACGCTAATACAAGATCTGGAGCCGACTGCATCTTTGTTATTATCTCTGGCTCCTTCGCACTGAAGTGTTTGGGTTTAGAAAAACTAATTTTGCAATACTGTTGGATAGAGCATATCCAAATGATGGCTGATCGTCTGCCAATGGCTGTTGGCGGAGAAGAGGAACCTCGTTGACTGCCAAACGTTAGCAAGCATACGTGGTTGCTGGTAAATTCCCACGAAGGGGGGAAAAGAATTTAGCTTAAAATTTGTTAAATAAACAATTGTGTGCATTTCAGAACATGGAAATGATTCTTCCTGACATTTTATTACATGAAAGATACACAGATGTACACGAGTTTATCCTTTTAACCTAGTTTCTATGAGCTTCTTGATACAAATACTTAAGCTGGTTCAAAAATATTCGTTTTTTTTAAGAGCAACAGAAGCTGCAACTACAACGTTAATGATTTTTGATAATGATCATTAGCGCCCCTGAATGTGTGAGGTAAACGTAACAAGTACTTGTGTAGTAGTAACCCTGCGTGTGAGGGTGGAATAAATTAGCATTTTATGTAGAAGGAATTTAACACGAGCTGCAAAATGATCGCGTACAAACGACAATTTAAAAACAGTGAATTTAATATTCGTCAAGAATTATCAATTTATCCGTGAGATCCCATAAAGTTCAGATGATGGGATGATGGATTAAATATTTTCCAGGCCAGCGAGTGGAAGAGCAGCAAATTGAAACTGGCAGCTGACGAGGTTTTCCTTCTCACGTCACTTTTTTTTGTTATGAAATATAGCAAATAATTGAACTGACACCAGATCTCTCATGTCGTAGCAAGGTTTTTTAATTTTTTAATTCTCCTGGCTCCTTGGAACCGTGCCGTTCAGGTTAGTGTACATCAGGGAAACATATTAGTGATGGAAAGTGGCTTCTTTGCATAATATTCCAAGTCGGGCAAATATTACCGTCATACATCGTGTTCTATAGGAGTTGGAAACGGCCGTGACAAGGCCCTGGGGCCGAGCTGTCTTATTTACTGATGAAACTGGGTCTCTGCTGGAGCAGTCAACTAAAACCTATTTGCTTTTCTGTAGCGCGGACGTGAGGGACGGATGGTTCGAGGGACACGGAGACAGAGACTAACACGGGGAGTTGAACTGGCTAATCTCACTATTAGTATTCACTCGGCTGCATTCCTCCCTCTGCCCACATTTACGTACGATAAACCCCCGGTAATGAAACAGGGGACGGACTTTACACTGAGTTGAATTTGCTCATTAAACACAGGAAGGTAATCATTAAAAAATGATTCTGTACATCTTCCACAATATATATAATGAAACAGACACTTGTTTCCCACGAGGTTTTCAGACTGACGTGTGTTTCAGTGAAGGGTTTTCTATTAAAATGTCATTTTACAACATATCAGGGCCTTTGTGAACATAACACATCTCAGGGATTTACATTTTAATCTCAAACACAAGTATTACAGTTTGACATCGACGTCATCACTGCCTACAATTCATAAAACAGATTGAAGTCGTATCTGTGACTTGAACATTTCCTCATAAAATCCAGTAAGTGCATATCATCAGATAATAAACTTGGGACAACGCCGACGGTACCGGTTCCACGCGACATTTTACAAGACAAGACGTATCTTAGAGCGCTTACACTCTAATCTTAGATTTTAGTGCCGCCTCAATCTTCCAGCACTTGACGTTGTGTGCAGGGTTTCCCATGAATAACCCAGACTGTGGCGGACCACTTCTCTAAAAAACATATCATCTCTGTAACTTAAGTCTCTTGTGCAGCGCTGTCGCACGCTCGCCGAAAGACACGGTGAACCATTGAACTTTCAAAAACAACCGTAACACTTTAACCGTCCTCGAACACCAAACCATCGTCCTCGCCAGTCACCTCTCTCCTCTTGTCACGTGATGACGGGTACTCCGCTCCCTGCTGCAGTAGAGTCACACTTTCACTTTCACCCAATAACTACAGGCAAGTATTGAAAGCTAGTATTTTAAAAAAAGCTCTTCTCTCCCAAGGATATCAGATACAAGAGTCTTCTGTGACATGTTAAAACAGTTGTGTATCCAGCTGTTTGCTTTTTACTGCAGGGAACAATCCAACAGTACTACTGCATTAAGTACTAATGTGATGCTGCTGGAAACAGACAGAAAACTCAAAACACTCGGCTCACACGGCTCTGAACTCTTTTTAAAAACACAAGCGAACAGAGAGTGTACCCTATAAACATCATGTGTAAACACAAAGGGCATTTAGCTGCTACAGAGCCAGATGTTTCCCTCAAGAGCAGAGCAGAGGTGAGAGAAGAGACGAGGACCGGCTGGCTCTGACACACACGTGTTTCTGCTGGATGTGTAAACAGGCGGATCTGTGCAGACATGTTGGATTTAACAGACTTTGTTATATGTGATGTGTTTACAGCCTTCTTTTCTGCCCCGAGCCAAATATAATCCATCAACCATCTTAAATACCATTTCCATTTCTCTATTTCCTTCCACTCTGCCGGCACGTTCATGTCAGATTCATTATTTTTTTGTTAATACGCGGTTGTTACCTTTACACAGGAGGCTGACGAAAGGAAACAACAACAAACACACAAACTCACACACCAGACAGAGTGTGTGAGTTTCAGAAGAACATCTCATCCTCGTCTCCCTCACGCACACACGACCCACATCAGGGGCTGGAGGTATCAAAACAAATATTCTCTCTCTCTGAGAATTTAATTAGGTCAAGAAGAGAAGAACAGAGATCTGAACAAAATTTAAAAAAAATCCAATCCCCGCTTTTATTAATCTAATCAGTCAGAATAAATGAGTTATTATTTTTTACGAACACTTAGGAGGGGGGCAGATAAAGACACCTGCAGAAACAACACCACCCCCCCCACCCCCCCACCACTACAGTCTCATTGAAGATTAAAGGCTCATTTATTCAACTCCTCCATGAGATCGTCTCCTCTGCTCTCCCGTGCGATCAGGAATGAAGAGTAAATCAGAAATGTCAGTTTCGAGGCTGCTGCTGCTTTTTTAAATATTAACCAGTCGATCCAGAAGCAGTTTTATCTCGAACGCTTTCAAGCCCGTGGTCCCTTTATCTGCGCGAACAATTACGGAGACAACCAAAACCCACTGCAGATTAAATATGACGACGGTATTAACGGTTTTAATGAGTTGTATTGATCCTCTGCCACTGGCACATGTGCCGTCACAGCAGATCCGTGTGATCCTCCGCTCTCCAGCTTCATGTCCAGCTCTTAAACCGACAACCTCAGCCAACGTAACACAATGAGGAGACTGAGAGCAGCAGTGTGTGTGTGTGTGTGTGGCTATGCGGATAAGAAAGGACTAGTTTCAGTCACTGCTACACGACCTGTCTCATAAACAGAGGTGTGTGTCTGTGTGTGTGTGTGTCTGTTAGCCGCATTTATCTTGGCATGAAAGGCAGTCAGATAAATAAGGTTCTCGGGAGAGAAATACCACCGTGTAAAAACAGAGGAGGAAGAAGGAGAAAGAATAAGACGCTCGTTAACAGCACGGACTCCGACAACTGGCACGGAGCACAAACAGAATATAAATATATGATAAAACTGACATTTAGAGGCACGATGGATGGATGACTAACTGACGGCCAATTTGGCTGCTAATCTAAAGGCCAAGGCTGCTGGTGGCAGGGACAAGAGATCAATCCTGTGTGTGTGTGTGTGTGTGTGTGTGTGTGTGTGTGTGTGTGTGTGTGTGTGTGTGTGTGTGTGTGTGTGTGTGTGTGTGTGTGTGTGTGCATAGTCTCTCACTCACCAAATAGATTGCTCGAGTGGCCTTGCTTGGAGACGGGCCTGAGCTCATTGGAACCCCAGGCGTAGTGCCTGTAGCTGTCCCATGCATGCTTCATCATCTGACAGGGAGGAGGAGGAGGAGGAGTGGGGGAGGAAGAGGGGGTGGAAGAGGAGAAGATGAGAAATTAAAAGCATTAAAGATGACAATCACTTTTCAGCTGGAACAAAAAGAGAATCAAATCATTTTTTCAAGTCGTCGCCACGCTGTGGTTTTGTTTACAGCTGCTGGAGTTTTGAGGGGGAAAGAAAATCAATAATGGATTTTGAAATACACATTTACATTTTTCAAAATGAGACGTTCATACAAGCAGACACTGGATAAGGACGCCCTGTCAGGAGGAAAATCTCATTACATTTACCCCAAAGACGGAGTTACAATCTGAGACCCAAGAAAGTGGAGACAGTTATTCATCAGTGATTGATCCGTCATCAAAGCAGCCGTCAATTCATTCCCTGTCAATCAAATACTTGATTAATTGACCAGTCACATATAATACATGGGCGATAAGTTGACAACAATATTCTGTTTGTCGTTCTCCATCTTTTCGAGTGATTCCCGTCGAGTGTTTTCTTCATCGCGCTCCATTCGGTGGCAGATAAACCATTTATGACCAGTGACTGACTGATTGGCTCGTCTCTGATAAATAAAACCTAAACATCGGCCCGTTCCCTGTGAGCAGAAACACCGCCCGCTGCTGAGTCTCGTTATTCGCCGCTGAGAGCGTCTGCTGAAGTGACTGGAGCTCCATCTCTTTTTAATCTGCCGTTGGCTGGAGACTGGAAGGGCGGTTTTTTCAATCTAACAACCAGACACTTGTTTCTGCTGCAGATGTGTCTGCCCTGCTAATCCAGGTTATGTGGCTTCGTCCCAGAGCTTTCGTCAACCTGCCTCTGGATTAAACTCGCTAACACTCTTTATCCTCCACCTTCAGATGGGATATATAATAACAGTGCTCTGGTTTTATATAAGCTCTTACTTGTGGTAATGCTGTAACCTATAGCGCCCAACGGTGACAGGCCACTTTTAGAACGGCACTTGAATTTATCCTTGTTGTGGTGATTTTCAGCCTCTTAGACTCTTTTCTTCATCTCTAAAAGCCGCAGCGTGTCAGAAAGAGAAACCATGGCTGCTCGGTGACGTTACGCTGAATGCTCCGATCGTAGCCAACATGATATTCGCGGTTGTGGTAAACATTTCGGTAATAGCAGTGAGAACATCGCGATTTTCGTAGAACGCAGTTGATATCGTACGAACTTGTGGCTTCTAAAAGGAGCGTATACCAGTGGAGTTATCTTGTGGTAAGGACATTGTTGGATGGTTACAAGTTTATGGCTGATAATCAAAATCTTTATTCAGAGAATTATTTTTATGCTGTGGAGCACTTTGCTTTTTGCCACATGCAACATTCGTAAACATCCACGTGCATTCGGCATAGTGATATTGAAACTGATCTATATCCTGTTGCAAGCATATACACGTGTGTGTGTGTGTGTGTGTGTGTGTGTGTGTGTGTGTGTGTGTGTGTGTGTGTGTGTGTGTGTGTGTGTGTGTGTGTGTGTGTGTGTGTGTGTGTGTGTGTGTGTGTGTGTGTGTGTGTGTGTGTGTGTGTCTACAGCCACAACCTGCAGTGCAGCCTGGCACAGTCGCTTGTTGTTACGGCTGCTGACTCACTGTTAATTAGCTCACTCCGAGACAAGCACTCACTCACCAGGAATAACAACAATTAGCTGTGATGATTTGAAAGGCGAGTACAAATGACCACAGCAGGCAGTAAACCAGCCAGCCAACGAATCGCTCAGTCGAAAACCAAACACAGTAAAGTACGGCAGTAGTGAGCCATTCGGTGAGTCAAGCAGGAAACCAGCCTGGAAACTGGTTTTCACAGTGACGAAGCCGTCTCCCACCCGACTCATAACCACTGTGAATTCAGCAGTGAGACAAGACAAGCTCGAAGGGGGGTTTGGTTGAAAGCTACAATATGAAAAGCTCCAATATATTACAAGATAAAAAAAGAAACCATAAGATCAAGTTTAGTGGAGCCTGTAGAAACCTCATCCACAGGACAGTGCCTCTGGCCAATTAGTTCCAGAATTAATTCTGGCAGAATTAGTTCGGCTGCAACAGCCTATTATTTCCACTATCAATTAAATCAGCGTATTAATGTGTCAGTCTATTCACGTTTGGTCTGGAAAAGTTAGAAAACTGTAAAGAACGTCCGTCTCAGTCTCTTAAATCCAGGGGGACTTCCTCAAATGTTGTTACTCGTCCAAACAACAGTTTAATACTAAAGGAAACTCTGATAATTATTGTGGAGGATTGATTAATTAGCACATTTACCTCTTATAGCCTTTGCACCAACCTGCATCACTGTTATACAGACACACAATAACTCTAAATCCACACATTGTTTCTCTAATTTTAACCTTTGACTGGTTCAGTGTTGGTTTAACCAGACAGGTCAACGGCTCGTGACACCGGTGTTCGTCTTTTAAACACGTACACAAACACAAACACAAGCACGGAACAAAAGCCGCCTCATTTACATAACACCCGACAGACACATCAAAAGGAAAATATAGAAATAGCTTTTCCTCCACTTGAACCCACTAATTAAAGCTAGTGAGTCTGCTAATTACCGCTGCTACTGTATATGGATGTCACATTAAGAGATGCTCTACGTGTTCGCATTACGATTCAGGAGGAGGACGAGGGCAGAGCCAAGGACACGGAGATCAGGCTGACAGAAAGTGCTCCCCCGAATTTTCAACGTAGATAAATAAGCACTGAACATATCGGGGTATTGTTACAAAATTGGGATTTGATATGTCCTTATGAGGCAACTATTACTATTATATACTTTGTCATAAGGGTTTGATAACAATCATGAATGTGTATAATTTGGTGCAGCTTGATTGAATTTCCAGGGACCACTGGTTCTACTGGTGGCACGCTCTACTGAGTGTCATTCTAGTTGCCATTTTCAATAAATATACATTTGCTGATGAATTGGTATCAGATGTTTTTATTTACTCCATAATATTTGGTCTGGGCTCGACTGTTTCTCATCATCATCATCATTCCAGTTGGTTTTCTGTTTCCTGTGGGAAGATGATTTGATCGGACCCCGGCCGATCACCAGCATCCTGACGCTCAGTGTTTCCAACTGAATTAGATTGTGTGGGTGGGTGGGGGTGGGGTGGTGGGGGTGGGTGGGGGGCAGTCGGGGTCAGGTGGGCGGGAGTTGATTATTGGTAACCTCGGCCCCGGCACATGCACACAGCGTTCGCCGACGACTTCCTGCCTGGACCGTTAAAACCGTACGGATTCAGTGTGTTTGTTGTTTTTTGTGACAAAAAACCACCAAACAGCCAATTACTACGTCCGTGGATCTACTATCTAATTCAGTCTGTACACGTGAGTGTGGCGCACAGAACTAAACATGCCTGTGTAAACAGTCTTATTGGATTTAATGCTCAGGATCCCTGTGTGTTGAATCTAATTGGATTAACTGAGCAGGATTTTATGGGCTGACCACTGTTATTAGGATCTGGTGGCTGAAGCTATTTCAGACACACAATAGCTCCGTGCTAATTGGCTCTGTGTTTAAGGTGCCACGGTTTTCTAGGACACCAGCGAGTCCAATCTACCGCGGAGATCTCAAGCACACACACACGCACACACACACACACACACAGACACACACCAACGCGGCGGAGGACGAGATTATTTTCTGCAGAAGGGCTGCGTGTGAAGTGTTGACAATCAACCCTGAGTGGAGAATGACCTCCTCCTCTTTTGCTCTTCAATTTATTCCTATTCTCAGTTGTCGTCCCCCCCCCCCTCCCCTCCTGCTCCACCTCCATCCTCTCAGCCAATTGATCTACCTCAGCCACTGAACTAATAACTGTGTTGTGTTCACTGATGACAAACAGGCACATGCACACATCCTCAGTTCACACACGTGCAGACACACACAGCCAGAACCTCGTCCTCCGCTCTTTACAACTGTTTCCTATCAGCCGGGGGGGGGGGGGGGGGCTAATGGAGGAGAAATTGTGTTATAGCATGCGGGGAATAAAAGAAAAACAGTAAAGGATTCACCCAGTGTAACAACCAAAGCCAGTGCTCGTGTCTTTTTCTGCGAATTCTGCAGATAACAATTTGGTCTTTGTGTATTTTTTCCAATGAAACGGAAAAACTGATTCATAGGCAGCTTCCACATTAAGAGTCAGATACCTGAGCTTCAATTATGCTGTTTACAAGGTCGAGCTCGTGTGGTCGTCGTTCTTCATTGTTCGCCCCCTGAATGGGGAACGTCACCGATTACAAATATCTGGTGCATTAGCGAGATGAGAAGCTTTTATGGGGAAAAAAAAACGAGCTCGGTCTCACAAAGAAGGTGAGAATTAAACTGTGTTCACAGGTCGTGCTCCTCCTTAGAAAACAGAACAAATCAGCTATAATGACAATGTTGAATTATGATGGTGTTATGAATGTGCCGGCCGCCTTGTCCACACTGTAATTACTGGAGACACTTCACTTTTAGAAGTCATCATTTTGAACTGTATCTCACCGTGGGATCGTCTTCGTGATAGAATGGAGAGAAACTTCACCACATTTCTGATTATAAAGTTCCCAAAGGAGACATGTGATACTTGTTCAGTGTTTCTTTCCTCTCGTCTGACATTTGGATTTTTTTTGTGTGTGAAATGTGCACATTTAAATGTCCGCGGCCCCTCCAGTGAGTCCTGGGTCTACCCCGGGGTCTCCTCCCAGTTTGGATGTGCCCAGTAAACCTCCAGCAGAAGGCGCCCAGGAGGCTTCAGGACTAGATACCTGAACCACCTCTATTGTCCCCTTTCAACGTGAAGCAGCAGCCGTTCTGCCCCGAGCTCCCCCCCTGAACTTACAAGCAGAAACAAATGCATGTATGATGATAATGTGAAGCGTATGCCTGAGCTTTACTCATAAAAGTGTCTATCAAACATCTGAAGAACGCTGTGAAGACGCAACTCAGTAAAAAACTTCCTCTGATAAAGCAGTAGTGTAGTCGTAAATGTTAAGCACAGCTCAGAGCTGGATGATCAACCAGAGACAAGGATTTCTCCTCCGGTACATCCACCCTCCGGTTCATTCCCAGAAAAAAATTAAATTATTATGATTTGATGTGTTGTTTTTCTCTGGAATTCGTTATGATTTACATTTTGTTTTGAGAAATCTTGAATATCTCTGCTAGAAATCCACAGGTGTCGTTAAAGTGGAACACAAACGTCTTGAGGGCTGCGACTGCAGAAAGTTGTGAATCTTCTAAGTCTTTTATGGCTCCGGAGGGAGCGGTGTGATCGAGAGGAGCCTTCTCCCAGTGTAGCAGGTGCTTATTGGGGGGTCTGACAAATAGTGTTTCACTGTTATAAAGTTTAATTCAGTGTGTGACACCGACCCAACAAGTGGTGCGCCACCACAGATGTACACAGGTCCGCTGAGGCTCCAGTTAATGTCCCCAAAATGAAAACCTGGCGTTGATCCAGTGCGTGTTCTTTACTGCCGTTACACACCGAGCGGCGATGGCAAATCATTAACTGCTGTGCAAAGATCGAGGGGTTAATGACCCCGTTTGCTCCAGGGTCCCTCAAGTCATCTGCAACTGAGGGAATGCATGTAAAAGAGGAATGTGTGTGTGTGTGTGTGTGTGTGTGTGTGTGTTTGTGTGTGTGTTCCCATCCCACGGGGGCTGCTGTGGTGAAAGCGAAGCTGAAACCGGATCCGGCGTCTGTCTCTGGAGAAACACTTGGGACTCACGCCCTTGTAACAGGTGCACTGTTTGTGTCAGAGTGGCAGAGGCGAGAGGGCGAGTCGGAGAGAGAGGAAGAGGAGAGAGGAAGAGGTCGGTACGGTGACAATATGGCCGTTGGGCAGATAAGGACATCAGAGAGCCAACTGGCACGAGGGCCTAACAAACACACACATCTGCCTGCCACAGACACATCCCCGGTGAGTGTGTGGTGAAGGACAGATGCTTCACTGCTTCACTCCCATTTCCATGAGAGGAAGATAAAGACGGGGAGAGAGAGAGGGAAGCAACAATCCTGCATCACAACAAGGAAAGAGAGAGAGAGGGAGAGGGAGAGGGCGAGGGCAGGGAAAACTGATCAAAAACTGCAGAAATAATCAAAAATACATATTGAACTGCTCCCAGGAAATAAAGTTGAGAGTAAAAAGTTAATTAAAAACGTTATTTATGTCCATTAAAGCCTGTTTATGAATCAAATAAAGCTTAATCAATAAAAGGAGTGAAAACCGTAATAGTAAATAAACCGCAACAGAGAAAGATAAGAAATGTATTATTTATGCAGTGGCGTTGATGGAAAAGGGCTCAGCGGGACACTCGGGACTTCCCATCTTTCAGCAAAGTCTCAGCAAACTTTTCAATTATTATCACTCTGGAGTGGAATCAGTTTCATAAACATCGGGAGAGTTCATGAAGAAGTCATTGAGATGAATTGATTTGACTTTGAAGTGAGTTGGCGCGCGCGTGTTTCTCCGTCAGAAGAAGCAATCAAGTGCTGCTCCCTTAGTATCTAAAGAACAAATGAGATATCACCAAAAATCAACGAGCAACTGAAACAACAAGCAACTCAGCAGATAACTGGAAACATGAGCTGAGACTCAATCACACATCGTGCAAGTCTGGACATTCTCCTGAAACTTTACAGAAGATGTGAAAACGCACATGTCAGAGTCGGTTGCTCCAGAAATGTTCCGACCATTTTTGCTGCCAGCCACTTAAAATGTCCAAGAGAACTTGTTGATGAGGTTTCTAACTTACGAAGGGTGAAACTGGAAGAATACGAATATTTAGAGGTTTCCACACACGTAGAAGACGCAGACGAAGATGGCAACTTGGAAATAAAACTACATTCTAGAGCTTCTGGCGATTATCTCTGGTATTTATGTACTGTAAACAAAAACTATGATTTTCGTAGCTGAGTTTATGCGTCATGTCCTGCATCCTCTACCCAGGTTCTTATGAACACATCTGACTTGGACGATCTCCTGCTGCGTACTTCACGTGTGAAGAATTCCTGAGTTACACAGGAACAGACTGAGAAAGCCGAGCGGAACCGTTTGAGAAACTGATGAGGCAACAAAGAAAGAGCCGAGAGAAATCTTGGCTTTGATTTCACCGAAAAAGTTCAAATTGATAAAGTTCTCGTGCGAGTGCTCAGACGCAGTTGAAGCACGCAACAACTTTCCCTTTTCACATGAAGCCTGATTTGTTGATTCTCTCGCTGCAGGGTTGTTTACCAGGCATGTCTTAATCTCTCCCTCTATATCCACCCTCTCCTTCCCTCTGTGGGGACGTGAGAAACACTGTGCACCTCCGTAATAAATATTACTTCATCTCTTTCATCCCTATCTCTGAGCCCAGACAGCCTGTGCTGCGACTTCAACATAAGCAAATGGATGGGAGCAGATACACACACACACACACACACACACACACACACACACACACACACACACACACACACACACACACACACACACACACACACACACACACACACACACACACACACACACACACACACACACACACACACACACACACACACACAAGCCTTTTATGGGAATAAATGAGATTGCATTAAACATTCACGATGATTAAGTTGGCAGAAACGAGCGTCACAGAAGGAAGCTTCTTGCATCATGTAAACGATTCTACGCAGACGCCACGAGTATCTGTGTGCACGGAAAATATACAGACAATCTCCAGGATGGATGGAGAGACGGGGGTTCGCAAGGTTTCACACATCAAACATCATGAAATGTACTCGACCCTGAGGCTGCACTTCTATTGGAAAAGACGTCGGTCGCCCCCGCGCACCGTTGGGACACTAACGAAGACTGAGGAAACATTTTTTTGGGAGAAACTTGCAGACGTGAGAGTTAATACAATTACAGAAAGCAACTTTTAGGGTAAGATAGTGAGTCAAGTATCAGTCAAGCAGCAACCCCACCGTGATGTCAGCCGTGGTTTGTGAGACGACATTTTGAAGCCTCAAGCATTTAGTTCTGTGATATCTTTGTTTTTGGAAACCAGGAGTAACCATTATTGGCTGTGACCTGCGCCCATTGGACGGTACTACCTGAAAACCACATGGGAACATCATGCTGTGTTTGACTTGAAACCAGAGATGGACGCCATGAAATCAAATCCTCCGACAGATGATTACTGACTTAACTCAAGGGAGAAGTATCCATGTGAGAAGTATCAGCTAACACTACTCAAACAGGCCTTCCTCACCATCAACATTAATAAAGGCTCAGCTCTAGAGGCCAGTGAGCCAGTCTGCACAATACCACAACCCTGCAACTGGCAAAATGCAAAGCAGTCATTTCCCAGTCAATAACGACACCTGTGTCTGACAGTTCAAACTGTCCACCATTAGAATGAATCCTTCTCCAGGCACAAATGCAACTGTGGGTCCATTTTGTGTCCACCTGTGTGCAGGAGGATGCAAATGAGTGCAGGTACAACAAATTAGAATTTCAAATGTAATGGCCGGTAACCGAGGTGTAGCAATACCCAGAGTGAGCCGCAGGTAAATCTGCTGATCAGCTGACGGTGAGAAGACAAACAAAAACCAAGCTTGACACAAACAACGACCTTGATTAATAATCATACAGGTCATTTGTCAATCTAATCATATATGCATCTCCAGTACTGCACACAGGGAGGCAACCTATAAGCCTGGGAACCTATGGGGAAATATAAATTCTGTTTGTGCAGAGGAAGTAAAGAAGTCAAATGTGAAGAGGTCAAGAAAATAGTGTATTGTTGCACTTGTGTACTACACATCATGTATATTCCATATCTGATCACTATTCCTCACGTATGCTGCAGCGTTGTGCTTCACTGCCTCGTCTCCCGGGCTGCTGTTTCCACCGAACCACAAAAATCAATTTACAGAAATTACCCGAGTTGTGTAATTCACCACAGCGAAGATAACGTGAGTTTTTATTTAAAGTGCAGATTGAGTTGGACACAATACATATCTTAGTATTATTATTATTGGGAGACAATGGCTGAGTGGTTTCTCCACTAAGTGCTGAGTTTTTACCGAACGTCTTGGCAAACAAACAATCTTCTGGTTTCATTGTTAGAGCCGCGATCCACCGCAAACTATGACGACTGCACTTGAGTGTAATGGTTTACATCTTAGTCTCGAGAGTGATGATAATCGCGGCTTTCAACGAATACGTCGAGGTTCACTTTATGATTCTGCTCATTCTGGGAACTGGAGAAATAATGCGTGTGGTGATTTGGGAGCAAATAACACTTGAATCGTGGCTAATCATCCTTAAGTCTCTATGGGGATTAAATTATGAAATGCAATGGAAAACGCGTCATTGAACTGAATCCACAGAAAAAAAGTCAGCAAAATTAAGACTTACATATGATAATGAGCCCTAAAGACAAGTGAACCAGGACAATCGCATCAACCTGTTGTTCTCAGTGCTGTTCCCCTGAGTGCTGAGCTGAAAACAAGGCTCCCGTCACCACAGCTCCTTCAGTAAGGCTACAAGTCTTTAAAAAAAAGACACTGACATTTCTGCTAATAAAACCAGCTTTCTGACCCGTGCTGCTCTGGAAACGAAATCCACCACCTAAACATTTTTCCACCTCGCCTCCTCACCGCTCGGAGCCAGAGGACAATATCCCCCTCCCTCCGCCTATGGGACCAGTTCTTCAGGGATCAGTGAGGGATTTCCTAAGCGGTTTAGTATTTCAACAACCATATATGGGTCAGTATTGTACCGTTGGAAAAGAAAAGAGGACGCTGCCTTCCCACAGTCTCCGCTGACAGAGGAGCGCATTTAATACGCTTCCATGATAGTGAGCGGCTGCCGTCTTTATTGAATGAACGTGGTTTGTATTTCTTTATTAAAAGACAAACTCCTCTAACAGTGATGAAGTGATTATCTTGTTGAAACGTCCTAAGCTGAAAGAGGAGGAGAAATCCGGTCTGTTTCCCCCCGAGCACGGCTAAAACAACAATGTTGTCGACAAATTAAGGGAACGAGAAAGTTTAAAGCGCAGCTCTGTAATTAAGGGAAACGGCAAATAGCAGTAAGAGATACACAGTGAACAATAACAACGGCTGCAGTCCCAGAACAAAGGAGACAGAGGAAACCAGTGGTTAGGAGTTATCGGATTGGTCATTAAAATTCCACTTTACACTGGAACCAAGAAAACTCCCTCGAAGATCCACTAACATGTGGCCTTTTGTTTTCAGGGGTAAAGCGTTGCATCAATAACTAATTGTTTAAAACCAAAGTTAGCGTAGAAAATAAACACTTTAAATTGAGAACTACCCCAAACGATAGAGATCATCTTTGGGGAAAAGTTAGTTTGGATCATTTTCCATCCAGAGGCGGAGAGATGATGGTTTTTTTGACGTCCATATTTCTATTATCAGGGATTTACACCTGTTCTTGGATTCAGTAAATTGGCTCGATGATCATCCTGAAACTGCTGCGTTGCTTTGATTCTTCACACGTCAGATGATCTAAACCACTTCCATTCAAATCGACAGGAAAGAAAAACCCATTACCCTCAACAACCCACCATCGACTTATCAACGATCATCCCACTGGTAAAATCCCAGTCAATAAATTCAAACCAATAAAAAAAACAAACAAGATATTTCCCTTCAGGCCTTGTCCACACTTCATTGGTCCCCGCACTCCTAACAAGCTGAGCCAGAGCCAAGACTACCTGACCTAACTGGCCATAAAACACGTGGCTCCCAGTGGCCTGAATGGTGCTGAGTGTTGATAATGTGGCCGACCTGAAAACCAGCATTACAAGTTAATCAATATTAGCTGACGGCCGTTAGCAGAGGAGAGGAGAGGAGAGGAGAGGAGAGGAGAGGAGAGGACGATGGTGTTGAAGACGAGAAGGGAAACAAATCTATATCTGCGTCTGAGTGTTTAGTTAAAAACCTGATTCTGGCAGTAAAATAACACTCCAGTGGGAGCACACTTATTGACAGTAAAGACATTACAATAAAACATGAACGCTGACGTCTCGGTGATATGATTACTTTCATTATGTGCCCAGAAATGGAGGCGGAGCAGCAATCAGCCATGTGTTAGGGAGCGTGTAAAAGTGTTGTTTTTCAAATTAAATTCTACCTATCGAGACCAATACTGACGACCAACAGTATAATAAAACAGTAGATATTGCAGTTTGCCTTTTATTGGTGTGTATCTGCTCGATGCTGACACTCAATTCAATTTTCCTGCAGTTTTTATGTTTGCCTGCTGTATTTTCCCCGAATGTCGGAGTGGACAGGATTGATTGATGAGGGGAAATGGTGATCTGCGACTTGTTGGACTGGGGGGTGGGGGGGTAGTCACCTCTACACAAGAGCCCCTACACAACACACACACACACACAAACACCCATTTATTGACTTGACCTTTCTCCCGGTTGAAGGAAGCAGACCAATTGGGTTTGACCTGGCCGCTTGACAAAAGGCAAACTAATGAAGACTTTGTGAAAGGCAGATTGATTCCCCCCCCCCTCCCTCCCTCCATAACATTCATCCCCTGCTCCAGTACAGGAGGCGGGAGAGGAGGGAGGAGGAGGCGGTGGAGCGCGGGCTCATCATTCAGTTATTTAACAGGTTGGCAGGGAGGAGGACCGAACAGGACACAGACCCTGTGGGCTCCATTCAAATGACTCACTCTGACAGAAAGGAGAATATGGACTGGATTGATAGAGGGGGGGGGGGGGGAATCTGGAAACTGCCCATTTTGGCCACTTCATCCAATCCATTCCGTGCATTCGTCAATTATCTAAACCGCTTATCCTTTTAAAGGTCAGTATTTTAACTTGAAATAATTGGGCAGAGCCATAATTTACTAATAAAACCGTAAGTTGAGGCTCATAAATGTATTTTCATGTCGTCTTTCCATCTGCTTCAAATCTACAAAAAGTCCTGGACTCTCACTAAAGCCATTCTCAATTTATGTAATATCTTTTTTTTTTCAATAATTCACAGTCTCCAATATTTTCTTTCGTGATAATAATATTTAAACTTGTGATAATGTAATATTTAAAGCGTGGCTCCACTACAAAGTTCCGATAGACTCACTTCGCTCCAGAGTAATTAAGCCTCACATTAAAAACAGATAAAGAAGTTGCCACAGGAGTCGAAATTTATTACCTGAAACTACCTGAATCCCACAATCATTATAATTTTCATTATACTGTTGACTATGTAATTTACTCTGATTAAAAAAAAAAAAACTGCTCAAATAGAAGTTCTAAATATCCTATTAAAGGCTTGAAAACAATTCGACAAATCCCATTAGCTGGGGAAATGTTGTGCTGTGTCGAGCTCTTAGCTGCTGGAAACAGTAAATTCATAACCTCAGTGCCTTATTTTCACCTGATAAATTAACTTTGAAATGTTAACGCACAAATTAGAGTGAGCAAATATAGTCTGTTTGCACACAGTTTTACAAGCGGAGTATAAATCCACCTCTGGCATTAAGAATTGCAGCAATGTTATCAGATGTTGTAGCATTTAAAAACAGTTCTTTAATTCTCCTAAAACCAGGCCGTTTCTCCGAGGTTACACATTTTGTCTGACTCGTTATGATATAGTGTAAGTGGCTAGTAAAGATCACAGCTGGAAGCATGTGTGCAGGCCAATGAATTTTCTTTAACCAGCTAAAAGGGTTTAAAACCATTTGTGACTATTAGTGCGACGATGGGAGAAGGTCCTGCCACTTCAGCCCCTCATCTTTTGTTTTCCCAGAAGTGCACAAACAGCTCTGAGAAGCGCCTGTAGGGCTGGATTTCAGACATCAGCCTGAATATGTGATGTGTGTTTGGTGGAATCGTGTTTTTCAAATTAAACCCAGATCCAGTTGGTTATCAGCCTCCTGCAGTCTCATTAACGACGTATTATCTGATGAACTCACGCAACACCGACTGTTGGAGAGATATCTCGAGTCAACAGACTAAACCCCGAATATGCAATCTCATGAATATAAAAAACAAACACCAGCAGTTTTCCCCCGAGGTGGTGGTGCAAACAAAGATCAGAGGTTATACAAGCCCTGTTCAGCCGAGCCCAGTGGATCACAAATACCCTCCTGGGCGTATTTATACGACCATTTAAAGTACAGACAGCATTCAGAGAGGCCAACATGAGAATACTGCCTTCAGAGGTGTGAGAATTGAACCTGTACACAATGTCCTTTGTGTTGGTTTGTGCTGCTCCACCGACATTTTGTGCCTGTTCAGAACAAATGGAGCAGGTAGCGTTACACCTCAAACACACAGTTGTCGCTGTACAAACATGTTTTGCGGATGACGCCCTTGTATTTAAATGTCACTTCTAGTATGATTGATTTACAACTTATAGTGCGAGTAGTCAGAAACAAGCTCAAGCAATCATCCTTACTCTTTCAATAAAGAGTTTAGGCTCTAAATCTCGATGGATATTTGATTGTTATCTGATCCAATAGACACTGAACAACGGAGCAAAGACAATCTAATGTTTCTGTTCTGTAGCTTCAGACTAAAGACCAAAGACAGAAAAAAGGTCCTGGAGCATCTGTTAGTTTCTGGATGAGCGCACATTTCCCAAAGAAAAATGGAGCAGGGTAGATGTACTGAAGTTCTGCAGCAGCATGAAGCTTCTTAGAAAGAGAAGCACGCCAGTAAGACCACATGAAATTTTTATAATGCCAAAAACAAAGAGGGAACGGGGAGTTACGGCCGTGTGGTCATTAAACCTGACATTCACTGAGATGCTTGTGCACTCTGGCACTCTGCTCTGTCTTTGTGGGACATTTATATAGAGGTGGGGTCGTCTTTTAAAAAGCAATCGCTTTTGTTTCTTCCTCAGATTAAGTTTGAAAAGTCTCCTCAGGGAATTGAATGTCATTACTTGATTGAGTATTACTGTTTCAGCGTCACTACATTCCCTGAGCTTGCTGATCTCACACACATTCCTCCACTGTTCTGCAGCTTCTCCGGCTCTCAGTCACTCGCAGAGCGTCGCCGAAGGCCAGTCCCATTTCCCCAAATGTGTATTTCCATGCAACATTTATTAGACAGATGCCAATTACACAAAAAGTGCACATGCAGCGTAAGAACATGCTTTTAAAGAACGTAAACCTCGCCTGAAGCTTGTGCTGTTCTCCGTTTAACTGGTGTATTTATAAAAGGAGATAAAAACTTAAAATCACGGTTCTCACAGTCAAATTGATAAATAAAAATAAAAACAAATATACAGACTTCAAATCTAATTCTCTAATTTTGACTTTAGTTACGTTTGGTTTCCTGAACGATGCTGGTTGATGAGAAGCTTCACCTCCCGACACGGCGCCACACTCAAAGAAGCAACTTCTGGTGGCTCTTAGATTTCTCATCCGACCTGGAGATGTTCAGGCCCTTAGCTAATAGAGTATGCATGGGGGCAGAGCAAGCAGCGTTAAGATGCAAGCCCTCGCTAGGAAAAAAGGAGAGAGGGAAGGAAGGGGAGATTGAAAAATAAATGGAGTGTGTGATTGACAGCCTATGATTCCGGGTATTAGAAAGAATTGGATTAGCGTGAAAGAACCAGCCGGCCATGACCCCCGCGGTGCTTGGGACACATTAATATTGAATATCCAGGAGCGTTTTTTCCTCCATCTCCATCACTGGAATACAAGGCTTGGTCACAAAATACCATATCTCCTCTGAAGACTCACAACCTTGAGGGTTTCAGATTCAAACCAGCTCAGGCGTTTGAAGGCAGCCTGTTTGTGCTCGTCTTTCACAGGGAAAAGTTGGCAACATGTTGACAGGATGTGAGACGGCACATTTCTGTCCTCCGGACTGTGAGGGCCGTCTTATCTTTGAACATCACAGATACGCCTTCAAAAGATGTTCACAGGTGGATTGACTTCAAAACAAACAAACAAACAAACAAACAAACAAACAAACAAACAAACAAACAAACAAACAGGTGGACAGACAGGAAACCAGCGTTTGTTGGAACCTAACCCTGAAAAGAGAATGTGATCAGCTGACGATGCACGATGATGCACAATGAGCTCATCTCAGATGACAGATGTGAGCGTAACGACCGGAAATTTGGCTCGAATCCCAGCTAACACTGCACGGAAGACAAACATCCATCCAGGAACTTCTGCAGAATGAAGTATCTTTCATTTCGCATTCAAGCGTCTGTGTAAATGCTGTTGAAAGCGACGAGGGACAAATTGAATTATGCATTCACGTGGTTGGCCTGTAAATCTGTAGCCAACTATCGACTCACATCAAGTAAGTACACAAGGCATCTAGTGTGTACTTCAGAATATCAAAAAACATCTGACAATATTGATTCTTTCTTATATAAAAGTTAATGAACAAAACGAAGTACAGTATTCCCAACATGAATCCGAGCGGCGGCAATGAAGACAGAACTGACTCTGCCTTAATTTTTCTGCTGTGTAAGTTGGTCCCTCTCCACCTCCTCTCCTCTCCTGCCAGTGTGCTGCATAACTCTTCTCCAAAGTCCTGTGAAACATCTCCAATAACACTGGTGTTGTGTGAGAACACACAAAAAACAAATTCCTCCACGTTGAGATCGGCTGGCAAACTATGAAAGTGCTCATGCCGCTGGTATGAAATAATAGAATGTGACATTTCACAATAATGTCCGTCCACCTCTTGTCTTGCATTGTTATTACATAAAAAACCTGCATTGTTTAACTCAGGTTCAATTAGACTCAGATTCATTTTCCCCCTTGGTGCGATTAGGAAGGTGTGGATACAGAATTTGTACTCAGCGGTAAAACAAAACAAAGGAGGACCTTTGAAAGAGGCTGTTGCAGTCTGGTCCCAATAGGAGTTTAGAGACGCTTGTTTGTGGTGGGGACACAGCTCCTGTAATGAGCTTTGCATTCTGGGAAGCTAAAGTCATTAACCTAAAGAAGTATCCATTTAAACAAACTAACAACAAACTAACTGTCTAAACAAATCCCCACAAAACATCGAAACACACCAGCCATGAATGACAGTTTTAAATCACACTGGTGTTTGCCCTGGTTCCAACCTGCAATTGTGGTCGACCCCAGTATTATTCAATATATTGAAGTTATTGTACAAGCAATCAATAACCTCAGAATGCTAATGAGCAAGTAGTATGTTACCTCCGAGGTACACAAGAGAAATTGCACCTCCTGGACTCACTAATCCAACAGCAGTGTCAATCGCACGGGGTCATTAATAGCAACGCCAGCCCATAGATTTTACATGTGTGCGTTTGTGTGTGTGTATGTGTGTGTCTGCCCCGAGGCCCCGTGAGACTGAGGCCACGCTGCTCAGCAAACGTCACTGTCTATAGCAAAAGAAATGCTAATAATGCTGCAAACGTGCACTGCTAATGATCCAGAAAAGCAATATGCACAATACCCATTTGGGATATTCCTTATTTTCATTCATTCACTTGTGGATTTACAGTATTTTGAAGTTGAGGCGATTAAAAGCCACGTTGAAAAGAGAAGAACCAATTATCCTGAACTGTAATGGCCCCTAAAGTGAAGTCGGCATCGCCCTCATCTCTTCTATATATCCTATCTTCCATCAGTGCAACATCCCAATCCTGCATCAACACTCCATAGATTATATTTCAATGGGGGGGGGGCCTTGCAGTTAATGAAACACACTTCTTGCAGATGTTTCACAATAAATACCTTGTAGTGAAGGCAAGGGACTGTGTCCTCGGAATCGCTGGCAGTGTTTTAATGTGAAGCAGATGGACAGAGCGGAGTCTCCATCGACAGCAGCAGCAGCAAATTAACGCAATAAAAAAGGAAACATGTCAGAAAACAGAGTCTTCTTATTAAAATATGATCAAATTAACTAAATGGAAATAACAGCCTCCGAGGAGACTTTTCTCTTAGGTTGTTAAAGGGAAAGTTGGAAAGTAGTAATGGGGATTATTACCTTAAAATATGGGTCTAGTGGATTTAAATGAGATTTCATTGGGGAGTAGGAGTTTTCCAGCCACTGTGCGGTAACAAATTGGACCAGAAACCTGTAAAACCACCAACGTGTAGCTGAGAGAATGTGAATTCAGGAGGAAATTAACAGGTTATGTGCATCTTTAATATTTTTAGAACTACGCCAGAAAGAAAATGACAGATTCGGTGTGAAATGTAACGCCTTGGCGGAGGTACGCAGTCTACTGAGGGACATTCCTATCAAAGACGGGCACCAGTAAAGTGAGAGAGGTCAGTTGTAGATCTATGGTTTGTGTGTGTCAAGTGAAACCACAGGACAGTGAGCGTGAGAGGAAAGAGAAACCAGACACCACGAAGAACTCATAACGTTCTCATACACAAAATAAAACATGGTCGCTTTTGTAAAGCTACTGGAATCTGTCAATAAGCAGCTGCACACAGCAGGAAGAGAACACACACACACACTCCTCAGAAAACCAGGTCCATTTCCTGCTGCAGGCGAAAATCCTGTGGTGTATTGATGGGATTCAGGCAAAGAAAAGCAAAGCTGAAAAGCTCACCTTTAGCTTAAAATGTCAGTGTGCACATACAGGAGGTGTGCGTGGTCGAAAACACCACAAGACTCCCTCTGCCCGACTGAAAAGACCAGTTCAGATTTCTCTGCATCAGTCCAGCCTCTCCCTGGATTTGTTCTTTGATAGTTTAAGTGCACATCCCCCAGTCGGTGTCTCCTGAGCTGCGGGTGGAGACGAGTGGACTGAGTGGACTGAAGCACCACGTGGACGTGGTTCAAACGGTGCACGGAGAGCCTGAAGGGGTATTGATGACTCGTTACTGACATTTCAGTCAGCTTTCTCTTTCAGGCGCTAATATCTTCTGCTTTAGTGCAACTTAAGACGCTGCAACATCAGCTGAGTGACTATTATATGTCCATGAAGTGAGTGAAAGCACATTTCAAACCTCCGCAGACCCACTATGATGGCAACCAGCACAGCTTAATGACACACAACACAGTATGGCCATTTAACCTCACTGGCACACCAGTCTGCACTTAAACACATTAAATCTTAATGGTTTAAAACTGCATCACCTGGCACCTTCATGCATCAAAACCCCCGAAATTAAGCCCAAGGCAAAAGTTCACTTAGCCGTGTGATGCTCCGATGTTTAAATGGTCGAGGACAGATTTGAGGACAGTTTTGTCTCCGTTTTTTTCCAAAGTGTGGGTCCACGTCCCCAAACAGGCTCTCGGGTACAGAGGCAAAATGTCAGCATCCACAGCCCAAACTGAGCTGAAAAGGCCAAACTCCCGACAAACAACTTCTGTTTTCATCGCAGATAAAACCTCCCAATTAATTTCTCAATTAATCATCTCGTTAGTAGAAATGTCAGAACCGTAAAATAAACTGCAAAGGCCAAACGTTACCTAAAATTCAACCAAGCTGCACCAAATCTAACTCGCTCATTGATTATTCCCTGAGAAATGTGTCCAGGAGCATTGTCTCTATTGTACCAGGCAACAGCTTCTATGTTAAAGTGAACAGAACTAAAGTGGCTGATGAAGCAGACGACGAGCACCAGCACGGTGTTTGTAATGTAAAGTAATGTTCAACTCTCCGTGACTTTCCACGTCCATAAGAATCGTGGCTGTGCAGCCGAGGGCGATGCGTGTGCATTCCACTTGGTTCACTGTTTGTTTATAGTCCTGCATGTGCAGTTTTCTCTCCACGCTTCGAGGCTCGCTCACGCCTCAACCCATCGCCCATAACAACCCATCTAATTTATTTGTTGCTCGAGGCTTTCCCAAATTAATGCTTAATGACTATGCATGAGCGGGAGCGGAGCTGGGAGAGTAGATACAGTACGAGCGGCGAAGCTCAGGAGACACCTCTGATGAAGGAAACAGTCTATAGGCAACGGAGCTTAATATACCATCATGTTCCCGTCCAGGCCTGTGGTGTGTGGGAAGCTGGGGCTCGGCCCCTGGCTATGGCCGGACCATACAAAGGCTACAACACACACACACAGACACACACACAGACACAAATTCATGGAAGACGTGCACCGACAGTTTGAGAGTCTATCGATGTAAAATTGCTTCCATCAGTCACTCTGGAGTCTATATTCTCTGCTCGAGAGGCAGCGAGCGAGCGAGAGACCTGGGCCGAGTACATTCATCCTCATCCTCCCCAAGTACAAACCCAACCACTGGACCATCCATCCTCGCCGACTCTCAGAGCCGCGCTGTAACAATCCATATTAATATATGGATTTAAAATATCTAAGAGCCTCACGGGCGATCCACTAGGACTATATATTTACACTGACTTTATTACACCATTACAATATTCATTACTTGGGCCTTTCTGTAAATTCCTAGCCTGCGTGTCGGCCTCGGGCTACAGGTATAGGACGATTTGTCTTCGCGGGGCACAGGCGGTAGCGTTCCTGATTTATAACAGTAGCCCGAGATCTCAGGGTCATTTCCATTTCATAACTTTAGACGTAAGAATTTACATCCGGTGCTTCAGCCAAATGATCGTCGTGAAACTTCCCTTCAATCTCAATCCTCATGAATAAATTCAAATGATAGCAGTTTCGTATGGAATCTGTTCCATGAGCACATTATCATCTCAAGTATCGACACACAAAATAAAGTGTGGAAAGATGGAAACTTGTGAAAATAGATTGTACCATAAGTAAATAGAGTTGCTGTTGATATCTGACATAAGATTCAAATTAGTTTCCTAGCGATTGACTTGAAGACATCACTGGTTCAGCTCTAAAATCAGACCTCAACCAGACAATGACCTCTCTTCTCTGCAGAAACATGAACCGTCATGATTCTATTGGATGTGTGTTTTTTTTTTACTCAACTCAATAAGACACGCGGGCAATGATGGAGAAGGGAAATTCTAAAAATAGAGGGGAAAATCACAAGACCCTTCACGTGATGATTTTTATTCTACTGATGAAACGATAAAAAAGCTTCAGCGAATCTTTGAAAGTGAGGCAGTTTGTTCCGATCCCAGTGTTTACATTGTCAAACTGGTATTTTCTTCCCACCAGCATCGTAACCTGATTATTGACACAGAGGGAGGTTCCACACACATAAATGCAACTATTAATGACTTCCCAGTCCCTTTGCTAACATGAGGATCGGAAAGGAACAGAGCTCCCATTGTCTCGGCTTCACACAAGTACATCGATGTACATCCACATCTACACAGGAATCACTGCTGGTGGTGAGTTACAGCTATTATATACATTAGACAACTAAACAGAGCAACTGGAGGGGCCAGCAGTAACTCAATCCCCCCCCCCCACACACACACACACTCGTTTGCAAAGAAACACCCACATATGCACACAGAGCGGAACATTTGCTCTGGGAGTGGGCAAAAACCACTAAAGTGAATCCTGAGGAGAGGGGTAACAAGAAAGAAGGGATGAGCGGACAAGAGGACGAGAGAGGGAGGGAATGAAGGAGGGAGGGAGGGAGGGAAATGACAGAGATGTAAGGAGACAAAGAGAGAGAGAGAATGTCTCATCTTTCCTTGACGATCGGCTTCAAATGGCACAAAGAAAAACTTTACAAACCACCCGTCTCTATTCCACAGTCCTCTGACCAGCACATACACATGTACGTTTACGCCTGATGTCCACATTAATCTGAGAGAAGTTTGGAAGAGCGTCGTAATCCCAACGTACAGGAACGGAGGCGTTTGGAAACAACGTTATAGTGCAAACAAACTGTCCTCGTGGCTAAATGCTCAATTAAGTCTCATGCACCGCACACAGCAGGAGCAGGCCGATGAGTCATACAGAACAGAAAGCAAAGGTCACTCAGAGCAAAAGTGAGTCTGTGTTTGTTAATTAGCAACAAGTCTAATTATTATATTTTTTCGAAAGGCTGCCACAACTACAGCAGCTCCAGTGCTGGTTGTTATATCAGCTCCAGGGGTCGCTGAGGGAGTTGGTGCAGATCCCCAGTACAAAGGGGAAAATGGATTTTCCTGTGTTATTTCAGATTTTCACGCCACTATTAACGCCAGAAAAGAGTCCGAACCAGCCAGTGTATTTACCACGGACACAGATATCCTCTTCTGAGTATGAACGACACGGTCCAACGTCCTTCTGCAGTCTGCTGATGACACCCGACTGTGTGACACTCACTGGGAGTATGTTATCTGAGGTAAACTGGGGGCGAGGACGGCCGTGGCATTAAGAAGCGAGTCAGGCAGGTCGCCGTGGCTGCATGAGTGAAAGCAAATGCAAAATCACTTTGTCATGATATAGACGAAAATATACACATAATGTGGAGTGGAGGCATCTGGCTCAAAACAACATATGAAACAGATGATTGGCAAGAAATCATTCCGTAACTTTTCTGTCAATTTATGGTTTTAACAGTGGCCAAAGAAACAAGTTCTAGCTTCTCAAATATTAGAATTAGAAGTGTTTCTCCGTCATAATGATAAAAAATTTAACGAAATAAGCTATTAAAAGAGGATTAGTAGATAGGGGGAAAGAAAATCCCAAAGAGGAATCTGCTTTTAAGAAGTTAAATATGAAATTCCACAACTTTCTGCAGGAAAACTGTACAGATGAGAAGACAGAAGAGTTCTCTCCCCCCCCCCCCCCCCCCGAGATCAACAGTCTAGTTTCTGCACCTGTTAATGTTAATATCAAGAACACAGATTCTCATACAGGAAGTGTGAATGTAACAAGTGCACCAACCTCACATGTGACCTGCCTTTGACAAGTTCCTGTGCTGCCACAGCTCAAACTCTACTTGTCTTTGTTCAAACAGCCTCCAATCTGCCCCCATAACTCCATAATTACCCGGGTGGACCACAGAAACACGTTTCTGCCAAACAGAGATGTAGTTCACTGTCAGATAACACTGATGCTCAAGCATCTGTCCAATCTTCCTTGATTTCCCCCCCCCCCCGTTTATCAGCCCCGCTTTTCATTATTACCACCCATTGCGCTCGCCTCGCTCTTGAGTCCAAGAGAAACGTCCAGAGCCCAGACGGCGAGGAGGGGAGGGGGGGGGATCTCCGGAGAGCCTTTGATTCCTGGCAGACAAACAGATTTAGCTGATTGTAGAATTGTGGCCGTCGCTCACAACAGGCCGTTTATCCTTCACAGAGTGACCTGTCCTCTGCCCATCACAAACACAGCGCTAACCCACTGAGACCGCAACACGCTACGGGCCAGATCCCCAGATAACTGGGTCAGATGGGGAAGATGTGGCGTAAGAAGAGCGCGGCAGAGAACTTTATCTTCAAATTATTTAAGAAGCCTCGACTACATGGCATCAGGGGTAGAATGTAAGAGTGGCTGGTTTTTGCTCAGCAGAGTTATTGGCTTCACCGAGGAAAGTGCTGAAAAATCAACAAACAGAGACGATCCATGGTCCGTGAGCCTTGAAACCTCGAGCTTTCAGGTGCAAATGTGCTCCTGTGTGGCTTCGAATATCTGAATAACAATGAAGTGATGCCATATTACTTACAACAGCAAATTATGTCTATCAACCAGGAAAGCAAGCAGCAGCCAAAAGAGCATTTTCAGCACTATTTTAAAAGGCCTCAAGATGGAAATCAACAGTGTCACTAAGATATCAATACACAACAACTGTGACTTCCTTTAATGCTTCTATTGTGAGTTCTTCAAAGAAATACAAATTTGATTTCTACTAAGTTCCACTGCTACTGATTTAAATCAGTGGAAAGAACTGTGGATTTTCCGTTCTTTTCTGTCAGAATTGAACATCCTACAAAAGCTGAATCACTCTGTCGGCTGAATATTAATTGATTTAGGGCGATTTCACGCCTGCCTTGTTTGGTTTGGTACAAAAGGTTTTATACATAGTGGTGATCAATATCCAGCTTTTACAAGACTGGTTACAGCAGCAACAAGACACAACCCTTCTGTGAATATGATCAGGGAGGATAATCATGTCAATAATCCTGTAAAGAAGCTTCTGTACCTGCTGTGCTGACAATGAACGTCTACATGAGATACCAGCAAAACAACCGCCTCATCGTCATCAATCCTCTCGATTAACAAACACACAACTGATCGCTTTAAGTTTGTTGTTGTTGTCTCACTTCACCCGGTTGCCATCTTGAATCTCAATTTCTGATACTGACGATTCGGAGGGAATCAGCAGGTGATTATTCTCCTGTTCAAATCACCATTTGTTCTGTTGGGTTTACTCCCGGAATTCAAACAGGGATCATCAGCTGAAAATTTCCAAAAGAAACTGGGTATCCATGTGCCGACCCATTTCAAGCTGGAGCCACTAAAACCAGTGCCAGTCTGAAGCCCCCAGAACAAGCGTTATCCTTTTTTAATTAACTTTATATTTGGTCTTTTTTTTTTTTTAAAAGCCCACAAGGTGACAATCTGTGTCCCCACTGTACTTTATAAACACAGGCAGCTGCCGTAACAAGCCACGACAGTATCCACTGAGCCCGGTGTTGTGTCGACTCCTTGTTTGCTGCTGTTGTTGCTTTCAAAGTCACACAAAGTTAGGGTTGAAAACAAAGAACTTGGAGGGAAGGAATTAGGGATTTAAATGTACATCATGAAGTAAAGGTATCCCCCAAGTAAACAACTACAATTTCAGATTAAAGACGGACGTTAAAAAAAAAGTTCCAAGTTAACTCCTCAGATCTGGGACTGTGTGTTTTGTACCGCCGCCAAAATGACGACAAGCAGGTGTGACATCTGTGGTTTGGGCGTATGTGGCGACATGCGGCTGACAGGAGGATGCACACAATTGGCAACCTGTTATTTGTGAACAAGATGGCCTCTTGAGGGCGTGACGCGTTAGATGCCACGTTCGTGCGGTTGTCAGCACGACAGCCGAGGTTTCTTCACCTTCAGGCGGCAGCGGATGTCATCGACGTGTCAGAAACGTCATCTGCATTTCAAACATGTGTGTGTGTCTTTAAAACCCAATACATGCAACGATCAGATTGGGATTCAGGGCAGCGTTTCCATACGTAAGAGATATATTGATTAAATATCATGTTTTACTACAAGACTGAACATTGTAGGACATTTTAATAAATAGTGTTGAAGTTCAATCGTGTCTTGAAATCTGCGTTTACGTTACTGAAAAGGTTTTCTGACATTATTTCTCTTTCAGGGGATTAATCTTTACGAATTATTGTTTCTCATCCTTTTTCGACATGTGCATGATGTTTCATTTTGTGAATATTGACCAGAAGCCTGTTGACGCCCCTGAGGATGATGGGAAGTCATATCTCGACCTCAGTCACGTGATCTTCCACCACAACACGTATCTGACTTCCAGATGATTTCCAATGAAAGGCCGATATCAGTCCATCTGAGTGTCTGCACACAGGCCACATGTGCTCAATCAGGAGACCAGTCCCTTATCTCCTCGCCCGCTCAATGCTCCTCTGTGTGGGAGCACCAGAGGACTCCCTGAGTGAGTATATGGAAATCAAATCAATCCCCTGCTCCCCCCCCCCCCCCCCCCCCCCCCGCCCCGTGTGACAGCTCTTCCAAACAAGACACCAAATATAAAAGATATCAGGATCTTTTTTTATTCCACAAATGGAAGAGCGGGGATCACAGCAGGAGCGAGAGCCGCCTGGACGTCACCCGAAACCACCTCTGAGACTCCACCGCTGGGCTTTCCACCGGATCCCCCCCCCCACACACACACACACACACACACTCTGTGCTGTGACATAACACAATCATACCACACACTGCTGCTACCTGTTGGTGTCCTCCACCCTGCTGCAGGCTGCCAGCCTCTGAGCAGCGTGGGATGAGAGGACATCAGGGGGGGGGGGGGGAGACGCAAGCCACTGAGTGGAAAGGGATATACAGGGGCACTGCAACACTTTCTCTGCAAAGGCGGATTATGACTCCATTTCAGAATAATCACAAGACACACACACACAATCGTTGCATCTGTGGGGGGGTGCATGCATGTTGCAGGCTCCCCTTAAAACACCCCCATCCTCTGGAACACTATGTGAATGTATGTACGAGCTGGCTCCATGCAGACATGGGAAACTTGAAAGACAGGTAGCCCAGCCAAGAGGGTGGGGGGGGGCGTGGGATCCTGCATACATTCCTCCTCCTCCCCCCCATCAGGAGCTGCCTGCTGCTAAATCACGCGTAACGAAGAGCGTCACGCCGAACTACGTTTGAAAAGCTGTCAAATTAACGTGTCGGGTTCGCCGGCAGGGGAACGCAAACCCCGCAGTGTGACGGGACATATTCCGCTGAACACAACAGTGGTTTGTGCCGTTTTCGGCTGGAAAAGAATCCACCGTGTCGGGCAGTGATCGCGCAACAGCACAAGTTGTGTTGCCGCTGTGCGCTTGTTGCCACAGCTGGCCACGATGTGCCGCACTCACAGGACACACGGGCGAACATTGTGTAAAAGTTCATTTTATATCCGCTTTAGAGTTTATTGGTGTGTAACACACGAGCCGAATTGTAGAGGAGACACGCGTGAGTCGTCCACGGGTTTTAACCGCGTCCTGCGACGAGAAACAACAGCAGCAGGGGGACGAGACGTTAAAATGGTGGGGGGTTCAACGGGGTTTGGTGCGACGTTTTGACTCCACTCAGCCTTACCTCTTTGACTTTGGCCCGCCGGTCCCTGGTCTCCGGGTCCAGGGGTTCGTGCCCGGTCGCCCCCGGCGGGCGGTGGTACTCCACGACGGGTAAACGGTTGCCGTCCTTCGCCCCTCTGTCCCTGGAAAGTTTCTCCTTGTCGTTGATGATGTCCTGCTGGATCTCGTCGGGTCTCTTCTGGAGAGTATCCTTGGCCTCCAGCAGAGCCTTCTCGTGGTCCTTCTTGATCTTGGCCAGGACCCGGACGTCGCTGCCGGCCGAGCCCGAGTCGCTGCTGTCCGGGCCGGTGCGGGTGTTGGTCTCCACCGCGGAGGAGTGGAAGAAAACTCCGCTGAGCAGCTTGGACGAGTCCGGCAGGAAGAAAATGGCCCCGAAGCAGAGGGTGATAAAGGCGCTGAACACCAGCAACAAGATGAACTTCTCCGTCAGCCTGAAGGAGGTCGGACTGGCGGACTTCCTGCTCGGGGTCGCGGTGAAAGGCAGGAGAGTTGCAACGGGCATTTTTCCCCCTCCGTGTTCCCCCTCCGGTAACTCCAACAACACGGGAAAGAGAGAAAAACACACACAGACACACACACACACGCACACAGACAGACA
The DNA here is from genome assembly GCF_009819705.1 of Hippoglossus hippoglossus. Classification (NCBI taxonomy): domain Eukaryota; kingdom Metazoa; phylum Chordata; class Actinopteri; order Pleuronectiformes; family Pleuronectidae; genus Hippoglossus; species Hippoglossus hippoglossus. The sequence goes on from NC_047174.1 coordinate 2,717,308, forward strand.
CACACACACACGCGCGCAGGGTTCGAAAAACGGCGGCGTGGAGCTCGGGGGGTTCGCTGGCTTCCGCTCACAGGTCCATGTCCGGGCGGCGGGGAGGAGGAGGAGGGCTTCGGTGTCAGGCGCGCAGCGGCAGCGGGGAGAGCTCCGGTGGAAAGTTGCGGAGCGAGCGTGTGTCCATGCCGGAGCCTGAGTGCGCACAGAGCGGAGCGGCTGGCACAGGAAGCGGCGCTGGATGGGGCGCGACTGACAGCCGCGGCGAGCGAATCACTTTCGGCCATGTGAGTGGAGGAGACCCGCGGGGGCGTGGACCCGCAGCCCCGCGGTATAAAAGCTCTGACAGCTCGACGGAGCGCGCTTCACTTCCTGGTGACATGCGGAGCCACATGCGGGACCAGAAGAGGAGGAAGAGGAAGAAGAAGAGGAAGAAGAGGAAGAAGAAGAAGAAGAAGAAGAATGGTTCTTAAGTGAGAATAACCAGATAACAGGAAACTACCAGGATATCAGAGATGCAGCTTTTTGTAAACTTGATCATAATCAGGTTTAATTGTAATTGTAAATATAAAAGTATAAAAATAGTTAACAAAGTTAGATTTGCAAAGTACAGTTATTTGCCACAGGAAGTTAAAGGGGTAGTTCATTGTAAAATGAAAGTTCACTCATTATCTACTCACTACTCTGCCAATGGGGGGGGGGGGGGGAGAAGTGTTTGAGTCCACAAAACACTTCTGGAGTTTCAGGGCTAAACAGCTTTGCAGCCAAATCCAATACAATTGAAGTCAATGGCGACCGATTCTTCAAATGTAGTAAAACAACAGAAAAAACAACACAACAAGCCTCCCTGCTGCTCCCCCCCCAAGTGTCTTGAAGCCCCGACATTCAAATTCCACTCGAAACAACCTCATTTAAACCAATTTCAATGTCCGCACGTGGATCCAAGTGGACATTTAGGCTAAATGACGTTGTTTGGAGTTGAATTTGAATATCGGGGCTTGAAGACACTTGGACGACACCATCACGCTCGTCTGGTACTGAAAACAACACACATGAACACAGTGATAGTGTTTTTAAATAATGCTGTATTGCTTCCCTCCTCTATGGGAAACATGCTACAAATAGCAATAGAGTGTTTGTGTTCCTGTTTGAGTCTTTTCCTATAAACCCACACATTAAACAGGACACTCTGTTTTACTGGTTTTTTCTCAAGGGAACAGGTTTGCAGTTCTTCCCAGGCCAAGGCCCTGTTGTGTAACCACCGAGTTCCATGAGTCACTGTTGAGAAACGACAACAGTTACCAACTATGAGCTGCATGTGCATGTCACCACAGGTATAGTTGACAGGCGGATTTTCCCACCAGGTCACATGACCGAACAGGGCTGCTCCCCTTTAAGAACCAGTATAGATTTGGATCACATAGTGTAAGAGGAAGACAGATGGATGCAAACTGCTCGGCCTGACACCTGACTGCTCTGGGGTCAGGGTTGAAGGCGTCAGGTGTGACATCACCCCCCCCCCCTTAGCAGCAGGGAACAGGAATAAGAGGCTTGTTTTTGGTTGAAATATCTTCATGGATTATTTCCAAATCCCTTCGACAAACACATTAATACAAATCCACAAACGTTGAAGTGAGGGCGGAGTGTGTTGGGATTGAAATTCCACACAAGTGTGGGAAAACACTTTCAGGTAATCCTGCCGACACGGAGCCTGCACGCAGCGAGTCCACGAGGAGGTCCACGTAATCCTCAACGCAGCATCTGCAAAACACAGGGACGTTTCAAATGAGAATACAGACTGATTACAAGCCACAGATAATATTCACAGACAGTATCACAATGCGTCTCAATGTGAATTCATGCTGCAGGTCACCATGTGCTCAACATACTCAACATAGGCTGCGGCTCAGGAGATAGAGATTGGTCGTCCACTAACTAGTCGGTGGTTCGATCCCGAGCACCTCTAGTCTGCTTTCTGCAGCGGCCTTGGGCAAGATACCAAACCAGAAAATCACCCTCGACGGCCGTATCAACAGTGTGTGAACGGTGGGTAATAGAAAAAGTAAAGAAGCACAGTGCGAATGCGACCTGTGAAGCACCCTCGGTGGTCGATGGGGCCGTTAAAGCTCCATATAAAATACAGTCCATTTGCACCTGGAAGGCAATGTGAGTATTTACAGGTGCGACAGATGTGGACAGCTGCAGATCGATCAACAGAGAGGAACTCACAGGAGGCTTCTAGAATAAAAACCGGTTCCAGACCAAGGATAGTTTTTGCTGTTTATTGTAAATAAATAAGTGAACCTACTGTACTTTCTGAGTGTCATCATAAAACTCTGAGTAGGAGTCTGCCTGGAAAATGTCTTCTCATCCTTGTTGTTGGAGAAGCTGCAGACTCCATTAACCCCCTCTGGAAAAAGCAACGGTGAAGAGGAAGGGATGTCTTGGCAGTTGCTGTTATTCAATGTTGATGTGTAACGTTAACGGAGAAACCAAAGGGTGAGAGCATCTGTGCTTTTTCCTCTACGACCAGGAAGAGAGCACAGCTACAGCGATTCAATTAAAATGAATTATAACAATAAAAGAAGTCTTTCCACCTAATGGTTTTTTCGTACAGTAATTATTCAGCTAAAATATGATAATAGATTTGTAGCAGGTTGTATTCTTTTTATTTCCTTTCCCATTTATCACCCCCCCCACACATCATTTATCTTCGGAGGAGACATTATGCTCAGAAGCACTTGACTAACTGTGTGTAAAATGGGTCAAACCAGCAGTAAAACGCTGCCTGCACATGGACACACAAACATCCCTTACTGTCTTTCTGTTAATGTTAATATGAATACATCAGTCACAGGAAACACTGTTTGGTACTTTTCATACTCGTGTTTCTTGCAGTAAACTTTTTGACGCAGGACTCCAGTCGTCTGGGTATTTTTTACCCCAGTAAAGCAGTATTTCTTCCACCACTGCACAGCCATGACATTCCTCAGCAGCTTACCTTCTGGCCATGTCATGTGTCTTTCTGCCTGACTTCAGCGGAGGGAGGGAGGGGGGGGGGGGGTAATTATTCGGCTGATAATGTGGAAATAGCTTCAGCAGAGTCGCTGCAGCCTCCTTGTGAATTACTAAAGCTATAAAGAAGCTGCTGTACTTACTTATGCAGAGGTGTAACAGCCCTCCCTCCGACAATACACAGCTGACAACCATTGAAAATCTCATCTATTACTTTGTGCTGGGTTCCCATTATTATTCATGGGCTTAACAAATCGACAAAAAACCTGCAATGCATAAGCACACGCACACGTGCGTGAATGCACACGTGTCCATTCTGATGAGATCCGTGATCTGTGTCAGTCTGTGTGTGAACGTGGGAGATGCATTGCAATCATTTCAATTGTCCCCGTCGGTGATTAAAGACGCTTTGAGTCGCTCATATGCATGAAACGTGCAATTTAAACTCAAATAGAGGATGGGGTTAGACACAGCTAATTCCAGAGTTTATCAGAGCGAGAAGAAGAAGTAAAATCGATTTGTTCTGTGCCGTTATAGATACTGAGGAGTGTGTGTTCCCGATTTAAACAGAATAACTCACCCTCTGTGTGTGTGTGTGTGTGTGTGTGTGTGTGTGTGTGTGTGTGTGTGTCGTTTAAATGTGTAAACTTGTTGTTCTGCAGAATATTTTGCTGAACATTTACATTTCTATAGCCTGCATCATTGTCCATAGTGTTGCTGACAAATATCTGCCACATCAACACATGTCCTTGAGCGAGGGGGGGGGGGGGGGACAAAAACACTTAAAGGAGTCAGTTATATAATTCACTTTGCTCTGTAACGTAGTACAACCTGAACATCACCTGCTGGACGAGAACCACGGAGATGGAGAGTCTAATCTGCGGCTGACAGATGTGTGCTGCCATATTGAAATTCTCATTCTGGGATGACAACTTGTCTAAATCATGGGGTGCTTGTGTGTGTGTGTGTGTGTGTGTGTGTGTGTGTGTGTGTGTGTGTGTGTGTGATTACTTTCTCACTCTGCGATTCAAGCAGAAGATTAAATCTCAGCTGAAATGCGCGGGCATCTCAATATTGAACCGCGACTCTCTTGTGGCAACAGTTTTGACAACAGCTGACGTTCCCCGCCTGCGTCACTTCATCCCAGTTGCCGTTTCCAGCTCTTTCCCGCCTGAGTAGTTGAGTTGGTAATATATGCATCAAACCAAACACCATTTCTCCCCAGCGGTGCCGCGGCTTTCTAGGTGAGGAGGAACAAATAATCCTTTGTTGTGCAGCTGGTTCTACTTGCAGCGAGGTAGCGGGAGGTAAACCATCTTTTATGGCTCACAAAGGGAGAATCCCCTTTGTGTGGCCCTGCACTATTACATCTTAAATCCCAGAGTTAGTTAAGAAATAAAGAGTTGCACTTTTCATTGGACCAGTTTCCCCTCTGACTCCGAGGAGAAGCTGTCCACTTAGTGTTCAATTACAACCAGGACGTGGGACGTTCAGGAGTCTGCGTCCCCTCGTTACGAACTATTATGACACAGTGTCAACAATGAACACTCCCATAAATCACCCGACACCACAAGTCCCAGCTGGTAAAACTCAAACTTACCCGTCGAGTTCTGTGCTAATGCGAGCCGACTCTGAGAAAGTGAGAAATTCCTTTGTATACATAATTCATTGCTTGATTTCAAATTCATAAGCTACTTTGGATGTGGCTGCTCAAAGGAGATAAACACGTGAAGCCTTCAAAGCCGAAGCAAGATGTCATTCTTATTAAGCAGCGGTTTCTCTCCGTCTATTGCAGCAGGCACTGGTGTAAACACGAGTGAGTCGGCCTCGTCTGTTCTCGCTCTGTGATGCTGAACATCGGCTCCAGAAAGAAGCTGCCGGGCTCTGATTGTTCGGGAACCACATTAGAATGTGATGTTGTGATCAAAGAAAATATACGTGTGGGTGTTTTATATATTTCTACAACTGCAGAGCTGGAATTGAAATATCTGGATGTGATTTTGTATTAAATAGGCAGATATCAACAATCCAATGAAGTCATGAATGCACAGTACATTACCAATTTGAAGGAGAGTCATTATTAAAGGGTTTCAGGTTAATGGGGGGGAATGGAAATCTGTTTCCCATGAACAGGGATGGACACATAGGCTGTTTTTAAAGATGGACGATGTGACAGCTCCCCTTAAGTGAAGCCAAACGTCTCGATCGCCCCCTGGTGGCTGGCTGGTTTGGTTGTTTTAGGTAGATCTAATCACACTGATGAATGTCCAAGTGTTAATATTTGCGGTAAGTTTGACTTTAATTAGTTATTAGATGATTTATAAATGGGTTCAAACGTTATGATTGACAGGTGTTTTGACTAGATGTTTTGACTTCATTGCTGGATTGTGACAGGAAGTGGAGACACGTCATCCATCTCTATATACACTCTATGGTCGGGTATCAAAACCCCCCTAATTTTCCCAGCTGGTTTCTCCTGGAGAACAGGGATTTACTTGCCATTATGCTTGATAACTGATTTTAAAGTGGCATTTTACATGTGCACGTCAAAAGACATGAGTCATTTCATACAGTCGTACGTGCATTTAAAATAATTCCACTCTATATACGTTGGTTGCCACTGCTGAACTTATTATTATATTGGAAACATCACATCTTTTAGCTTTTGGTCTCCACCAGAAAAACATGTTGTTATTTAGCTGCTTACTGTTCCTCTCTTTCTCCGGCTGGATGCCAACTCTGTCCGTTAAGAGCAGCCAGACTGAACCATACGGTAAATGTTCTATTCAACCAAAACAATGAGCTAAAAGAGGCTGTTTTCATTATGAATATTCAAGATTAAAGAAAACTGCATCATTAAGAACGGAGAGAACATTTCAGTCCGTGTTCCCCCTCGGAGCTGTTGGATTTGTTCTGTCCTCTTTTTTGGATTATGACTCCACCATTTCCCACCGATTTACATATTTTCTAATGCTTTGTTTCTCCCACAACAGTTCACTTCAGCCTCAATCCAAATGATCTATGGGACGTAAACAGTCTTTTAGCACAATCTGTCGATCCAAATAAATCCATGAAAAAGTTTTTTAACACCCAGAGAGTTTTTTCCTTTTCAGACCAAAGACAGATTCTGGTACATTTGCTGGAGGGAGAAAGCTGCTGTTGGATTTGGGCTCGGTCCAGAGAAGGAGAAGGTTCCCACTTTAAAACCTTTTTCTTTCCTGTTGCACCCCCGGGGGGGGCGGCCGTGCTTATTTTCTTAATGACTCCTCCGCACATATCATGTCATTACATAACTGTGAATCCCGGTGGTTTCCAGGTGACACTTAAAGACATGTGGAGCAAAGAAAGTAGAAGAAGTGAAACAACTCCATTTGAAATTTAGAATAAAACAAGTTGTGACCCTCACACATTCATTCCCGTCTATTTAATTGATGACTTAAATGGGGCTTTATTTGCTTTTGTTTTCCTCCGTGTCATCATCACAGCTCAGTGTTGTTATCCCTGTGTGTTAATGGTAATTAGCGGGGCGGCTCCAAAATGAAATTGAGATTTTTATTAAGCTAATATCACTAATATTCTCAGCTCAACGTGCCCTGGGAATCCACCGGCAGCCAATTTGCTGATGTAAAATAGGCCATGCATTCATCTCCCAGCTGTTTGATGTGTCTCTCTCTCTCTCTGTCTCTGTCTCTCCGTCTTGCCACAGTCCAAATATAACCTTGCCCCAATCTGATTTAACCACTGCGTTCTCATCCCCGGGGCAAAATGGACTCATTTGTGCGAGGAGAGGAGAAGAGAGGAACAGCAGAGAGGAGGGAGGAGGGAGAATAGGAAGTCCAGCAGGGAAGAGAATAAAAAAGGGTTTAGTGGGCGGAGGGCTGTGGAGAGTGGCAGTGAATAGAAAGTGTTCTGGAGAGAGGAGGGGGAGAGAAAGATGAGATGTGCTCAGCGAACAAGGTCACTAATTGGGCTGAGACTTGTAGCGCTCATGCAATCCCTTCCCCTTCGTCGCTGACAGGAATCAAATCATCCTCAAACTCTTTAATAAGGGCAAGAAAAATGTTAATTTCCTCGGAAAGAACAAAATAACAAGTGGCCACCAATAATTTATTTACGTGTACTTTGACCAGTGCTGTGTCTGCTGCAAGTTTCTCAAATTCTTTCCGGCACTTTCTATTAATTTAAATGTGAGAAAGTAAAGAATCGCACACAGAGAGACGATGACGTGTCTCCTCTCGGCTGCAGCCTCATGACACATCCCTGTTATTCGATACGACTGCTGCAGCCGTGCTAACCCAACCCAACCCTGCCCATGACCCAGCTCTCCCTGATCCTATTAGCTGACCCCACCTGATCATATTATGCACCTGTCGGGACGTCCTGTCCCTTTCAGAGACAGATATGGACACAACGTTTTCTGCTGTCTCCAAATAGAAGGAGGAAGCAACAAGAAAACACGGGGCAAAGAGCCTTGAGTTATGTATTTATCTGGTTTGCTGACAGTAATTGTATTAACAGTAATATAGAGAGAAGTCAGATTATATTTCCAACTTAAAAATAATATTTTTGTAGATCACTATGTGCTCTAGACATTTATTTCTTTATTTATCCGTGGTGGACTTAGATATGGGCAACATGGATGTGGCTCAGGGGTAGAGCAGGTCGTCCTGTATCCACAAGGTCGGTGGTTTGATCCCAGTCTTCCACAGTCTTCCACATAGATGCACTGTAGGAATATGTGGGAATGAATGAATGGCAAACAATTACTGTAAAGCGTTGTAAGTGATTATCAAAACTAGAAAAGATCTTTATAAACACAGAGCATTTACCATGGGGGGGGGGCGTATTCTGACCTTTATGGTACATAATGAAACGGCCCCGCACAGATTTATGTCTCACTCTCTAAAGAAGAAGTGTTGCAGTATCAGACAATTAACTGAGGAGAGGCAATGAAATCTTTATTGTCCCCCTGAGCACGTATAATAAAATTTTAATACGTGACGTATATAAATATATATACGTTGAAGGGAGATTCCACCAGGACCACCACTGATTGTTATGGTGTTGATGCCTTTTCTTCCCCTTATAATCCTGTTGGGTTGAATTAATTAATGCGAATCCAATGGGATGGAAGTTACTGATCACTTAGGTCTGTGTTTAAAGTTGTTTCAATTTCTGATTCGGCTTCTAATTAGTTTTTTAGAGCCAGACTGTGAACGGCTCTTATCTGCCTCCACATCCCCCGTCTCAAACCCCATATCCACCAAAACCTACGCTGTATCTATCTGTCTCTTTGTCATTGGAGGAAGGATAAGACCTATTCTGTTAATCCAGGTTGAGCCGTGGAAAGCCCCGTCAAGATCTCCCCTGGAATCACAGACAGACACACATATCATCCTCCGTTTATGTCCGATCCTCTTAAGTTGTACAGCTGATATCTCTATTTTTTTTCCACAGTCTGAATTCTACTCGTTCCATATCTGATTGACATTTGCCAGCAGAGAGAAAAGATGCGGTGCTGTAATAACAATACGTGGTCGTGACATATGGGTTCATCTGGCGTGGAAACCAGTGTTAGATTGAGGGAGGATTCAAATTGGAGCCTGCAGCTGTTATTTAACCTTCCAAACTTTCAAAGCCCCGACCATAAAAACATGAATAAAAAACATCGTGACGTGTTTTGTTTATTTGATTTCAAACCCCTTGTGAGGAAGTGGGTTTCTGGGAGTGCATGTTTCTGAGCAGGTGTCTCTCCAGGGAAGACGTGAGGAACCTGCAGCTCTCCAAAGCTGTTGAGTGTGAGGAGCAGGTTTGGAGGAGAGAGGTCCTTGACAGCGTGAACAGAAGTGTTGTCTGCGGAACATGACGTCCTCTCTGGGCTTCAGGGACGTCTTCTCTCCTCTTCCCTGACACCGGTAAACAAACTCCATCCCAAATCTTGTCCTGAGGCTCGGTCTGATTCATTTTGCATTTGCAGGCCTTGACAGCGAGCGAGAGCGTCTCTGCTACAGTGGAACACATTCACAGTGAAGGGGCTGAGAGGAGAATTCACTTTCGCTTAACAGGTGAAATAATCCATGTTGTCTGTGGGGGTGTGAACGATCCATCCAGCGAGTACTTCCAGGAAACCCTGTCTCTCCGGCTGTGGAACAAATATCTCTCCAACCGTTCATCTTGTCAGCTTCTCACTCGACGTGTGTCTGGTCAGGGGCCCAAAGGAAAAGCAGAGTTGAATTTGGTGCGATTTAGACGCTCAGTATAGTTCATATTATTACATTCTGACTTAACAGGCGCTCAGCACTTTGTAGCAGCGACGACTGGGACTCGAAAGTGACGGAGTCGATCCTGACAACAGCTCGTTCACCACACATTCTCCAGCTCAGGTGACTGAACTGCGGCTCAATTCATTTTTACAGTTTCAGAAAGAAAAGCTGCAACCAGCATCACCCCAGGCCAAACACCTACTAGCAAAAAGGCAGGTTTACAACATCCACTGGACCAGTTTAACCAGTTTAACCATGTAATTTAAACCTGTTCTCCCTTAAAATACCATCGACAAATTGACAAAATTGCTTCAGACAGTTAAAAAAAGAGGGATATTGGAGCCAGGAGGGATTTTTTAAACATTTCCGGGTAATTAAACACATTATTGCTTTGATAAATGTTTGTATTTGGCTGCTAATCAGCATCTAACAGCTTTCAAATACTTTTACATATATTCCCGAGAGGATTTAAGGATATAACATATTCTACAGCCTATATTATGAACTGTAATTTTCTTCCGTGAGATTTGGTTTTGCTGACTCATCCAGTCTAAAGGATGAACCGTCATTATCACTGAGAGATCTCTCGCTGTAATAAATCCTCACAGTTCTGTGCAAAGTCAAGTGCGGGGCTCATCAGTTTTATCGAGCTCGACTGCGTGGGCCGACGACTCGTTGCTCAAGAACGAGGCAGCGCTGACAGTGAGTTGAAAAATGACAATGAAACAACAAAAGAAAAATGTGAAGAATCATTTTGGTGCGTGTGTGTGTGTGACTGAAGCCGTGTGACTGTCACTTCACATGGAGAGCAGATTAAACAGGTTTCCTCCAGCAGTCTGCACATCTCTGCTGCACGGTGCATGGGCCGCTTCTATATAAGCTCTGTTTCTGTGGCTTCCCCATGCGACTGCCTCACTGGTGTGTGTGTAAACATGTGTGTGTCTGTGTGTCTGTGTGTGTCTGTGTGTGTGTCTGTGTGTGTGTGTGCGCCCCCTAGGGCTCCGCTTGATCCCCCTCCATCTTACATTATGTTTCAATTCAGTAAGTCATGCGTGCAAGTCGTGCGACTGTCACGTTAAAGCCCGTCTGCATATTCTTTATCCATGCGAGAGTGTGTGTGTGTGTGTGTGTGTGTGTGTGTGTGTGTGTGTGTGTGTGTGTGTGTGTGTGTGTGTGTGTGTGTGTGTGTGTGTGTGTGTGTGTGTGTGTGTGTGTGTCTCTAACCATGAGGCCTCCTTTGGCACACGCATGCAGCACCAGCGGGGAACCACACTCTCACCAACTCAGCATCGGCAGCATCTGCCACCTACCTGCTGCGCTCACGGCTCGGCTGCCGGTAATTCATCATCGGCCCACGCGCTGCCATCACATCCAATTATTAGGCGATTAGCAGACACACACATTCACTGCTAACGATGCAGCATCACTTCCCATTACCGCCCCACGCATCACGGCGGCAAGGCAGCGCTGTACATGACAGGGAGGCGGTTCACTTCCTGTGTTGGCTCGAAAACTACCAAAGAGGAGATTCATGCTCAGAGTTCAAACTCTAGGAATCGGTTTCATGAGGTGGAAACGTCGTTGGGGAAGAACCACTGTTCCTTTCAGGTGTTTTTGGGGTCTGGACATCAAACACCTTCAGCCGGGCGACGGCTCTGGAGAAGTTCAGGCCCTGATTTGTGTCCAGGCAGCGGCAACTCAGAGTCCTGATGTAGAAACTGGCCTGTGAAGGTCCACCTCAGAGTCCCGACCGCTCCTCCTGCTCCTCCTGCTCCTCCTGCTCCTCCTGCTCCTCCTGCTCCTCCCGCTCCTCCTGCTCTCAGCCACCAGGTCGGCTCACTTGGCTCTTTACTCTTTCTCCTGCAGTTTGTTTTTGCAGGAGAAGGACAAAGAATCATGAACTGCGCACGGATGTTTGGTCCCTCCGTAAATTGTGGCCCCTGATTTACAGAAATCCTGCCTCCACCGCTGATCTGATGTTTTCTAACCTCACGTCCACTTGAGTCCTGAAAAAGCCATCAGACCAATGTGAGCCCTCTCTCTCTCCCTCTTTTGCTTCACTCTGCAAACTGAACTCATATTAAATAAACTTGAAAAACTCTCCAGCCCTGAGCCCACTCGTCTCCCGCTCCGCGCTCAAGGACCCGTGCTGCACCAGCCGGCAGGAGCCATTCAGTCAAACAGCTATTTTCTTAGGTGCTGACACATTTTGTCTGGAACCATTTGTCAGCGCAGTAATTATTTCTGTGCATTCAAATTGAAAAAAAATGTCCTATTGTCTTTATGAATTTTGATATATTCATGTATTCGTTGGTATTTCAGATTCCATTTGGACGTTAGTTAAAGCTGCTCGATGCCGTCGGGCTCGCAGTGAACTGGAGTCGACACAAAGCAAACAAGGAATTCATTATGTATCGTCTGAATGTGTCTGAACTGAATATACGACATTAAACCTACAAGAACAGTTTACTTGGGTTTGCACACAACATAAACCAATGTATTACTTTCATCAGGTTAGCACAATATGTAAAGTTAGGTTTTTAACATAGACTTTATTTAAGTCAAAACCTGGTGGCTGCAGTCTAGGTCTCAAACCCTGCCTCCTCCATGTAGGTGGATGGGACATGGACCAAACTATAAAGTCAAAGCACACGTCACATAATGTTTTCCTCAAAGATTTCTTTCCGTCATTTTAGTTAGTTCTTATCACACTGATATTTGTATGTATTTTAGTTATATGATGCGATAAAAGATGATTGTTTGCATCGTTTACAGGAAACAACACTGAGCATGAGGCAAAACAAACCAAACCAAACCTCAACCTGGTGGAATCCTTGTTTGTGTGTCTTGTGCATCACTCAACACACACTCCTGTAGCTCCTTGTGCGTTTCATGTCCTCACCACCACTGTACATGAGCTAATACACGGAGTTACGGCTCAGCTCCTCAGCCTCGAGGACCAGATCATCCATCACCCAGTGACAGCGGCTACGCTGATGTGAAGCAAAGCTCGGCACACTCGGTCGGCCACGCAGCGTTTAGTGAACTGGTGCGAGTGACGGCTGCCACGTTGGGATTGAAGCTGCGATCACACCTGATGCACGAGATCCTCTTCCCCACGGTCACCGTTCTGTCGGGCCGAGACGCCGCCTGTGATTCAGACGTCTTCATAGGACAATGGGATCATGACAGGTGCACAGCTCATCTCGCAATACTCAAGAAAGTGAAATACATTCCTGGATCTGCACAAAAATGTAATGAGTTCTTCCCTGATTCACTTCACATCCTTCCACCGACCTCCGTGGGAATCCATCAAGTTGTTTTTGCATAATCCTGATCACAAACAAACAAACCAACAAACAAAGGGACAGGGGTGAAAACATAACCACCTTGGTGCAGATATAATTGTACATTAAAGAGGGTAAATTAATTTTATTTTATGTAATATTATCATAATATTATTTGACTCAAGAGAAGCTGATGAAATAGGATGAAATACAAGTGAAGGTCTCATTGGATTATAATTCAAAAGATTCTCTGTTGTCTGGATAATTCATCTTCTCCGAGTTTCAATTGAAATCTTTAAAATCCTGATTATTGGTTTGAAAATAACAATAGAAAAACAATCCCGTGTTCTTTGTGTTCAGAAACAATAGACGTGGCTCTTCCATTTGTTGACAGAAGAGCTCATGCAGCCGTTTGCAGCTTTACTACAATAAACAGACACTGAGGTCCATTGTTAGAACTCGTACACGCTGCGTTACAATTATTTCATTTCGGCGTCAAGATGCAAACTCAGAATCAGTTAAACCAATAAACAAGCTGCGGAGACTCCAGCAGCTTCGTCAGGGGAGTTTACCACAAAGAGCAGGTGTGTGTTTACGTCTCCTATTGACCTCTGCTGACCCGTGAAGATCGACGCTCGCCGTGGACAATGCACGCTGAGCGTCTGAGCGGCGGTGATATCTCCCTCTCTGTGAATGGAGTGAGGTCTGCTGCTCGTCAGTGAAACGAGAGAATCTGCAGCCGCACGTGCAAACAACACGGTGAAGCTGGAATGTGAAGTGCACGAGAAGCGACAAGTCGTGAAGCAAAGTTTGGGCTGAAGGTGGAGGCTGGAGAAAGGTGAAGGATTCATCCAATGGACGTGTGATGTATGACGACTGTATTTGCTCCAATAAAAGTAGATCTATGTATTCAACTAAGTGCCAGGACTCAAGTTCTGGTCTGAATATAATCACACAAACCTTGTGGATACAAATGTGTGGATTCAATCGACAGAAACACGACAAAAAGGGTGAAGCTTTAACATTTTCTGACATTTGGATTTTAGGGGTCTGATATTTCTGTGCAGTTTGGTGCAGATCCAAATAAAAAATCTGGATCCTGTGGATGTAACTGTGGTTTCATCAGGAGACGGTTGGGCCCCGGTGAGCTCGGCTTGTTTATTATTCTGATTGTGAGGTGAGTTTGTAGCCGACATTTAATATCTGTCGTTCAGCTTTACACACACACACACGCACACGCACACGCACAGACACGCACACGCACACGCACAAGCACGCTCCGGCTCAGAGGCTCCAGGGAAGCCTTGGTGATTTTTCATCATGATGATCCAAAATTAGCCGGGAATGCGCCGGCTGCAGCGCCGCAACATTTCTAGATGCAACAGCATTTCATTGGGAGAGATAGACCCCAGTGTCATGAATACTGATGAGGGTGAGGAGCAGGAGGAGGAGGAGGAGGAGGAGAGGAAGAGGGAGGAGAAGGTCAGGAGATGTGTGTGTGTGTGTGTGTTTGAAACAGTGAGAAAGAAACAATGGAGGGAGAATAGAGGACAGGGAAAAGAGGAGCGAGTCAGATTTCTCCAATCCTAAATCTGACAAGTGGGTTTCCATCAATACATCAATACATCAGATCTGAGGTCGTCAGTGAAGTTCTCACCGTTAAAAACAACAAAACGTCGCCGGTTGTAATTGTCCTCGAGGACGCCGTTCTCAGCAGGATGACATCACACATAGATATTGTGATCTCAGTGTGATATGTAGTTATGGATGTGGTTCGTTATGTTGAGGCACAAAAATGACAGAAAAGTTGTGGTTTCAGTTTGAAACCACAACTTAAAATCTTCGGGGGGGCAGAGAAGCCATCTTTGTTTCCATGGTGACAAATACAAAAGGATGTAGTTCAAGTAGTTCACGACCATGAAGCCAAATCATCTTCTTCGCCCCCTGGTGGCTGGCTGCGGTAAACGTCACAAACCCCGCCTCCTCCATGTTAGCAAACGGGGGATGGACCAAACTAAAAAGTCAAACTACACGTTAAATATATATTTTTCTCAACGAAGGGTTTAGGTCGTTCTTGTTTCTGATAAGTTTGGTTTGAATCAGTTATGTTTCAGCTGTGTTGTTATTCATACATATTTACATGACGACCATGGAGTCGGCTTTTTAGGGAAAGAACTTAAATCTGTTAACTGTCATTTAAAGTGTCTTCATCAGAGTTTTACTTCTATTGACGTCTGTTGGCTCGATTCCTTTCAGCCGTTAAAACAAGATGTTAGTCGTATCCTATCCGTGTGCATTTCAAAACGAATGAATAATAATCACGTCCCGATTCATTTTTAATTCATCTGTGGGCGCGTCGCAGCAGTTGAAGCTAATTCCAGCCGCCTCACTGTGAATTCCTCTGGATTTCGGGCGCCGGCTAAACGTCAGACGCGTCAAATGAAAATGTAATCTGTCGTGTGTTGATGCGAGCGTTTACTTTTTTCACGAGCTTATTCAATAACCTCGACGCGCCTCGCATTCAGCCAGAGCTGCTTTAAAAAGCTCCGAGTGAAGCGTAACACAGCTGCTGCTCCGCTCGCGTCGCTGACAGGTACTTAAGAGAGGCATTTATTTCTCATTCACTGGATATCAAGCCCATTCAAAATCTACACCCCTCCCCAAGGGCGCTGGATTGCTAGTCAAGTGCAGCGCTGTTTTCATCAGGCTCTCAGCGCAGCCGAGCGCGGCCCAGCTGCCGACACTCCAGGTACCTTCTCTCTTGGTTTTTTTTCCGGTACTGACGTTCTCCATCTTCACCACGTGTCGAGCTTCTCAACGCGTTCCAGTTTTCAGGGGTAATGGGCGTGAATGACAACGGAGGCTTGTGATTGTCAAGCCTGAAAACGTCAGGTACTGTACATGTGCTGCTTTATTTATCTGCCATCGAAGGAGATGTTGTTTTCAGGATCATCCGTCATTCTGCAGGAGATGAGGAAGAGGAAGATGTTTTTTTATTGATGTGCGTTCACTTTAGGCCCAACACTCGTCTTATGAAACCACATTGTAATTCACAAGAAGTCCCCCTTTTTTATTTGGCTCATTTTTAATAATGAATCCCACCAAGAAGGTTCCTGGTTTGAATCCCAGCTCGACTCCAGCCCCCGAGAATCCGTCAAGTTCTTTTTGCTGCGAATTAACAAACAGACAAACACCGACGAATACGTAATGATGGCGAAGGTAGAAACACTGGATTAGAGCTTTGTGACATCCTGTTTACGTTGCCGTCAGTGATTCATTAAAGCTTCACGTCCTTAAATATTTTAAAATTGATCTCATAACCAATGCAAGACAGTGTAAAGGACACAAACGTGTGTTGTTTAATCCGCTGAAACAAACAAACGCATGAATAGCTTTTGCGCCGACGTGAAAAATGTGCTCCGACATCAGACATTCCAGGATGTGAGATTTTTAATGAACAGAGCTTCTAATCAGCGACGACCAAACGCTGAGTAATTCCATTCAGTGAGAAGACAAATGGACTCGTTTAGCTTCGGAGAAACAAGAGAACGAGCGGCTGAATAATCGTCCGCGTGTAAACGAGTTCTGAGGAACGACTTCTCTGACTGAGAGGAACAAAGTCTGTGCATCACGTGAGGTAAGTTTCAGTTTGTTTCAGGTTTTGTTTGTTTGTTTGGCTCATTATTTTACCAAAGATGATTAATTTGGCATTTTAATCCTATTTGATGGAAATTAGAATAAAAAACAACAACATAGACTTAACTTTCATTATTTCACTCTTTGTTTATCTGCTTATTTTTCTTTCCTTTAATTAAATGAACATTAAAAAGTACAACAACGACAACGTCTCCAAACATCTCAGCAATTTACCCGAAATCAACTGAACTGAACCTCCTGAAATCGGAGTCCCAGCTTGTGAATCACGTACGACTGAGCGCTGACTCAGGTTAGTCACCACCGTCACTGATGGGAAACAGAACGAACTTAAAACCCGATGAATCAAGGTGCTAATCCAGGGGATCTTCATTCCTGATGGTTTCATCTCTGTTTAGCTCCCGTTGCTCATTGAGGAGTTTTAACTGCAAATCCCATCGTCAGTCAGTGAGCGGAGTGAGACTCTTTACCTTCGAGGTTACGTTTCCACCTGTGTCTGTTGGTTTCATTGATTATTCGTAAGCAGGATTATGCAAAAACGACCAAACTGGTTTATTCCTTGAATCTTTTGAAACCACTCCTCACTGACACATTTGAAAATAAAAGATCTTGGTGCATTCAGACATAAACCAGCTGGAGAAGAGTTAGCTTTGGATTTTACAGGTTTGAAATAATCAGACTTCAACTGTGTTCATCACACTTTATACAGAGAGGAGGGCGTTTAGCTGAATGGGCCTGAAACACACAGCAGAGAATGAAAGATGATTCAAAGAAAATGGAATAGAAAGGACTTTATGAAATGTTGCAGCCTTCATAATAAACCACATGTGATTGCAGAGCGTGAAAACACATTTCCCATCAATTGTAAATATGGACGAGCACCGAGGGGGCAGGGAAGAATCAGTGATGTGGGCGTCCATGAGCGACCGGAGACCAAATAATAACGAAGAAAGAGTAAGAACGGCCGAGTTGGTGAAAGGGAGGAAAGAGAAATAGTCTCTGATTAATTCTGCACTAATGACGGAGCAGAAAACTGACCAACCACTGAACTCCTGCAGGGAAAACACAGAACCACAGACACTTAGTTTCTTCTGTCCTCCTCTCGCTCGATTTCCTTCATCTAGATTCTCACTCTTATTCTTTCCTCTCCAACTTCTTCTCTTTACTTCCACCTCTCATTCTTCTCCGTCTTCCTTCCTCTCTCAGTCCAGTGTTGAGAAGGTTAATCTGATTCTCCCACACGTGTGAAGACATGCGTGTGCACCAGCGCTGAGTTCTCAATCCCACCGAGGTTTCCCCCGTTATAAAAGGCTTCATCTACAAAGGCTGCAACTGGGGATGTTTCTTCGAGGCAAACGCGGCCTGATTGTATCGCCCTCGCTGCAACCTTGAGAAAAACCTGCCTGTTGGAACATCAAGGTGCGAGAAGCCGTCGCTGCATTCTCAACGAAGCCCGGTGCGAGTCCCTGGACGCCAGCGCTGATCCAACGGGTGGAGATCAGCCACAAGGAGGAAACAAGATGGAGGAGCCCAGGAGTTAAAGATCAGCATCTGTCAAGGACTTCCAACTGTCGAGCAGGGAATCAATGTCTGCAGGCGCAGGAACCTCAGTGGGAAGGAAACTGGGATGGAAAAGCTCTGCTGCAGAACCGCTGCTCTCTGAGCTTCTGTTCTGTGGAGAGGAATTAGAGAGCGAGCGGCTTCCAGCTGTGAGAGATTTCAATATCTGGCAGTGAGCAGCTGACAGATCCCACTCTGTTTTATATACCGAGAAGACTCACAGGGCGAAGAGCTGTGATCGTTCCCATCCATGTTTAACACATTTTATATTTACATTTTAATGCCTTTTTCATTTAGAAAACATGTGAAATGTACATGTGTGTGTAATCAGCCGGAGTTGATGCTCCACAGTGTTTATCTCACATGTAGATATTGAAACATGCACAATGACAATTTATTAAACTTAATATTCCCTTCAGAAAAGGAATGAGGAGACGTTAGCAGGCAAATTGATTTCGTGTGAAAAGAAAGAAGTGAACTAGTTTAAACTTTATTTATTGAGCCACTTTTCCACTGGTCTGGTTTCTCTGCAATGGGAATGGATACGATCCTCATTCACGGGTCACATGACTCTGCAATGGACGTTTTATCGGTCACGACGTCGAACATGAGGCATCGGAGAAAAACAAAACCTCAAAGACAAAACTCCCAATCGAGTGATTTGGTCCCTGATCTCGATCTGAGTCGTTTGACATCGAGCTCCTGCTGAAAAGGAGACCGACCTGCCATTTGAATATTGACTCTGTGTATCTGACTGTGTGAAAGCTGTCGATCAGTTTATATTATTCAAACACATAAAGTGTAAAAGTTTAAATCACTAATATGATAAAAATAACGGTGAGAACAGTGACATTGAAAAACCCGAGGGACCTTTTTGTTTTGGACCTCAATTCCCTGTTTCTTTAAAAACTTGGAACTGGCTCCACTTTAGAAATTGATTTTCAATTCCCGCAGCATCCAGGCGAGTTGTGGTCAATGCCATCGACTCAGGTTCGATCTTAAGTGGACTCTCCCACCCACCGACACTGACCCCCCCCCCCCACCCCCTCCCACACAACACCGGGCCAGCATCGTCTCTTTGACTTTGACTTATTCACTTCCGATATCTGCGGGCACTTAAAACCTGATTATGCTGCTCTGGCTCTCCACAACACGAGCCGACAGTCTGATGCTAAGTAAGTAAAGTGATTTGCTGCTGAATTACCAGAGTCGTTGAGTAATCTAATTAGGATGCAGCTGCAGCGACCGCCGGCCTCCGCCAGGTTTCCCCCCCTCGGCCCCCCCCCCGGAGGACACGAGGCTGCGAGCGCCCCCCCGCACGGCGAGCGGCGGGCGGATGAATCCAACGCACACCTGTAATTCCCTCCGTCCATTTTCCATCCTTAGCAGCGTGGACGTAAAAATCTAAATACGCTTATATGCGAGTTATTTACAGCGCGGTGCTTTGGGTAGAAAGTGGCTGAAAGGGTTCAAACTCCCTCCACCTCTGTAAATCAAAGAGCTATTAACACAAACCAGGGACGTTTGTCATCGTTGGTTAAGTGCGGCTTCACGTGAGCCGATGTTTGTGCTGTGACGTCGGGTCAGAAGGCGGAGAGAAGCTTTGTGTGGCGTGTCACACAGATCATACATGTTCCTGACAGGTGGATTCCAGGCTCATCATTAGACTTAATTGGCTTTTTGTTGCTTTCAACCAATCAGTCACGAGGAATTCTCCGTCTCGATGATAAAACTCTCTCTCCTCAACCAATCAGCACTGATGTGTGATATTTTCACAGCAAATTAAAATGAGCCATCTTTTTTTGTGCCCTAATTATTAAAACGCTCCCAGTGTTTACTGTGAATTATCTAAACTCTCATTTGTCCTCGCTGCAGTTTCATAATGAGCCCAAACATTTTTAAACTCCTCATAACAACATTAAACTTCTCTAATGTGGTGATTTTTTTGGTTTTCTGCTTCTCTGACTGTCGCACAAACACACTGACAACAAATCTGTCAGGACGAGGTTTGTGTGTTTTCTGAGATATATGAGCTTCAGACAGACAGACAGAGTTTTGTGGAGTTAGTAAAGGAGGACAACTTCAGCAGCTGGTCGTCAGTTCAACTCCCTGCAGGCTGCAGCGTTCACTGCATGTTATTTACCAACTGCTTCCTGTTTCTCTTTCACTGTTTCTACTGAATAAAGCCAGAACATCACACAATAGCTTCACTGAATAGATCCTGTTTAAATAGGGATTTTCATTCCATCGTTCATTCAACTCAAGAAGATGGAAAAACCTCCAGAGTCTCCTCCTCAGACTTTGCTTCTTAAAAACATGCAAGGACGCCTCTCAAGGTAAGGGACCGTCTGCAAGAAGAATTCCAATAAACCCAAAGAAGAAATTACTGCGTGTGTGTGTGTGTGTGTGTGTGTGTGTGTGTGTGTGGGCAGCAGAGTGTTTTCATCCACTGCCACTGAGGTCAGACGTCAACATCCTGTTCATTAGTGTCCATCAGGGGATCACAGACGTTTTTCTGTTGTTTCAAATGCACGATGCACATGGAAAATAAGACGCAGTAATTGGTAGATAGAGGGTTGTGTATATATATATATATATGAAGGAGTTTTTAAGTAAAGCACAAAGACACTGAAGCTCATTCACATTAACTCGGCTTGTCACTGCGGCTTCTATGCTAATGTAACAGCCTCTGCAGCAGGAAACACGTTGGTCAAGTTTTAATGAGGAAATTCCCGTGAGACTAGAAATCTGAATATCGCCCATCGCTTCAATTTCAAAATAATATGACGACAACAAATCGAAATAATGATGATGGACAACAAATGAGTCGTAAAATCAAGTTCCTCTGACTCAGGGAGAAACGATCTTCGTCGGTTTTAATCCCCGTCCATGCTAACGTGCTTGAACACGCACATCACGTACGAGTGAGCGAGGCTACAAGAGAAAAACTGAGCAGCAAGACGATCTTATACTTTATCATTTGGAAAGTTCACTTCTGCTGTTTGTACCAGAGGAGTGTCTGGGCTGCACGGGACCCTCTGGTGCTGTGAACCTCTGCCCACGAGGTCAGCATCACCCTCACACATCACGTGTGACAAGTGTGATGGAGGAGGGAGAGAGAGAACACGCCCGGCTGAAATACCACTGATCTCTGGAAGGCTGCGTTTGGGGCTCGTCTTTTGACAAAACAGCACAAAAACACGGCAGCTGCTCTGTTTGTCCGTCCAGAAGCTGCAGTGAACCCGACCGTCGCCTGCAGAAAGGTCCTTGATGGAGGAGCACGTGAGACACGAGCTCCAGGAACAGGAAGAAAACAGCAAACTCACATGCAAACCACTGGAGGAAGGGAGACGCTCTCACTTTCAGGGGACGAGTCCAACTTGTCTCACGTGAAAGACAAACTTCAGTCAACTTCAGCGCCTCCAACAGGCTGAAGAGAGCCAATAGTCTTTATATTCAGGGACGTCCACGTTTCATGGTATAGCTGCTTCCACTGATTTTCCATGCTTCCCACCATCTTGACTTATCCACCAACATCTCTTTTTAAAACATATGATTACTGTGTTAATAAAATCTCCTCAAGCTGCATGAAGACCCAAACTGGTATAAATCCTGAGAAGCTGAAGACGAGGCCTGTGAACCACTGGCTGCTGCTCACTGGAGCCTCAAATGAGAAGCATCAACATGTTTACTTCAACATTTCATTGAATAAATAAAACTGAAACCGTAAAAGTGGAGGAAAAAAACAAAACCAACGACTGACAATGGAATTTCCATTTCCTCCCCCGAAATTATGCAGCTGCTAAATGTCCCTAAAAAACCCAACAACAAAAACATGTAAATGCAGGTTTAGTGTGAAATGTTTGTTCTTTGTAAAAAATCTGGCAACGCACCGAGCTGCTCAGTGTTTGGCTGGTTGAATAGAAAACACAGCGTTTCTCCACAGGATGAATCCTCTTTCACTGCCGATCACCATGAGTGTGTTGGTGGTGGTGGTGGTGGTGGTGGTGGGGGGGGGGGTGTACCTGATCAGCACCGCTCCTTTTAGAGTCAAATCTACGATGCTGTTGGAGGCGTATTAGCTCAGAACTAATTATTTGCAATGGTTTCTACTCAGCTGTGCTCCGTGGCCTCCTCCCAGGGATCGGTTTCATCACAGCGAGTCTCGCCTCGGGCTCGTCCTCTCAAGTCGAGTGCACTCGGGCCCGAGCAGGCGTCTCGTGCAACGCACTCCGAGCCGAGGAGACGGAGGCTTTCTGCTGTGTTGAAATAATAAAACTTATTTTTCCTGCCACAGCATAAAACCTCGACGCTTTCCAGCCGTTACGCTTCAGTGCCACTCGTTCGTCTTTAGCCGAGCGAGGAACCGAAGTTAAATGAATCATCGCGTATGGGAAGTACAGGAACGAGCCTCGGCGTAATTGTCACTCGGCCACGAGGGGAGAAGCAGGCCAGTGCCAAGGCTCGCATGTCTTCTGCCAGTGGCAAAATAATCACATTAGTCCTCTTCATCTCCTCCTCCCTTCCTGTCTTCCTCACCACAGTCATTACGTCCCAGTGATCCCCTCTTAGTCCAATTCTCCCTCTCTTTCTCTCTCTCTCTCTCTCTCTCACCCCGTCTGCCAAACCGCCTCTCCCCACAACGGTAATTCTCATTAATTATCACCGCAGGCGTGTTCCAGTGCCAGAGAGCCCCAGGTGGCCTCAGTCGAGCCTCCTCGCTCCCGCCGGAGGAGGCGGGCGGTCGGGGGATCTTTGCCACCCATCAGTGCAGCCGGGCCTGACGTGGCGTGGGAGGCGGAGGCGGATTAAAGGTTTGGTTCGACTGATTGTGGAGATAAATTGTGGAGTGTGAAGGTTAAACGTGACTTTGGACTGAAGACGTCAATCGTAAGCGGAGATATTGAGCTGGATTTTCTCTCAGGAGCCGTTAGCGGAAACATCAACGAGACAAGTATGCAGTTTTGAAAAGGATCGATCATGTCACTCCGGGTTCCACTGGGGTTTCAAGTCAACCATGAAAACCACTGACACACCACTGGTTGTTGACTTGTTGCTCGTCGGTGGTTTTAGCACGGTGCAGTTTTAAAGCATCTTCAGCAGACGTGCAGCTTGAGACAGAGCTGGAAAGAGACACGACCAGACGACCACACGACCAGACGGGGGTTCAACAGATATTGTGATAAATAGACGAGTCTCCTGAGTGAAAGTCTTGTTTTGTTGTCCATCGTTATAATTTATTAATTCTTATTCTATCTTCCTGTCTGGTGTCATTTCTTCTTTATGAAGCACTTTTTTAATCATCGTTAAAAAAAGCTCTTTACTGTCAGAACACAAGAGTCCCGGGTGAAGGGCCTCAGACGGTGTCATGGCGGATCAGAGAGGAACCACTCGAACAACGAGGATCAGACAAACGCTGGCTCTTCATAAAATAAAAGAGAAATAAAAGCAGCCTTGGCCAATTGGAACAGCATAAGCCCTCTTGGGGGGGAAATGATGAAACTCTGGATAATAGAGGAATCCAGCGTGCATCAGCACAGCTCCATCCTCATCCTTCACCCTTTTGGCCTCTGTCCCACCAGGAGGGGGGGGGGGGGGGGGGGGGGGGGGGGGGGGGGGGTGCGTTTCCTCATCGCTATGACAACAGAACATCTCTCAAACACAAGATGTGCCTGCGAGGCCACGTTGGTACATTACCGGTAATGAAAAATCTAAAAAAGGCTGCATTCTTCATCCCCTATTTTTTTTTGTTGACGACACTTTGTCTCTGAGCAGAAGTCGCTTCAATCAGACAAAACTTTACGCTCTCAGGCCGAATGCACGAAGCTGCGACGGAGGATATTCTCTGTTTGGACCGTTTCCCACAAACCACCTCTGGCCACTGTGGGGAATTCACCACCGAGCAGAACGAGATATATGAATCTCATCCCCCCCGGGCCGTCCACCTGATACGCAGCAGCACATAATTATTCAGTTAGTTGCATATTAAAAAAAAATCAGAAAACGTCATGGCTCGGAGCAGACAATCTTCTCCTGTGAAAGAGATAAGCAGCAAAGTACATGGATATGAGCTTTAAGTGGCGACGTGCACGGCCGAGTGCGGCGGCGGCGGCGCAGAGTGGAGACTCAGCAGTTTAGATGCAATTATGATACGAAGAATAGAAGAAGAAACCGTCACGTAATCGCTGGGGTGCCGAGCTGATTCTGCTTTAAATGCTCGGAGTCAGTGAATCGGAGGAAATATTTTGGATCCGTCGTATGTGAGACGTCTGAGCTGCTCGTGGATCTGACGTGTTTGCTCTCATTTGTTTCTTCTGTCACCTTCTTGATGGGGGGGAAGGATGGAGACTGATTCCGATGTTTGTCCTCTGCTCCTCAGACGGTGGATTCATCCTCTCCAGGGTCAAAACACGTTCTTCACCTCCACCGTCTCTCCCGTCGCTTTGAATTCCTCCGGTTAAACTGCAGCTTTCGTCTCCATCAAAGAGACGTTTCTTCAGTTTGCTCCTCAAACATTTGTCCTTCAGCTTCAGTCACGGGTTCGTTCACAGGTCTGTGGACTCCGACCTCCGTGTGCGTTCAACTCAAAGCTTTGGTTTGTTTTGTGGAAGTTTGCAAAGTGAACATTATTCTGAGCTATTCCAGGATCAAGAGGTAAAGAGGTTTGCTCATAGAAAAATGTAGTTTTCAATGTCTCTATCAAATCATGTTGTTGCTAAGAATCTTTACTTTGTACAACATGAACTCAGCAAAAAAAAACCTGATGCAACTTTTTGTGTTTGAAAGATTCTGTATTTTTTCCATTTTTCATCACCAAGGTTTAATTCACGAAGACTTGTTTTGAAAAAGAAAGATTTGATGTGATTAGACGGCAAGAGATTAAAGTGTAAGAGGAGACTTAATCTAATTTTATTAAATCTGGTCACGATTTTGCCAAAGAATATTTTCCTGTGCTGACACATCCTGTTCACAGATCTAACACCAGACTATTTGAACAGGTTGTGGTTGATCTGTGTGAATATTCCCCTCAAATAATGAACCAACAACATCTTGCAGGATTACATATGATATGTTTTATGATTTTACAGCTTTCAGAGGAACAAGTGGAGTCGACCTGTCGTCTCCCGACCGCAGCTCCTCTGTTTGCAGAGGGAACACTGAGGGTCGGAGCAAATCTGTGTCGGTGGCCCCGACTCCGAGCGAGCTCTCGCCTGATCAAGTCGACATTTAGCTCCAACACAGAGGTCGCTGCTCTGCCTCTGTGCTTCGGACCGAAATGGGTTTAAAGATGATGTTTACTCAATGGCAATCTGGTGGAGTGAGAGAAAGAACAGAGCCCGAAGAGTTTTCAAGGTGCAGGACGAGACCGAAGGTAGTTTCCGTTACGTCACCATGTTAAAGGATATTAACTTTGGGAGCATTGAGGCTGATTTACATCGGGATGCAAATTACCAACATAAATATTTAGAGTTAAAACATATGAAAGGATTGTGCAGCCTGGGTGGACGTGTGCGCGCTGACGGCTTTGTGGTTTTCAGGCTGTTTTGATACTCTGAGCTGACATATCTGGAACATCTCACTTCTTTTTTGGCTCGTGTTTCAAGAAGTCCCCGATGTTCGCGTGTGCTTCTTGAAGGCGTGGCGGCGGCGGCGGTGTGGCGTGGCAGTCAAATACATCAAGCAGCTGCAGCCATTTTAAAGCCCTCGTGCTCATGTTGTGATCGCTGGCAGTGTTATCACAGCGAGCCGTGTCACTGGGGCTTAGGAGGCTTGCAGCAGGGGAGCAGGCGTCGCTGTGGAGCCGGACGGCCTCGTCCCTGACTCATCCACCTGATGAGCGCACAGCGAGGTTCTGTGGTTCCAGCAGCCGGGGATGCTGTGAAGCAGCGGCGTCGGGCCGAATGCGTCACATGCAGCGCCGCTCCTGCCTGGATCATCACAGCTTATTGTCTCTCTCTCTCTAGCTCTCACACACTATCGAGTTGTTTTGGTCGACGCTGTTCGAGTGTCAGCGAGTCGCCTCACCCTCAGTTTACTGCAGCGTACACGAGAAGCATTAACAACTAATCTGAGTCTTAATTATAAAGCAAATAAACGTCTCAATCTTTGTGGCAGGCGATAAAGAGTCGGGAACGCTCAACAAAGATGGACGACGCGTCAACACTTCCTCCCACTTTCCAGAAATGAAGCCAAAATAGCCTGAATGCAAACGCTGCCCTCGCACATCCGTCTTTTCATGAAGGATGGAAGGTTGAAGTCCACTGAAACTTCAAAACTTCACTGAAAGAACCATCTAATCACTGAGCTTAAAATTCTGCCACTTGCGCAGCTAACGGCAGGTGGGAGCTGAAGATAACTGTGTTTGTCTCAAAGCAGGAAACACAATCGGCGGCTTCAATCAAAGCACTTTGACTTTTATGGGGGGGGGGGGGGGGTTCAGTTGTGAGTCAGTTCAAAGTGGTTTTGTTCACAACACAAAGGAAGGAACTGGAACGAGAATGTTTACCGAGCAACACACAAACCTCCGCCAAGACCCGACAAATCAAAACTGAGCTGCAAATCACACACACTCATGGAGATCAGGTGAAGTCAGAGAAAGGGATTAGAAACAATAACCGTTTCCAACTTCAACACAAAGAAAACACACATTTAGTGAACAAAATTCAAAATAAATAGGAAAATGTATTAATGATGAATAAATTAAATAGACAAATAATTCTGGACGATAGATGTTCATACTAACATGTTGGAGTTGAGGAACGTATTTACACAAGATCAAAATGAACCCGACCTCACATTGTGTCAATCACGTTTACGTATACTCATATAATAAACTTTCATCTGTCAATAAACAAATGCATCTGACTGACTGTGCCAGGTTTCTGTGCGTGAGGATTGTTATTGGATGACAGATTCTAAAAAAGCAGGAGACCTGTGTGAACGTGACTTTGTGTTGTACAGACAGAAGGCTCCAGAGGTCAAAGGGTCCTGACCTCAGCTGTTCCGAGTGGAGTGAAGAGGCCGACGGGCAACAGGAGGAAAATACAAGATGAGAAACACGCAGCCTCAAGTTCAGCTTCCATCAAACCAAGCAGCCGAGGACGAGTGTCCAGTCGCAGCTACGGCTGCTTTATATGGATAAGACTGTCACACACACACACACACACACACACAGACACACACACCAGCCAGGGATGCACACGCTCACCTTGAGAGGCGGGGTCAGCTCTTATCTGCGGCTGGGATCAGCTGATGTACAGCACCTGGATCCTGTGGCTCCGCGCAGCCGAGCTGATCTATGAGGCAATTATGGTAAAAACGTCTGTCTAAGCATTCCTGGGGTTGAAAGGACCGAGCGGGATATTAAACAGATTACATCATACACAAAGTGAAATGTGATGGCAGCCGACCAAGAGAGAAGCTTTCTGTGTCGGGCTCGTTCCCGTGGAGATGAATCTCTCCAGCCTCACGCACACAATCACAGGCGTTGTACTTGGCGAGTGGCCCGAGCTTCGGGATTGTGTGTGCAGCATTTCAAGTGTATGTGACACGAAAGTGTGTGTGTGTGTGTGTGTGTGTGTGTGTGTGTGTGTGTGTGTGTGTGTGTGTTTGTGTTTGCACGCTCGATACTCTTTGAAAAACCAACCTGCGCTCAGGCAATCCATCAGCGTGTGAGAAGCTCAACGGGGAAGACAACTCATCCCAACTCAACCACCACTTGATTTACTGCTGCACGGGATCCAATCGAGTCAACGCCGCGCCACATCGAGCAGAACTCTGCAGAACCCGAATCAAAACCCAGAGCAGATCAACGGAGAAGCAAACAAAGAAACGACAAGAAGACGTAAACAGTGGGAACCAGGCCTGGATCTGACAGACGCTCTTACTTTAGAGAACATTCGTACTAGCACATATTTAAAAAGTTCAATCTTGTTCATATCAGGTCGATGCTTATTAAAGGAGGACGTGTTAACCCTTTATTAGTGACCCTCAAGTGACCCCCTGTTGTGAGGGACAACGAAGGAAAACGTTGACGTCATCTGCAAATAACTCGACAAGAAGCTCGGGAGAAAAGCGTGAAGGCGTCTCGCCATCCAGACGCTCAGGATCAAAGGCGTGAGGTGTCGCTGTCTCCTGCGTTCTGATGTTGGACTAATGAAGTCGTTACGTTTCGTCACATGTGGTGAAACACGAGGCTGATGACTCACAGCGGCGTCGGGGGGGAGAAGAGGAGCCGAGAGAGAAACGTACATAATTCATGGAGCGTTAAGAAATATGTTTCTTTTCTAGTCTGTATATTTTATTCATGTTGCTTTATTTAGAAATACGTTGGATCAATTTATTTTATGTCTTTATTTAGCTAAATTGGATAAAAAGAAAATGCTTGTTTTGTTTTAATGTTAATATTCATTATGGTTTATTGACTTTCAGAAGCTTTGGGCTGAGTTTGTACAGAGTTTAGTTGAATGAGGCTTTTGAGGATGACATCACAGATTTTTAAATGATTAATATTTGGCTTTGAGATGTTTAAGTTATTAGAGATTGAAATGTTCCACCAGACGATGAATATGTCAAATACAGTCTCAGCCTCTTCAGCACTTGAACGCTCCTTGTTGGTTTAGCTCAGGTAGATCTTCCTCGGATCATCACCTTCCTCTCACAGATATTTAAAGGACGACATGTGTCTCCGCACTGGAAACTGCGGCTGAGGTGTCGCAAATCACAAGGTTCTTCAAAACAAATCGATCACAGCTGCTCTCATGCAAACACGACTCCCTGCGAAGTGAAACCAAACCTATGCAACCTGGAGACTGATCCATTCACATCCCCGTTAGATTCCTATGAAGAAGTGCACGCTGATGCACGACATGTGGAAAGAGGAAGGAATCACCGGAGATCAATTTAAATCATCCTGACGATAACCACGTCGATAAAGTCGTTTGTCCAGGAAGCAATTCAGCAAAGAAGATTCTTCTTCCCCGTGAACAGACAGGAACGTGATGTGCTGCTCGGCCAAGTGTGTTCAGGACGAATTTGAGAAATCCCAGTAGAGCTGAACGCTTTGATTCATCACCAGTATAACCAAAAAATAGTTAACCCGTGTTATATTTGACCTGCATGAAAGTTCCAGCTGATAAAGTTTTGTTCTAAGTGATTTTCCTGCCTCTGACATATTTCTGTCTCCTTCATGACCAGTCGGCGGCGGCGGCGGCGGCGGTGGGTGCGACGCCAGATTAACCTAAATCATCTGGGATCATTACAAAGTGTCGCAGTGTGTGGAGAACCATTGCTCATCCTCTCCGCCCATAACTCAGAGAAAATCACTGAGCTCCACCGATCTCTCATCCTGAAAAAGCTCCTGATTAACGAGCGCCTTCAGCATTTCTCTGAACCGTTCACTTCAAACACGGCCATTACTGTTGATTAGATATCAGGAAGAAAAAACGTGCCACATTTCAGAGAGTTTTTTGGGAACTTTCTCACCTCGGGTCCAACGTTTGGCCTTTTTTATAATGATGCATTCCTTCATGCACGGGGCTTTAACGGCAATGTATTCTGCAGACATGACCGGGGGATTATGATAATGAATGAAGATCCCTGCGCTCGTCTCAAAGGGCATTTGTGAGACGTGAGGGGAAGGAGGGAGGCGTGTGGAGGAGCGGCGAGGGAGGAGAGGAGGAGCAGGGGAGAAAACACACCTCAGGTTCCATCTGTTCTGAAGAAAACGGAGCCGTAAGAATAAACAATGGATTTGTTGATGGCACTCGGTTTGGTTCCTGAATCAGAAATGGACGGATCGATAGTGATCGATACCTTGGGGCCAAACTGTCATTGGCTCTGCCCTCATGAGGTCTGCCGCTGAGGTCATCGAGAGGCGGCTCAAGAGGTGCAGCGGGTCGTGGACCAACCGGAAGGTCAGTGGTTCAATTCCCTGTGGATCTAGGAAAGTAATTTCACTTGCCCTGCAGCGTTTCCCAAAGAATTTAAGCTGTTGGTGGGTGCACGTACATATTGTGAGTCACAGGTGCACAGACTGAAGAGGGAAAGACAAATCCTCCCATGAGAGACAATAACTACGATGCAGGTACGTGCACAACTGCAGCTGAATGAGGTTGGACTTGCTGCGTGCACGGTAACAACTTTATGGACGAGTAAACAAAAGTGCTGCAAACTGAGATTATAATTTAGAATGTGGCCTCCGCAGTCTAGATAAATAATACGAAACCAGTGGTATGAAAACCATTCTGCACTGGTTCAGGAAAACATCAGGGTCCCAAGAACTTTGTGGTGATGATTAGTTTTCGAATTACTCTGAGCTAAGCTGAATTTGATATAAGGCTTTAAGATTAAAACCACAGATCACAACCAAAATATCATCAATACTTCATCGTAGACTTTTCTAACAGAATCCCTCTTTAACTTTTTGGTGTAATAAACCCAGGCCGCTTTTTAAACGTCCATAAGATTCATTTAAAAGACCCAATCCATACCCGTCCCTGAGACAGACAATTAAGCAGAACAGTTTGTGGAGTGACGTGACGAAGAGCGAGATGAGAATCACCTTCCTCTGCCTCGGTGTTTGCCTCTCACCGCGGGGGAATCTCTTTATTTAACTGGAGAATTTGATGGAAACGCCACAATTACGTTGTCAAATGAGCCGTTGCAGGGACAATTAAATTCCCCCGCACGTGTCTGGAATTGGAAATCGCCAGCTGCACCAGAACGTGGAGGAAGAGTTCAACAGTTCGCACATACGTGTGTCTTCCTCTGCACAAGTTCAATCTGCATTACATGTATTATGCATGTGCTCATTTTTGACTGTTTGCGCTCGCAGATGTTATTTTTGCACGAGGGTGTGAGCGTCACCTGTATTCGAGCACACGCCATGTTTGCCTCCTCGCCTTTAAATAATTCATCACACGTAGGCATCGCTGCTCCGCTTTGAAGAAGCCTCCTCTCCACTTTTGCAGTGTGACAGTATTTACATGTAGAACACGGCAACGCTGAACGCAGCTTTGTTTAACTTAACCGCGTGTCACACCAGGAAGAGACGGAATCTGTCTGTCGTAATGAGACACGACAAACGCTCTCTTATAGGAAACCTCTGCTGCGGAAAACAAACCCCTCTCTTTCTGCTGGAGTCCCGCCGGGAGCGCTCGGGCTGCCGCAATGTTTCCAGCTTATTTAATCATGAAATTGAACGTGTTGCGTTAGAAAAGATTCAGATTGGAAAGTCACTTTGCGACAGCGATCGCACCGTGAAGCGGTCATAATGGAGAACGCGGCAGGAAGAGGTGGAAGGAGAGCGAAGGAGGGAAACTGTCCTCAGACTTTAATGTTTATTCATGGTTTCCGGGCGATTCGGATCAACGACATGTGCAATGAGAAGCAGCAGCCGCGGTCACAGGGGGCAGCCTTATTTAAATCCTAATCCACGGCTTACATCGTGTGTCTGCACATTGTTTGCCTCCATCCCTCCGAATCTGTCTGATTCTGATAAAAAGAAAACGTAATTGTCACTCATCTCGCGCCGCGGGTTGTTATCCAGATGTGTTTGAGTGGTCTGGTATAAAGAAACATCTGGTGGTTGGTTGTCTTGGGTTGAAAATGTTCAGTCTCAATGGAAACCTTGAGGTGTGACGTGCAGCACACCGAGCTGGGAGACCGTTAACATGCAGACCACCTGCTGTGAGGACGGAGCTGACGAAGGACAAACTGCAGAGGAGCAAAAATGGTGCAGACATCTGTTGAAGCCTCTGAGGTGACAGGCGGAGCTTTTTATATCAAACCGGCTCCCGGATGTATTTTCATATCAATCGACTGAATAAAAACAACACTTTTTGATCCTGAAAACCTTTCATGCTTCCAAACTTCGGATGAAACTTTAACTCTCCTGATTAAATTTCTTCTTCAACATTGTTTGTAAATTGGCTTCCTGAATCGAAAGAACAATAACTGTGAGATAAATAGAAATGGAAAAGGAGTTGTTGCCTTGTGATTCTCAGCCTGGAGTCTAATTTCACTTTTAATGAACAATATCTGAGAAGCATTGCACTTGGTTCTCAACCTGCCTGTTTGCTGGCTGCAACTTTTCTTTCTGAAACTGCAAATGTGACCTGCAGCAACAAAGACCTGCTGCTGTTCAGCTCTTTATCCAGAGTTCAGTGATGCTTGACTCACTTATGAGTATTGAATGCATCACAATGTCCAAATTGCACCAAATTCGATACAGCACGTCCTTGGATCATTAACAACATACATACCAAGAAGAGGCCGATGTGATGAATGGTTCTTGAGATATGTGAGTCACATACACACGGAGATTTCTGGAATTATTCAAGCAGAACCTGTTCTAAAGCTGTTTGCCTGTTTGTTTGTGTTCTGCAGTAATCGAGCAGTAAATAAAGAGCTACACTCCAGATTTCCAGAATTAGCAGACAGATGTTTACGATCCTCACACTTCGGCCTGGAGCCTCCCAGCAGATCAGGCCTCAGCTTTTTTTTCTTTTTCATCCTGGCGCCACCGGGGTTGAGACAGGATCACCTTTTATCCAGTGACTCTCTTTAAAACACCTTTCACTTTCTATTTTCTGGATGAGCAGGCTGCGCCGTGTTACCTCCCAGGATCAGCTCGTCTCTCCGGCTCCTGTCGACGGCCGCCTCTCGCTCTCCCCGAG
The DNA here is from genome assembly GCF_009819705.1 of Hippoglossus hippoglossus. Taxonomy (NCBI): domain Eukaryota; kingdom Metazoa; phylum Chordata; class Actinopteri; order Pleuronectiformes; family Pleuronectidae; genus Hippoglossus; species Hippoglossus hippoglossus. The sequence continues at coordinate 2,749,756 of NC_047174.1, forward strand.
CTCCTCTCTCTCTGAAGGTCTCTCTACCGCCGTCTCTCTCACTCGCAAACACTGTGAATCTGTCTTTTTATTCATGCATGAGCTTCTAATGTTTTTGCATTTATTCACGGATGTTATGAGAATACACTGTGTGTGGATGTTTATAATGCTTCACGTCGTGCATCCAGATCTCTGCTTTTATTACTGTGCACAAATCCACTCCCACTATCAAACCCTTGCACGCTGGGTAAACACACGTTTCCACTGCTCGCTCGCTGCTCAGGCAGGGTTGAGTTCTTCCTATTAACTTTCAATTCTGGGATTTCACAGTCCGCACTGTTCTGTGCTCAAGTTTCCCCGGTGAAAAGCAGCACAAGCTTTTTATTCTCACATTCATTTCTCAGTTGAATAATCAGAAGGTTGCTTGTTTGGACGATACTACCAAAAGAGCAATTGCAATAATAGACACAATATCTCTCACGAGCATGAGGCACACAGCCGCCATGGATACACAGATTTCTTCGCCTGCATTCACTCAGAAAATATTTCTATTCCCAAGGCCCGGCTTCCTTTTCTCTGATTTTGAAATGAGTTTGCACAGCTGCCGCCTTCAGATTATACATCATATTTCCTGTTAAGAACACGCTTTGAAAGTTGAAGAAAAGCCGGGTGACACCGCGAGGAGCAGAAATAATCTGTTTTGTGTCCGACACGACGCCGAGCTCGTATCAGCGACTGGGAATTTAACCTGCTCTTTATTACGCCTGCAAACTGTGGCAGACACGTAAAGTGCTGCGAGTAGATCTGCGGCTGGTGTTCGATTGCTGCAACAGTTTGAAGCCATTGAATAAAGAATTCATCATCTCTTTCTTTGGTAAATTCGTACGGATCATTTCTATAATACGATGTTTTACATTCTTCCATACGACATGGATGCAGGTTGGACTTTAGCACGAAGGCAGCACCAACAAACATGGAGGAGAATGAATGTGAGACAAAATGGAATAATTCCAAAAAGGAGAAAGACTCAAACCAGCCAAGACAAACGAGGAACTTCTTCCTAAAAGATGAGCTACTTCCTAAAAGATGAGCTACTTCCTAAAAGATGAGCTACTTCCTAAAAGAGGAGCTTCTTCCTAAAAGAGGAGCTACTTCCTAAAAGATGAGCTACTTCCTAAAAGAGGAGCTTCTTCCTAAAAGAGGAGCTTCTTTCTAAAAGATGAGCTACTTCCTAAAAGAGGAGCTACTTCCTAAAAGAGGAGCTTCTTCCTAAAAGAGGAGCTTCTTCCTAAAAGAGGAGCTTCTTCCTAAAAGATGAGCTACTTCCTAAACAAGGAGCTTCTTCCTAAAAGATGAGCTACTTCCTAAAAGAGGAGCTTCTTCCTAAAAGAGGAGCTACTTCCTAAAAGATGACCTTCTTCCTAAAAGATGACCTTCTTCCTAAAAGAGGAGCTACTTCCTAAAAGATGACCTTCTTCCTAAAAGAGGAGCTACTTCCTAAAAGAGGAGCTTCTTCCTAAAAGAGGAGCTACATCCTAAAAGAGGAGCTACTTCCTAAAAGATGACCTACTTCCTAAAAGATGAGCTACTTCCTAAAAGAGGAGCTTCTTCTCTCTGACACCAGAAAACTTTGCAAATTACGTCTACGACTACAAACAGCGGTGATTTATCACGTCAAACAGCAAAGAGAGTTAATGGATGAGAGGCAGTAAAGAGCAGTTGAGACAATCGTCAAACTCAGACGCTGCAAGAATCACAAAGAGGAGACGAAGCTAACGACTGATGACACAACTGCAAAGACACATTTTGCAGAATAGAATTTGCAGATATGATGTGACCGTAAGTTCTTCAGGCTCATTCATGCTCAACGTTAGATACGTACTCAGAATCGGACGGAGCCTGTTGTCCAACATTATCGTAACCTCCTCCACCGACATGTTTGTTGTCGTCAGAGACTCTCGACTCTGTGCTGCCCTCTAATGGATGTATTGCTCAACAACCAAGTTCGTGGACAGTGACCGTTGCCTCGTGTGAAATGGACGCATCTCTTTCTGCATGTAAGGCCTCATACGTGATCCTTTACCATCTGTGTGCAGAAGACGAGTCCAGAAACCTGCCGGGTCTCTATCGTGATGCTTTTGACGGGATGCCGCTCTCCGTTGCCATGGCCCCTGTGGCCTCGGCTGATAACACTGAATTTTACATAGAAATATGTTCTGGGCGTCGACGGCGGCGGTGATTAGGTCTCACTTCTTCTCCACAACCTGTCATCTCTCCCCCGTCTGCTGCTCTGTCATCTGTTTCCCATCATCACAGATCATCCTCTCTGGCTTTGTCCTTACCTGCCGCACAGCCGCACACCTGGGACCCAGTGCAGCCGCCGCCATTCATCATCTGCTCAGCTCACTTCATGATTCCCTCCGTCACACACACACACACACAGACACACACACACACACACACACACACACACACACACACACACACACACACACACACGTCTGTCGCTCCATCGATTTCTCGTTCAGAAGCTGAATGGCTTTCTCAGCAGGTGACGCTGGAGGTTCGCAGCTGATGAAGCGATTACAGATAAAACTACAAAGAAAAGATTAAACACGTGTTACAAGATGTTTTCAGCTTTTTACACTTGAAAACCTAATGACGTTAGAAAAGATATTAAAATACTTCATTGCTCTTATTATTTATAGCAACAACTGCGACAACACTTATTCTTTTCCTAAACAACATAACCTACTTCATGTGCATCGAAAGAGACGGAGAGATAAAAGGAATTGTGCCAGGATAGGACAGACACACACACACACACACACACACACACACACACACACACACACACACACACACACACACACACACACACACACACACGCACACACACACACGCACACACACACATGTACACGTACACACACACAGTCTTGTTCGTCCTTGTCAATGTGACCTGCTGCGTTGGCTTAAGAAAACAAGTAAATTGATGATGTCGTGAACTGTGTAACAGACGAGCTGGACGGACGACTGAGAATAGATATGAGCGGTGAGGAGGAGGAGGAGGAGGAGGAGGAGGAGGAGGAGGAGGAGGAGGAAGAGGAGGAGACATGACTGAACACTTAAAGGAGTAAAAACACTGCAATTCAATGAATTATTGTTAAATAAAAGCCAGACAGTGCTTCCAAAGATACCGAGATAAGGAGCAACAACATAGTATTTTTTTACTTTCCTCTCCTGGATTAGTCTTTTATTCTGGCTGCTCTTTCTGAACCAGTATTTAACTTCTCTCTCTGCTTTGCCTTTCAACGGTTCGACAAAAGAACAAGAGCGTGAACCAGAGCAGATCAACATTTGCTGTGTGACGACGCCCGGAGCATTGAGTCGGAGGCAGGGGGGTTAACCTGGCCTGCGTCCAGCCGACATGAGCCTTGGCAGCCTGCGACTGGCTGCAGGACGAGCCTCAGCCTGGTCCCCAGGTTCAGCTGCATCTGGACGACGGCCAGGAACAGCTGAGGGAGGAGAGAGAGAGAGAGAGAGAGAGAGAGAGAGAGAGAGAGAGAGAGGGAGAGAGAGAGAGAGAGAGAGAGAGAGAGAGAGAGAGAGAGAGGGAGAGAGAGAGAGGGAGAGAGAGAGAGAGAGGGAGAGAGAGAGAGAGAGAGAGAGAGAGAGAGAGAGAGAGAGAGAGAGAGAGAGAGAGAGAGAGGGAGAGAGAGAGAGAGAGAGAGAGAGAGAGAGAGAGAGAGAGAGAGAGAGAGAGAGAGAGAGAGAGAGAGAGAGAGAGAGAGAGAGAGAGAGAGAGAGAGAGAGAGAGAGAGAGAGAGAGAGAGAGAGAGAGAGAGAGAGAGGGAGAGAGAGAGAGAGAGAGGGAGAGAGAGAGAGAGAGAGAGAGAGAGAGAGAGAGACCTTGAAAACATCCCACAAAGAGAAATCCTACAAGACTGGTGATGGTTTATATATTTTTTTATTGTCAACAAACCCAATGAAAAAGGCCCAAACTAAAAATGTATCCACAGCCTGATACAGGTTTCCCCTCAGAGCCACAGATCTCCATGGTGTTGCTTTATTATTGAGAACACTGCAACTCTGGTTTATTCTGAGTCCGTCCCCACACACACACACTGTCCTGCTGCAAGAAGTACTCACTAAAATATATATTAATCCACGGCTGAATATTTTTCTGGTCATCAGGATCCATGTGAGCCGAGCGCTGGAGACATGCAGGAGTAGATGGAGAGTACTAATATACAAGTTCTGTCTCTTTGAATTCAAGTTTATATACACAGATACTTTGGAACAGGAAATATGTGACGAGGGAAACGTGATGAAGAGCAGATAATGTTCCGTTAACATCATAAGGATGATGGAGCAAGTGTGATGATTTAGATTTAGACCAAACCAATGTCAGGAGCTGCTCTTCACATCAAATGGATTCAGTTGTGGTGATTCAGGCGTCCTGGGCACCATCGGAGGTCATCTGGGCTCATCCAACCCGTCATGGGCCCTTAGGGTCGTCTCAGAATAGAGATTATATGTTTCATCGTGTCCTGGAAACGCCTCAGGATCCTTGAGGAGGAGCTGGGAAACGTCACTGGGAAGAGGGGGATGTGTGGACTTGACCCTGGATAAGCAGCAGATGATGGATGGATGAATACCGGAGGACAGAAGTGGACCTTGACCACCTCGTTGCAGCACTGGTGCAGTCGAAGGTCAGGGTTTTATAATATAATCATTCAAATGGAGTTCTTACAATAAAGAGTGAATCACAATCCGATCAGAATCTCTTCACCTTGAGAAACAGTTTAAAAATCTAAATCATCTTGTAGATTAGAAGCGAGCGGCGGCTGCTTGTGTTGCCAGCAGGTTCTCCTGGACTTTAGATGAACTTCCCCGTGCATCTCTTGCTGCTAAATCTGTATAATCTTCTAAATCACTTGTTAAATCCCTCTGCTATAGAAAAACATTCAAATAATGATCTTCACTGTCCGCGACTCACCTCCTTGTTCATCTGGGGCTTTGATCTGCTCTGCCGTTCTTTCATCTCCTCTTGTTTTACTGTTGATTTTTTTTTTCACGTTTTGTTTTTCTTTCAATTATTCATTCTTGTTCAGAGACGTTGCAGCAGCAGCGGTGTCATTACTGATTTAACCGAGTGCAACACACACACGTGCAGCCGAATAAAAGCTTTCACAAACTTCAGGAGGACGTCTTGTGCTCACATACACAACAGCCATCAAACGCACACACACACACGACACTAAAGCCAGAGATACACTTGCTTTTGTGTTACACCTTCGTGACCACATTTCATATCTTGCATATCCCAAAATCCAAATGTTTATCAGTTGTGCACGTGCACGAGTTCTGTAGTGTGAACACTCCACTAACATGTGTAGTAAAAAGCAATATTTGAACAATAAGTGATGATGCATCCAAGAAGGCGAACTGCAGACATGTCTCTGGGTTTGTGATACATTATGAAATACTTTGTAATAAGGTTGAAAATAATGATTATTTTTTTCGTCATCAATCTCGGGCTGAAATGAATCCTTTCATGATAACATCAGAAATGTGTTAAAAAGACCCGTCACCATGAAAGAGTCTGAAACATGAAGGTTTTTCATTTGTTACGTAATCAAAGAAAAATAATTTGAGCAGTTGAAAAAAAGTGGCTCGTACATTTAAATGAAAATCTGTTGATTGATTAATTGATTCATTAATTAACGATAAATGCAGTAATATGTTTTTTAAGTGTTCTGAATTGTGAACATGATATATAAAAAGAACTTGATATAAAGAACATGATATATATTAGGAACATGTGTTTAATACAAGGTGACAGGAAGCACAGTGGCTGTTTTCCTGCTCGCTGATTGGTTGTCTCTAATGCAAAGCAACACGATGTTGTACATATATACGCAGGAAGCGGATTATTACTAACGGCTGATTTCCACACAAACCTTCAGCATATTCCTCATTATTGTTGCTCTGATGAGGTCACTTCTGAAAGAACTAATTAGTCCTGAGCGCTGCTGATGAAACTATGAATATTCCTCCAGTGGAATTTAAACCGTGCAGCTGAACGCACACAACCGAGCCGCACAGCGGGTAAATATAGGATTATATGCAAAACACACAAATGCAATTTAATGCAAATTAATTCAACAATAATTCTCATCCTGTGTGATGTGTCAAGGTCTAATGAAAGATGATATTTCTGTGTTTAATTATTCAAGTCCTCGTGGAAATGGTTTTATATTTGCACAGTTCATCACTGACAGAGGTCGTAAGGGACAATGTGATGGAGTTAAAACAGAGAACTATGCATTTTAAATGGAGGATGTAGAGAATCTACATTGGGTCCATGTTCAGGATGAACGAGTCATGAACAGTAAGTTGGTATTAAACTGTTGTTTCTGCTTTTTAGAGAAATATTGAACAGTGTTTTTTGGTGTCTGGTCTTTTGGAAAAAACATCGTCTGGACGAGCAGATCGAGGCAGCGGCTTGTTTTCTAATTCATTATCGAAGGAAACATTAACACGACTCGATCAGCAGCATTAAGAATAGTTTGTTCTGTGTTTAGTGTTGTGAAGAACTTTGTTACCTGCATTGAAAAGAGCTACGCAAATAATTCCTGATTATTACATTTAATAACATGCATCATAAAGGCTCGAGTTAACAAACGCTTGGTTTAAAATCAGGTAAATGTTTGTTCTGTGACTCATCACGTCTCAGAGTCTTTCTTCCTGTAACACGATTTCATGTTCCTCACACAAAGCAGCTCCTCCTGCATCCAGGCGACACGCTGGGTCATCAATACCACTGAGGAGACTGTTTCTCACCCCGCGTTCATAATTATGATAGAAGATCTACCTGCAGGGGGGGGGGGGGACAAGGATTCTCCATTCATCATGTTGCAGTCGCGGGGGGGGGGAAACACGCTTTTACACGTGTAACACACGCACAACAGAGTTCATGTTGTGTGTGTGAACAGTGAAAAGGGACCAGAGGTGACGAGTGGAATCTAATTAGAATCACTTTGAATTAATAATAATATTAATTAGACTCAGTTGCACTTATGAGCAAAAACAGATCAAACCAGGTATTTTAAATCCCTCCCATGTAGTTTATTAATCTCTATAGATTATTAACACTGATTCAACAGCTTGATATTAAAATTCATTCAGGTCTTAGACAAATTAATTAAAAAATACATACATGTACCCAATAAAAGTGTGTATTTGTTTAATTAAAATGACATAAATTCATAACAGAGTATGTATAATTTTGATTGTGATGGATATTCAGGTTCAGTTTCTGACTGGTAAATTAGAGTTTGTGCTAAATGAGGCTAAAGCAGAACACACACAAACGTGGAGATGGATGAGTACAAAGAAGAGAAAAGCAACGATACAACAGACGAGTGCAGAAGAAGAACACGAGACGTGATGAAAGGACAAAAGGACGGATGGAAGGAGAGCGGCGTGGAGCCAGAGGAGAGGTGGTGGGAGCGTAGGGGAACGAATCCCCTGGTAAAAGTCGCTGTGCTCGCGGTGGTGGTGCTGACGGCTCGGCCGACGTGGCCCGGCGGTGATGAATCGGTGCTGTCAGGAGAAGCCAAACAAACAGAGATCTGTGTGCTGGGTGACAACGCTCCTCCGGGCGCCGCCGTGAATGATGACATTTCCCTACACGCTGCGTAACAATGGCTGCAGAGACGTGGCAGGACACATATGCTGGAGGTGCACGGCTGTTTGGGTTTGGATGGATCTGCATTAAGTCCACACAGCTCGGGGGGGGGGGGGGGGGGGAAACAACCTGATAAATAATAACCATTTTATTTATTAAAGCTGCAAAATTGCAAGTGTGTTCAAACACCAGAGGGCAGGAAGTAGACTCCAAAACAAAAGCACAGCACGAAGCCTTGAAACCAGGGACATCTATAGCCCTGTCCGTCCTGGAGGAGAAGTGTCCCTCACCTGAGACTCCCCCTGAGGTGGTGGCTCCCAGTTCAGATCATTAGTCTGAAACTGGGATTCATGAATTCAGGCTTTACAAACAAAACTTGATATGACAAATACTGACATAAACTGACATATACTGTTAAACGCTGACATACACTTTCATAAACTGTCATACACTGACAAATACTGACATATACTGTCATATACTCACACATACTGGCGAATATAGACAAATACTGACACATACTGACACATCCTGCCCAGACCTCTTGTTCGTCTCTGTCCTCGCTGCACTTCCCGGTTCCTTCCGGCCCCGTTTCCCCTCTGGAATCATATTTATACAGTGCCTCTTGGATGATTCTGTGATTTATCTGCAACACCAGTGCCGATGCGGTGTAATGCGTCTGTGCTCAGGTACGGTAGCTGTGTGGGAATGTCAGAGTTTGCGTCTCAGACAAACACACAAGCTGCAGAAGAAGAACACGCAGCTGCACGATGTCAAGCTGCGTGTTCAAGCCTCGGTGTTTGTGTCTGACTAACGTGGACGTATAAACCACAGCTCTCGTGTGCTGTGTGACTCATGTGCATTAGCATAGCGATGTCAGGTAGAGTTTAATATATGGAAGGTAACGAGATGTTTATACAGCGAGAGATAAAATTACAGATGTTTGTTCAGATGAGGAGGAAACAGTCTGAGAACAGGTGACGTTTTGTGAATCAGTCATTTGTCGGGTGCAAAAAAACAAAAACCCTCTCACAACATTAATGAGGAAAGAAGAGCGGGGGGGGGGGCACAGGTTTCTTTCTGGCCCGAGGCTTCGCTCAGTGTGTCGTCACGTTGTCGTTTTAAAAGCAGCAGGTTGTGATTAACAACCAGTGGATGTGACTGCAGCCGAATACGTGAGCACAGATAGAAACATCACAGTAAGAAGCTCTGAAGGTCAAATGGATTCATGTGTTTGAGGTTTGCTGAGCATCAAGCGTCATATTCAGGATTAATGAATCAGTGTTTGAATACAATGCAAGTTCATTACTTTGTACACAAACTGCAGTCGAAGTCTTTTCATGAGATATTCTGGATTTCGGGGGGGAACTGTGAGGGGAAGAATGTTGGATTGGTTTCACGGTTCATATCTGCATGAGTTTCTTGTTTTCGATTTTTGTTTTTCGAATTTAAAAGCTGTCTGGATCCAACCAGCTATGTCTGTGTGAGTCTGTGTGTGTCTGTGTGTGTGTGTGTCACTGTCTTCAGGAAGGATTGCTTCTGTCGCTCTGGTAGCTGTGGCTCAACTAATGCAGCGAGCGGCCTCCCCCTGATTGTCACTGCACTGATTTGTTGAGCGACGACGCCTCTTCACAATTCACGATCACAGTTGTGTGCAGCTCTCTGAAATGAAAACTGGGATATTGTGTTCCACAGATTGCGTTTCACTATCTCACATCATCCGCTGTTTTGCCGTCAAATCTAACCCCCCCCTCCCCGCGCTCTCTCGGTGCAGAGCGCCGGCAGAAGAATTTTAAAGAGCACTTCAGCGGAATCACAAGATGCAAAGGGAAAAGTGAAAAATCACAAAGTCGGAGCTTCTTTGCCGAGATCGATGGCCTGTTGCTCTGTGCAGTCAAATTAATCCAACGTTTGCAGGAGCGGCTGCAGCAGCTCAATCCATTTCTCTGGGTTAGTGTCCAGGAGGCCGTGAGTTTAGGTTAACCTCACTTCAGTGTCTGTGGCCATCGTCTGTCCCATAATTCATCGAACAGCAGAGACAAGCCGCTGCGAGATTCTCTAAAAACACACCGAGGTGTCATCTTTAATACTTGATGCTTGTTGTGCGACTAACCACGAACAGGGAGAACCCGCGGGATCGATTAGTTTTAAAAGTCCCTGCTGGCGCTGAGGGCGAGGAGGCGGGGTGGGGGGGTTACGCACACAGTCCAGACGCCAACAGACACAAACACACAACGCCGCCCCCTGGTGCCGCAGGCCGGTGGGGAGCGGGATCCTGGAGAAATGTCAAGTTCAGCATACATCAGAGGAGGCAGGGGGGGGGCTGTCAGGCAGCATTAATACAACACACTTGATGTTTTAGTAATGAGGACACGCTGCACACTGTGGCAAAGATAGCAGGGACCAAACAAGTGCACCGACGATCAACCGGTGAATCAGACTCACAGAGGAAACGACTGGGGGGGGGGGGGGGGACAAACAGCGAGGCAGGAACCATCAGACGTTTAAACACTGGAGGCCGAAGACTTCGTTTTTAGTATTTAACGTCTTCTACGTCTTTCTCTAACTCATCATAGATAATAGTCTTGTTTCATACGGAGGAAGTTGCTTCTTGTTAAGATGTCAAAGGTCAGTGTCCGTGTTTAACCTCTATGAGCAGAGTTCATATCCTGAGTTTATTTTCTAATTAGTAGAATCTATTTTACAAGTTTTTACTCTTTGTCTACGCTGCAGATTCACGAGAGCTTTAGTATAATTAGTCTTTAAATACGTCTCCACACACAAAGACTGATGAAGACAAGATGAAGATACTGACAGCGATTCTCCTGTATAACTAATTATTTCCCTTCCCGTCTTCCATGTTTAATTCTTTGCTGCTCTTTAGCAGAATCTTATCTGTTTATTTCAATGAAACGAGATTTGCTACAACAAAAGGAGGAAGAGGAGGCCGACACCTTCGTCAGGGGCCGCGCTCGGCTTCTGTGTTGACAACATGGAGTCGACGTGGAGTGAAGATCCTCTGCCTCTGTTCATTACATGTGTTTAATCTCCCAGAGGCAGCAGCGGTCCGAGCGTCGTCTTTTTATCTCCTCATCGAATTCACTGTTTTCACTTTCACCTCCACTCGTCTCCTCTCTCCCTCTCTCTCTCTCCGCTGCCGCTTCACTCGCTTTACAAACTTCATTAAACTCTTCCACTTTTCAACACTGTCTCTTGATTTGAGTCTTTTCAGACATTCTCTGCTCCTCATACAATTTTATTTAGACGATCAAACTGTGAAACAAGAGCCGGGGCGAAGGATCCCAGACTCAGAGAGGAAATTAAAGAGCGATAAGGTTCAACTCTTACCGACCTTTACACGTCTTCTTTTTCTAATAGGAAATGTTAAAAGAGTGCATGATGTAAAAACGATGTCAAGGATTGAACCGCGAAATGAATCTCCTCCGTGACACCGGGTCCAGTGAAGAGGTGCAGGGGGGGAAGCTTCCAGGGTAAGAACCTGTCGTTCAGCCGCTGTTTGGAGCAAATGTAAAAGTTTTATGAAGCCGCCACAGGGCGAGTAGTGGAGGTGGTCGTGTTCCATCAAACTTTAAAGAAATGTTCCTCAGAATCACTACGAAGAGCAGCTGCAGGTGGAGCTGCTCCACATTCGAAGAAACTCACAGTCCAGCAGCGACCATACAAAGTATTTCTGCTTCTGGTGATATTATTTCTTGGAGTGAAATGGTTCATATCTCTCAAATCGGTACAAGCTGAGTTTAAAACCATAAAAGTACTAAAGAAACACACAACAAGACACAAAACATATTGATCCAACAATGAAAATCCGTTAATCCTGTACTAAGTGTCTTTGAGAACCCTTTAAAAGAAATACAATATATCTTCTATTATTATTCTATCTTATTCTATCTTATTATGATTCTTGTGCCAATATGACACAGATTTTTACTGGAAATATCAGAATGACGATTATTAAAGACATTAATTTAAAGCATTAGAGCCGAACACTCAGTTCCCACTAATGGACGCTTGTGGGTATCGACCACGTGCAGCCACAGAGAAGCTTCTTTCCTCCTCTGGTTTGTTTATCTCTTTAATCCCTGAAACTGGCAGCAACAACCGTTTTGTCTCCAGCGAGCGAAACTCTCTCCAACCTGCGAGTCTCACATCAGACTCTCGGCTCATCGGGCCGAATCAAAGCTCGTCCTTGATGAGAGGCAGAGGACAAAGTTTTTCTAACTCTGCTGAATAAACATCAAATGTCGGGACTCTCACTGTGCAGCCGACGGAGAAACAGCTTCACACGCAGAGGGCGAGGGAGCTTTGGAACCGCAGCCGAGGAATCTGAGCACCAGGACGACGGAGCTGACCAAGCAGTTCTGTGTTTGGTTTGGGGATACGCACCTGTGTGTGTGTGTGTGTCTGTGTGTGTCCCTGTGTGTGTGTGTGTCTGTGTGTGTGTCCCTCTTGGTGCAGCTCCATCTACAGTAATCTTTTAAACGTCCAACTTGTTTGTGCTCCACTTTATGAGCCTCGACATCTCGTCGTCAAAACCAAATGTTTGATCAGCCAAGAGAAAGTGAGACGACAGCGACGATAAAATTTAAAAACAGCTTTTAGGACGGAATGTAAAACTTTGTAACGACGTGACAGGAGCTCGGAAGTGACGCCACACAAGTGGCCGGTTGCGTCATAGGTCAGGAACCTCACCTCCTCCATGTTAGTGGATGGGACATAACAGAAAATTTGCCTTGTGAACGTGATATCTCAGAAACACCTCCAGGGAATCCCTTCAAATTTGGTACAAATGTTCATTTTGACTCACGGATTAACTGATTTGAATTTGGTGGTCAAGGGTCAAAGGTTTTTGCATTAAAGTTGCATTTCACAGCAGCACTTTAAAGACGACTGAAGGTGCGGTTCATGCTGTGCAGCTGCAGGTTTTCAGGCTGCGATCAGCAGGCGGATGAATATTCCAGTAGCAGTAACGCGTGTTCTCTGGGATTTGCAGTGAGGCTGTGACTCTGAGCATAAACAGGATGAGGAGCGAGGGAAGAGCGAGATGCTCGGGGGAAGTGGAAATGAGGACTTGAAGTCTGGAATTTAGTTTGATGTTTAGTTTGTGCTCAAATAAAATGAAGAGTTCACTGGTCCTGTCGACTGGAGTCTCAGTAGAACCCACAGATCGCTGATATCTGGAAGATGGACGGATTATCTCCTTCTCCAAAGTGTGCTGGAACTCCCCCTGGTGGCTGGCTGCAGCATAGGTCATAAACCCTGCCTCCTCCATGTTAGCAGATGGGACGTGGACCAAAGCAAAAGGTCAAAGTACGCGTTAAATCAATCAACAAGTTCTCAACTTTCTGAACCAAAAGTTTTGTTTTAATGAGTTATTTGATGCTATAACAACAGGTTGAAACATAACGACAACTGAAAAACGATGAAGAAAGAAGCAAAGTTAGTGAACTGGTCATTAGACAGCTTAACGTTTATAGAGTTCATTACCACAAAAGTAGGAAGTCTCATAATTTACAAACGACATCAGGGACACAACTTTCTACTGAAGAAGAAAAAGTTTGGATCGCCGAACAGCAGTGACACAGTTTGAGCTGCAGTGTGTGTGTGTGTGTGTGTGTGTGTGTGTGTCCTCGTTTACCGAGTGTCACACACGGCCCTCCAAGATTATTAGGTAGCAACCCTCCTGCCATCTGCTCGACGATCCAGCAGGAAACTACAAAGGTGCAGAGAGAGTCCCTGCGCCCGTCAGCGGCGTCTGAACTCCTCCTGACTGAACACCTTGGCTCTGGACCAGAAACGGCTCCGAGGAATTTAAATAACCTGGATTTGACATTTCCCTGCAAGTCATAAGAGGGATGCAATTAATGTGGTTTGTAGTGGTAGTTACATTTTTGTTTCCCTCCAACACGGTGGGCTCCGGATGCGAAAGCACATTGGGAAACTATGGTGTGTTTATGCAGGTTTATGCTAATATCTGCTGACTGTTTATTTACCTTTCACTAAAGCAAGTTGCACTTTACTTCTGCACGTTCAGGTTTTTTAAAGTCTAAAGTCTGAGGGCACCGTCACCACGACCTCGTTTCGTCCACAGCCCGGAGCAACGGACCAGAATGTGGTCCGACCTAAAGATGTAATCTGGGATTGAACTGAACTGTGGTTTGGTTTGTTTACAGTTTGAAAACACGGTGTTGGAACCTGTGGCCTTTTGGACAAACGGGACGACAGCAGAAGGAAAAGGAAGCAGAAGGATTTACCTCCAGTCTTGATCTCCTCCAACCATGAAACTTGGTTCAGACTCAGATATGAAAACGCTCTAAATCTGTTTTCTTACATTATTTTCATTATAAATCAGCCTTTTGGAAACAATATGTTTTCTGCTGTTTATGAAACCTTTTGCTAAAACTGCTAAACTCCTGTTCCTCGCTGTTCGGAATCTTAAGAATAAAGTGAACAACTGTTATACGACACTATATTGAAAATGATAAAATAACAGAGCTGCTACTTCATGGTCGTGTTCATCCAAAGCTCTGCACAGCACAGAGAATGTAATCTTTGTTGCATTATGGGAATCAAACCCCTGAAATTGTTGCAGGAGCCACTAAGCTGAGGGATCTGATGGAGACGTCTGTCGGATCAGAGCCTCCGGTTTGTTTGTGTCTCCGTGGAAATTTGATCCAAACCGCACAACAACAAAAAAGAGAAAAATCATTTCAGAGTGGAGACATCTTTCCACAGGAATCAAATCTAATCAACATAATATCCATGATGAGAAAAAGCACTTTGTCAAACACAAGTGGACTCGCTGAAGAAATGGAAACATCTGTGGCCCAAAAGGCGTTTTCCTCATAAAGCACCATTATAAAAGATGACAAGGTGAATTAATAACTTTAATATTAAAGTTTGAAAAGGTAATATTGACAAACGTTTCTCAAAAGCATCGAAAAACTGAATTTAATGTGAAAGATGAAACTTTAAAACACTACAGGGCTGCAAAACACAAGCAAATGATGTACTTGGCAATGGAGCCGCTCCGTGATACATCTGCTATCATGAGGTCACTGGAGAGATTCTAACGTGTGAACGAGCACTTTCACGTCCGCACACACGTTTTCCATCACATCTTTCAAACAACTTTCTGCATCTCAGGAAAGTGTGAAAAACTGGAGAAACACACGATCTATAAACAAGGATGGATGAAGTGGAACCAGATTCTCCTCAATGAAGTTCCTCAGTCTCAGATGTCGATCGTGGTGTTTTGCCCCGTTTTCATATCGTCAAATATCTGATTATCCGACAATTCGTGTGGTGTCAGGTTTAATCGCAAAAAAGAGAGTTCTCATCTGGGAAGAGTCACGTGAAAGACATCTCAACGACAACTTGACCTAAACGACTACACAACTACAATCACGTGATATTGACAACAGATGAGGATTGTTGTGTAGGAACCTTTCTGACATGTTTCCAATGCAGATGAACGTGTGAGAGAGGAGTCTGCATGCTGGTCCTGTAGGTTCATACTTGATGTACTGTCGTATACAGTTTCTCTACATGGAGACGTAACATTCACACAGCTTCTCCGTGACGTCCGGGCCACAAAACACGTCAAATGTAACGATGCAGCTCGTCAGTAGTTGGGTGGAGATGACAGAGCATTATTATCCCGTGGAGTCACGGTCTCCAGGAGGTGACAGATATTCAGCTACTGCAAATCTATTTTATTTCTCCACTCCTCCTCCTCCTCCTTCTTCTACTCCTCCACTTACATTACTCTCCCATCCTCCTCTTCTCTTTTCTCTCCGGCCATTTATTCTCCTCGTTCTCCTCCACTTCTCCCTGCTCGTCAATTCAACTCTTCCTCCATCCTCCCCCCCCCTTTTTCCTGTCCCGTCCTCCCTCGTCTCGCTCTTCATCTGCCTATTCTCACCTGTTCTCCCTCCATCCTTTCCCCTCCCGTCCCCACCGCAAAAAATCAATCAGACGCCCGTGATGTGGAAACGCCAACCTGCCGCAGAGTTACATAAATCAAACGCACCCCCCCGTGTCAGAGAGAGAGAAAAAGAACTTCCCTCTTTCCCTCAAAGTGGAAGAACAGCTTTCAGCACAGTCGTGGCTACAGAGGTCAATTATGGTCGGCCATCAATTTTACACACACTTAAATTGAGTGCCGGTACAGGTCGTAAAGCTCTCTCCATCTGCTACATACATCACTCATCTTTATAACTGCTGGCGCCGCCGCCACCGCCGCCGCTCGCTTCCTACATCTCTCCTCCAGCACGCCACGCTTTCACCTCTGGACGTTTGCAGATATGAAAACATGAGGAGTTTGGGAGGGGGGGGGGGTGTGTGTGTTTTAACTTGTTAATTTTCCCACTCAAGACTTATTTACTTTCCAGGTTTTTGCTCTCGCTCTCTTTGCATCAACCCACTTCTTCATCCACACATTTTCTCAGCCCACTGTTCCTCTTCCTCAGTGACTCACAGATGATCATGAGTCACTGGTTTAGAAGAATGTGTTTATTGCTGTTTTTTTGTTGTAAATAATAAAAAAACTGTCCAGCGCCTGAATAAATTAAAATACATTAGAATACACCGACATTGTTTTCCACACAAATACGCAGGGAGACAGTGGGATGGTGCATTTCTAACATTGGCTGCAGTTCTTGGCCACTGGGACAAAGTAGTGCTGCAGCTCCCTGGTTGAGATCCTGAGAAACGGCCCTGGAGCAGAGATGCTCTCGACTTAACCTTGAAGCAACAACTGAACGAGATTCGTCCGAGGGAGAAATGGAACTGGGAAGGTTTGGTTCTTCTGTGTGGAGGACGTGTGTAACATGGTGTGGACATGTTCTGGATATTGTTAACAATTACTAAGGACCAGAGTCTGTGCTGCAGCGATTAGGGGATGGAGCTGCGGTATCGAGGTCCTGAGTCAGTCTCAGCTGTCAATCGAGAAGTTTCATCTCGTTTTTATAGCAGCAAAATACCTAAAATGACAGAAAATGTCTTTAACGTGTACTTTGACTTTTTAGTTTCACCCTTGTCCCATCCACTAACATGGAGGAGGCAGGGTTTATGACCTATACTGCGACCAGCCACCAGGGGATGATTGAGATGGAGTATAGTAGAGCCCCTTCATGCTCCACCAGTATATGGTTGCATGAGGCTTGGGGTGAAATCCAGGGCTCGTGAAATAAAAAATCTGACGAGTTTCAAGTCTAACTTCCTATATTTCTTTCAAAGTAAAACGCTGATGAAACAACACTCACGTACGGTTTTGTTCCTCGACATCTAAAACTTATTTTCCAGATGATTTAACCTGGTGCAGAGGTTTAAGAAGTGGGAGGCAGGTCTCCCCAGGGGGCCTCCGAACAGAGTCAGGGGAGGAAGTGATAAAATGTCACGTTCTTCATCAAAAGGATAAAGTTAAAAAGTCTAAATGTGAGATTTAGCAACAGAGGGAGTAGATAAGGGGGAAATTTGTTGTATTTCCCAGAGTCAGTTAGAGCTGAAGAAGACTTTTGGATGAGAAGTGAAGCGTCTTCAAGAAACACGAGAAAGTCCAGTTGCTTTTACAAACTTCTGAAGATACGTGATGACGGAGAAACTTCAGAGGTGACGAGCTTCGTCCGGGCAGAGACTCAAACCCGTCGTCCAGCTCCAACTCCCAAAACCTACGATAATTTCATTATTGATTAATCTCACGGGAGTTAATTATTGATCATGAGAACCGTATGAGTATGATCTCTTTAATAAGAGTTTTTTTTATTTTATTAATCCATTAATCACGTTGAGCATAAAATGTCAGAAAGTAGATAAAAGTGATTTCTACAATTTCCTGCTCCCCAAGGTGACATTTAAAAGATGGTTTGGTGTCTGTGACCATGAGCCCAGAATCTAAAGTCACTCGGTGATTTCTAAAACACCGAAGCCGCCGTGTCTCGTGATTATGAAGCTGGAAACAGAGCGCGAGTGACATTTGTGATGCACTTGACATTTACAAAAAGATCCAACACACTTCAGGACTTCACTTCGGCGCTTGTGTTGGTTCCAAGCATCAAAGTTTCCATTCAGTCAGTTTGATCTGTTGGTGCAGATTTGAAGAGGAAACAAACTGTGAAAACCAAACCCTGCTCTTCTCAAACGGAAACTTCAGCTGTTCACAGACGGAGAGAAAACGTTAATGTGAAAAGGAGAAAGGAAAACTCATAAAGGACATTATGTGTAAACTCCAGACAGAACAGTTAATGATGCAGGAATAAAATGACACAGACACACTTATCTCCGAGAAACACTGCAAGTCTCCGGTACTCTCTTAAAAGTTTTAGAGTGAAAAGAATAAAAGTTGTGTTTATGTTTATGATGTTTCCTCTTGGTCCCGAAGTCAACACAGCTTCACATTGCTTCTGTCCCAGGTGTCGTTTGAGATACAGAATTCATCCTGTGTTACAATTCCTGAAAATATTATGTGTTGTCCCGTCTTCTCCTGCAAAGTACTTGTCCAATGTTGGACATTTTGAGGTGGATTCAAAAATTGTCAGATATTTCTGATATTTCTGAATGTTGCCGAATTTTGCTCAGCCAAAGAAATCCCAAGTATTTATGTATGAAGTGGACTGTGTGTAGTTTACTATCGTTATTTTATTTGATGTGAAGTGGTTTCAAGCTTGACTCAAGTGTCTTTGCTGGTTTCAGGTTGACAGAGTCTTATTTTTTAGTTGTTTAAATCACAAATGCACTTGTTCCCATGTTGTTTTTCATCATTTTCACTGTTGGGAATAATGGATGGAAACAAATCAGGTATATTTAAAGGGACTGTATCTGTAAGGGTGCACAGTTTGGTGCAGCTTGATTAAATCTAAAGGACTTCGATGGAGGAATGTGCTGATCTGAGTTTGTTGTGAGTTTCCGATTGGTTGATCGCATCTTGCACCCAAAACACACCCACGATCAACTAACAGGTTAAATACAAAGTTTTTGACCCACGCACCATTTGTTTCTGCAGTGAAACTCATTCAGAAACGCCTCCATGCAGTTTTTTATCCAAACATTCGCCCGGATCATTAAAACCCGAGCCCTCGGTGCCTCTGAGCGCGTGCGTCCTCTGACGAGAACATGAATCCTGCAGCCATCTGGGTCCTCCGACATGCACGAGCAACACAGTGCAGCTCGAAACCCGAGCAAACATGATCACGGAGGAGTAGAATGGGAGCTTTACTTGTCTCTGCAGTTCCCTTTGGTACAGTGGATACATGTGGAGAGATGTGCACAAGCCAGATGTTGAATCATTCATGTCCTTGTGTTTGAATCTCCGGTCCACAGAGGGAAGGAGACAAGCTTCTGCTGTGGGAAAGTGGTGGAAGAGGTTTTTTTTTTACCCTCCTCTTGTACTTCTGTTGCTCTCTTACTAAATTTAACCTTCGCTGTGTATCTCTCAGATAACGTACATACAGAATATTCTATCTTCGGCGCATCGCTCTAGGTGTATTTCAATATGTTGGTTTCTCCGTCTGTAAATAAAACAAACCACATGGGGCTCGGACTCGGTCGCTTGTGGTCGACTTCTCTCTGAAGACATTTCTCCTTCAGGCAGCTCGTGTCTGACTTTACAGAAAACGTTCAAACAAGGTCAATCTCAGCTGCTTGTTATGATCCGTAAAGTTGTGTTTATGTTACTTTGCATTTTTGTTTCTTGCAAAACACTAAATAGATTCGCATTGACTCAAATATTATATATTTAAGTACAATTGTGATGTACTAGTACACTATATTCTACTTTACTCTTCTACTCTATTTCACATCTACAGTGACTTTATGTAAGATTTATGTTTAAATGTTATTACAACACAATAATAACGATCCAATAATGAAACCCTGAGACAAGCCGTCTGCAGAATGAAAACTCAGATTATAAATACTATGAATAAAAATGTACTTTTCTCTTGAGATTGAAGTATTTTTATTGTGTCATGTTGCTAATTTATCCGTAGTAAATTGTTTAAAATACTTAAAATATCATCACAGTGAGTAACATTTAACTGGTGCAGCAGTTTTCTGTAAAACCCTCTGTAAAGATGATGTATGTTATTATTTGTGAAGTTAACAAATGAACCTGTCGTCCATCATCTTATTGTTTATTAACTCAAACACTTTAATTCGACACTTTAACTAAAGGCTGCCCCAGATCATAAATATTAACGACAACAAATATTTCTCTCTGGAAAATATATGAATTCGTATATATTCCAGTCAAGCAGTTTCCAGATGAAGCCAGCAGGAGTTTCAGGCTCCAGTAATTGCAGCTTGTTGTGAATAACGTGAACTGATATTTATACAGAGAACACATTGTGTGTGACAGCCCTCATCCCTCGTGTGGCACAAAGGAAATGATCCTCCAGCGCTGTAATTAGTCTCCTCCATCTTTTTAATTGTTCTGCCATGGCAACAGTTAATGAACGAGCAGCCAGGTGTCGTTACGTCGATGCTGTAACTATCTCACGTGACGCTCCGTGTTCGTACTGGGAATTTATGCAAACACGGACTTTTACACACGTTATTTAGAGCAGTCGGACTCAATATGTGATGAATCCTAAAGGCTGAATGGCTTCTGATGCGTAATTATTAAATGATTAACACTAATCAGCTAGAGACCAAACCTTCGCCAAGGCCCAACAAAGTCCATTTAAATGTCATCAAGCTGCACCAAATTACACTAAATCATAAAATATTGGTCGTCTAAATATGACAGATTCTTTTAGTCATCAAGATTCGTGACTTGATTCCTGGGAAAATGTCAAAAAACATAAAAACTCTGTAGAATGAACGTAGCGGAAACCCCGACAGTTTGTGAATGAACACATTGAGTAAAGTTTTAACAGAATTAACCGACATGAGCAGGATTAAGTCGGTTAGAAGTTATAAATGTCTGAGTCGATGGATTCTCGTTTTAATTGCTCGGCTCTACGTCAAATACACTTTTCTCAAAGATGGTCGACAGCTGAGACGGACCTCGTGATTGGTCGAGCGCACGAGTTGGATCTCGATTCTGAGGCTCCGTGGACGATGCTGGTTGGACGTATCCGTATTCGTGTCTGGGATATTTTGCTTGAGTAATTATGAGTAATAATTTCTTTTTTTTAATGTCTGATCGTAAATACTGACTATAAAAGAAAAAGCTAAATGATTCAGACCCTGATGTGTAAATCTCAAAGACTCAAACCCTTGACTTCCACGATACATATCAGCAGATGTTGTTCGCACTCTGTCAAACTAAAACGTTAACGTCTTCCTCAAAGATACCGAAAAAAGGTCTGGAATACTTTTCATGAGCCGAGTGAACACACGATGTTGCTCGCGCTGCCGCGGGGGCCGAGTGTAATCAGTTTACACGCCGCATACCTCCCTGGAGCTAGCTAGCGTACACACAGCTGAGTCTGAGGAGC
Source organism: Hippoglossus hippoglossus (assembly GCF_009819705.1). Lineage (NCBI taxonomy): Eukaryota > Metazoa > Chordata > Actinopteri > Pleuronectiformes > Pleuronectidae > Hippoglossus > Hippoglossus hippoglossus. The sequence goes on from NC_047174.1 coordinate 2,770,888, forward strand.
GACTCGCAGCCAAAACGAGGTAGAGTTTCTCTCCAGTTAAATCCGCTCTGCAGACGAGAGGCAGCCGGAGGAGCACAAAGACGCAGCTGGAAGCGGAAACCGTGAAGACAAGAGCTCATTACTAAAATAAACACTCTGATCTCTTCTTCTGTGGCGTCTCTCTCCTCCGATCGCTTTCATGCATGAGCACCGGCGTGGCTTTGTTGTCTTAATTTGAACGCGTTGTTTATGTGTTATTGAAGATAAAAGTTTGGGACGCTCCCCCCCCCCCCCCCCCCCCCCGTCCACCCCCCCACGCCTCTCGAGGGCTAAAGTGTTTCTCAGGCAGAGCTGAGAAGAGGAAGAGAACAGAGCTGGTTGTTTGTTCTCCTGTGGTCACGCTGGTTTCTGTGTTAAAGGTTCCAACGTGGAACACGAGGAACGTTGCTGTTCCACCTTCATGAAGTGGAGGTCGTCACACGGCTGGAGACAACATGACAAAATGACCGCTCGCCAAAGTGAAGCCAAACCATGTTGATCACCCCCTGGTGGCTGGCTGCAGTACAGGCCATGAACCCCATCTCCTCCGTGTTAGTGGATGGGACACGGACCAAACTAAAAAAACAAAGTACACATCATTTTGTTACATCAATATTGTTATTTTGCTGATGGGCTCTGTTACACACAACATCTACTGCAGGAATCACAACAAAGTAACTAAACTGAGACGCACAAGAAAGGAAACAACAAAACAAAGAATACAAATCCAGAAAAACAAGAAATAAACAAGTCCGTATCAACATAGAGAATAAAAGTCCACAAAGAAATCAAAAAGTCTTTTAAAGAATCCAAAACAGCGTCCTCACTTCATGTTTACCTACAAGTGTAAATATATTTTTGTGAAATAATATTCAAGTGAGCTGTGCATGAATGTGATCAGATTTCAGAGCATCTCATGGAGAGCGCTTCCATATAAAAAGATCTAATTGGATTGTGCCTCAAGGTGAAATTTGTCATTTACCTCAGTTCAGATTTTCCTCTGTGACGGATGTTTAGGTTAATAAGTCGTGGCGATGAAACAAAGACACGTCGCCTGTGATTCATAGTGTGAGAAACCACATCATCGCAGGTAGGAATTTGATTTTAAGACGAGGAACATTTGTCACCTGTCACCTGCGGGGGGGGGGATATTCAGAAAGTGGAGCGTGCTTATTGGAAGGTGACGTCACGGCGAGGTCCGCCATGTTGGATTTTCATCGCTCGCTCTACCCTCTACTTCTCCAGACAGGACGCTCACAGTGGAAATAGAAAGTGATGATCAAGTCATCGGAAAGTAAAAAAAAAAAAGTACAACGTTGTATTAAAGTACTAAGCAAAAGGTCAATGCTTCTCATTTGTGAGTTTTTTTGGGGCGGAAAATTGCTCAAGGAAAATAAGATTCATCAGTGAAACCAGAGCTTCTCATTTCTCCCGTCTCCCTGCGTCTCTCTGTCAATGAGGCTGAATGCATCAGCGAGATCACACAGAATTGATTAAGAAAGCACCATCTTGCCACTGATGAATTCTTAATGGGTTTCAATGCCGTTGGGAAACCGGTGCGTGCGTCTGCTGGCCTATAAACAGAAAGCCCGGCGAGGGAGAAGCTGGGGAAAGCAACACCATATAGTTTGTGATGGCATATCTGGAATGAGTTGTAAGAACACGGGATTACAAGTCAGCTCGACTTGATGAATGTTAACGACGTCACGTTGAGATAAGAAGCGAGATGCCGCCGTCGGGAGAAACGCTGAGTCGGCAGGAACGAAGGAGTCATGAAGTCATGTGATATTCAATTATCATCAATCGATGGCAGGAGTCCACCACAGTCCTGCAGGAGCGTGATGCGTCTGAGTCTCAACAGAGACGGGCTCCAAGCGGCATTACCACACACACACACACACACACACACACACACACACACACACACACACACACACACACACACACACACACCAATTAAAATGCAATTACTGCACAATGACATCATCAGGAGGAGCCTTGTCATTGGGGGATCGATGCGTGTCCGTCACCACGGAGATACCGGGAGCGCTCGGCATCCAGGAACGTGACATCATGACAACCACGAAAATATACGGTCGCATCCTGCATGAAGCTCAGTGATAACAGCCGCACCTCTCAGGAGACACACACACACACACACACACACACACACACACACACACACACACACACACACACACACACACTCAGCATGATAACAGTGTGTTTATATTCATATCCAGCACGAGTCCTTTAATTGGACACATGAGGTTTGAGGCTCTAATTAATGCTCTAATCTAACTATGACCTGCTATGCTAATGGCTCAGCCAATGGTGTGCATGCGAGTTGCATTGAGACAAACTTTACTTGTTCATCGTCTCCCCCCCCCCTTGGTTTCCTCCTCACCTGTTTACTCGTTCGTTTTACTCTCCATCAAAATACAATTAATTAGAATCGAGGGGCGTCGCTACACGGTTGCTACAAGGCCCCATGCCACTATAACTCTACTAGACAGTCTCAATGTGTGTGTCTGACGTGGAGGTTTACTACTTTACTTTTATTTATGTGTATGCACAGCCTGCAATTTGTTTTTAAATTCTAATACCAAAAGAATGGTAAAATCCAGATCTAGTGAATTTAAAAGTGGTCTCATATGAGGACTGGAAGGCCTCTCTTGAGTTTTTTGTTATTTGGACGGTGCTAAGTGCTCCTCCAGATGCAGACAATGAATTTGCATGAACTTGACACAAACATGCAGGAGAGGGAGCGTTACTCAGAGCATGAGGAGGTCTCAGACCAGCCAACGTGAAAGAAGGAGCTTGTACCTAAAGGAGGGAACAGTCCTGGAAGAGGCCAAACTCAGACGATAGAAGAGGATTTTACCTGTGGCAAAGAAACAAAAAGATAACACGTATCCGCGGCTGACAAAGCGACGACACACACATAGGAGACACCAACGAAGACGTCAAGAGAGTTTGTGGTGATAAGAGGCGACAGCGGCGTCGATGTGCCGTAAACACAATCACGTGATCTCCGCAGCTGAATGAATACACGACATCCTGCCTCCGTCGGCTGCGCCGCCTCTCAGCTGAATCCTACACATTACTTATTGCCATTGTGAACACGTCTGAGCGGCGAAACCCCCCGCTGATCTGAAAACGGCGAAGAGATAGAATTGAATAATGGCCGCTGCGCCTCCCATCTGCACAGACGCGGTCTCATTTTACACCGGGCTACATGGAAAATGAGCCGTATGATAATGCATCACTCTCTGTGAGATTTGTCATATCGAACTGGGAAATAGAAAGTCGCTATTGTTGCTTATCATCTCCTGCGCTGTTGTAGAATAAAAAAGTGAGAGTCTCACTGTGATGATAGACTCACTCTTCTCACTTTGATATCTTGTAACCTGGAGGCTGTGGCAGAGGCAGGAGGGATTTACAGGAATCACGGAGCTGGAACCGTGCGTCGGGCCTGTAATTGGGTGGGTGATACCTCACAATCAGCAGCTTTACTTGTGCCCCCCAGCGTCTGTGGGGCCCCCCTACAGAATGAGAGAAAGGCCCCTCTTCTCTCCAGCCTCCTTGATTTGCCTCCTGCTGTGATTTCTAATTATCTCATCTCCATTTCTTCATTCTCTTTCCTTTTCATTTCTTCATTACCTCCGTCAGGTGCTGGGTCACCGAGAACAATTAAATAGGTGTCGTATTCCCACCTGGAGCAGGCAGAAGAAGAACATTACATTTTTCACACTCTATTCCGTTTCCTCTCCTCCTCGCCCCCCTCTGCTCTGCCTCGTCTCGATCTCACCCTCCTCTTCAGACCACCGCCCGCACCGCTGAACTCTGGGGTTCTGCATTAGTCTGATTGTCATGAAGGCAGTGCACAGAGGAGACGGAGGTGGGTGTGGACGGGACTGAATAATGGCCCTTAAGAGCATTAATGGCAGAGACTTTTCCACTCTGCTTGCCGCTAACGATTGCAGACACTTTACATTACCATGCGGTGCGCTGTGGGTGGAAAGGAACATGTTTAATATTGCACAACCTTCAGTCGATGAAGGTGAAACTCTTCTTCAAAGTGTCTGTTCCAGCCTTGTTTAGTTTTAAGGCATTCATGTGCCCGTTGATTCTTTGCCTCTTCACTAAATCACACTCAATATGTGACAATCAGTAATAATAATCATCCATTAGTGATCAGAGAAAGCACTTTTGTTTTACCCCTTGAACACGACGGGAATCTTCTGCCCTTTACACCCGAGGATGATGGAAACAAAGACGTTCTGCACTTTTCCTTCTCTCCCCTCCAGCTCTCGTCTTATTCTGCAGCCGCCTGGCGTCATTACCAGGAGATTAAATCAATGGAAACACGCTGCACAGTTCGGTCTTGAGCTTCTCAAATTGGAAGCTGCCTCTTAAATTTTGCAAAGATAGAACTTGAGGATCCAGACAAGAGGACGGAAACATCACTTTCTGTTACATGTTCACGTTATTCGACATTTTCACTAGTTTCCAGAGGAACAATTGATGGATGGGTTATATTTAGTGGACTGATATCTATTTGTGTGTGTGTGTGTGTGTGTGTGTGTGTGTGTGTGTGTGTGTGTGTGTGTGTGTGTGTGTGTGTGTGTGCAGCTTGATTGAGTTTAGCGAGTCTCTTTGCATTGGCTGCCGTATGAGCTCGAGTTTATCAGTTTATCTCTCCTGCTGTCTTTTCAAAACAAACTGGAGACACCAAATAATGAATCTGAATCACCAATATTGATTATGAAATAAATGTACGTACATGTATACAATCTTAATTTAGTGGAAACACCAAATACAGTTGAGTCTATTGGGAATGTTACTAGTTTTTCAGGTGTTTAATCGTGAAATATTAGAATATGTAAAATTTTGACCCGGCGATGACGCTTCATGAAAGAGTAAAGTTACTTCAGTTCATCCTGAGGTGGAAGAAAAGTCTCCCCCAACTTTCACGGCAGTTCTTCAGAAAGTTGTAGAGATATTTGATTCTGGACCAAAGTGTTGAAGCGACCGACGAATGGACTGGCTGACATTGCTTCTCTCCGAGTCGCTGCCAGCACGGCTGAGAAGCTGCCAGTGCCAGTATGTTTGGAAAACGTCTTCCGTGCTCATCACCTCCTTCCAAGAACTTTCTAAAATCAAGTTGTTATTTTTTTTCTTAATAGAAGCACTGATTCAAAATGTTTGAGAATAATTTCATTTCTACTGGAACCAGATTCGTTTTATTTATCTTTTTTTTTTAAAAAAGCAATATTGTAGGATTTCTATTGACGGGTTTAGATTTGCGGGGGTGTCGTCAAATTTTGGAGCCAATGAGGGAAAAAAAACTAAAACCATCCTCATACATTAGAGTGTTTATTCCTCAATATTGTGGAAACCTGAATTAACCGCTCCATCTGGTGTGCAGACAAATTCATGGTATTCTAGGAAATCATCAAACAGGTCCATGAATTTAAAAATAATAACCATGGCCCCTAAATTAAAATGATTTGGCGCTTGTACTGCTTTTAAGTAGAAAATTATTATTTCTCAATTATTGAGAGTGATTTTGTTGTAATGGAATTAAAGAGATAATAACGATTCCCCAACAGGTGGAGTGTGTTTCTGTGGAAACCTGCCGCACTCAGGAAACATGTAACTGGAGAGGACCCTGGTTTAATTACTGTAAAAAGAGATGATACGAGGTGTTCGAAGCATCACGGTGAGCTAATGTATGTTCTCGGTTGTTGTGTTATTACCCCGCTGCCTCACTACAGGTGTTACCTCGGGTCCTCGGTGTAAATGTGTGAAAAACTCATAAATCTGCCGGAGAAGGTGGAGCAGAGGAGAAAAAAGAGCAATCACTGCCTGTTATCATCCAATCAGCCAGGGTTCAGTAACTCGGCATGTTTCATATCACATCAGTTCAATCTGCTGCTAGGGAGCGGACTCACACTTTGTATTCTGCACACACACACACACACACACACACACACACACACACACACACACACACACACACACACACACACTCGTCTGTGCAAACACATTGACGCGGTGCATGTGACAGCTGATAACCTTATTTACAGTGTGTTCTCTCAAAACTTTCATTACATGGCCTATAAAAGATGAAATACATAAAGAAGAAAAGACAAGCAGGTGATGAATCATGTGTTTGTTATGTTTAATGCAGAATCTCCTGAATGTGTCGATGCTCCAGATGAAGATATGAACTCGAGAATATGTTTAAAACCATCTGCATTTAATTTTCAGGTTTAATAAAGACCCTCGTGATTTGTATTTGACTACAATCTTCAGTAATTAACAGTTATATCCATCCTGTCGACAAAAGAAATCCCTAGTGCAGCTACAGTGTAAGAAATTAGTGACTCATCCATTCTTTAGTTGTCAAGTGGGTTTATATCTAAGTTGTGGTCGTTGTATTCAAGGAAAAATCACCGCGGGCCTTTAAAGACTTTGCCGTTGTCTCCATCAGTCCATATTCCTGTTGTCTCTCCTCCTCCTCGTTCTCGTTTCTGTCTTCCTCTCGCCTGTCGCTCGTCTTCTCCGGAGCTGACAGCCGCTACGATTCCCCATCTCAGTCAGATCCTCAGTGGCAGACTCTGCTCGGCTGAACCCTTCTCAGCTCTAATTGGAGTGTGGACAGGGCTATTAGCGTGTTAGTGCTCCCATCTGATAAAGGTCAAACCCTCTCCCTCGAACAGGCAGCCGAGAAAGGTGGGCAGTGTGTGTCTGTGTGTGTGTGTGTGTGTGTGTGTGCGTGTTGTGTGTTCCTCCCCTTAATAAGCTTCACCTTAAAGGCTCCAGTGAGAACAGAGCCAGGCTCTTTCTGATGGCTGCTAAATGCCTCAGCAACCCACTGTACTCTGGGAGTTGACCTTTTCCCCTGGGACGGTCCAAACATTCACACGTGTGGATATATATATATATATATATATATATAAAAACACACAGGTTGGGGGTTTGAAGCTGCGATGATGAAGGTGCCGTGCGATGATGAAGGTGCCGTGCGGGTGTTCGGTTGCTGTCAGGCGGCGTTAATTCGCTTTCCGGGATGATTTAGTGTGTCGCTGCGTTCCTGCTCATTACGGCCACAGGAATGGAGAGAAAGCACAGGGGAGATGATTTCAAGGAATTTTTTACGGGGCCACAATTAAATTTAATGCAAATCAGATTTCAATTTAAACTAGGTTATGGGGGGGGTTAACCGAGCAGAACCAAAAAATTGGTTTTTAATCTGTTTAAAAACAGGAAAATAAGAAGCTCAACGTTGCTTCATTGAGAAATGATGTTCATGTTTTATGGATATAGTGAGTCATGTGTTTCCACTGTATTTACAAACACTGTATGTTTCTCTTAAAGCTCTTATCAAGGTATTTTATGGCCGTATTCAATCAACATTAATATTTAAACAGCTCCTGACACGTGTACACGCTCCGCCGGGCTTTTCCACACACATCATCTATCTAAAGGGTCACCGCGTCATCAATTACACTGCCAAGATATTTACACAGCGGCATGAACTCAACAGCTTGACCATCAATCAACGAGAGGAGACGTGGCTCCGGGATAAAATCTCTAAAGTTTTAAACACGTTCATGTTTAAGAAGAATGACTCGCTCCAGCATTCTGCCACTGATCAGGATCGACGCCGTCACCGAGTTGTGGGAGAACTTTTCAGTGACGCCTCACATATCGGCTTCAGGGCTCGTTAATGTACGAAACAAGGAGGTGGAGGTAAAGAGATCATCTGATGAGACACCGTTAACCTTCACACGGGACCAGTGTCCTTGATTCTCTCTACAGTCTCCCGCTAAAATGTGAGGCCGGCGGAGGAGGAGGAGGACGAAGTGATAAAAACCAGGCCCACAAAAGTCTCTGTAGCGTCTCCGTGTGCCAGGATCCTGTTTAATTTGGAAGCCCGTCGTTAACATCCCTCCCTCATCTGTAAACACGCTGTAGCGTGTCCGGATCCGCCTGCAGAAGAGCATCCTTCACAATCTTCTCAAGTGATTTCATAACCACTGAGGCGGGTTTTTTCCCCAAGGCTGCAGTGGCTTCAGAGCATCGCTGATTATATCGTATCATTATTCATAAATAATAATAATAATCATTTCTACTCGTGAGGATGAAGTTTATTCTTGAGACGGGTGACGTCTTATGCAGAAGTATTTATTGTCAGTGCCGGATGCATCGGGGGGGGGGGGGGGGGGGGGGGGGGCATTGCAGTGGCCACATCTTGCAGAGATATTACGTATGTTTCTCTGCTTGTTATATATCTTCATAATTTTCACCTTGAGTTGTACACACATACTTCACAAGAGAAAAGAGGATTCAGTATTAAAACACTAATATGTGTTGAATCTGTCTAACCTTCCTCCGACGTTACTTCCATCCAGGGTTAGATTATAAAATACATAAATAAAAGAACTAAACTATAAACATTTCTTAACCTCAACTCAGGTTTCTTTAGTGCTGTTACAATAGATACTTGTTCAACATATTTTACAAGGGCCGACCTTGTGAGGCCGCTGTAGCTCTAAAAAAAAAATCAAGGCTAAACGGATATCAGGGCGGGAAAAGGTTTTTTGTCGTAAATACATAATTCTCTCTCATAATTCGAGCACAGCGAAAAGTCAGTCAAATAAATCATCAGCTGAGGGGAACGTTATTATCGAGAAGGATCCTCCGGGGGGATTCTCTCTTCCAGCGGTGACGGTTCGAGGTCCAGATTCTCATCTCGCATGATGGAGGATAAATCTAACAGAACCCATCAGGACGGTCCCTGTGCTTGTTTGCTTCACTTCACACTTTCCCCCAAATCACCTGAGTTTTTACTGCCGGAGTGAAACAAACTGACACCTAGTTTGCTTACGATTTGTTTTATTCGACACATCAGTGCACAGAGGAAAGGCTCATCCCCCCCCTCCCCCCCATCCCTCCGCGGGAGATGAGATGGATTGTCAGAAGGTGACAGGAGCGACGCTGTAGAGGTATTTGCGCTGATATGAGGAGCATTGTTATCTTTCTTTCTTCTTTCTTTTTACTGCCAACAACCTTTGGAGTTATATTTTCCCCCAGCTATCTGTTGGAACATCTTTATAATGAGATCGACTGGGACCCTGTGAAAAACTCCCAAAAGCAGAAAACAGGGAGGAATGAAAAGGTCTAAAAAAACTCGCTGTTGTTTTTTTATTTTTTTGTACCAACAAGCGATGCCCAGGTAACAGAAGTTTGACATCTCGGAGAGTAAAGAAAAAGGACAAAGACAAGTGGCGAACTTTGAAGACGGAGCCGGGGGGTTTTGTATAAATAGCCGACCGCACATACTGTAACTAATCCAAACAGGCTGTCAGCCGGCTGTCCAAACTCAAACAGCTGCATCAGTGAGCACGGAGACGCACCATATCTCTGAGAACAGCAAGAAACAGGCTTAGAGTACCTCCCGGTCTGAAGGTCACATCGAGGTCAAATGAAGCCTCATTCAAACTCATTCAAGTGTTTTTATTTTCTTTCTGCCGACAGCAAGGATATAAAATACAAACAGAAAAAACATTACAGGTGAAAAAGAAGATAGGACATGAAGACTTGAAATGGCCTCGTGAAAATATAATATTACATATTTATATATATACAGTGAGGCCACATTTAAAATCTGTAACGTTTTTCCATAAATGTGGAGATAATTGGAAAGTTTGAGGATCCAGAGGTGCAATGTTGTGTTAAATCAAGGATTCTACTTTAATTCTACTTTAATTTCAGCATCAGGACGAAATAAAGTTGTCATTGCAACCACCAGGACTTTCTCAGCATCAAACTACTGCAAGACCAAGCATTTATAATGTGTCCGTGCACGAAGCCTTAAAATCCTCTGCAGTAATAGGATCAGCTCGAGCAAAAGGGACAAACAACTACAGGACAGATAGAGAATCTGCTTTATAATCTATTCAAAACTCCAAAACAAGGCTGTGTTGTCTCAAAAAGACGAAGAGCCCTTTGTTACTGACTCCTCTGAAACGAGGCCGCATGCTTTTGGGTGTGCTGAGAAACACCAGCATGTAAACTGATGAGTCCGAGTCTGAGATTCATGGCGAAGACGCCTGCAGCAGATGGGTGTAGACAGGGAGAAGAATAGATGGAGAACAATGCGGCTGTACATCAAACTGACAGTAAACATTTGGTCAGGATGCTCACGTCTGCTCTTCCCTTCTGTGGAGTCAGACCTCTGAGCCAAATTGTCCTCGACGCCTCCGAGCGTTCACTGGCAGCGGAGAAGACCAAACGTTCTGTGGCCTCACTTCTTTGGGGACATTGTGAAGTCATGCAGGGGCGGGGGGCACTTTCACACCTGTAGCACACTTCATTCACTGATGGACAAAGTAGTTCTGGACCGAACCAAATAATCAAACGCACCCAAGCAGCGAAAGTCTTTATTTATCCAAAGATCTCAAGGACATCCCAGGAGTCATTTATCATGCAAACCCCTGTAATTTTAAACAAAATACAAAGTAAAATACCAATAAATGTTGGATTTTCACTGTTGATGAATAGCTGAGGCGTGAACCAATTTCTCTGTCCTTCCCGTGCTCAATCAATTTGGAAAGAAACGGTTCCCAGGTGGACGTCTTTTAGTCCAAAACCTTGTCAGACGCAAGTGATCCACTCGGAGCCTTTGGCAAGAAAATGAAGAGAAAAAGTTGGAGGAGCCTCTCGTCCTGATTGATCATCAGTCACCGCAGTGGGTCCATCTCCTGTAGTCGCTATTCAGCTCCCCACTGCAGCTCCCTGTATCTCCCACCGCCTGCAGGCTCAGGATGGAGTCATTAGGGCCGGGGCTCGGAAATAACTGGTCTAAATCACCACCTCACCTGGAGGCTTAGTGATGGGCTGTGAAGGGATGGAGGTCCCTGTGTGTGTCTGTGTGTGTCTCTGTGTGTGTGTGTCACCAAATGACTTGCGATTCACTTTTTCTCACTGTCCTCTGCAACTTTTGGTGCAGCGTTCTCCTACTTCAACACATAAATCCACAGTTTTCACTATACCTCGTCTAAAGGCTAATTTATGCAAAGTATTTGATACGTATATGGAATCAAACGTATACTCTGCATTCATTATATTTTAGGGGGCAGTGCAGCGCGACAAGGAAGAAACACTTCTTTCTTCTGTAACACATTTTCACAACCTCCTCCATGTTAGCAGTTGTCCAAAACCCCTCGACTCTACAGTGCCCTCTAGTGGATGTATTGCTTGACAACATATAGGAAGTACGTGGGCAGGGAGGGGTTTACGATGTTTTGGATGAATCTCTTTCCTTGAGTAACGGCAGCATAAATAAACCCACATCTTTACATAAAGGTTTGTTGTTCACTCTGTGCTGCACTGTATATTTAGAGCTAATGCAGGAAGTAAATTATTTATTGTCTTCATGCCGCCCATAGTTTCTACACGGACGGCGTTTACATAAGTAGTGGTACGTGTAAATGTATCGTCCCGACATGTTCCCCAAACACTTATTAATATTAAAGACGTATTATCAACAGCATATCACCAACTTGCTTTGATTTAAAACCGTGCAGAAGCTTTTGTGGGAAATCTTAACGAGGAAGAGTTCACGCTACAAGACGGCTGAGTTAAATTTCCTCCATTTGAAATCTCTGATTGTTCATCAGTGGATTGATTAATCAAACTGAACGTAAGCAGCTGATCTGGTGGGAACCTGGTCTGACTCTAGTGGAGCTGATCAGGTTCAGACTGAAACAGACTTTGTTCTAAAAGAAAGAACTTAATGTTCATTTTGTCCAATTTAATTTCCCCTGATCTTTAACGACTCATAATTCAAATTCATTGACTAAATGTCCCAAGAAACTTATTCAACTTCCAAAAACATAACATTCTGCACAAATGGGATTATATTAAATTATTCTGTTTTACTTGTTTTGGCCAAGAAACAGACAAAAATTGAATTCATCATCAAATTTGAAAAACTTGGAGGAAGAGGATGGCTTGATAAAGGACTTAGATATTTTTGACAAATTAATCCTTAAAAGAAAGTTGAATCGAATCTTCTTTTACAACAACACATTGCACTCAGCGGATTCTCTGGAGTCTGGAGACAAAGTAATCATAATAAATCAGACGGACGTTAGAGGCAAAGCTCGTTGCTGCTTCAAAGAGCTGAAGACGTGTATCTGTGCATGTGAGGGAACAGTGGAGAATAGAAGGAGCAACAACTTATTGTATTTTGTTTTACACAATTTGACTGTGGACTAAATTACTGGAAGTGAAGACGATGGCAGGAAATAGAAGCTTCTAATAGAAATGGACCAAAACACATTATCAACAGTAAACAGAGGCAAACAGCCGCTCACCCTCACATTCATGCAGCCACGGGAAGAACAGGCAAACTCCACAGAGAAAGGCCGAACCCGGATTCAGACCAAGAACCGAGGTATTGGTGCCAACCACTGCGCCACCACGCCGCCCTCCCAAAACCAACCAACACAAAAACAGTTGTAAGGGGGTAAAAGTAGGGTTATATAATGATATCGCTGTGAAATTGTTTTATTATTAACTGCCGGTGCCTTTGGGCTTTGCATTATTTACTGATTCGTGATGTAAAAAGCTTCATGTAGAAAACTCACCAGTCTTATTAAATCACAGTCAACCTGCAGCAGCTACAACCTCAGATTCGAGCCTGTTTACTCGATGGGGTTTAAAGAGCAGCCAGCATGTGTGTGTTTGATGTGAATGTGTGTGTTTGATGTGAGTAGTGTGAGATTTGACTCTTGGATGGAGGCGGTTTGAGGTTCTGGACGGTATCTACTGGGTTTCTGAGGCCAGAGTTGAAGCCAGTGCTTCTCCAGTAAAAGGATTCAGAGGTCGAGACCCTGACAGGCCTGCAGATTTAAAAATCTATGCAGTGAGTTTCTGAGATTATCTCTGTTTGACACAGTTACCTCCCAGTTAACTTTGTTCCCATTAGGGGACGGATAGAAGGGAACTTCTGTGCTGCACATGGCTGGAACTTTAAATTGAGTTTGACAATATTTTTCTTACTAAATCAAACTAAATACTTTTTCCTGCTGCTGTTGCTTATCTGGCGTCTTTAATCTAAGCCAGAGTCTGGACATTATCTTTGTCGCTGCATGTTCGGTTCTCCGTTGATCTCAGCGGCTTATATTGTCCGTTTCTAGACACTTCTGGTCCGAGCGTCTCGGGCTTTAGCGGGAAAACGTCCTGGGACGTGCCAGGGCTTGATTATCTTTTGTGCTATTTGTGCAGATTGTGATTTTGCAATCACCAGAGGAATAAACGACAAGAGGGATTTGCTTTCGCCTAATGAGCGGCGCCGTTCTGTTCCCATCAAGGACAAAGATGTGAAGTTGGAGGTAAGCCTATTACATCCTCGACTGCATCCTCTTATTATCTCTAAATAGAGTTTGGACAGCTGATTATTACCACCATTTATATTCCACTCCTCAGCGATGGCAGTAATCCTTCCAAGATTACCCCGACAACTTGTGTATAAATACAGTAAAAGGATACAGGAGTGCACAGCTCTGCAGCTTAAGTGTTCGGTGTCGCCTGAAGATTTTTCTAATGCGCTTTTCTCATGTGATTAATATGTAATCACAAAGCAAAACATGACACTTATTACAATTCCTCAGGAGAAGTGCAGGGAGCTCAGTATGGGACTGATATTAATTATACATTCACAGAAAAGAGAAAACTCAAACCCCTAAAGCTTTGGTATATTGTGTTTTCTATAATCAGTGTTTTTAATTATGATCATCATCATCATAATTAATGCTGTGTGTGTGTGTGTGTGGGCGGGGGGGGGGGGGGGGGGGAGCTGTTTCTACAACTAGTGTACGACCACATTGATATAGCAAATTAGTATTTCAGCCATAGAATAGAACAAAGTACATTTACTTTGTTACTGTGGTAAATTTTTCATGTGTTATCATGATATTTAGTGGATGTAAACTCCACTGTAATTGATGAGGTGTCTGATTTTGTGCAGTAATTAATTTGCCACTTGCTTGGAGCAGCGCAGCAACGTGGTGTGTGTGTGTGTGTGTGTGTGTGTGTGTGTGTGTGTGTGTGTGTGTGTGTGTGTGTGTGTGTGTGTGAAGCCTCTTCATCAGACTCAGGCCTCCTCCACATCAAATGTTGGAGGACAGAAGACGTGTCACAGCGAATGAGAACTAGACGACTGCCAGCTCTTAATCAGCACTTCCTCTCGCCGCTCCGCTGCCCATCCAGCTGCGTTATTTCCAGCGCTGTGATCATGGAGCAGTCCACTCAGCCTCGGCTCCGTATCCTTCACACCAGTGTGACATGAGAGATGTGGATCCTCCCGAGTTCCAGATAATGAGCAAAAAGCTGCATCCACCACCGTCCAGACTCCAGTTGGACACGTAGAGGAATCCGGTGGCTGCTGTTTTCTTTTACTTGATTTGCATTGCAGATGCGTCATTACTGTGGTTCTGGACTAGATAATATTGTACAACCAGATATTTCTCGGTTAAAGTTGCATATTGGATTTTATTATCTTGGACCAATGTCGAGGTGGAAATGTAATTGTTCAAAGTTTTGCCATTTCTTCTGGTAATTTGTTCGTACTGGAGCCCTGTGGTTCATCTTAATGGAACCAGTCCATCAGAACTGCAGATGTGAAGTATAATGATCCTATATTTAGATTTGAAGACTAGGTGGTTAATTTATTTATCTAGTGCTGTCGTAGGAAGATCCAGTGGATTTCAATTCAATTCAAGAAAATGTCGCCTGCTCTTTGTCTTTATTTGAGTCGTACTTGACTTAAAGCATCCACATCAAGGTGATAGAAACTTTATCTTAAGAACTAGTACGTCACTACAGAAACATCTCATCTCAAGCCTTTTGTGTTGACATGAGTTATTGTCACAGCTGGAACGTTAGAGGTGACACAGCAAGGAGCTCACAAAATAAAATAAAATAAAGTAGTATCATCCAGCATGAAAAGCAAAACAATAAGTGGAACCTGAGTCAACTTCTCCTGCAATGGCATCATCTGCAGAAAGCTGCACTGAAGTGCTCATTCCAGCAGGATTACTCTGTGGACATTGTATTTCTACCTGTCACCTCGCAGATATCGGGGCCACGAGATAATCCAGTTCTTCCACATTCGAGCCGAGTTATTCAGATTTACGATGTCGCCTGATCAAGACGCAGAAATATCAACTTAATAAATATCAAACAGCTGCCACACGGCACGTCACGAGAGAAATGAGCCCATTCTTTTGGGCATGAAATTGATGACACGAATTCCGCAGGCTGCTGCAGACAGACACCGACAATACTTCAAGCTGATAAAACCTCATCCCGGGGAAAATCTCTCAGCATAAGTTTTTATGAAGAGAAAGTACAGGTCGGCTCACCCGCAGAATGAAGAAAATCTGCAGATGCAGGAGCAGAAACATCTATAGGTAGACATGCGGGTGGCCGGCTCTACCCTCCAGAGAGCCAGGCTGATGGGGGGGGGGGGGGGGGAATGTAATTTCAGCAGTGAATTATGATTGACAGGCTCCGAGGAATGATAGGCATGCCTTATCTTTATTTCTCACGGAGGGCAGAAGGGAAGAGAGGGAGCAGGAAGAGGGGGGAATAATAAAAAATAAAAAAGACGAAGTGAGGACTTGGCGAGTCGTCACAAGCAGCAAATGAGGCGCTGACACTTTCAGAATCATCTTTAACCGGCGGAGTCGACGAGCACGCATGGCACCAGAGATAATACCAAATTGCATACATTTTAATGGGCTCGACAGCGAGGGATCAGAGAGTATTAATCCATAGCTCTGCCGCGCCCGTCCTGCTAATGTAGCTCTTTACCGAGCTATTATAACCTCACTCAGACACTGACAAATGGAAAATAAATGGAGATAAATTGGGGTTTATGGCAGGGACAGGGTGCGTATGGTTGGGAGTGGGGGGTGCTTGTCATTAATATTTAACAGACGCACACTGTCTGCAGCATGACAGAGAGATTTTGAAGCGTCTGAGGAATATAAACATGTTTTTCTACTGTTTTTCTTCAACTAAAGGACATTTTTCATTTAACTGGATCCACCGTGCGTCTCGATACATCACTGTTTTTGTGTTGCCCTGAAGCTACGTGAAAAATGTTGATGCTTGAAGCGTCTTTCAAACGATTCACGACTGTCCCGTCCTAAGCCAGGTTTAGTAAAACTATAACGAAAGACATTTATTCATATAATAAACGTCGCGAATCTCGGAATCTACAATAAAACATAAAGTACACGAACAATATTTAACTCAGCTGGAGCTACAGGATCCTAAATGCTGGTAAATGACCAGTCACAGAAGGCCAAACATTCACAGTGGACGAAGGCTAAATGCTAAGCTATAGGCTAATGCTTAATGCTAAGCAGCAGGCTAATGCTAAATGCATGCTGCCCAAACTGCTAACAAAAGGCTACAATGCTCTTTGGCAAAGAATGCTAGGCACAGAGAAAATCAGACAAACTTACAGACGTTTTCTTTCCTCAGCTTAACGAACCAGGAAGGAAGTGTCATCTATTTCCCGCTTCCTATTTCCTGTTTCCTCTTCCTGAAGTCCAGCAGATGGCGACATGGCACATTAACCGATCACAGGAATAAGGTAAAGAGACACCCTGGTTATTGATGCTGTCCATACGTGTCCTCTGGACTGCCCTTCGCACACAAGGAGCCAGGCGAGAAACTTTATCGGACCAAAGACTAAATGAAAACAATCCGAACAAACATTCAGCACAAACTTTCTGTGCTTAAAGTTACAGACCCAACAAAACAATTTGTCAAACGATCATTTGTATTCAATACCCTGCGTCTGCTGGCGAGACTCTTTTGTCAACAAGTGACAGAAGACGGAAGAAAAACATTTCATACCTCAGCACAATTTGGAAGAAGAAGTTCGAGGATCCAGAACGTAGCACACGCTGGTCGTATATCACACTGCCGACTAATGTATGTACTTATATACACACTACATATTATTTAGAAGTAAATGTATATGAAGAAACTCATTAATAATGTTTAACGAACATTTTCTGTCCAAATCGACCCTCAAAGCTTTGTGTGTCGACAGCTTCTCTTCCCTGATTCACACTTCGACTTGTGATCAATATTCTCACAACATTATTAATGCATCTATTCCCAGTTTGCCTGGATTCAAAACTATAAGGGAAAAGGAAAAGAGCATGAAACAGACGATTAACAGAGAAAGAACGAGGGTTAGCGATGCATAGAAGTGCCACTGCAGCCCCCCCCCTTCACTTGATGCCTGTATTCAAAAACATTTCCCCAAAAGCGAGAGATGAACTGAAAGAGAAAGAGAGAGAGAGAGAAAGTTCCATAAATACATGAAAGCAGAGCTCAGCTCCCTGTGTTGCAGCGTAATCATAGATTATTAACATTTATATTGAAAGATGAAGCCCCATTAGGAAGCAGCTGGTAAATTACATTCGGCTGGGCCTGTGTGTGTGTGTGTTTGTGTGTGTGTGTGTGTGTTTGTGAGTCAAACAGAAAGGTCTGGTTTATTGAAACATGTCAGTGAGCAGACATCAGCACCCAGGAGTCATTTACAGGGAACTGTTTATGAGGCTGGATCCTCTGCAGCCGACGGAGGAAGCAGCTGCCGACATGAATCTGACGGAGCAGAGACGTCTCGTTGTGTCTCCGTGTGTAGCTGACGATGTGTTTGTGTAGTTTATTATGTCGCTGTGGAGCACATGCATCTCTCAGGGTCACTGGAGGAGCTTGTGATGCAGATGTAACGCCCTTTGTGTGCGTTTGTGTGTTTGTGTGTTTGTTCTGGGACGCTCCGGTTCTCAGGTGACTCTGTAATTGATTTAGTTCGGAGCTGCTTTGAATGCAGAGAAGATTTAACATCCTTTTTTCCCTGAAGGACGACAGATCCTTCAGGAAGTGGCTGCAGGTCTTTGGTTTTAAGATCAAATTTAACATAATCGAACACAAATCTACACACAATACATACATGTGAATGAATAATGGAGTAATCGTATCTCTTATGCATGCCAGCAACAGTCAGTGGCCATTTCTGGTTTTGTGAACATAACATCTCAGGTACATGTCGATGGAATGACTTCATTTTTGGTGAAAAGTTTCACTTGGACTCACAGATGAACTGATTAGAATTTGGAGTATGAAGGTCAAAGGGTCAAGGTCGCTGTGACCTCACAAACCACATGTTTTACCTTGTGAATGTGATATCTCAGTAACACCTGCAGGGAATCCTTTATTTGGTTTAGACATTAACTTGGACTTAAAGATGAACTGATTCGATTTTGTTGGTCAAAGGTGGAAGGAGAAGGTCACGGTGACCTCAAACAAGTGTTTGGCAATTTGAAGATATCTCAAGTCTGCCTTTAGAGAATCTTGACTTCATTGAACTGATTCGATTTCAGTGGTCAAAGGTTAAAGGTCACGGTGACCTCACATGAGCCTGGACGAAATGAAAGTTGCACAGTTTGGCCGATGCATACAACAGCACAGTCGGTATTTCTAGTTTGCAGTTGACAACATTTGTACAACTCAGTGACCACGTGATTGTTGGGTCATGATCATTTACATATCATGGGATGCATGCCCTCTGTTGTCAGGAGCAAACAGAATCACTGTCGTGTTTCCTGCGGCGACGACGACCACGACGTTTAGCAGCGGACGATGATTCCAGCGTTAATTACAGTGTCGAGCGTTTCTCCAGAGGAAGCCGGGCTCGGAGAGAGCAGAGTTGCTGACAGGCGCTGTCGCCTCTGTTGCTAAATTCCTCTGAACCCCACCCCCCCCCCCCCACCCCCCCTCTACCCCCGGCAGACAGCAGACTAAGCTTTTAACAGAATTCAATAATTATCCCAACAGTGTGGCATGGTGTGTCCTCTGCCCCTGTCTGGCTGTCAGTCACTTTAATTACTCTTGTTGTAAAACCCATCAACCTCCAACCAAGTCTGCACACCAGGGCCCAGCCACATTCAATACTGGACTAATAGGAGCAGTGTCTGTGAAGAGGCATTTTCCTCAGCTCCACTCACTCAGAAAACCTTATTGGTTGGAGGGTTGACGGGTGGTTGAGTGTCAGCGAGTTAGCAGCGACGTTTACAACCTTGTTTTTCTGTTTAGTGGCTCTTGTGTCCTCAGAGGTGATTTCACGTCCAAGCTCAAACATTAGAAAATGAAAATCTATTGTTTAATTCAGTATTTGTATTTTGTCGTACCTGAAAGGCGGATGACATAAATCTCTCCTCTCCACTCTCTGCGTTCGTATTATGACTGAATGTGCGTGTGTGTCACTATCACGGCTGTTTGGCTATAAACTGTTAATCCGGTGGGTTGTAGTGCAGCAGTCCTTTAAAATGCGTCAATCCTGCACACACGGATCAATGATTAGAGAACATTGATTGCTTGTGCGATTAGTCGTCCTGATCGATGACGTCCGAGCTGAAAACGCATCAACGTCAACATCTTAAACTGACGCAGTGTTTCCCACACATTGATTTATCTGTGGCAGCCGTCCACAATATCAACAAAGACTTCCACACATTGATTTTCCATTTCATGGTCTTGCTGCTTGTCCTCTCCTCTCTGTGTGTGGGATGTCTGCACGCACACACACACACTGAAATTGATTAATCAATAGAAAAACTGTTTTTTGAACAACAACAACAACAACAACAACAACAAAAGACCAGTATAGTTCAGGACCAGACTGGTTTTCCAAACAATGGAAACAGCTTCTACGTGTGAATTCTATGATAAATGACCAGTGTGACAAAGGTAATATTTGATGTGATTGTTTCTTATTTCATTTCCCTGCATGGATCTGTTGTATTGTTTTCACCTTGACCTTTGCATATCACACACACACACACACACACACACACACACACACACACTGTTTCACTCTGTGCTGCTAACTGATCTGAAAATGGGATCCGACCCATCTGTCGTGTGTGTGTGCGTGTGTGTGTGTGTGTGTGTGTGTGTGTGTCTGTGGCTGTATGGTCTCTCCTTGCATTTCAAATTTCATTTCTGCATAATGTCTCAATCACCATACTGTAATTCAAGTTGTGATGGTTTCCACGAGAGCCACATGCTGCTACTGTAGATCAACACGTTGCCCCGAGTGTGTGTGTGTGTGTGTGTGTGTGTGTGTGTGTGTGTGTGTGTGTGTGTGTGTCTGTGTGTCTGTGTGTGTGTGTGTGTGTCTGTGTGTGTGTGGTAGAAGAAGGATCTGCTTTCTCCTCTCCCCGTCCTCGTCATGCATAAATTTCCGGGTTCTGGTGGCAGCGAGGTGCATATTTACCGTGTCTTAAACAGAGAGGGGGTGGGGGGGGCAGCACTCCTGAGGGTTTGCATGTGTGTGTGTCTGTGCACGTGTGCAGATCTTATCTTTGTTGTTTCCCGTGTGGTCATGTAAAGCAGGACTTTGAAGTATCTGTGTGTTCATGTTTCTCGGGTGGTGCCACGGCCTGCGACGGAGTCAAGTCCCAATCTGCACACGTGGATGTTACCAGCTGCTCTTCACCAAAGTGTTCCCAGGGGAGAAGTGAGGAGAGTGGGAGCTGCTCCTCACACTGAGGGGAACTTCTCTGTTTTGAATAAAAAACACTCAATGAAAAGGAAAAATTGTAAAATAATTTGATTCCTTCTTCTGAAATCCTCAGAATGTGTTGTCTTGTTCTTTAGCGTCGCTCAGCGGGTCAGACCACGGGAACTGGTTTTGGAACCAGTGCACAGTGTGGGAGGTTCAGTGGGAGCCGTCACAGGGTTTCCTTAAAAAACAAAAAAAAATAATAAATCGCAGTGTGTGCACAGCGAGGAGCGAGGGACAGAAATGTACATGTGGACTCAATGAATGAGATAAAAACAACTTCTATTCTTTCTGAGAACAGTGAAATGATTCCTCGAGGGGGGGGGGGGGGGGGGCGGACGAGATGAGAAGAAGAACAGAACTTCAGTTGGTTTTCTTACTTGAAAGTCGATTGATTATTTGAAAACACTCCTGGTGAGAACGAGAACACCTCAGCTCTCTCGGAGGAGTTGTCAGATTGATGGATGTGTGTCTCTTCGTCCTGAGACGTTTTCCTTCTCACACGCTGCTTAAGTCACTTTCATTTATTCGTGTCAGACTGAACATGTGGTTACAGCTGTCGGGGTCATCGTCGTCGCTGGGCGCGTCGGAGCGTGTGTCCTGCAGGACGCTGGCGAACGATGGGAACTTATCGACACATCAGCGCTGCTGTCGTGTGATCGGCTCTTTTCTTTAAATCCTTACTCGCCAAGGAGGTCATGTTTTCATCCGTCTGTTGGTCGAGCAGGATTATGTAAAAACCATTAAACAGATTAAAAGAAAAGGAGGAATTTGGATAAAGAAGCGGATCCCAAAAATGTTTCCCCCTTTATCTAACATTTTCGAGATTTGTTTCTCATGGATCTTGATTAATAAAAAATTCGGACATATTTAGGGAACTGACATCTCAGAGTGTGTTGATGCAGCTTGATTGAATTTAATGGGACCGTTGGGACTATTTTAATTTGTTTCTGTGTCTGTTTACAGGATTACACAAAAACTACCAAACCAATTTCCACCAAACTCGGCCCGAGGGGAAGTCATTAAATGTGGGAGCGGACGCAGAAGATTTATTTCAACCTTCTTTAACTATTTTATTTCATTTTGACGAATGAATCATTCCTTGTCGGAGGTACGTGCTCGACTGAGAGGAAGTCTGGTTCCAGCTGGAGGACGCTGGCCCTCGTACTCTCTGTAGATGAGCTTGTCACAGCGGCATCTCCAGAGCAAGGAGTTGTGTTGTGTTCACTACACAACTAACAACAGGGCTACAACTTACACTGGGATAAAAGCAGGAGGCTCTCCAGCATCGGTGTTCAGCCAATCTGTCTTTGCTGTGACAGTTTCTGTCTGACGGTTGATTGACAGATGCGGCAAGAAAACACTTTTCTCTCTTTTGGACACGTGGATCTTCGAGCGTCTTTCCACACCCACAACACAATTCCAAAGAAGGATACTGTTGCCATGGAGACAGACAGCCGGTCACGTCAACTTGCTGAAAGGAATATTCAGCTGTATTCTTGTGTTTGTCTGATATCTCATGTCCCATAGTCCCCTGCAACGGTCTTAAGGTCTCACAATCTATACGAGAGGCTGGACTAGTGAGAGAGAGAATAAGTGGTGGGCAAATTAAACCGGCCAAAGAGCAATGAATTGAAATTCTCCGACTGTTCTGCTCGGGCTGTTGTTCTCCTGCCAGTGGAGTGTGACTGGATTTAAAGCAGAGCGTTGGATTAATTCATTGTATTTCTTGGCTACAATATCCTTTTTCCCATTAAGCGTCCGTGTCTTGATTAAAGCAGGTCCAGGTGCTGTATAGGAGCGTCAAAGCCACAGAGAAACGCACACGGCTCATATTCAGAAACTGACCAGAAACCAGCCGTCAGTGTTTCTGTGACTTTAGCAGCTTTCAGACGTGCACTGAACTCCACAGATCCTCCGCATGTGGAGAGCAAATCTGAGTGAGAGGCTCTGGAGATCACTTCTAACGTGTGAAAAAAAAAAGACAAGAAAACATATTTCCCTGAGTTTAACTTCCAAAAAAACAGATTAGCTGCTTTACAATTTTGTCTCCATAGTTGCTGCCACATATTTTTATAAATGCATCTGTCATGTGTGAACTCTACTTCCATGCACTTGTCTTATCGTCGCTGCCCGGTCACACACACACACACACGTGCACTCTCACATGCAAACTGGCCCTCGCTCTGATTCCATGGTCGCTGATCCCTGACAGAGGCCATTAGTTTACGTCCTAATGGGATTCATTACTTTCTTCGTTTGTGTCCGTGGAGGCTGTGCGACTCGACAACAGTCTGTTAATCACCTCTTAGACCGGAGCTACAGTCGGACTTTATATCCTGTGGGAAGGTAACGTCTAGAAAGATCCTTCCCTTTAAAGTGACTCAGCTGAATCTATAATGTACGGATACTAGAAGTAAATGTAAACAATCAGTGTTGATTAAACTGGTTTTGAATTTTAAGTCTGCGTCCACAACACAGAAATAAATCTGTGACAGTAGTTGTGACAATTCCAAAAAATGATGTGACCGGTTTGGGTTAAAATGTATTTTCCTGTGAAACCTCTGCAGGGAGAGTTTCAGGCAAAGTAGAATCTGATAGAAATGGTTAAAACAGCAAAAAGAAGCAATATATCTAATAAAAAAAAAGAAACATGTTGCATCAGAGTGGTAAATATTGCACGATGCACTGTGTTGGACGATGCTGCAGCAGTGAATTTAAATGGTAAAGATAAAACAACATGTCTGGAGGTGAGGGCCGGAGTCTGAGCAGAGCAGCACATGAGGGATAAATCCTCTCAAATCTCATCGTCTTTGTTGACGTCTTCATTTGACGTGTTCTTCTGGGAAACGTCTGGAGTTCTGTGCGCACGTCTGACAGCAGCTTGCGTCACGTCTTGAAAACACAGACGATGGGAAACACTGGTGAAATTGTGGATGGCAACAGGATGTTGAGCAACAAGAGTAGAAGCTGTGAAGCAAATCCATGACAATTCAGTGATGCCAACTAAAGTACAGGGCTTTGTGTGATAGACGTACAGTGTGCACGTAGAGGACACACACACAGACACACACACACACACACACAGTGATAACTCCCTGTTGATGCTCCTGAGTATATTTCCCTGTGCTCTCCATCTCTGGTAATTTGTACAGAGACAGTCTGGCTCCGTTTCCTCCGGTCTTATTGCTTTAAGTGGATGAGATTGGACTTTCCGACCATACGGCCGCGGCTCCTGCAGCTTTATTTCTCTGTGGGACAAGAGGGCAAAAGTTAGAGCAGACCTCTCTATTGATAATGATAAATCACATTGTCCGAACAGTTCCTGTAAAAAAACAAACAACTCCAGTGAGAAGGAAGCAGGAGAACAGGCAGGATATGCAGACGCCTTTTAAAAAATGTATTCTGCTGAATCGTGCGGCATAAATATTTGAATACTTTATTTCGTATGATGGTAATATCCTCACCTGTCACTACTGTAGAATTATTATTATTATCTACGTTGTGTTTGAAATGAATGTTACAGTCATGAGGATCATATCTTTGAGTTAAAGTTCAATTTCCTGCAAACATACAGTAGATGCACGAAACATTAATCACCAAGTTGAAGAAACTCTGTTTTGTGTGTTGTTCTTATGTAATTTATTGTGTTACTGTAGCAGGAGGCTGTTCTAAAAGAGACAACCACTCCTGTGTCAATAAACATTAAACATTAAACATTATAATAAGACGTGTTAGAGTTTGAGAGTCTGGTTTTAAAGGCAGCTGCTGTACAGTATCTTAAACCCTTCCAGTCTGTGATGAGAACAATATGTGAGCAGCTCTTTTCTCTGTTTGCAGGTAGGGTTACTCAGGCCTCTTTAAATATTAAAGAATAATCTGTATATACAATACAGGGAGGTTATTTCACTCTGTATAAACGTCAGCTGACTTTTTTTCCCTATCTGAAGCTATACACCTCTAAATATCTCCGGTCAAAGAAATTACGTGTAATATTCCTCTCCTTCCTCTGTCGCCTCCAGAGCTCCGTTGCTTTGCGTCAGCGTTCGCTCGTTATCATCTCATCCACACCGTGTAGTCGACTTGGCAGCTGCGGCCCACCCTGCGCCGAGGACACATTTAGTATGTGGACAAACTTCAACAAGGGTTAGTAATGTGCTGCCTCACAAATATTAGATCAGTCCTGTATTCGCCGGCCAGCCAACCTCCGCACACACACACACACACACACACACAGACACACACGCACATGCACATGCACAGAGTTGTAAGTGTCCAGCAGGGACCTCTCCGCTGCAGCATTAATAAGCAGCATCTCACCGTGCATCCGAGTTGAAAGCCGTGCAGATGGCTCCAAATAATACATAATGCAAAGGCCCATTGGTGCAGCGGCTGCGTCAGGAAGTCCATTACTGTAATGCTGAGATCTGAGGTGTTCTTCGCTCTCACCCCAGCACTCAAAAAACACCTTCTTATTTCCTTTAGAGTCATAGTCTAATGCGAGAGGTTTTACCTTGATGTCAAGTTCAATTTCCAGACTCGTGCCTTCACATTTTGTCCAATTATGCGTCAAACAGAGACGGACACAGATGGGTGTGCAGGTAGTAGACCAGGCTAGTTGTTGTAGATTACCCTGTCTGGATAGTTAACATCAAAGAGCTGCACAGACGTGTGTGTGTGTGTGTGTGTGTGCGTGTGTGTGTGTGTGTGTGTGTGTGTGTGTGTGCGAGAGGATGACATGTCTGCACAAAATGCAGCAAAGGACACTACATGTTATAAGCGTGTGATGGGCCTCTCCCCACACAGCTGAAGCTCAGGTGCTGGGAGTTGTTCTGCACAGTATTTTATTGCTGGAGCCATTAACACAATTAAAACATAAAACTACTCGGTTGCATCAGGTTTAAAACGGGGAGTTAAACAGCTGTGATTGAGGCTGATTAGGTGACGGGGTCCAGACGCTCCATGGACTGGAGTGATTATCCTGCCATATTGGAGGTGGTTTAAACGTTCAGTTTGTGACACCTGGTAAATTACCTGAACCATCATCGACTGCGCTGCAGGAAGAACAGATGTTTATCTGTGTCGAGCGTCGGGACAACAGCGAGTTTCTCCATCTACATTTCAGTGACACACACAAACTGTTTCTAGCTCTACAGAAAAGGCTTTTTCCCCATTTATTCTGGTGGTAAATCTATATTTGTTAAACCCTGCGTTAAATAAAGGATGGTTATTGATAACCAGTCCTCCGTGAGCTCCTTGGCCCCGGATATTGGAGAGGCACTGAAATCGGTGAAACCACAAGAGACCACAAGGTGTTAAGGAGAAGCGAAGGTTGCTTATCGAAGTGAAAACCAACCCGTCGCTTTACCTTGTTCATGTATGACCAATCCAAAAGGACATTATAGCTCGTGTCCTCTGATGTGACTCATGGGAGCATCTCTGGACATGACACGTCTCCAGTGGCAAAGACTAGACGTCCGTCGTCATGGTTACAGTAAAAGATGTGAATAAGCTAATGGAACTGTCTTTGGGCACAAAAACCTCCTTTGACTGACAAAGACCGCTGAGTAGAATAAGCGCCGTCGTGTCAGCTATGAACACAGCCTCTAATTAATTTCCGAAACCCGGGGCAATCCGTGCCCCGAGAGATAAACCGCAGCCTGGCTTCTTGCTTTGGACTCTAATTTTATCTATTAGATCTAATTGGAAGGTAATTCCACTGCTGCCACAGCATATTCATGAAGGTAGACGCTGCAGAAGCTCACAGCATCGGTGTCTCGTGGTGGATGGCTGTGGATCGGGAGAATATAACCCTGCATATGGGGGGGGGGGGGGGGAGACAGATGGCTAGATGCTTCTGCTTCTGCCTTTAGGAAAAGTTTGTCCCTCAGTGTCTCACATTCTGTCAACTGAAGACGTATAGGAGTTCATCTTTCCATAAATTATCTTTGCAGGGTTTTATCCTGCATAGAGAATAATCCAGATTTAGGTGATCTTGCACTTTTGATGTAATCTGGACCCAGAGTCAGAGGAGGTGGAGTTTATGACTTTGACTTTTATTTACTCACTTTTTGGGAGCGGCCCTGTCGTCCATCTTTATATACGGCCTATGATCTAATCCCTGCAGCGTCCATCACTAAGCTTCGTTTTGTCCAGGACAGAAAACCTTCACTGCTCAACTTCCCGATGTGTTCAGGGAGCAACACTCAACATAAACACGCAAAGAGCTTTTGAAAAATTAAGACGTTGCTGATGTATGGCTTATGCAAAACAAAATGCAAATGTTTGAGAATCAGTCCGAGCTCTTATCACCTTCCCTCCGCTTCACCTCCAGCACTTTACTTCAGTTTTTACATAAATTATCCCCAGACAGAGATGGATCTTCACTTTTACAGGCCGATTTGTCACCAAGCAAAGAAACCTCCTGGTAATGTTTGGTCGTAACATGGCGATAAAAGGGAACATGCATGATGTCCTTGTTCTGGACATATCACATGAATGCATAGACTCAGTAGGTCGCTGTCAGGGGTCATACTGCACAGGGATGGATGTGGACAATACTTGGATGGAGTGGTGTGAATAATTAGCTCAGCAGGTGTAGGAGCTCCATCGTACCTTCTCCCTGCCCGAGCTGTCGTTCATGTAGGAGTGTTGAGGATCATTAGTCCTTTGAGTTGTCCTCACTGCCGCTCTGTGGAAATGTCAGACACCAAGTGATACAGTTGTTGTCACTTGAGCTGATGGAAGTGAAGGAGAGAATGTGAGAAGAAGGATGGAAAGAACTTTATGGACATAGGAAAAACCTAAAATGTCAGAATCTACCTTTGAGGAAAATGTATTTTAGGCGTAGTTTGACTATATCTTGGTCCAGGTCCCATCCACCAACACGGAGGAGGCCAGGTTTATAGCCCATAATGCAGCTTCACTTTTGGGGAGCTGTCTTCGAGCTTTATTAAAAAGTCAGTTGGCACATGATTCTGCAACGATGCATTTAAATGGTAAATGAACATGAACTGATGTCCTGACACCATATGGCAGCGCAGCGTATTTAGTTTGTCCGACCACAGTTTCATAAAAAAAAAAGGTGATTTATTTCACACTTCTCATCTCAATTAGTTTTTTTGCGCCAGCATATCTGTTTCCATAAAGTTTTTACTGTCCATGCAGACAGCCGTCCTTCACAGAACATTGCTATCATGGTCTTCCTCGAATTCTTCTCTCTTTTCACATTTGTGCATCTGTATCCTCCCCTGTCCTCGCGTCCTGAAGCTCCTGGCTTCTTCCCCCCCCTCCTCAACCTCTCTTTCATGCAGCAAGCTGTATTTTTTATCATCCCTCTCTCTCTCTCTCTCTCTCTCTCTCTCTCTCTCTCTCTCTCTCTCTCTCTCTCTCTCTCTCTCTGCCTGTATTACATTACTCTTCCTCCAACCTCACTTTGATCCAAGACGCCGCTATCGCTTTTTTTGCTGACCGCTGCAGAAGCTTTTGTCTGAGATTCTCGTCCCGCTCACCGTCCGAGGCCTGCATCTTATCTCTTCTAATTACGGAGCGCCGCCGTCTATGTCGTCACTGCATGTGTGTGTGTGTGTGTGTTCAAAGCATGAAAAGAAAAAATCTTGGAGGCTGAAACAAAAGAAAGTTGTAGCAAGTGCAGTTCTTGTTAAGCAGGTTACAATGCAGAAAGAGAGGAGGAGGAGGAGGAGGAAGAAGAACAGAAGCAGCGTCTGCACGCCAGGCAGAGAGAATGAGTCTGATGTCATTGTTGAAGCCACCGGGGAGCTTCATCTGCTGACAGCTGGGAAATGCCAGCAAAAAAAAACATGAATTTCAATATTCAAAAGTCAAGATAACTGGAGAAGGTTTACCAATCTTTGAAAGGTTCTTTATAATATATTGCTGAGGGGATGAGGAAGGAGGCTTTCATCTGCATCTGTTAGTTAGTTACTTAGTTAGTTAGGTAGTTAGTTAGTTAGTTAGCAGGATTATGCGGAAAATAAAAGATGGATTAGCACGAAACTTGGTGGAAGGATGCGGCACAAGACAGGATACGGATCCATAGTGAATTTAAATGTGGCTTCGTAGGGAAACTGTTGGGCCTTGATGACGTATCTTCTCTACTTAGCGCTAGTTCTCGTCTGCAGATGAATAAAATCTTTATTCTTGAAAACCTGACAACAGATATCAAATCGATAGAGACTGAGAAAATACGAGGGAAACCTTTCGCACCTCTCACACATTCCCCAGGAGATAATAGATGGATCTGCATGTAAAAAAAAAGTGAGATCTATGAGTGTGTGTGATTTGGTGCAGCTTGATTTGATGTAAGGAGACTGTTGGGCTTTGGCGGAGGAATGCACTCGACTGTAAATTCTTGATTCATCAGGTCCTGGAGGCCGGGTCGTGACCGTAGCCATCACCAGAAATGAATTTGAGACAAGCTGGATGAGTCTGGGGGTCGTCCGGTGAAAGGAAGAAGAAAAAACAAGAAACTCTGTGAACAGCTGCAACACAAATTTGCGATTCAGGCTGCGAATCCATTTTTATTTGCACATAAAAAATCTGGGTTAGTGTCGGTTTAATCCTCGGAGCGGTTATGGTTCTTTAGACTTTCAGGCGGTGGAGAGTTTCTTCCCCTCACATCCCCTCCAGCTCCTCCGGCACCAGCCAATCAGCCGGGCCCAACTTCAGATCAATCGATAGCTCGGGTCCCAGATACACTCGACTGAACTCCGCTCGCGGCCTCAGGATCTGGAGAGAGACGGAGATGGATCAAGGCGACACACACACACACACACACACACACACACACACACACACACACACACACACACACACACACACACAAGCATATTCATCATGCAGCGCACGCACGCACTCAGACAAAAGGAGACGGACCAGACAATTAGGTCGGATGTCTTAAGCAAGTCGTCTATTTTTATTCCTAACGTGTTTATTGGACGGAGGAGAAGAGGGAGGGAGGACGGAGCAGATAACACGGCAGCCGGACAAAAGAGAAATGACTTCATCTTTATTACCAGGGGAAATATGGTTTTCTTTACTCCATGTTTGTCGTAGCGTGTAACTCATATATTACTTTGTGAAATCTCATTTTGGGCCAACATGATATAAACTGTGTAGGTGACACTCCTGAGACGCTGAGCTGCTTTGTTGTTTTCCTCTTGTTTCCCCCTCATAATCTCACCAGCACCACAAAGTGCTGCAGTAACACTGTAACCACTGATGTGTGTGTTTCCAAAGGGCTTTTGGATTCAGAGGGATCTCCGTGGAAATTTAGAATTATGTTTTCATTTGTGTTTAATCACCTGAAACAAATAACTGTGACCGTACAGTACAGTGAGGTTTATATCTACATCTGGAGTGGGTCCTCTTCCAGGTCATAAACAAGGCCTCCTCCATGTTGGCAGACATGGACCAAACCATAAAATCAAATGTTTCTGATAAGTTTGGTTTTAATTAACTATTTGATTATATAAAAACGAGATTCTGCTTCAATTTGACACACAAGAGGAAGTGTTTTCCATTCATTGTGAGACGTATTCAGTGTTACACAGAAAGTTAAATATCAAATGCAATTCTTAATAAACTCATTACAACCTCATTTACTTCTATAATTCAAACCCAGACATGAGTACAGATTTGTTTTGTGAAAGGGAGTGGTAGTAGTACTCATGGTGTGTTACAACCCTAATTACTGCAAGTTTTACTGCATTTTGTTATTCTGGTACTTGATCTCTTCTCTGGCAATAAATCAACGTGAGGTTTCACAGTTTCCTTGATTAAAATGACTTTTATTCTGAAAGGTCCTCACTGTTGTTACTTCAGCTTCCAGGGACAAGAGGGACATCGCAGTCTGCATCGGCTCACATCAATTTAAACTTGTTAATTTGATTTTGCAACTCGTTGCATTTCCAATCAGAGCCGTCGCAGCTTATCGTCTTTGTGTACGTTTACTGTATTTTCCCCGAGGCTCTTTTCCGTCTATCGTTGCTCATTAAGATCAAAATCACAACAAGTTTCCCACAGTTAATTTCATTAGGTGACTTATCGCAGTCTGTCGAGTGCTGAGGAAAACAAATCAGCTCATTGCTTTCTAGGACGGATTCATGGTATGTTCCTGTGAGGTCATTTAATTGTTTAGCTATAGGGTCAGATTCATATCACATACTGTAACTAATCGAATTTAATGCTGTAAGCAAAACTATTTAAGTGCAGAAATACATCAGATTACATTTTTTTTTTAATTAACAACCCTGCATGATGTCACTATTAGCCAAAGTTAGCCGTCGCCGTCGGTCTTAAAATAGATGTTTAAATTAATTTACTCAGTAAGCTACTGTTCAGAAAACCTTTATTTATACAGTTTCTTTGTATAATATACAAATGTGTATTTTATTCCCATCACAGTCGTACTAAAGAAATTAGCGTCAATCAACTGGAGCGGAAACAGTGACCCATTTAAATCGTTTCTCGATATTAATGTTAATATTTTACTATTTTCCTTTCAAAAATGCATTTTTTTTGTGGATCCTGCTTTATTGATTGTTGCTTGTCTTCATCTCCTGTGATCTCTTCTCTGTTTCCCTCACAGTTTAAAGTGCGTACAAGACAAAATCACTATAATAAAATAACACAGCACAGCCCTGTGAGCGGTATTGAACGTGTGGGTTGTAGTTTCAGAAACAGACACAGCGGTGCTCCGTCCCTTCAGCAGAGAAAGGAGGGAACGAGC
Organism: Hippoglossus hippoglossus; assembly: GCF_009819705.1. Lineage (NCBI taxonomy): Eukaryota > Metazoa > Chordata > Actinopteri > Pleuronectiformes > Pleuronectidae > Hippoglossus > Hippoglossus hippoglossus. The sequence goes on from NC_047174.1 coordinate 2,802,327, forward strand.
GGTCGGATAAAGATATTGAAGGAAGAAAGAGGCGAGACGTGTTCTGTGCTGGAGGATAGATGTCTCGCTGAGGAGACGCTCACACAAGCAGCGGGCTTCCTCTCCATGCTTTCTCATGTGATACCTTCGTATTGATCAGTGCTTTGCTGTGAGATGTGAGAGGACTGAGTCGATCGCTCAGCACCGGAGACTCTCTCCCTTCGGCGGGGCTCGATTACTAATGGCCTGAAGGAGGGAACAGAACCAGGGGCAAGAAACTACTGCAGATTTCAGCTTTTAACAATAAATGAAACCTGAAAGTAAGAGTCTGCTAATTAAGGCAGGTTAAAAACATTGAACAGGCTGTGTATGTGGGTGTAGACGGAGCAGTGACAGTTCTCTGGCTGCTCCGAGCGTCGCTGCTCCGACTCATCAGCGACCTGAAGGAGATGAGCTGTGACAGAACCAGGAGGAAGAAGGGAAAAGGAAAAGGAAAGTCACATTCATCTGACTTCACAGGGAGCTGGAGACTTTCAGGCCACCGACATCAACAGGTTATCTGCTCTGATGGAACTCAGATGTGGTCCACGTGACGCGGGACTCGACTTCAAAAACACTACACTGTGATGAGGAGCCACATCGTAGAGAGAAGTGACTGTTGAAGCTTCATTACGTGAAGTTTTAACTTCATTTTGACAGTTTCCTACAGGATCCTCAGGCTCTGACTAACAGTTCATATCACCAATATTCCCATTAGGTCTTCTCTGGGCTCTTTAGAGTCCAAAAAACCTCCAACGACAAACATCCAGCAGAACCTGAACCACCTCGGCTGGATCTTCTTAAAGCAGCTGCCCTCATTAACAATCAATTAACGACAAAATTAAGAAGTGAAATTATGAAAAAAGTCTGAAAAATAGATTAGAAAATTATCTGTTTACAGTTTATAGCTGTGTTGTGCCTGTGCAGGTAAAAAAGTGTATAGTTAGTTATTAACATTTTCATTCTGACACCAACTAAACTGCCTGAACTGAACTAATTAACTAATTGTCACCAACACAATCTGACTTTATGACTAAAAGATGATGCCTAACAACTCATAATAAACTTTATTTGTATTTCTAAACATATTAAAATTGAAGCAGAGGCTGATAAAATAAACATTAAGACTTAAAACACAATCCACTGACCGTAAATAAACTCATTTCCTAAATCGCTCTATTATCGTTTCTACTGTCGTTTTGCAATAATAAGCCACTTGTCATGTGTCCAACAGGCTCGGACCATGTAGCTAGCTGTGTGCAGTGTGTGGACACCACTGTTCAGACTGGTGTATCACACTGGTCTGTTTTCAAAATGTGAGTACTCTCCACTAACGGCTGCAGAGAAACCTGAAGCCTCCTGAAAGTCCAGCAGCCAGCGACGGCCTGTGATCTTTTCTCTTAAGTGCACCGACACCTCAGATAACCTCGCGATTCATCAACCGTATCTCTCACATATTTCAGCGTTATCTGTGTACTCGCACTCCTCATGTGCAATCCGTCCTGGCACTGGGTGAACTTCCATCGATAAACGCCTCGTTCCCCCCCCCCGCTCTGACGGAGGAGCTGCTGTGTGCAAACCCAGGTCAGCGGCGTCTGAGATTAAGATACACGCTTTAGTTACACTTGCTGGGAAATTTGTCTCGTGCACTGAGGATGCACCGGTCGAGAGAAAAAGTAGAAGGATGCAACGCTGACCAACAGCGGCTATGTCGTCTGTAAACAAGGAGGATAAACAATCCACGGCATTTATATCCATTAAAACTAAACAGAATATATTGAGGTTTCAGTATCAACATTTATTCTTCAGCTTCAGGAAAAAAGGTAATTTAAAGGAAACAGATGAAGAAGAATCATCTCAGTTTGACTCAACCACCCACTTCGCTCACATTAACCAACTAGTTCAGTTAAGAAATAGATATTTTACACTTAAAAATCATCATCTGCTCATGTAACACGTCCTTCCAGCCCTCAGACGTTCCCTTCTCTCCAAATCCTCTTCTCGCCACCGAATTTGAACAAGATTGAATTTCCCTGCTGATTCAGAAGAAGTAAAGCATTCTGGGTGTTTGGCTGCGTGTGGTGTCACCTCCTAAACAACAGAGAGGTCGACATGTGTTTATCTGCGTGTCACATGCTGAACTGCAGCTCATACCAGGGTTTATATTGTTTTATAGCTTCAGCTTGAGCCGATATTTGGGATCAATATTTAAACATATTGTTCTTGAGAGCGTCTTTCTCAGCAGTTTACTGATTTCACACAAATGTAAAAGGTTTTCCAGGAAACAACCAACAAACCTTCCTTCGAGCAGCCACAGGTTTTAACAGCAACACTTGATTATAATTCAAAGATTTGGCTGAAGCTCCTCATCCAGCTGACGACAATAAGAATTGTTCTATTGTTTTTCAATGTGCTGAAGATTCACAACTCCGGTAAATTGTTGGCAACCCTCAATCGTTGATTCCCGATTCTAACAATAGAAAACTTGGACGAGAAAGCATGTCTGAGTTTTACAAGAGAATATGCTTTGAGGACGGGAAATAATTTATGAGGGCGAGTTTAAAAAAGTTATGAGGCTTCAACAATCACAAGCAAAATTTCAAATACCCGTCGAGGTAGGGCATCAATCTGTGACGTGTAGAAGATGAGCGTCGCTTCGTCAAAAACGAAGACGGACTTGAAGAGGAAGAGGAAGAGGAAGAAGTGTCAGGGCGCCGAAGCTGCAGAGTTGGGTTTGTGATTGTTTCAACCTTCTGAGGAAAAATCTAAAGTTTGACCCACTGTGTCTTGATGAGTGAGGTGTGGGTAAAACATCGGCCACTGAGTATCGGTCACCGACTCGTGGGTTTAGTCCGTTCACACAACCGCAGCTCTTCGGCCTCGGCGCTCGTCTCCTCACTCGTCTCCTCAACTCGTCTCCTCACTCGTCTCCTCACTCGTCTCCACCTCGTTTTGCTGCCGCAGACACGAGGGATCGGAGCAAAGCACTTTCACACAATCATTAGGAGCGTGACCTAAATTAACGAGGACAACTGGCTAATACGTGGCTGGTAATATTCGAGCCTTTTCATTCTCACCCTTCATTTCCGCTGCTCGTCCCTCCATCTCTCATCCCTGTCGTTTTCTAGGCTTTCAACTTTTTCGGCGTGCCGCTCTCTTTCACTCATCTCCTCTCTCTCTCTCTCTCTCTCTCTCTCCTCCCTCGTCGCCCTCGTCTCTTTTCTCCTTCCTCCGTCACTCGTTCAGAACCCGGTGGAAAGTCGGCCCTTTGAGCCTCTGTGTCTTTTCTGTGGCTGCAAGTTAAATAAGCCGAGCATTATTACGGAGATGAGTGAGAAATCCTAATGACTGCCGGCTGCCCTCGGCCCCTAATCCCACTATTCCCTGTTTGGCATCATTGTGTTTTAAAGTCGTCTTTCATATTTGATGGAAGTGTCCCTTTACGTATTGTTTGAGTTCGGACCCCTCCATCTGAATCAACGTCTCCTCGTCTGTTGCACGTGGAGTCAGACCCTTTGTTCCAGGAGGTAACTTCAGCTTTTACCCCGAAACCAAACTTTTTAATTCTGAGTAAATTACAGAAAGAACAAAAAAAAAAGGAAGAAGAAGCTGCAGCGGGGGGGGGGGTTCTACCCAGGAGAATTCATTATAAGATCCAAGCTGGAGTTTGAGGTTTCAGCCGTTCATCCATGCACTTTATTCAAGCAGGATAAAACTCTTTGTACAAGGTTTGAAACAGCTGCCATGACAAGTGAGTGTATTCAGCGTATATATACAGTATGTATATTAATATATATATATATAAATATAGGTTGTGTTTGAGGATGTGGGTCACCAGGAATATGTTGTGATCTGTTTCTGAGAACCAGGTGTTTTTAACATCCGTGAACACTTGCATCTTAAAAATATGATGGCGTATATGGGCTGTATACAAAGAAGAAAATATATCTGACACATACGTCCACAGTGTGTATTTCTTCCCCTCACACACGTACAGATGCTCCTGCAGATGTTGCTGAACAGCAGTCAGTCATCAGACACATGATGAATACCAGTGCACCAGTTTGTTGACGGCCCCCACGTCACTGGAAAGGCTGCTCAAGGAAACACAACATGTGTGGAACTATAATGTTTAAGTTAGATGTTAATTTAGGTTTGAAATGCTGAGGTTTTCGTCATAAGTTCGTTGGAATCAAGACTCGAACGAACGATGTGCATATGATGAGATTGAAGTCAAGCAGACAAGGATGTTAAATACATGATTATGTTGTGATATGGTTTCAGGCGACTTCAGTATTATCGTGTAATAACTCGATAAACGACTCGAGAATCAAATGACTTACGTTAAATCAGCACCGACGTGTCTGCGTGAGTCGAACCCCAGCGTGTCAGCACCTGACTGTAGCTCCGATCTCTGTGTGAGTTTCTCTTTGACGACTTGATTTCTAAAGACGCTTCTGAATATTTCTTATTCCTGCTCTGTGCGCTGTGTGTGTGTCTGTGTGTGTGTATGTGTGTGTGTGTTTCATCGAGGTGGGAGTGTGTTTCACAAATACGTTGATCCGAACAAGGCGGGCTGACTGACAGGCGTTCTGCTGGTCTCTCTGAGGGACGTGTAGACTTGAGTAGCAGTAATCCAGCCCACACTACAGGGACCTTCACACCGCGGCTCCCTGCCCGCACTCGGAATTATTTGCTGCCAAGGGAATTTCACACTAACGCACACTGGGGGTCCCTGTGAAGTCTCCCAGTGTGTGTGTGTGTGTGTGTGGTGTGTCTATATTGGGGGAGCAATTAGATGATTGACGGTGATTGATGTGGCTGCATGGAACACACACACATGAACACACACACACACACACACACACACACACACCCTTCCTTCTTCTCCGCACCACCCAGACCAGTCACCATCAATCGGCTAATTGCTTTACACTGCAGCTCGCTGAGTTTGAGGATTGAATCACTATTCAATTAGAAAATAGAGCTGTACTCCATTGTCCCACGGGCCTGGAGCCTCCGTCTCCCTCTCTCACACACACACACACACACACACACACACACACACACACACACACACACACACACACACACACACACACTTTGCTTTCCCAACACACCTTTGACTGTCTCCCTCCCCACTCGGTAGCCATGGTGATGCTGAGTCGAGGCTCCGATCCTGTATAAGTGATGAGGAGTGTGATCAATGAGATTATCTCGTCTTTCAGAGATGAGGAGGTTTAGTGCAGGAGGAAGGAGGAATCATCTGGTTTGCTTTTGCTTTCACTACATTACAGTAAGTAGGAAATATTCAGGGTTTGGATTGTGTGTTTGGATAAAACATGAGTTTTAATGGCATCACCTTTGGCTCGAGGACATCGTGATGTGTGGTTAGATGTTAGATACTCAATCCTACACACTGCACCTTTAAATAACGTATTGTTATAATTATCATTCCAACATACAGACAACAAACAATTACAGCGAATCAGCAAAAGAGTGTGAAACTATGCAACTATAGATTATTTTGCATATCTGCACAGAAAGAGTAAAAAATTTGATTAAAACAAATCTGTTGATGTGCATTTTAAAATGTTACTAAAGGTCTTTCTCATTTTTCTTCCTTCAAACTTAGTTCCTCCTACTTGTTCTCTCTCACTAACACACACACACACTCACACACACACACCACACACACACACACACACACAACACACACACACACACACAGCTGATGTTTCCAGTGAGTACTTCTCTCCCCTGTTTGTTCAGCAGCAATTTATTTATTTACGATTAGCGAGCTGGATAAAAGATGTGCATTCAGCAGGAAAGTTTGGATCCATGTCTCTACACAGCAGGACACTGAGCTACACACACACAGACACACACACACAGACACAATGATTGGCAGGTGTAGGTCTGCGGGTTACTTTCTGATAAGGTCTTCAAAGTGGAGCCAGGACTGAAAGTCTGCAGAGAGAATCATCTCTAAAGTTAAGGACACAGAATGAATGTCAATGGAACCTGCAGCTCTCTCTCTCTCTCTCTCTCTCTCTCTCTCTCCCTCCCCCCCTCTCTCTCTCTCTCTCTCTCTCTCACTCTCTCTCTCTCTCTCTCTCTCTCTCCCTCTCTCTCTGTCTCTCTCTCCCCCTCTCTCTCTCTCCTCTCTCTCTCTCCTCTCTCTCTCTCTCTCTCACTCTCTCTCTCTCTCCTCTCTCTCTCTCTCTCTCTCTCTCTCTCTTGGTGTGATGAACTTTGTTTGGCCTTCACTAGTTTTCCTTTATTTGCTGGTTAGCAAGATGACGTAAAAACTACTGGACGATTTCAATGAAACTTGGTGGAAGGATGTGGAAGATATATTTTGTATGATATTAACAGAACTTTATAAGAAAGTGAAATGTTGTTGACAGTTTTCTATGTAGAAATAGTGATGAAATCATATTAATTCGTTTTTCATATCCTGTTATAATGTGAATGTTGTGTCTCGTGCACGTTCTCATCAGAGATTATACACACGACTAGTTTGGGTTGTCAACCTCTTCACTCTGTTGAAATGTGAAATCTAATATGTAAAAAAACCCGAAGAAGATTAAAGATGATTTATCTGAGGAGGAGATTCACAGAGTTTTCTCCCTTTTGATTTAGATTTTTCTCACTTTTTGTTTTTGTAGAAACAGCCATGAATGAAATTTCCGGATTAGGACCATGATGCGTGAAAAAGCTTTTTATTTAAAGATGATACGCCTGCATCCCTGAGCGCGCACATACACACACACACACAGACAGACACACACACACACACGTTGCTTTCCCATCCCTGGAAGCTGTGGTGTGTGTTACATTAATCCTGTTAGAAGCACATGGAGAGTCGTGGTGTCATAAATCTCACGGTGTCACTACCATTTAAAATAGAGATGTTTCCCTTTGCTGATTCACTGCAGCTCTTCGTGGAATCATGAAGCTGGGGAACCACACTGACTTTAAAACTGGGACGTGGCTCGTGTGGTGTTAAACATTAAACAACCTGTTAAATCAGATAAATCTACAACTATGTGACGTGAGAAGAGCTGTGATGGTGTAACATTAACACGAAATACATAAATACATGAATATGTAAAATAAGAGCAGAAAACAAAAGAGCTTGTAAAACCGTCATAAAAACCGAAAATAGGAGTGAACAGGAAATGTCTGATCAACTGGGTCATCATTAGAATTTGATAGTTTGACGGCCTGAGTTATTAAAGTTTATAAAGATGAAGTTGATAATCGTTACACATGTTTTATGTAGTTGTTGGTAACTTTAATATGACTTTTTAAAAACAGAACTGTACATTATTCAGCTGCGGCTCCAGGACAGTTTCACCGCAGCTCCTGCAACAGGCGCCAGATTTAGTCTTTTTTTATCTGAGGGCTTCGCTGCATCATCTTCATCATCTTCATCATCTTCATCTTCATCATCAAAGCTCCCGGCTGCGTTAGTATCGCTCAGCGGTTACTGTACAAACGGAGAAACAAGTCGGTCTCACAAACAAGTGCTCGCCTGCTGCGGTCAGCGTTTCCAACGGAGATCCCATCTCTAATTAACTCAGAGATGTTGCAGGCTTGCACCATATTTTGTCAAATTTTCTCAATGCACTCACACACATGGACACACACAGACACACTCATAGACACACACACACAGACACACACACACATGCACGAGTCAGTTGGTGTGTCGGCCATGTTTGCAGTAATTAGTCATCGATGTTGGACTCCATTTTGCAGGCAGAATGTAAAACAGTGAATTTAAATGGGGAGAGCGAGACACCCCCCCCCCCGGCCCTGCATACACAACCAGCCTCGCTCGGCCCTCTCTCTCTCCCCCCCACCTCTAGCCAGGCTCCTGCCCTCTGTGGGATAATCAGCTGCTCTGCCCCCGTCGATAACCGGGGCTCCGCTCACACGTGTCCGAGGAGCCGGCGGTTTGAAATCATGGAAAAGGTCGAAACAGCAGCAGAGTCGCCGGATAATTATCGTGTTGGTGGGATCATGAATAATGCATCATGTACGATAATGTGTTCATTTTGTGACACTGAGTATTATCAGTTGTAATCTGGAGGGTAAGATATGGATCAGATCCGCATCTCTCCTCACGTGACGTCTTTTCAGACAAGCTCTTCCTGTCTCAAGTTTCAAAATAAGAGCCCTGTGCCTTGAAAAGCATTGTTTCTGGGACAATAAATAGCTTCGGAATCTCGACACAGCTTCGAAACCCATTGAGCGTCCCATCCCTCTCCTCTGGTCGCTGAGTTCACTTTAAGCTTCGAGACTTCAACATTTCCCAGCAGGTGAAGTCGTGGATTTACTGAAACGACCGACTGAGACGAGAGCTCAGCGACCAGCAGACTTTCTTCAACCCGGGAGGGGTTAATAGTTCTAACGAAGCAGAGATGTGGTTTCATATTCTGAGGTGTTGGGAACATTTTAATCACCACGTGAACTTCAGGTTTCCTCCTTTTCTTCTCATGGTTTCTCTGACAACACGTCTGCTCGGTTCTTTCGTTCCTCAGCAGGCACTGAGACACAGAAAGGTCAGAGACGTGCAGTAAGTGCTTCACTCACACCGAGGACACACTGACACAAGATGTATCAAGTTATAACTGACCACAGCACAAGCTCGTAGAGAAATGTTTCTGTCATGAAATCATGTGTAAAGGTGCGAGATAAGAAAAGGTGCATTTATCCAAGATGTATCATTACTGAGATAAAAGTTATAATAGATTTTATTTATTCGTGTATGTTTATAATAATCTTTCTTTCAATGAAATAGAAACAGGCAAAGCGTCGCCTCACGCTGATGATTGTGTTTGTTTCTGCAGCTCCGATGGAAACTCATTTTAATCCCATTGAATTTCGATCAGCTTCAGTTAGTAAATATGTATTTTACAAAGCCGCTAAAAGGATCATGAATCTGCAGAACAAACAACGAACTGCAACTCTGATTAGCCTGATTCTAGTTATTATTATGGTTTATTATATTATTTGAGCGACAGACAATATTTTGCAGCTTCCGGTGCAAACAGCGAGTATCAGTCGAATGGTTTTCAACACCAAACACAACCAGTAGTTTAGTGGGTGTTTTAGGTCCTGGCAACATTTTGGCTGAACTCTGCTCACAGCTATTTGCATATGAATACAGATAAATAATATAAAAGCTCATAGATGTGATGACCGACTGAATCCTGCTTCAAAGTAAAAGCTGACTTTTCTCCCTGCACCTCCCTGTAAAGTTTATTTTTATTTCTAGTGTGACTGTGCAGGATTTTGTTTATGTATCTAATCAATGGACCAATAGAAGCAGAGTTTAATGATGCACACAAACCTTGGACAGAGTAACAGTGTGAGAAAAAGCTATGAAATAACATATCAGATAATAAAAGAGAGAGAGAGAGAGAGAGAGAGAGAGAGAGAGAGAGAGAGAGAGAGAGAGAGAGTGAGAGAGAGAGAGAGAGAGAGAGAGAGAGAGTGAGAGTGAGAGCAATAATACTTTATCTCTCTTTATCTCTCTCGCTCTTCTCTAGGATTCTGTCCCTGTTTACTACACACTGTGAGTTCAATGGATGATAATCATTTCTATAACTCTGCCTTCTACCACCACTGACAACCCGCTGTTGGACCTGATGCACAGTGAGTGTGTGTGTCTGTGTGTGTGTCTGTGTGGTGTGTGTACTTTCCAGTGTATAGGTCATCCAGCATGTTGCAGATTCTTTCTCCACAAACAATAAAATATGAGAATTTATGTCTTTTTCTTCCTTCATCTTTCTCCCTGTGCGGTAACTTTGTGTCTGTGCGTGGTTTTATCTCTGCCTCTGTGTGTGTGTGTGTGTGTGTGTGTGTGTGTGTGTGTGTGTGTGTGTGTGTGTGTGTGTGTGTGTGTGTGTGTGTGTGTGTGTGTGTGTGTGTGTGTTGTGTGCGCCGCACTTCCCAAAGTGCACTGCAGAAGTAAATCAACAGCCCCTGCAGCCTTCATGTCCTATAAAGCTCCCGTACTCCCCCACAGCCGTCCCCCCTGTGTGCAGCCCACAGGCCGGTCCAGCTCCCCGCTCTCTTCTCATCTTTTAAGTATACATTTGTTCTCTCCTCCTCGCCGACAGCATCATGGAGGAGTTGGAGCGGTCAGTAGATTTCTCCCGATGCATCACATCGCTGCGTACAGTTATAGCGCGAAGGCTGCAGATTAATTTTGTTTTTTGTGCTTCTACTCGAGCAAACTTCATGATTCTGGCGTCAGACACATTATCGGACCAATAACTGTCTGACCTGATTGATTGGGATGTGATGGGAATGCAGATTATCAGGAACAACTCCGTTGCACTTTATCTATCAGGGTTTATTCCTGTATATTTATGAGCCCCTGATGGAGAGAAGTCTGATTTTTGTCTTGGCAGCGTCCAGACACAGAAAAGCCAGATTGTCTGTCTTGTTATTTTTCACTCAGGCCCGAGCTGCAGCACGATGCTCGATGCTTTAGATGCCATCGCTGAAACTCCCCGGCCCCCTCCTGTCCAAAGACAGCGTGCTAAGATAGTTCACTTTGCAACGTGCAACACTGCAGAAGAGTTATAACTTCATGCACGGAGCCATGCACTGATATTGCTGCATTATACTTCACATTATACTTCACATCTTGGAAAAACACTATCATGCCATCGCTGAGAGTTTACCGTGTTATTTCCAATCCTCGAGTGCCGGAGCAGATGTGACTTTTCCCTGTGTGTGCTGGTTAATGAGCCACAGTTGATCTGACGCCAGGTGTGCCCCCCCCCCCGCTCTCAGCGAGGAACCGGAACCTGCAGGACGGAGACATCACAGAGCGGAGACAGACACAAGGCAATGACCCGTGAACTGAGACCATTTCCAGCACTTAAATAAAACAACAGAGTCGAATCACAAGTCAACGTGATGCTGCCTTGTTCTCTGTGTCTTTCCTAGAAATACACAAACTACACAGCAGCAATTCAATGCATTTCTCTATAGATAATATATTTGTACTTTTAGTGAAACGAAGGAAAAACGTATACAAATTACAAATAGTTTAAATTTTTTCAATTTAGGAATCGAACTTCTTCCCTGTTCTGTTACTAGTTTACCGTGAGCAGAATATCCTGAATATTAAAATCAGTAAAATATGATTTTAATTTGAACTCTTCCCTCTTTCAGATTCCCTGTTTTTTTATAGGAAAAATAATGTGAGTATTAAAAATGTTCCAAAGTAAAATTTCTTTTTTGTTATTTTTTATTTCAGTTTTATTTCCGGGTTCAAGTATTTTCCACATGTAAGTGATTTTATTCTACATGTTTAAATTCATGGAGGAAGAATCAATTAAAGTCTTTAAAAGTAATTTAACTGCTTTGCATTAGACTTTATAATTTAGTAATTAATACGCACAAGAAAACCTCTTTAAATTCACATTATTCACACACAGGATTGATGTTTTGATAATGATAAATACTTTTTAACTAATCTGTATCACATGTCTATCTGAGGTGTATGGACGTTATCTGATCCAGTTAAACAATCTTCTTCAGCAGCAGCAGCAGCCTGCACACTGCTCCTCTTCCTCTCATCTGTCCTCTGACACTTCTCTTCTTCTGATCTCCATCGCTCTCCTTCTTCTTCTTCTCCCTGACGCCGCCTCCCTCTCACGTTGATTAATTCCACAGGGCCGCCGCCTGGTGCTTCTCAAGCCCCCGTCCTCCCACATCACCCCGGGCCATGCAGGCGGCCGCAGGGATTCTGACTCAGTGGATTGAAGTTGGGAGAAAACAGGGAACTTTGTTCACTGTGAGATCAAGACTCGTCTTCCTCTCACAGCTGATGATGGGGGAGAGGAAGAAAATCGCTCCGGGCCTTTTGGTGTTTGGAGGAGGAGAAACGATTTTACCTGCTCGACATGGACTCGGCCGCGAGTTACGAAACACGGCTCAGCTGGTTCCAAAGCTGCGGAGCCGGGAAGTGGTTCAGAATAAACTGGAGGACTATGATAATAATAATATCATCATTTAGTAATGAGGTTGTTTTGTATCACATTTTATTTAACAGTGCTTCACAAGAGAATAAACAACATTCAAATTAAATTAAGAGTAAGATAAGAGCAGTAAGAGAGGACTAATTTTGTGTTAAAGTCCATTTGGAGATATCGTTATTACCACTTTCACACTTGAAATGACACAAAACGTCCTGATTCACTTCTTTCCTTTGCTCAAACAGAATCTTTTGGGGTTTTTGGATCATTTGTCGAACAATCAGAGAAACGTTTTCTGTTCAAAAACATATATTTTAAGTTTAACATCCAGTGTCCGTGTGTTGGTTTAGTGTTGGAGCTGCAACATGTTGATTGTCAGTGTCTGCTGCACTGAGCTGTTGCGGCTTAAAGATGCGTCTTTGAAAAGACACTGTCCTTTTTACGTCCCACTCACTTTCTCATTCAGTCAATTTGCTCACTTTCCAGTGTGCAGGACCCACAATGCACCGCTCTGTCGGCGCAGAAAGGATGTGAGTGGGTGTACGTGAACCTGGAGTGTGACAGCGTGCAGGCCGCTTACTGAGATGTGTTGGGGGAATCTATTGGAAACCATTATCACAGCCATTTTCCAGTTCAATACCGAGCTCATCGGGAGGTTTTCTCCTGCAGCAGCGTCTCTTTGATGAGAGGGAATCTGTGACAAATACTTCAAACAACTTCATATTCACACCGACCAGGGAACACAGGGAAACACCAGTTGCTCCTGGTAACTGCTCAAAATGGCAGGTGTGCTTTTTGCATTCATTAGCATCCAAAATGTTCGACTGTACTCACCTGCTGTCGGCAGGATGAGAACTCATAAGACTCGGTCCTGCTCGGATTCCTGTTTCATTTTATGAGGGGATGATGGGGGGGAAAGGGAGGATGATGAAGAGGAGGAGAAGCGATCAGGTCATCACACCCCCGGGGACAGACTTTCAAAGTAAAAAGTGTTGTAATGCTCCCACTCACTCGGGATGTGGTCGGCTGCCACTGATGAGGGATCCGGCTGCTCCGGCTCTTCAGGACGTCTGTCGATTCTGCAGAGATCAGACCCGGCGCTGGATCGTGTGCAGCTCGGTGAGAAGGGAGGAAACAGATGAGTCACCAAACGGAGGCTGTTGTTGGAAGTCTCGTCTTTCATCCACGTTCACAGAGAAATGTGCAGGTGTGTGAGATTCATGGCTTCATGCTAACGATCTGGCCCCCGAAGCCTGAAACAGCATTTAAGGCATTTTATAAAATATGTCCCATCGTATTTTTCTCTTTTAACTAAAGAACAGAAAACAGAAAAGAAACAAAAGCATTATTCCACAGTGCTGGTTCTCAACCTTGAGGTCAGGTAGATAAACCTGAAGGGTCAAAAGATGAGGAAGACAATAACAAGGAGAACGATGCCTCTGTTGAACCAATTTAAATGTATTCATATGAGCTGATACATCTTTATATTTCTCATAAATCAAGAAGAATCAAGTCTTGGTTTAGTTTAAAGGGTCAAAAGCTAAAAAACGATCAGGAAGCACTGGTGCACATGAGCAGTTTGAATGAAATTGCAAAACTATTTCCCCGTCCAACCTCTGGAACTCGATTAATTCAAATTCACAAGCACCAGTGTACGTTTTCCTTTTAGCAGGTTCACACACACTGGTCCACATGACACAGATAACTTCACTAAATGCGTCCAAAACTATTTGTGTTTAACTTTCCTGCACTTTCAAGTGAAGTTTTCCCAACATGAGACTTTAACGTCTGCATTAAAGTGCTGCAGTGAGGTTTTAAAGATTCTAAAGATCATCGGTACGTGTGAGGAGAACTGTCTCTTTCCTTCTTCTCACATATGATGTTGGCTGATAAAAGATATTAAACTGGGTCGCGACACCCTGAGAGCCGTGGAGAAAAGTTCTGTCAGTGAAAGGTTCATATTGTTCAGGAGATAAAAGATCAGGAGCTAATTTAAAACTCATCTAGAAAACGCTGGTGGTCAAGGAGCTGATGGAAACTCGGCTGCACACAGAAGCGAGCGGCTCGTTAAGAAACAATATCTGAGCGACAGGTGGAGGACGTGATGTGAGACAAGAAAGAAACGGCTTCAGATCGTCTGAGTGGTTCAGCCACGAGTCAAAAGAAGACATTTATCCTCAGAATGATATTTAAATAATATGTTTTCAGAGGAAGCGTAAGTGCTTCTCTGAGATAATATGACTCTTACATCTGATATTTCCACATCGTGCCCGTCAGGACGTCGCAGGACACTCACAGATTATCAGCATGTCATTTGCATTTGGCATTTTCACATTTGTTTCCACTGCACAGCTGGAGAGTCGTCGTCTCACAGCGACGGCGGGGGGGCTGTTTTCAAAAAGAGGAGCTTCACAGAGAATACGCACGTATGACAAATGGTTTTCATAAAGAATGTGGAGTATTTAAAAGTGTGTCTATCGACTAATGTTCACTTCAAAGTCATGCATGACGAAGATTAGGCACCAAATCCCCACTTAGTAAAGGTTAGGAGGAGAACGTAGTTGAATATGGAAAATATTAAGTCAGGGTTGATGTCTTTGTTTCCCAAATGCTCCGTTTTACATTCAACCTTTGATACGAGGGAACTGTAGTTTTTTTTTTTTTTAAGGAACCGACAAAGACGTCAAGAGAGTTTGTGGTGATAAGAGCCGACGCCGGTGTCGATGTGCTGAGAACAAAATCACTGCAGCAGAACGAACACGTCACATCCTGCACCACCACTCGTCAGAGGATTGGTTGCTGAGGCGGAGAATCCTCCAGCTGCGTTGTGCACGTGTGAAAGACAAACTGCTTTTACCAGAGATCTCCTGCAGAGGCTCAAACTCTTTACTGGTGCTGATCCTGTAAAATATTAGAGATGAACTTAATTTGAGTGAGTCAGGGTTGAATTACTTGACCGAGGGTTTTGTGTTCATCAATCAAACATGTGAGCGTCACCGGAGCCGGTTTGACATCACGACACCTGCAGAATAACAATGAGCCGACAGAGACTTAACATCCTCGGATTATGAAGTGGAGCTGATCGATAAGACTCTGGCTCTGCCTCCACATCAACTCAATCCATCCAGCTCATAAACCTGCACAGTGGCTGTGTCGGTCCTGTAGGAACCAGTTGTGTTTGTGAGTCGTGGGGTTGATTTGTGTGTGTGTGTGGTGTTTTCACTGCATCCTCCCTGTCGGCAGCTTGTGGCAAACTGTCATGTGCAAAGTGTTGCAGAGAAAAATAAGCAAACAAAGCAGCTACACGAGGAGCTGCTGGGCCGAGGCAGCGGCAGACAGGCTGCATCACACACATCCTCCCACTGCCGCACAAACACACACAGCAGACAGGCTGCATCGCACACATCCTCCCACCGCCACACAAACACACACAGCAGACAGGCTGCATCGCACACATCCTCCCACCGCCACACAAACACACACAGCAGACAGGCTGCATCGCACACATCCTCCCACCGCCACACAAACACACACAGCAGACAGGCTGCCGACGCCTGACGTTTGTTTTAGCTGTGCACTCGGGGCTGTCAGGATCTGATCGTCTCTCACACACACACACACACACACACACACACACACACACACACACACACAAACACACAAATATATCACTCGTTCTTGTTCAATCTCTCAGAATACATTAAGTCATAAAACAACCCGTCCGTTTGCATTTCTGAAGCTTTCAACCATGTCTCCTGTGTGTGTGTGTTGTGTGTGTGTGTGTGTCTGTGTGTGTGTGTTAGGACAAGTGTGTGTTCACCGTCCTTCACTCAGTTCCCTGCTCCCTGTCGTGCTGACGGTCACTGCATCTCCTCCCACAATACACCATGGTCCAACCATCACCCAACAAATTGATTGACTTTTTAATTAATTTATACATATTATATTTAAAGCTACAAATTGTATGTGTTTCCTCAGGTGAAGACATTATCGTTAATTTGTGTGTGTTCCTGTAATTATATCTTTGCGAGGACCATAGACCCTACGCAGTGAGGACATTTTGACCGGTCCTCACTTCTTCAATGGGCTGTTTGAGGGTCAAGACCTGGTTTTAGGGTTAGAATTAGGTTTAGGCATTAGTTTGAAAGGTTAAAGGTTAAAGGTTAGGGTTAGGGGTTAGGAGTAAGGGGTAAGGGGTTAGGGGTTAGGGGTAAGGGGTAAGGGTTGGGGTTTCGGGGTTAGGAGTCAGGGGTTTGGGGTTAGGGGTTAGGGTTAAGGGGCTAGGTATAAGGGGTTAGGTTTGGTGGAGGTTCTCAACACCAGTCAGGAGTTAGGGGTTAGGGGTTAGGGGTTAGGAGTCAGGGGTAAGGGGTTAGGAGTTAGGGGTAAGGGGTTAGGAGTAAGGGTTGGGGGTTAGGGGTTAGGGGTTAGGAGTCAGGGGTTAGGGGTTAGGAGTAAGGGGTTAGGTTTGGTGGAGGTTCTCAACACCAGTCAGGAGTTAGGGGTTAGGGGTTAGGGGTTAGGAGTCAGGGGTAAGGGGTTAGGAGTTAGGGGTAAGGGGTTAGGAGTAAGGGTTGGGGGTTAGGGGTTAGGAGTTAGGAAGTAAGGGGTAAGGGGTTAGGAGTTAGGGGTAAGGGGTTAGGTTTGGTGGAGGTTCTCAACACCAGTCAGGAGGATTCTTGCTTCGGACCGTACATTTCATTGCACTCTAATAATTGTGACGATATTTCAGTGTGGACCAAAGTTGTGTAGCGACTGACCTTCCCAGTGACAGGGGCCATGATTGTGTGTCACTGCCGCTGTGGATTTCTTTCACTTATATGAGAGTTGGACGTGTTTCCACAGTTTGAGTCGTTGAAAACGAGCTCCGGATTCTGAGGGACTGACAACACAGCCGATGCTTTATTGTTTGCGAGTCTCCGCAGGGCTGTTCAGGTCTGTTATTTCTCTGTTGTCTCGTTAAGTGTGTTCTCACGATGCGTATGAACACACACACACACACACACACACACACACACACACACACAGTCTGACCTTGCAGCCGCGATGCTGCCGGCAATATTACTGCCACTGCGTCGTCCCACTTCAGGGATTAGCTTGTTGTCCCATATCCGTCTGCTCGCTGTGTCTTCCAGGTACGACTGTCTTGTTAGGAATTAACTTTTTATGGAGACTTGTTGACGGAAGAGTGTCGAGTGAGAACAAAGACACACAATCCAGCTGGAATGAGCCTGAACGTCAGGATTATATGACACACTGACACACACACAAGTTTTTACTCTGTGTCTCGGTGAGGACACTAAGACTGGAAGACGGGGTGAGATGCTGGTCATCGAGGGACTGAGTGAAACACAAACACAGAGTTGCACTCGGTTACACGAATGAAAAAAGAGGTCCGGGGGGGGGGGGGGGGGGGGGGGGGGAGAGTTACACTGGCACAAACACGTCTGTCGCCTTTAGTCTTGTTTGATTATGATTTAAATCACGAGGTTCACCGCCCCCCTCTCTGGTGACAGAGGCATTCTGGGAAATGCAAGAAGTCACTAACTGAATCAGATGTAGCGGGAAAGTGAGTAAAGTCCAGCACAACAGAGAATATTTCCTGGAATGCAGCGGACGTCATAAGTTGATTATCTTTATTTGAGTGTGTGTGTGTGTCTCCTTCCTGTCTCTTATTTTTATTGCTGCATTACTGTAACTTAGATCAACGTCTGTAATGGAGAAACTCTGCTGAGCCTCGAATAAACCTCCGTACAGGAGAGTGTGTGTGTGAACACAGGGAAACAGTGACTGTGAAGTTCACTATGAGCCTGAAAACTGAGATCACAACAAAGACTACGTGGAAACAACAGCGAGAAAACAGAGAGAAACATGTGACAGAGCAGAAAACAAACCTGCAGTGATACTTGTACATGTCACATTATAAGAGGAAAGAGTCCAGGTAGCGTATAAGAAAATAGCTCCTGTGCTAAATGCTAAACTATCAGAGTGAACCCATGTGAGAACACAGCAGGTAAATATCGTTTCTATTATGTGACGGATGCAGAACTGAAAGAAAACAAAGGATGAAAAAAGTGCAGATTAACCCAAGTTTGGAGAATTTGATGACTCCATGTCTCTCTCTTGTTTCTCTTTGCTCCAGAACCGTCACATTCATTCAGCTCTGGAATAATAAACAAGTCTTCCTCCATCAGCTGTGAGAGATATCTACCATCGGCTCCTTTGGTCTGAAACTGATCCAACACGTCACATAAACCAACTTTATCGACTTTGAATCGTCTCGTTGTATTTATTTCAAATCAATCAGAGTCCTGGCCCTGATCACATGAACTGAACATCCATCCTGGGCTCAGCTGGCCGTTGTCTCTGCTTCTGCAACATGAGCACAATGCTCTTGTTTTGGATTCGTCATCCTCCCTCTGCTGCGGCCCATCTGGACTGGAACAGGAAACAGGGAGCTGAGCAGAATTTAACTGTACGAAGGCACGAGGCCATTTCGATGAGATCGTGATTCATGATTCAACAGAGATTTGGCTGGAACATGATGTTGTTGGGGGGGGGGGGGGGGGGAGAACAGAGAGAACAGTTCAAAAGACGAAGGAAGAACATGGAAAGTTACTCAGAAGAACTGGACTGGAGCCTGCACTCGTTCATCAAGGACCCTGAACTGCGTCCAGAATCAGTGAGTTTATTTACTGAAGCACCTTTTCACAGAGAAATGAAACTTTTTAATAACAGCATGAATTCAGCAGGGAAGTAATAAAGTAGAAAAGTTTCAAACACTAGAAGACACAAGGTGAGACGAAGGTCACGTTCATGTCCGACCTCGTTCTCGACCCGAGAAAAGAAATCTCTCGTCTCACTTCTCACAATTCCTGTTCCTGGTTTGTTGTGTTTTCCTGTAACCAAGCAACCGACTGCAGAGAAGACAATCCACTTCCTGTTTACGTCTGCAAACACACGATAACATTTTAGCTTTAAAATGTCGTTTTTTTTTAAATGAGATCTTATTAGATTGGATGTACTACTGGTGATATAAGATAAGATAAACTTTATTGATCCCACGCTGGGAGAAATTCATTTATTACAACAGAACATTGAGGTTGACAAGAGAAGATATGAAAGTATAAGAATATAATAACATAGACAAAAGAATAGCAAACAAAAATAATAACAACATACACCTTTGACTACAGATTAGCATGAATGTAAAGTTGCAGTGGTAAAGGAGGAAATAACAGTGAAATTATTGTTTCTTTAAGGAATACATTGATTGGAGGTGGAAATAAACACGACAGACGTTTCCTGTGCATTAAGATTTCAAAATAAAACTAAAATAATCCTTCGCGTGAGACAAACGAGTCTGGAAGTGGCACCGTGGCGTTGTCTCTCGTCTCCCACCATCTGCTCCGCCTCTTTACAAACTGACTTGTCTCTGCTGGAGACGAATCGCTGCTGGAAGCTTCCCCTCCTCCTCTCTCCTCTTCTCCTCGCTGATATCCCTCCCTCATCTAATTCCACTCCCCAGCAGTAATTACTGATACTGTGCCACATGCCAATCAGAGGGAAACTGAAGAATGTGTAATCAGAGGCAGTCGCTGTGCATGTGTGAGAATAATCCTCGACACGCTGAGTGATTCATCCGCGACCTGTCTCCCCTTCTCCACAAAGGAGGTTTGAGGAAGGAGGAAGACGCGGTCGATTCCGTGTGGGCGGAGGATGAAAACGCTTCTGAAAGCCCCGACTTCAATTACACTCGGAGACACAGGAGACGGAGGATGAGACGAGAGAACAGAGGGTGGAAAACATATTTAGACGCTTCGGTTTCTCAAATGTTTTCCAAACTCTAGGAGAGAGTTCAGGTTTAGAAGACGCAGGCAGCCAGTGCAACAGTTATTTGTGTATATTCTCTAATCTGAGGAGTGTTTCTGTTCGGCACCTGCCAGAAAACATTTTATTTATCGTACGAAAAAAAGTTTCTCCGCATTCGTCGGAGCTTTCTACACAAGAGCTTTCTATAAATTATTCTGCATGAGTGACAGGGGAAGTGGAGACAGGGAGAAATAAAGATTAAAAAACGGGTCGAGCATCCTTGATTTTTATGCATCTCCTTGACGCTTTGGCTCCTTTTGAGTCCTCGGGCAGCTTCTCTGGCCGAGTGATGTGCGGCCGTGACAGCTCCGGGCCCAGAGCATTAATTAAAAACACACTAATCCAAGTCTCACACACTCATACACTTTCACACACACAGACACACACACACACTCTCACAGACACACACAGGGTCTTTTTCTCTTCTTTTGTTTCTAATTAATGCTGACAAATTACCAGTGGTTTGTATCTTACAGTATAAATGAGGGTCACTCTCTGGACTGCTGCTGAATATTCGAACGCTGCATAATTGCAGCAGCACTTTAAAAACTAATTTGGCGGAAAAGTCAAGTTACGACAGCAGGACAACAAGATTCTGGTTAAAGGTCACAGACATTTGATTCAAAGAGTTTTTAGATTCACAAATGAAGTTGACTTGTGTGATGGATGAGAGAGAGAGAGGAGAGAAGAGAGAAGGTAGAGGGAGGGAGAGAAGAGAGAGAGAGAGAGAGATAGAT
The DNA here is from genome assembly GCF_009819705.1 of Hippoglossus hippoglossus. NCBI lineage: Eukaryota > Metazoa > Chordata > Actinopteri > Pleuronectiformes > Pleuronectidae > Hippoglossus > Hippoglossus hippoglossus. Next base: position 2,822,962 of record NC_047174.1, read on the forward strand.
AGATAGATAGATAGATAGATAGATAGATAGATAGATAGACAGACAGATAGATAGATAGATAGATAGATAGATAGATAGAAGGATAGATAGATAGAAGGATAGATAGATAGATAGATAGATAGATAGAAGGATAGATAGACAGACAGACAGATAGATAGATATAGAGATAGATAGATAGAGTAGATAGATAGATATTTCTAAATGAAGCGTAGAGTCAAAGACTGAGCTACAGATTCTCAGCAGACGACAAACCAGAGAAATTTCAAACCCCAGGAAAAAAAAAAGTAAAGAAATCCATGTAAACAAATCAGTGTAGAACAAGGTGAACGTGGAGCGATGCAGGCTTCGCTCCTGCATTATTAAAACAGCTTTTTGTTCCAGAGAACGTCGGCTCCTCCACGAGATGTGGCAGAGCTGCCTTTTTAAATTAATAACCACGCAGAGTTGTTTTCTACGTCTCAAACTACGGAAATGTGTTTGACTAAAAATGAGCTGCAGTTGTGGGAGGATCTCATCCTGCACCACACTGGACTCTGTGGCCTCAGATCCACTCTCTGCTGTTACTGGTTCAGAATGGTTTCTAACTGTCGTCTCCTCCTCAGCCTCCATGTGCGCTAACTTCACCCTCTGAGTGTGTGTGTGTTGTGGTTGTGTGTGCGTGTGTGTGTGTGTGTGTGTGTGGTTGTGTGTTGTGTGGTGTGTGTGTGCTGCAGGCTCTTTACTTCCAGGTTAATTTACTTAGCCCCGTGCACGTCTGCTCTGCTGTAGCTGCAGCACAAAGCCGCCCCTGGAGTAAGAGAAACATTGTGCCAAGTCAGATCACATCTCCACGTCTTGTGTGGTGAGTGTTTCCGACTGAGGTAATTGAGTTAAACTGCTGATGAGGTGGAAGCCCGAGTCTCCAGGCTGCTGCCGTCACTGCATCTTATTCAAACCACCTTGAAACAGACGGGGAAAGTGAAGCGTGTCGACGGGAGGTCGCGGTTTAGGAACTCAGAGGATTAACGCCGGGGACAAACAGCTAATAAGAAATATACTGAGGGGTCAGTTGGCTTCACTTCACGGTTTGTTCACTCATGAGTTGATTCAGTGTTTCTGGTTGTGAAAGCCGATGCATTACGTCACTATGACGTCACCATGAAGTCATAGTGACGTCATGATGACATCATAGCTACCACATGATCATTAAAAATGATTTTTCAATCTACAGTGAGATTCGGGTCGTGTCTATAGATATTTGTTCAGCAAGTTGTTTGAAATACTTTTCTAATGCTAGAAAAAAATGCATATTGTAAAAATAGTGGTTTGGTTTAATCCAGGAAAAGTTCACAATGACATCAGATGTAGAACTTAGACAAGAGCCTCTCTTTGTTTCTATCTATCTATCTATCTATAACTCTAATGTTATTTGATTTATTCACATAAACACTTCATTAAATATGAGACTTTACATTTAACTGATGTAATAAAGTTACATGATATTTAAACGTTATTGAAATACATGAAGTCAACGTTTTAAGCAAAACTGTGCAACTCCTGCAGCTTCTCCTCTAAGAAGGTCCAAAGCTGTAGGAGGCTCGTTTGAGCTCTTTATGAAGTTTCAGACTCTGAATCTTTGTTCTTTCTTCCAGACTCCAGCTGATGAGAAGTCGCTCTGACTTGACTCTCATCATTGTGGAGTCTCTCTGTAGCGTTTCAGTTAATTGTCGCTCACCTCACTGTGTCGCAACGTACCTTTAAAATATGTGTTTTCAGATCTAAATCTCCATTCTGGTCAGGTTGTGTTGAACTTTAAGAAAACCCTGCAGTGGATAATCATCCGTTCTTCTATTAACTCAGAAACTCATCATAGCTGCATTAATATAAAAGTGAGCCTTGGGCTTTGAGGCTCTAATTTGTTTTTGGGCTGCCTGGCAATCATTGTCTCATCTCCAGCCTGAACAGCCTCGCTCCGTTATCTGACCCATGTCCATGGAAGACTTGCATCAACGTGCATGTGTGAGGACTAGACAAGGATACATTAACATCAACAACGTCTGTGTGTGTCTGTGTGTGTGTGTGTGTGGGTGTTGATTTGTGATCGATGAACATCTGCCCTCTCACTTTGGCCTTTTTGAATTTAACCAGAACAAACTCCAGCTTATCGTCATCATGTATCTCTCCCAGCATCTTGTTTTCCTTCCCACAAGGCCGAGCAGCCTGTAGGCACAAGAGTGTGTGTCTCTGTGTGTGTGTGTGTGTGTGTGTGTGGACAGTATTTATATTTGACTTCACCCTGAGATGGATAAGTCATGAGTCACTGAGACTTTTTCTTTGTTTTCATGAATGATTCAGTCGTCTGACAAACTAATAAACTGCCTCAGCCTCAGTGAGCGGAGCAGCAGCAGCAGCAGCAGCAGCAGCAGCAGCAGCAGCAGCAGCAGCAGCGTCACATGGGTCCACCTGAGTATCTCTTCAATACTTGATGTTTTCTTTGTTCTGGACTTCAATTTAAAAGAAACACCGAGGAGATGGATGGGAGGACGCACAAGATCTGTTTTCCACAGACTGCTGTGTATTCGGAGGGACTCAAACCGACGGCTGGTCTGTTGACTTGGGTCGTGTACGTCTCCGTAACTGCAGGTTGTAAGAGAATCTGCAAAAAGCTCAAAAATCCAAAATTCATGCTTTGTAGGGAATAACGTTTATTAACTTGGAAATTATAATCAAATCTAGATAAATTGTTCTATTACTCAAAATGTCCGGCCCTTGCGTAGCCCCATCTCGTGGCCTTCATCACTGGGAACTAAAATAGATTTAGATTAAAAAGTCAATTTCCATTTCTTATTCCTTGAATTTGTCAGAAACTATTAGTTAAGGACTAAAGCAAAAGGTGACTGAGGATTAAACTGTTTAAAAGGTTCAAATCCCAGTGAAGAGAAGCCTTCGCTGGGTTTTTACTTCACACGCACGTTTAAAAACAAGTCACCTGAGTTTTACTGTTTAATAATCAATAGGTCACATTCAGATATGATCTTATAAAGGCAGAGAGGGATGTGTCATTGTTGGCTGTTCTCTCTCGACATGTTCGCTGCTGCAGGGCGACACAGACCTCGCTCTTCTCTCTTGTGTGTGTGTGTGTGTGTGTGTGTGTGTGTGTGTGTGTGTCAGACACAGAGCTGCTCTGGTCTCCAGGGCGGTGACATTCGAAAGCGAGCCAGCCGTGCCATGCCAAGCTAACACCCTGATATTGTGCTGACATTTCCCTCCCGCTGGCTCCTGCAGCCTGTTTGCTTAGCCTTTGAGTGTGTGTGTTATTGTGTGAGTGTGTGTGTGTGTGTGTGTGTGTGTGTGAATTTTGATTTCTAACCCATGTTGTTAGGACATTTTAATGAGTTCTCACAACGTCATGGATCTGCTGGTGGGTTACGACTTGGTTTTAAGGGTTAGTTCTTCATTTGTGATGGTAAAGGTGAGGCCAGGTAGGGAATGCATGAAGTCAGTGTGTGTGTGTGTGTGTGTGTGTGTATTATCAGCATCTGTCACACACACACAACACTGGTACTGACCGTCAATGAAGTCATTTTAAAACAATGAAAACATGTTGATATGAAATGAAGCCAGAATATCCCTGACCTGAACGCTGCCATCTTGTGTTGAAGACGTCATGTGGAGTCGGAGTCACAGCCGCGGTATCAAGGTCACGCCCACACATGCACTCAGCCAATCACGGGTCGGCCTCAGCTGTCAATCCTGACGTTTCACCACTTTTATACGGCATCAAATAACTAATGAAAAACCAAACTGACCACGAACCTGAGCAGTCAGGGCCTGACGCTCGTTCTCTTCTGAGAAGTTCATCATTTCCCAAACTCTGGAGAGGAGAGCGTCTGTGGGGATTGAATTCAGACGCTGAGCACTCGTGTCTTTCAGAGATACTCGGGGCCCTCGTCCCGTCTCAGGAGGCGACGGGGTGGTCCAGCGGAGTGTGGCACCACGTAGCCTCGCAGAGATGAAGCTTAGATTCACTGAACTGAGCTGAACTGGGGATGGGAGTCGTAGTGAGTCCTGAGGAAGTTGTGGGTTTCCAGGCACATCAGGAAGTGGTTTATACTCAGGGAGGTTGTGGTTCGAGTCTCGGGGACATGAGATCAGCCTGTGGACTGGAAACTGGAAGATCTCAGGGAAATGACATGCACTCCAATTACTGACGACCTGGAGTATGAGGCCTAAATCTGAGCTGCTCATTTCTGTCCAGTGTATTTTCTAAGTTTGAAAAGAAAAGGACAAGGGGACAGTTGTTGGAGCTGCGATTTCCAAAGACTTCAAATACAGAGGAACCAGAAAAGCGTGAAACCAAAATGTGAATCCTCCTCCGACAGCTGCAGGTTGTGTTAACTTCAGACTGGTTGTCTGTTGTCTCTGATCCTGCTTCTCGTCCACCACACATAAAACTTTGATTCCACCTCATCCGACTCCTCCACAGAAACCGTGTCTAGTTAAATAGTTTCCAGCTGCTCACATTCTGCCTACAAATGACTTTTCTTTACACAGATTCATCGAGCTGAATTATTTATGCTGCTCCTGTGTTAATAATGCATAAGTACATTTATGGTGTAACTGTGGGGGCAACTTACTACATATAGAGAAGGTTAAACTTTAACAGTGCAGAGAGTCAGTGGGACACTTCCCACCATGTCAAAGGGCTCCGATGATGTTATGAGCTCGAATCTTCTACTTGTCCTCGGTTTGTTTCTTCACTGTTCGGTTCAGCAAGTTCAGAAAAGTGTTGTTTGCTCATAAACGTCTTGAGTTGGTTGTTTAAAGCCAAAAATTAACTTGATGCTGTATGAAGACTTGTTGAAACTAGAGATAGAGAAATAAACTCCTCCTTGTTTACTGACGTTATAGATTAAGTGAGAAGCAGTGGAGTCGCCCTCTGCTGGTCATGTGAGAGAATGCAGGTTTCACAGAGGGCATGTTTTAAGGCTGCTACAAACAGAACTGGCTTCAGAATCATTTCTTAAAATAACAAAGTTTCATATCAGATCCCCTTCATCTTTTCATATTCTCAAATTGTTTGCCTGCTGAAAGAAAACTCAACATTGAGGATTAAAAATTGTGTCTTGTCTTATTGTTTGTGGATCTTTAGTCTCCATCAAGTTAGAAATGCAGTGATTTCCGTGTCCTGTTAGATTTTCTCTTTCCTCCGAGTATCACTCAACGCAGCAGAAGCTAATGTGACGGCATGAAGGTCGTGATGGAAGCGGCGATGAGGGGGCACAGGGGCTGACGTCTGTGTTTCTGATAACTCCTCTGTTCCTAAATAAGCATTTTAAAGAAAGCCAATCGATACAGACTGAGGAGACTGTTAACCCGCGAGAAGGAAGGAGGCTGAGAGAACGGCTCTGGTGTCACACCGCGCTCATTATTCTCTCATCTTCCCTCCATCCATCATTTTGCCACCATCCCTCCGTCATTATCTCAGAGTTTATTCTCCGTTGTAGGGAAGTCTGCGCTCGTGCTAATGATGCTTTTCTTCTCGCTGACCTTTGTCGCTGCAGAACCAACGAGCGGCTGACAGGTTGACATATATATCAGACACACACACACACACACACACACACACACACACACACACAGACAATCTGGTCAGAGTTCACTGGTTGAATTTCTGCACAGTCATATCTGCTGATTTTCACTGACTCATGGTTCAACACAACACAACACAACACTACACAACACAACACTACACAACACACCTGTGTGGAGTTGATGATTGTGGGCAGATAAACACTTCTCCAATAAAAATACATGCTGGGGATCTTTTGAATGCACAGCAATCAATGTGTGATTATTTTTTATATTGATTCATCTATAAATCTATAAAACCAGTGAAAGTTTTGCATTTTCTTGAAATAAAGTATGTACAAAGATTTTTGACCCAGGTATTTCTAGATAAGGTTTATCTAGTCTGACTATTTATTTTTTTGTTAATAAACATAATTGTTATTGAATAAATGGGAAAAACCTTGAAAACCGACTGGCAGCTTGACTTGTCACTGACATGTAGTAACAGTGTTATAAGCCTGCGACGTGTCTCCAGTGTTATTCCTACTTGTTATTCACAAAGCGCCTCCGAAAGGTTTAATTAATGGAGCTGTAGTCAAACAGTAATTGCGTTTGCTCCTGCTTAGCATTTTGCTCAGTCCCTCTGAAAACACCAGCAGACGTTCAGCTGTAAACAGTTGTTGCACTCTATTAACAAAATGGCTTTTCTGGCTCGGACCAGCAGAGAGAGAGAGAGGAGAGTGTGGAGAGAATCACTAAACGACACTCCGGGTTCGTTCCAACACTGAAATATCTTTGTGTCCTCAGTCCGAGCGATCAATCCGATTCCTCCACGTGTCCCGAGAAGCTACGACAGATTTCCCGACTGTGGAACCGGCTCGGTGTGAGTGTGCGACGCGTCGGTGCAGCCTCGGCCCCCGCGGGTCGTCGTACCTCGCCACCTTTTCCATTTCCCTCTCCAGTGGGCAGAGACGTGGAGGCTGGGAGGCCGCCGGGGGAATGTCAGGCATCGTCGCCACCTCGTCCCCGGACACGACACCGACTCTAAACCCTGCTGCCGCTGGAAAACCCGTCTGACAGCCAGATGTTTTACAGGTTTTATTCTCCTCAGGAAAAAGTTCACATCAATGGGAGTGTTGGTGCCACATTTAAACATTTGCCAAGTTGTAAAACGACATGTTTAATCTACTATCTCTTCATAAGTAGGTGGAGTTGATCATCGAATCAATTTCCACAGCAGCTGAGCTTTTAAAAGTCTCCTAATGTGCCACAAGATGAACTTATCACGTGTCAGTAAATCTGTCAGAACTCAATCAGTGGAAACTCTCGGCGCTCCCTGACCGAATGTCTCTGGCCGTCGCTCCTCTAATTGGCAGCTTAGCAGTAAAGAGGATTAACTCAGATTAGTCATAATACCTGTGACAGTGGGTTGATCGGCCAATGAAAGGTGACGATACCGCAGAGCTGAAGTTTTAAAAGGTCCCACTGAAACGATGTCTGGGAGATTTGAAACTGGACGTCTGAACGATCGTGTTATTTGATCTTATAAAGTCAACAACTAAGCAAAGTTATCACAGAGTCTAATATCACAGTTTAACGTCACTTCACCTCAACAAATTACAGATAAGACGTGTTATTAGTTTCTGAGTCAGCGAAAGTGGGAAACACCAAAAACTACTGTAACCGTGAAATACGTCTTTAAATCAGATTCCTTTCATTATTAATAACTTGCTTATGTCATCATGAATAACTAATGCTTCACTCCACAGGACTGTTTTAGTTTTAAAACTGTCACTGCGTCCACAATACAGGAGAAGTTTGGAAATGTTGCTGGTGCGTTTTATTCCCGTTTCTCGTTCAATTGTCACAATCATCAGATTAAAGGAGATTTCTAATGTTTTCACATTTCTTATAGATTTTATTGCATCTTAATTCTCTCTTCATTGCTAATATTTATTTAGCTGTGTCAACATTGTTGTGTTTGGCAGATTAAACGTTTTGTATATGAATATTTAGCCTGTGTAACTTGTGGCTTAAACATGAAACATCTGAGTGTTTAATTAGTTTCCAGTATTTGCTGAAAACATTAGAGGAAAAACAAAGGCTTCAATTAACACGACAGCAAAAACTGTTCACGTGTTCTCACCCACTCATGTTTTATCTGAAGTTCACTTTGAGGAAGTTCCAGAGTTTTACTATCGTGTTCCTCCAGTTTCCTGTTGACAGAGTTAAACTGGACGTCTGCTCACGTGTTTCCATTTGTTTCAGCAGAGTTTGTTTGTGAGTTCACATCAGAGGAAACGATGTTTGATCTGTCTCGTCTTCTTTCTCCAAATGTGCCGGTGACAGATGTGTTTATAATTTGGACTAAATCAGTTTCCTGACCTCATCTGAGTAATATTGAATTTATTACTAGCTTTGGCAAAGTCTATTTTTGAGGCTCAATTTCTTGGTAATGCTGAGACTGGAGACGTTTCCAGGCCGGAGTCACTTCCACAAGGAGCCGGGGCCTTTGCCTGATGCCCGGAGGCAACTTAAAGTACCAGTATACCTCAGATATTAATGGACTTACTGGGATTACAGAGCTAACGCCAGATTTTTCTCCACAAATCCGACAAACGGATGCAACGAGGGGAGAGGCCGAACTTGAGTCCGTGCACGGCTCTCCGTCTGCGATGAGGAGCGAGAACAGGGAATTACAATTCTCAGCGTCTCCTTGCTGTCTCTCTCAGACTGTAGACAGGCAGCAGAGTTGATAGCAGCAGGGTTTGGGCAGAGAGCGACTCGGGGAAAGCCTGAAGCACGCACTTCAAACCAGGCCGGGGCTGCACTTTGAATTAAAGACGGAGCCAGCAAAGCGCCAGGAGAAAAGAACAAAACAAAAAGGAGGTGAAGAGCTTCTGATCTGATCTCGCTGCAGTTTGAAGATGGAAGTTTGAAATAAAATATCAACTTCTGATGGCATCTTAATTAAGACCGGCCGGTGACCTTCTCTGCATGTTCATCAATAATCCGTGTTCAACACCGTATCACTGTAAATCCCCCAAGTCGTCTGATTCTCATGCACACAATGAACAATACACTCCATTGTGGGAAATATTGACCGTAGAAAATGGAAATGCTAATACAAGACTCCCTTAAGCACAGAGCTGGTTCTCTGCGGCAGCGTGTGCATACGCAATGATGCAAATGTGTCGTCCCCGGCGGTCTGCAGACAATCGGCAAACAAGAAGCATCACAGGCGCTGGAAAGACGACGCAAAGAGCAAAGCCGAGGAACGGAAAAAAAGATGAGAAACGAAGATAAGAAAAGAGATTAAAATCAGAGGAGGACGACGTGATGGAAACAGTTTAGATGAATCAAGGAATCAGTGACACTGCAAATGAGTTCAGAGCGAACATCTTCCAGATAAAGACAATCAAGATAAAAGAGGAAAGGTTCAGAGGCGTCGTCGGGCTCAGAGCAGAGAGAGGGAGAGAAAGGGGGGGGGGGGGTTCTTCTCACAGCCTAATTATCAACAATTATCTGTTTCAAATTGCTTTGCTGTCAGTCTGATACGTCCACAATCAAGATCAACATCACAACAGATGATTATACAGTAGAGGCTCATCATCATCATCATCTCCGCACTCGATCCCCTTCCGAGGTCGAGTCGCCTCCTGCGCCGATAACGAGCTTTTCAGCTGCTAATGGAAATAAACAGCCCATTAGGTGGAAATGACTGGAGCGGCTGGTTGTGTGCAGGGAACGTGCAGGTCAAAGGAAACAGCGACTGCACCAGGGTTTGAGGCTTTGATTGTTCTTTTAGCTTTTTAAACTTTTGTCTGTTCAGAATGAGGCTGACGGGGGAAGTGGTTCGTTCTGCTTGTAGTCGATCGTAAAGACACTTGATTGATCACCAGAGATATTTGAATGTATCCTGTGGGAGCATGAACGTCTGTGCTAAACTCTCCTGGTGCTCAACATCATAAATGTGAAGATATTCAAATCAGAAGAGAAAAGCATCAACCTGCAAGTAGCGCTACAGGAGAAGTCACAGAGTTGAACCTCTGGGGACCACGAATGAAAAGTTCCTGGCCGATTATTGCATATTTTGATCAGATATTTGCGGCTGGACTCTTTGTAGTTATTGGATCCAAGCTGCTCGTGTGGCTAAAATGTCTTAGCAGTGTCTTAAAACATGCTTGGATTCCAGGTTTAATTATTTTACTTTGAAATAGAAACCTTTCCAACTATGTGCGTCACATTTTTAGAATAGAATTAGAATTAGAACCCTGAGACTATAGCAGAATAGATAGTCGTGATTTATTGTTATGCAGTAAAAGCGTAGGAAGTGGAGACGTGTCGTCCATCTTGTGTTCAGTCGATGAGTAAAACACAAATACTCACACCCCAATACACAACACTGCTCATGTCAGGGACTGAAAATGCCATCAAACATTTTAAACGTCTTTCACGACTTAGACGTTAACTATTGGATCAGAAAAGAGTTTAATTTCAGGCTTGAATTAATTCGAATAGCGTTAGTTCCGGTTCCTCTTTTTTCTCCTGCAGCTCCATCTGCACGCCTTCAGATTTCATGTGGAGGAGAACTACGTGTCCACTCATCTGTGCATGATTACGTGGCTCTTCATCGCTCGGATTCCATCCCGTCGACTCCTGCAAGTGAACCAAGTACTTTATGGAAATGTCTCAGGGTCGGCATTAAGCTGCTCGCGCCTCAGTGGGCATCAGACTTCAAGTCCCAGTCGACCTGATTCTCCTCCGTTAACTCTCACACAGGCAGAGGAGCCGCTTCAGAGGTTAGAGCTCGTCAGAAACTCCGTCCAGTTCACTTCACCTCATTTTGTCTAATTACAATCAAAGCAGTGGCTCTTTAAAGTTAAAAGAAGCTCACATGGACACACAGGTGAATCCCTTTGATGAGCTGTAATTAGGTTTTTATACCTTTCTATGATTCTGAACTCAATATAAAATCTGAATCTTCTGAATATATAAATCAAGTTCATTTAAATCCTTCATCTAATCTGTTTATTTCTAACTTCGGGTAAAAGCAACTCAAACTCAAAGCTTTAATCTTCTGCATTAGTATAGAAACAGAAAACTTTTGAAGCTAATTTATTATTCTCAAGTTGTCGGTGAAAACGAGATGAGCATCAGAAGAAGAAACTGTGATTTATACAAGTGATCTTCAAAGAAGTGGCTGATCTGGTGGTGGAGTAGTTCAAAGAGTTTTCCTGAAGTTGACCTTTTACCTTCACAGAGGAAGTTACGCTGTTTGTGTGTCTGTCAGCAGGATTACACAAAAACTACCAACACGATTATATTGAAACTCATCGGAGGGCTGAAGAAGTCAAAAACTGTGAGAAAGTTTTGTTCTTTGACAAGTTTGTGGATCTTTGTAAAAGAAATAAATAAATAATAAAATAAATAAACCAGTGAACTTGTAGGAATGATATCGATGAGTGTTGCCTTTGGCCGGAGGGATACGCTCTTTACGTTTGTCTGTCAGCAGGATGACTCAAAAACTAGAGAACCAATTTCCAGTAAGCGTGGAGCGGACGGGTCTTGACCCAACAAAGAACCAGGAGTAGGATAAACAGGTGGATTGAAGTTTGTTCTTTCTCTTTCTTTAATCCGGCGAGATAAGTCTCTGCAGCCTTGGAGGACGTATCTCTGCTCTGCTCTTTCCAAAGAAGCCGTAACCGTGAGAAACCAGAAGCAGGACGTTGTGTTACTTCTGCACAGGATCACATTTTAAAGCGTCGCCCTGAAATTGTCTCCATTTCTCCATATTTCACTTTGATGAATCTTTCCATTTACTGTCCCTGGATCATTTTGTCTCTCTTCTTCGGTCTTGTCTTTTCTGAAAAGTTTATCTGCCCCCCCCCCCCCCCCCGCTGCCTCTGGGGCTGTGCACTGCCAGGCTGCTCCTGTGTGATGGAAAGGGGTCAGACGTCCCCTCACTCCACAGAAGTTGGTGCAGTTTAGTTGGTGGAGTGCTCAGCGTGTTGTTGTGGGGCTGCGAGTGTCATCCATCCAGCAGCTGGGAACATTCATTTCTCTCAGCAAAGTCGAGTTCTCCCTCAGTGTCCTGAAGATATAAAAAAAAAAAAAACAGAAACCTTCTAGATCTGTGCAGCTCTGACAGATTACAGCCCACCACTGTCTCTCCCCACTAAATCAATCTGCCGCTCGCAGACACTCGGCTCAATAGAAGCAGCTTCCACGTGGATTCTGCTGATGAACAAAAAAAAAACAGAAGCTGTGCACGGCTGACAGACGTGTCTTATATGAGACACATCACAGCCTCACCACAGATTCATACCCCCCCCCCCCCCCCCCCCCCCCCCCCCCCCCCCACCCCCCCCCCCCCCCCCCCCCCCCCCCCCCCCCGCCCGCCCTTCTCACATCTCCGCTTCACTCAAACTCAGAAAACTAGAGCAAACATCTGGTAACAGCCGACGTTCAATTTTCCTAAAGAACGCTGACAGACGAGCGACGTGCTTCACCGTGATCGATAAGAGTTTAGGGACAGAAAGTACTTTTACTCTCTGATTACTTACACGAGCGGTGGAGCTGAACTGAAGCTGGAAAACGTATAAGATGGTTTTATTGTAAGTGTACAAGTTACTTTGATTACACATTAAAACACACAAAAAACACACATATTTCCTGTAAATCGACAGGCGACAATCTCGTGTCTTCGCCTCGAGGGTTTTTGTTTCTCTGTCAAATCATCAGTCGGCTCAAGAATCAAATTTAGAACTTCTTTATTGCTTTTTATCTGCATGTTTATCTGACATGATTGTTTCATATGAGATATTTTAGTTAGAAACACAAACAGCCGAGGAGACTTTCCGCCCCTGGGACAGATGAACCTGCTTTTTTAATATCTCTCTCGTATGATTATTTTTCAATCATGTTTAATGGTGTCACTGTAGAAATCTGACTTGTGATGGGGTTTTTTAAAGCTACACCCGATTCTGATGTTAAATATCTCTGGTCTTAAACTATCATCCAAGATGAGAAACATCCCCAAACACATTATGTGTCCGTTTCAACTCAAACTAAACTCAAGAGGCGGCAGCTAGCTTCTGTGCTAACGCTGCTTCATGTCCACTGAATGTGTGAACAGCCTTTTGCCAACTCTGTCCCTTCAACAACTTTACAAGGCCGTAATATGTAAAAACACATTCGTGATATCCAGCTTCTCGGGGAGTTCTGGCCCCAAGTGGCAGAAAACCCCCGATCGATGCAGCTTCATAAATCTATTTTAGGTTCGATACCCTGACTGTGGCCTCAATGTTAAACCGCCTCCGAGGGTAAACACGTGATCACCTCCTGTAACTGTGAGCCACCACCTCTGCTGTGCACAGCTGCCTAACTGCAGTGGTTGTGGGGCAGAGATGGATGGGTGATCTGCTGACTTCATTTATTATTCAGTCCTCGGCTTGTGTCTGAAGAGGGGACAACAGGACGGGGGACGGGGGGGAGAGAAAAGGCCTCGGTTACTAATGAGGGTTTATCACAATGGTACAAGCTTCCTCATGCATCTTTCATACAAAGGCCCCGCACAAGTACACAAACACAGGAGGCTGCGTGATGCATTGGTGCGTGCACCGGCATTAATGACTTGTGACACACGGCCACGAGACCTTGAGCCTCTGCAGGGCAGCGCAGGATCTAACGCTGGAGCGGAGCAACAGCACATCCTGTCAACGGGTCCGGAGACGTGATATAAATCATCCACTGTGGAACCACCGGATTCACAGGTTATAAAAATCTATTCACATTTGTCACTGTAAACTGGTTTTAATACTCGGAACAAGAAAAAAAACTCAGACAATAAAAAATATATCTTAAGATAGAAATTGAGATGTTTAAATCGTTAAAGAGAAGAAATACAGAATTAAAAACAAAGTATTTACATGATACAGAGTTATTCAGCGTTTGGTGTCTGTAGCTACTCGCAGGTTCTTCGTCAGGGAAGTTAAGGCAGAACAGACGCACCTTTATACAAACTTCTCTCTGTGCGGAGTGAATCTACGTGTTCCTCACCTACAGAGTTTCTGACAGTTTTCATGTCGGTGAGAACGATGTCTCTGTAGCTTCTCTCCAGTCGCTCCATGAACTCCAGGTAGTTGCTGAACTTGAAGCCCCGAATCGGCTCCTCCTGCAGTGGGAGAAGGAAAGGTCAACACCGGACCAAATAAAAAGGAGCTTTCCACGGATATTTTTATTTATTTTTCACACATAAAAGGTCAGTTTTCACACTCGGGCTCTGTGGTGCAGTTGTATAATGTCATCTGTGGCTCCAGAGGTGTGAGAAAATAACCTCTAACCCCCGTTTGAAGGTTACGACAGTGGAGTGTTGTGCAAAAGGAGTTTGAAAGATCTACTGTGGAAGAGAGGGTGTAACCAAAAGATGGCAAACGTGGCATTAAGGGAAATAAGGATTATCTTGACATTCTTTATCACGTGCTGACATAGGGGAATTCCCAGAGTGACCTTCTAAATGTATTCTATACTTAGTGCCCTAAACACAGTGTAAAAAAAGTAGCATCCACTGAATACACCCCCCATCACCTTCTTCTCTTTATCGTATTTGACTCTAACCACAAAATGAACATCGTGCTGTATTGAAGAAGACGTGCAAGTAGAAATTGAGACCGTACAGAAATCTTAGAAACTACAGCTTGTCTGTCGCACAGGGAGTCGTGAACAAGTGAAGGAGTGATTTCAGTCCGTGTCTCCCGTGTGCGTCTCTAATTTAAGGGAGTGCGATACCAAAGTGCCGTAGTACCACTTTACAAAGTACTTTCTGTACTTCCAGTCGCCTTGTTGGTACTTTTAAAGAACAGATTGTTGCTGCAACTTTCATCAGCAACTTTCAAAAAGCTCGTGTTATCACAGCTGGGAGGAAAGTGAACTCCGTGTCCCGAGATGTGTCGACAGGAGTTTGCACACATCAGTGTTTGAGCTGTCGAGGAAGAAGAAGGTGGCGTTCGCTCTTATCGTTCACTTTGTTAGGAGGTGTGAATAATTCAATATCACCCTTTTCATTATAGTATTTTGCATTCAATCTATTTCAAAGTCACGGAAAATCTAATTAAATCTCTGCGATCGAACGCCAGTAAACAACGTCCTTGTTTAGCATTTCGGCTAATGAAGGTTTACGTGTCGGGGAAAAGCGGAACGATCCAGAATTGTAGATATATGATATATCTTATCTTAACTGTGTGAGAGACGCGCATCAGACCAGACCAAAATACTTTATTTGTTTCATTTGCTCGGTTCAGATTTTAATTTCAGCTGCAATAATTGCTCTGAGCATCTGTCGGGACAGCATCCGACCTCGTGGGCAAATGATAAACACCGCAGCAGAGCAAACAACTGTGATCGGTGTGCATTATGCTGCGAGTGGCAAAATCAATTAGCAGCCTGAGAAACGATGCACGCAGAGGACACTGTGATTCATTCAGAACAACAACAACAACAACACACCAACACACCACGATTTCACCGACTGTAGTTCTCCAGACCGGGGCCTTCAAAAGAACACACCCTGGTTTAATGACTCCTGCAACTTGTCAGCACTCCCCTCATTTTCTTTCATCACTTTGCAGAGTGTGTGTGTGTGTGTGTGTGTGTGTTTGTGGGGGGGGAATCTAATTTCAGCAGGTAAATAACTCCGACAAGGACACGGTGCGACGAGAACACTGTCAATACTTTGAGTGCAATTTAAACACGCGACACTTTCTGCTGCTCGGGGTCTCTCGTCCACAGTAACACCAGCAGACATGAGTTTACCCCGGCGCAGCCTCACGGAGCTGCAGAGTTCACTGAAGGGTTTTAATAAACCGAGCTGAGAGTCACACTAACCTCGTCTTCTTCAAGGGGACATGATGAAGCACACTTCTGTTTTTGTGAGCTGCAGTAATGGACAGTTGGAGGAAAGTGAAGTTTTCTGAACATTGGAGCATTTAAACCTTCAAGTAATAACAGAGATTGAAATGATGAACCTGAGAAAAGTGAGTCTCTTTTTAGAAGGACACAGACTAAAAGAGTTGTGAACCATAAACTGTATTTACTGTTTCTTCTAGAGTTATAAACAAGTAAGTTAATAAAGCTTGTGAGATCAGTGGATCCATTAATAGAGGGGAATGTCTACAAGTTGTGTAAAGTTCAATTAAAAACTGATTTTTCCTGTTCAGATTTGTGTCGAGTGCACAGACAAGCAATAGATTTAGAGAAATATGTTTTAAATTATTATTTAAAGGTTGTAAATAGAGTGTGGATCATTCAGAGCGGAGCCCGTAATGTCAGGCAACAATAACTTACGACAAAAAACACACTTTATTTGACAAAAATCATCTTTTAATTCTTATTTCATGATATTATAAATTACAGGTTTGCCGAGTGACACTTGTTTGATCTACTGCCGTTAATAAAGTCTGGGTTTATCGTCAACATGAACCAGTGACATAACTCTGAAGCTATTAAATCCATATTTTATTTATGTAACACTCTTCCTCTATGTGAACACAGAGGAACTACACGCAAAGCCTCCCACTGGACGCTAGGTGGACTTTCAGATTCTTTATGTAAGATTAATCCTGAAGAATCATCCAAACTAAAGTTACTTTGCCCGGTCGTTTATCGCACCAGCTGCTGACGCGGTGGAAACCATGAAGGAGACGGAAGATAATATAAATCACTTGGGAGACGATTCTTGGTCTGTTATCTTCTCCGGGAGAATTAACGGGTGAGAGAGACAGAGAGAACATTTTGTGGAGGGATGAGACATGATAAGACTTTTTTTTGTCTTTAGCATTGGCGGAGTTATGGGGCGACATAAAAACGAGAAGTACTTTACTATTGCTGTTACTTAGTAAACTGTGTGTACTGTATTTACCAAATTAGTAATATAAAAACTAACATTTAAAAGTAGAGTATGAGGGTTTCACAAACATAAAGACATACAAGTATCAGTGTTAAAGTTTGCAGATATGTGCTCATGCTTATGTTCTTAATTCAAGCTCTATATATTTGGTTGTATGTGTGTTTTCTTTGTATTTGTAGTAAGTATTTGTATTTATAGTTTATGGTTGACGTGTGAAATATCAATTACATTTCGGTCGATGTATCTTATCTGATATATTTTACTATGTCATATTGGTAATTGGCCCCCAAAATAGTACTTTTTCTCACAGAACACCAAAAATGAAGTTTTATTATTTCGCTGTGTGTTTTCTTTTAACCTCCTGTCGACATTCAACCCCTCTGTTTTTCTGACAACTTCTATCTCACCACTTAAGCCTCACTCCCCTTAAACTGTCTTCAGACTCAGAGCGATTGTCATTTTGCCTTTTCAAATTTTAATTTAGATGAAATATAGATAAACCCCCCCTTGTGAGACAGGATCCATGTCGAGGGGTGAGAGAGTGTGTGTGGTGTGTGTGTGTGTGTGTGTGTGTGTGTGTGTGAATGTTTAAAAAACCCTCTAATACCACATCTGTCTGATTAAAACACTTCATTGTTCCCACACAGAGACACAGCGAGAGGACGATGAGGTCGTCAGACACAAAAACTGGCGTGTCTAAAACTTTTAACAGTTCATCTCAGGACGAGGATGGTGCAAGTTCCTCTCTCACAGACACACACAGACACGCAGACACAACACACACACACACAAACACACTCTGTCTCACAGCTGTCTCAAGCTGCAGTATCTGATGCTACGGCTCATTAGAAGAACTTCCTCAGATAAAGCCTCAATAACTGATCTTTTATTCACAGAAGCTGTCAGTGGTGGCTCGTGGCGATGTTAATACCAGAGCTATCAGGCGGAGACAAGACAGTCTGAGATGCTTAATGAGTAATGACGACGAGGGCTTCATGTCAGGCCGCGTCTCACTCACAATCTGGCGTTTTAATGCTGCCTGGGACATCAGCAACAGTCGACATCTATCAGGCTTTGACTTTAGACCTTTCGTGAAATCCTTGGGGCCACTCGGCGCTTCAGCTTTCACCCGATTCACCGAGCAAAACTTATTTCAGGGAGACGTATACTTCTATACTTCTAGAAACAGGCTTATTTTCTGTTTTTGGGTGGTGCAATACACACCACAGGGGGAGGTTGTGCGGACAAATTCAAAAAGTAGATTTTTTATTCATAAAGGATGTGAATCATGGATGACTGACGAATATAAAAGAGTTTTACAGCAGCGACTGCTGAACTCTTCACATATAAAAATGTAGATGTTTGAGCCGTAGCCCAAATAACAAAGTGTAGCTGCAGAGGAGATGGTTCAGGATAAGAGGCCATTCAGAGGTAGCATCTAATGAAACGTGGATGAAAGCCGCATCACTTTCACTGCTGACCTGCGCTCGCTGCATTTAGATTTCTCTTTGTGCTGCAGACAATACACGTCACCAGTAAAGTTGTAAATGTTAAACTGAGGTGAATGTATTGAGAAGTTTGACTGCTGTTAACATGGTGGAGGAGCTGCATTCAATTTGTTTCTTTTTTACCAGTTCCTAAGGTTTTCTGGGCCTTTCATTAAAAATCATTTACGCATCTGCACATTGTCCCCATTTACAGCGACAAATCACAATTTTTGAGATTGAAGGTTTACTTTTGGATGTATAAGGATGTTCTGTTTAATAAAACCTGCTGACGTCTCACCTTGAGGAAGATCTGCAGCTCCTGGGACTGTGTGTGCCGCAGAATCTCCGGCTGCAGGTGTTTGAAAATGGCGACGCACAGGTAAACCTGGTAGTCGGGGCCCATCACCACACAGGTGGAGACGTAGTGGCAGATTTCTGTCCAGTCCAGATAGTTCCAGAAACACTGCGTCAGCCAGTGGAGGCACATCTGTGGAAAGAAGGATGAAAATGTTTTATACTCATTACAAACTTCTCTGTGGCCGAGTCTCAATAAGTTACATCTAATACAGGGCAAAGAAATGATGACTCAGAATAATCCGAGAGTTTTTTGTTCAGTCATCACATTTCTAATAGTGTCTTCCTGACATCTTGCATGTTTAACGAGCATAAATACACATTTACATCTTTTTAATATGTAGGAAGTGATGCTCTGGTTTGTTGCTTCTAAACTTTCTCTGTCTCTCTCCTCAGTATAATCGATGTTGCAGCACTGCTGTGTAGTTTCCTTTTTTTTTTTGTCGTGTTCATAAAACGATTGCATCTGCAGCTTCGGCAACTTGTGCATCGCCCGTGTATTCAGAAAAACAAATGAAATGCATCATTAAAAATTCATCGCAAGTCAACTGGCAGTAAATATAGGAATTTCAATACATTCACGAGTGAATTTCACGCTTCAGAGACACAAGTCGGACCAGAAAAGTCGACCCGGTGCGTTAAGATAGTCGAGCAGGGGAAAGGAACTGAGCAGACAGATACAGACTCGGTGGACACACACACACACACAGACACACACACACACACACAGACACACACACAGAGGCTGGGATGCAGTGGATGCCGCCGGTTGCCAGTTTTTAAATTGTATATTTCACGGAGAACCACTTAGATGTAGGATATTAAAGAAAACCCTCCTCGCCTCATTAGCAGCGTTCTGTTAATCGTCAGGCGTCGTTCACATGGAAACATGATGTAACACAGCTTGTTTTACAGAGTGAACTTCATGTCAAGTTTTACTTATGTATACATTTCCACATTAAAGGTTTATGGACAAGACTGAGTCGCTAATAAAGCTGCCAGATAAAAGAATGGTTCAATTACAATAACACTGGTGATGCTCTGTTCTCCTTTAAGAGTGTGTCTGAGGTTCACGATTTATTTACTCAATCTGCCGACTCTGCCTCGTCAGCTTCTCTGAAACAATCTCTCTGGAAACACGTTGGAATAAGTCACATTGCCTAAGTTTGGGGTGAGATTCGGGGCAAACAGGCAGGTTTAGTCACCGTTTTTTCTTCCTTCGGGGAACATGCACGTGGGTAAATGTTCATGGACGGTTCTCAGTTGCTGTTGAAATATATTTAGACTGGTCAAAAGTGGGGGGGGGGGGGCAACAAATTAGCCCCAAATTAAAGCTGAGCTGGTAGAAAGTGTAGTAAACAGACAACGTGGTGAAAGTCGCTCAGGAGTGAAAAGCCTCAGAGGGAAGCAGCATCAGTTCACTGGTCGCTGGGATCTTCTTTGGTTTTGGCAGAACTCTGCTGTTCCTGATGATGATGATGATGATGATGATGATTTCACCACAATCTGCAGCTTTGAATCTGATGGAGCTTCCCCCCCCTCCCTCAGATTCTGCTTTCCAATCACTCAACAGACAACACACAGTGCGCACGCTGGGTTTTAACTAATTGTCATGGAAATAATTAGCCACTGTGTTGACTAATGACACACGTCTGCTCAAACGTACAAACGAGCAGCACTTAGGCACCATAAACATATTAGATTATCCCCACCCCACCCCCCCCCACCCCGCCTCGGCTCGACTATTATGAAAATACCAACATCTTAATTTGTGTGCTGTTTTAAAAACAGGGAACGACTGGATCCCTGCCGCCCGTCGGTTTGAAACCCTCGGGCAGAAACACGAGGCACCACACTGTACTCTCTGTGACTTTAAATCCCCCCCGAGGTGTTTTTCTAAGTGCAGCTCTTTTTCTGAATGTGCTTCTCTCTGTTGTTGTTGTTGTGTTGTTGTGTTGTTCCTGCGAGTTAAAGCTCAGCGGCCAAAAGGTGAGTGCGACTGTGTTTTCTTCACTTCGTCTTCATTCTGCTATAAACAGGCTTTAGAGCTGTGACTAATCTGAGCGGGTCGGGTCACAGCAGCCAGAGAATCTGCCTCTGTGAGCGAAACACGGAATAATCTCAGACATAATTCAATGCTGATATTCAGAAGCTTTCAGTTTAATATTATTGTCATGTGATCATGTATGTTCCTCCAAATACAAATTAATAAAAGTTATAATATACATCTTGAAGTTTTTGTTTTTAATTTCTGTTTTGTTGGATGTTGAGATTAAATATTTGCACTAAACATCACATTTTTTGAATAATTTATAGTTTTACATTCAGTTGACTTACTGTATTCCAACATGTATCGATACAGACAAATGTTTTAATGTCATTCATGTCTTGACGTCATATTCCAATGCCCTGTGCTACTATTAACACCATGGCAACAACTATTCATACTTTAACCTGCACTTTATAGTACATACATAAAGATTTATAGAATAAATGATAGAGGGATTCATGAAGCCAACAGATAGCAGAGTAATCAGGAATTCAAATCATTCACATCCCTCCGCTCATTCATTGGGTGAATTCTAATTAACTCTTTGAATCAGTGGATGAAAACCTGTGACTGTTCAGTGACATGAAGTATTTCTGAAGCTCAGTGTGGAGAACGAGGACCACAAATATATAAAATAAAAGCGTTTTTTCCTATTCAAGACCCGAGCTGCACACAGGATTGTTCCCGTGCTTCAGATTATGTATCCTTCCTGTCACACGCCCTCCTATTGTCAGAGAGTCTGACTGTCTCGGATGTT
This sequence comes from Hippoglossus hippoglossus, assembly GCF_009819705.1. Classification (NCBI taxonomy): domain Eukaryota; kingdom Metazoa; phylum Chordata; class Actinopteri; order Pleuronectiformes; family Pleuronectidae; genus Hippoglossus; species Hippoglossus hippoglossus. The sequence continues at coordinate 2,844,066 of NC_047174.1, forward strand.
TGAACATCTGGTGAATAATGCTCCATTTTTCCACTGCTGCTTTGTGAGACTTTCAAAAACCTCAGAATAGATTTTTCTTTCTTCCCCGACTGAAGAAGACCAGGTGCCGATTATCGCCTTGAAGAGCAAAGTGCTGAGCTGAATGTTAACTCATCGCTACGCCCCCGAGACGCCGAGTTCAGATCTTTTGATGCTAATGCGGCGAGTCTTGTGAGTCGTCCTCGCCGCCGCGCAATGTGCCAGCCTCAACTGTCAAATGCCGGCATGCGGAAGACAGGATGAAACATAAGAGGATTCAAGGTGAAAAACGTTTTTCCTCTGCCTCGACGTGAGAAAAGAATTTAAAGTGGCGAGGAGCAAATATCTAACTGATATTTTACTGTCATAAAAACACAGAAAACTGATTAAATGTCAAAGCTGGATTTGTTTTTTTTTACATTAAAATGAATTCAAAGCTGAATAAGAAGAGAAATGTTTCAAACCCTTCGCTAACAAAGGTCGTTTAACCGGTTCTCGTTGATGCCATCGATTAAATATTCAAACAGCAACACTGATGTCACGTCTTTGTGTTGTGGCTGATGAAATGTTCACTCCTCTCTATTCCCTCCATTAGCAGTCATGTCTGTGCTGTGTTGATCTGAAGAGGCTCAGAAAATGGAAATTAGAATAAAAAGACACTAAGATTTAAATATTTGATTAAAGCGAAGCAGTCTAGACCCAAACTATTGACTTCAAACTTCAGTTTAACTTTTTTTCCGTGGGTGTGGATTCCTGTTTGAATAATGCATCGGGTTTAGCTGCGTGATTCGTACAAAGCTTAACACAATATGGCAGAAACAAATCTTCATGGACACAATTAAAATCCTCTGTGAGTCCAAAGTGGTTTTTTCAAACGAATTCAGAAGATGTGACGACAGTGTGGAATTTCTCAAACACTGGTAGAATTCATTTTTACACAATATATCCTGTGTTATGGACAATTACGGAGCGAAAAGAAACTATTCTCTAGAGGTGATACCTGTGACGGGGTGAAACCCGACATCCTGAACGCCGAGTGGACCAGAGGAACCTCGACCTTCAGCAGCATCTCCACGTAATGAGCCGTACACCAGTAGACGGGGGGGATTCCTGACTCAGCTGCTTCCACAGCGACGTGCACCTGTCACCATAAACACAAAGGCATTTCATCTTGATCCTGGAAACAACTGTTGGAGTCATTGAGATAAATCTCTTTAAATGCCGTTTGTGGATTCTTAGTTGACGGAGAAGGAAAAACATGAAATAAAGATAAAACGGCCCCGACTTCGTTCTGAGTAACGCAAACAGAACCAGCTCTGTGTGCACATACAGGTGTTTGTGTGTGTGTCTGTGTGTGTGTTAATCATTTGTGCCCTTTCTGTTTTCTGCCCTATTGACTAAATCGACCACACAGCGCAGACGGAGGGTAACTGGCAATGTGGAGAAATTCACCAGCTGCATCAGGAACACAGAGCATGTAACACACGTTCAGTCGAGTCCAATTGAGCTGTAATTGATTCAGAGGCTACAGAGACGACGAGATGACAGAGGTGGGGATAATGACAGTAAAACTTCATCTCAGCACCTCGGCTCCCCCCCCCCCTGCAATCTGGACCGATTGAAAGTAGACTTCATTTTGGACTTCTTCCCCTCAGTCGAACTATTCATTTGACTCCCCCGCCGTCCGCCACCGCTCATTTGTCTCCATCTCAGTCTCGCTCGTCTTTCTCGGCTCAGCAAACGACTCTTGAAAAATGAAAACCGCGGCGTCGAGTCGTTGCGAATGAATATTGTTACGATTCATCACCATCTTCATTCGTCTGTGTTTTCTTCGCAGTGATAGTTGAAATGCTGACTATGAGAAAAAGTTGGGATTTAAACGAGGACTTTTAAAGGGGTCCCTCTTTAGGTATCACAGGTTTTTTCAAGTTTTAGTTTTTGCATCCTTCAGGCCCTTTTAGAAAAATATCATGGATACGGCATCAAAGTCCAATTCTCATCTTTAATTTAAGGAGGTTTATGTCAATATATGAAGCCCTGCATTGGAAATATGGCCTTTAAACACAAATTGCTTAAACTTTACGGGTTCAAGAGTTGAGCTGAGTTACGATTTAGATCAAAGTGGCATTGTCTCTCAATATTAGGATTCAAGAGATTGACATGTGACTGCATGTATTCAGGACACTCTGGGTATTAAGGTCTTTCAAACCTAAACTCTGCCACCATCTCATTTTTCCTCCTATGCTGCAACATTACTGCAAATTTTAAACCCCTCGCTAAGCCCTTTTTTGTCTGCGTCTGAACTCATTGTGCTGTTTTTGTATTTGCATGCCATTATGCTCACGGATGCGTGTATCCCTGCAGGCCAGATGAATGCGGAGGTGAGCAGAGAGGAGAGGCCGAGCAGCAAACGCAGAGATCGCTCCGAATCTCCAGCCATGATGAGGAAAACCGTGGAGGCCAGCCAGTCGTGGCCTGGATAACAATCCTGCTGAGTGACTGGCGGACAGGAGTTAAAGAGCCGAAGGGAACGATTCAGACGCACAACAACGTTAAATAAACATGAAAGTGGTTCATTGGCAATAAAGTAAAACAGACACGTGTGGACTGTAAACTATTTTCATCCTACCTGAAAGGACCCCAGGTTTAAAGAGGAGTAGAAGTGCTGAAGAGTCTGAGCTGGTTGACGTGACAACGGCCTGAACCCTCAATAACAAACACATCCAGTGCAACATCACACACGTGCTCTTTGAAACTGATTGACAGACGAGCCTCATCTATTAATAACACGCTCTGTCAACACATCACTGCTAATGATTAGGAATAATAAATAAAGCAGAATGAGAGTGTTTTCATTTGGCATCGCAGGAAAACACGACACAGGGAAATCTGACTGTGAAAGTACAGACAAAAGTAAACTCTTCCCCCAAAGATCAGCATTTTGTTTTGGGTTTCCCACTTTAACTGTGAACTACTTAAGTTATTTATGGATTTAATTGGGTTGAATAATATAATACAATATTATGTAGAACAATTATCTTTGATTGCAAATCTAATTCTGCTGTTCTATAAGTTAATAGCGCGACCCCCCACCATCACATTGATAACCCAAACCCAGAGGGTACTTAATGACAGGATGCAGAATGTTAAAGCGTGACTACAGCGCCGGTATAAACTGTAGAATGATGCAGACGTGGTCTCTGAAAAGGATACGGAGCTCTGAGGAAGATTTAACTCTCTGAGAGGACAAGAAGATCTTCAGGTGCTTCATGAGCAGCGTCAAGTCGTCCACAGCGTCTTCGTCGAGAAGCTTGAGGTGTCTGCTGTACCTGTGGACACGAGACACAACAATACTTTAGATTTAACATCGAACATTAAGATGAGGTCAAAGGGGATTTAACTCACTGACTGTTGGCACCAGACAGGCAGTGAGCGACAGGTGAGACTGGTCAGACTGGTTGGAGCTCACAGAAACAACAGGTCACTCAGATAACTGCTCTTTACAACTGTGGTGAGCAGAGAAGCTTCTCAGGACGCACAACACGTCCAACCTTGAAAACTTGAAACTTGAAAATTGAAGAGTAGCCTGGTCTGATTAATCTGAATTTTTGATGAGGCTGCAGGTGGTTGGGCATCAACAGCCTGAATCCATGGACTCAGCCTGCCTTGTGTACAGTTCAGAATGGTGGTGGTGGTTTAATATCTCTTTGTGCCTCTTGATCAATGGTTTGAATGGTTTCTTCAAAATCTGAATATCGTTGCCGACCATGTGCATCGTTTGAGCTCCAGTTCACCGTCTTCTAACGGCCACTTCCATCAGAACGCTCCATGACACGACCCTTTCCTCAGACTGGTCCCATGAACATGACAATGAGTTCAATGAGCTCAACATGGACCAGAACTGAGAGACAAGGAAATACCTCGTGCAAATACCCAGAAGCAGCTGTCAAAACTATACTCAACAAGTCGCATTTAGCTGAACAAATCTGACACTTGTAAAGTCGTGGATTAAGTACAGATTTATGTCTTTACAACACTTAATCCAAACAGACACGGTGCTTTGAGTGTAACGCTCTCGTGCTGTGTTATATTGACGCGAAAACTGCCAACATGACACTTTTTATGAGCACGTCCTGAAACTTTTCGGCTACAAAGCTCCTTCAGGGGAAGGCGTCTGCGGAGTTCTATCCACGATGTAATGCAGCAGCAGGGGGTCCTTAAAGACAGGAACGAGCAGAGTGAGATCAGTAACGCCAGTCAGGGGGCCTACTTACGGAAACAGGAAGAAGAGACGGAGGAGAGTATTATGCACAGTGGCTTCATTACAGGGAAAGCAGATCAGCAGGAGAACACTTACACTGCACCTTTGTCAGGTGTGAAGGTCTATACACTCGGAGCAGAGGGGAATAATAACCGTGCGTGCATATGTTTTCTGACGCCTTCAGCATCTAGAGTCAATGTGGACTTAAACGTACACGAGGTGTTGACAGAACAACATCTGGGCTTTCAGCAGCTGGACCAAGGACAGAGAGGACAAGTCTTTGTGTCCTTCACAGTCTCCAACGGCTGATTTAAAGAAAACAGCGAACACCACGTCTTGCTTTTTAGTTTCCCGTCCGTGGGGGAGAAGAGCTTTCTCTATTTCTTCGACAATGACCTTCCCCCCTTTTCAACTTGAGCTCATGAGCTGACTGAGAAATGGAAGCAGAGGTTTAAATATCGGTTAACGGTGGAGCACGGCCGTGGCTCCGTCATGAATGCTCGATTAGATTCAGGAAACTCTAACAGAATTAAGCAGAGGACAGTCACAGCTTTTCAGAAAAAGTTTTAAAAATAACCATAATATGGAAACAGTGGAAATGTTACTTTAAGTAGCAGATTTACATTAACTCTTTGCATGTGTGCACTTAAGCGACAGTTATGTGCCAATATTGCACCATTAGTTTTTGTTTGTGTATCTCAATGATCTCAATCTGTGTGTTCGTAATCAGATTATAAAATGTGTTAAAGAAAACCGCAGATGTGTGATTAGATTTAAAACCGTAAATGCGTATTCAGAATCTGTTTGAGCGTAATCAGATTTGTAAATGTTGCTGTAATCACCACCGACTGCACTTTGTGTTTAGCGCTAATCACCAAATGTTAGCACGCTAACCAGCTAAACTAAGACGAAGAGGACTGTAAACATTACACCTGCGAGACACCAGCATGTTGTCACTGTGAGCGTGACGCATGACGACCGACTCGCGTCTTCACTTAGAGACGAGTGGAGGAGACGGAGGTTTGAAAACAACCGATTAAAGCTGCGTCTACACTGATCAATGCCTAATTATGAAACAGAAATCAATGTGAAGACAAATCTGAACCATAAATATGCTGCAGCTGCATACAAATACAAATTTAGCATAACTTTTTCCAGTATCAAACTGTAGCCAAAGAGATTATCAAAAAATGCATGAAAATGAAACATGAAAAATGCATCACCCACTCGAATGGCACTCGGTAGAGAGCGAACCTCCACCAGTCCCCAAAAGTCCCTTCAAATTCAATCAAGCTGCACCAGATTTCACACACTCAGAGATATCAGTCCCCTAAATATGACTGATTTTTTTCATCAAGATTCATGAATTATTCAGTGGGAACTTGCAGGAAAATGCCCAATCTTGAATCTGTTAAAGAAAGTGTAAAAAGAAAACTGGCTCCACACCAAAATTTCATATTGTTCCTTGAGCCAAAACATATAATTCCACCAAGTTTCATGGAAATCCGTTCAGTTATTTTTGTGTTATGTTGCTTACAATCAAACAGACAGGGGTGAAAACATAACCAGAAATAGTTTTCTTTAAATCGTGGGCACCGCACTTATTTACAAAACCGGTAACAGTTGAATGAAGGAGTTTTTAAATCTCACGGCACGTTCACCAGACCCCAGGCTGCTGCAGTGAGAACGCTGTCTTGATAAATATTAGTTTATGAGCATCAGACACTTTACATACCTGACACATGTGTTGATCCCCAGCTGCTCCACAGACGATAACACCGCGCACCTCACACTCGTCTCCTCTGCTGTAAAAACAGGGCAATTAAAAAGTGAGAGGTAGTTATTATCCAGCAACAGAGGAGATGTGGATGGAGGTTTCACTGAGGTTTCAGCGAAGGGACCCATTACAACAGCGGAGAATCGGCGAAACATGACAACACATCGTGACTTGCGACTTTCGGGGGTACAACAGATGTGACGTGGCGCCAATTAACGTTGTAGCTGCCAGTTTTTTTTTAACGGCGGTAGCTTGGCAGTTAATTGTGATGTTTGCAGGGCAGCGTGGTATCGAGGTGGTAATTTCACTAATGGTCACACATTAGTCATTTCACAGCCTTGATTCGTGGAGTCGTAACTCACGATTTTAGGGGGTATTATTATTATTATGAGTTTTTTTGGAGAGAACGAAAAAAAAAAAAAAAATTACAGTATGAACTTTTGAGCCTTGTGAGAAAGCTCTTTATCTCCGGGCTTAAGGCCCGTGCAGTTGGGGTCCGACTGTGCTGGAAAATACTGGAGCAGTGCAGCTTTAGAACCACACGCCAAAGCTTTGTAACGACTGCGGCGCCATCCCTCTCCAGCTGCTCTCATGGGCTCTTACTTAGCACCATTAAGTGTGTGAAGAATCATAAAAATATATTAGCTTTTTCGGGTTTCCACTTGTAATTGTGTGGAGACAACGATGAATGAAGCAATAACGGCAGGAGGAGTGTGATATTTTGTTTTGGGACATGTTTCCGCTGCTTACTGGCTTTTGGGGGGGGGGGGGAGAACAGAGTGTTATTATATTTCGTGTAATGGATCTCCTGCTTCAGACAGTTTGTGTTGAGATTACGAGGAGAAGTATTATATCCAGGCAGCTTCTGTGGCTGGGAAAACTTCAAATCCAATTTACAGACTAATGGTGCAGAAATGTGCGAGGGAGATGATAATACTCTCGCTGTAATCTACATATCGAGGTGATAATTCAACATTGTTAGCTTCGGGAAAATCAAAGCTGGGCAATTCAGATTAATAACGGGGCATCGAATCTCATATTAATTGAGAGAAAATAGCTTCTGGTGAAGGCATGAAGCCCCACCAGGACATGTAGCTCTGTATTTCCTCTCTCGCCCTTCTCTCCTCACATATTAACATCTCTAAAAACCTCTCGCTGATGGCAATTACTGTCTAATGAAGATGAATGCCTTCTTGTTGTATTTATTTCGTGCCTCCCTCCCTCCTTCCTCTCTCTTCCTGTCTTCCTGTGCCACCAGAGTCTATTTTACAGTTTGTAATAACTATAATCGCGGCCATTTAACTTTTGTTTGAAAAGAGCCACTGTTGAAAGGTGTAATATCGTGAATCTGCAGCTCTGAGTCGATTCTCGGTTTCCACAATCTTTGGAGTCCTCTGTGCGGGAGATAAATGAGAGGAACAGAAAATCTTGAAAATGAAAAAGCCTGCAGAATTAAGGGGCTTAAAGGAGAGCGAGTGATTGCTATCAGACACATTTAGAGGAAATCCTTTAAGATGAGCACACGTCTACAGGGAGCCTGCGCAATCTGGGCACTTAAACACAACGACAATACAGGGTGTGATCCTTAATGATGATCACGCAGCACCTCGTCCACAGCTGCTGGGTTTCCACATCTTAGTCCATTAACACCTCCTCCGTGCTAAATAAGCCACAGTAGACTCCACTTCCTGAAGAAGACCCACTTCTCCCCTCAGCTCCTGTTCGGCTTCCACGATTCAGGACGACAGAGCGCCTCCGAACAAACTTCATCACAATACGGTGCAACAACTGTTCAGCTGCAGGCCGGAGAAAAACTGCTCATTACCCACGTACCATTCAGTCATAACCTCAAACTCGCTCAGGGAAGATGACAAGCATTACTTTCTTATCGTCTTTGATTTATAATAAAGTGTGGCTAAACTACAAATATCAATCCATACTCACATTTCTTTGTCATAAGGGTTTAATAATAACATCTTAGGAACCTCTTGTTTTTAATGTATATAGGCATCAGCCCCATAGAGTCCATATCACTGGGGCTTTACTGTATTGTCACCTTCGCTCTCTGAAAAGAAGCAGCTTGCTCAGCACTAACCACATTACAGAAATTACTGTGGCACATTAAATTAAATTTGACTCCGTCCATTTAATGGACTTTTATGCAAATGCCTGGCCTGTGGTAATAGCTGGTTTCCAACATGATGACAATATTATTAGTGTCAAAAAAACAAGACATTCTTCAATCCAGGTGCAAATAAATGTCTACATTTTTGCTGAAAAATATAATTACATTGAAGCCATGTAGGTTTTTTCATATTACACAAAAGAAAGTGCATGAGTCTAAAGTACCTGGCAAATCACACACAGACAGTAAATCACAGAGTACAGTCACAAGCCTTTGAGAATTAATTGTGACCAGCAAGTGCACTTGGCCAACAGACTGCTTCTATTTAATGCTTTTCTAGACTAATGGACCACTCACACACTACATGGCATTCACCTATACACACACAAATCCATAGACACACACACATTCTGAAATACTCATAATTTGTGTATTTACAAGCGATCAAACAAAATGTAGGGATGATAAAAGACTCTGTCACTTTTAAAGATGTCACCAGTTTCCTGTCTCGTTATTAAAACTCATAATATGGTCTGAGCACCAAGTAAAACTAGATTAAACTAAAGCTTATGACATCTTGTCTGAGCAGATTCATGCATCATCACAAATCTTAGACAGATGAATTTATTCCTCATGTGTTTATTCCTCTTGAGATTGAAGTTTTCAGGGGAAATTCAATATTTTAATATATTTAAAGTGTCCTTTCTATTTCTCACACACACGCACGCACGCACACACCACACACACACACACACACACACCACACACACACACACACACACACACACACACACACACACACACACACACACACACACACACACACACACACACACACACACACACAGCTATTACAATGCCATCTTATATTCCTCCCACCTAATAGCCTGTGAGGAGACCAGGGAGCTGTCGCAGCTCTTGTTGAATTCTACAATCTGCCAGTTACATGTAGCGTGTGTGTGTGTGTGTGTGTGTGTGTGTGCGTGTGCGTAGTGGCCTCTGTGTGTTTGATTGACGTTTTGATGCAGCCTACAGTCTCTCTGCCTACTCGACTGCTCCCATTGTACGGAGACAGCGGACTCGTTTGCTGAGTATTAACCTCTGTCAGTTCAGTGTTCTTCGTTGTGTCTCCTCACCCGTCACAGCCACGAGTCCAGAAGTCAAGTGTATCTCGTTTATTATTCAACCTGCCGGAGCAAATTGTGTCGCTCGAAAACAAAGAGAGCGCATTTCATTCCACTGTTACATCTTAATATCCGGGTGTTTAGCCAAACAGCAGAAAAACATAGATATAATATTTCTGTTTCATACAATATGTGTGATAACTTGACATTTTACACTACTTTAGAAATATCGTGTCTTTACTGTTCAACTTCAACTCCTGAATAGTTTTCCAGGTAAAAGACTCAATAAGTCGTCACTGCAGTCAGTAGTAAATGTGTTAACTATTAGCACTTCATTACCTTCAGGAGGATTCACAAGGTGGATGTTCACTAATTAGCAGCATTTCTCTCCGGCGGCTGCCAGTGTGTGCTCGGGTTCTGCAGCCCACTGGCTACCAAACAAGCCGGCCTACTTAAATTATTAACCTGCTCGATTTGGGAGACATAACAAATTCTTATCCTGCGGTAAGATCTGATCAGATCTGAAGTTTTTCAGCCTGTCCACAGGGACAGTATCCAACCTCCACATAACACTGCAGTAGTGTCAACAACAAACAGCCCAACAGTATTCAGAAGCTTCAACAACCCTCCACCAGCCTCTGTGCTGATATGCTGAGCTTTTAAACCACCTCAATGACCGCCACCAGAGATATCCACCGCTACGGGCAACAGTTTTCTTCTCCTGCCAAAAAAAAAACCCTTCCTTTCTGACATTCTGCCAGAAGCTTTAAGTCCTTCAGACCCCCCTGATAGCAGTGTGCTGATTCAGGAGTCCCTGGAGCTGACGAAGCTGGAACGGCTCCACTAACCTTAACCTTGCAGTGTAGGAAAACTTCCTCTGTAGGTAGAGTTAAGGACCGTGCACGTCAGGGTCAAGTCGTGTTAGTCAAATCTGTTTTTATGGATAAAACTTGCAAACCACACAGTTTCCTCTGAAGGATTAACAATCTGTGAAATAAAGTATAGCCCTTCTCCTCAGATTCTCCATTCAGGTCCTACAGGACAATGTTGTACCTGCACAGCCCCAGCAGATGTTCTCAGGTACATATTGTTATTTTGACTTGTGCAGGAGCTGTTTCTAAACCTGCCTGTCTGGAAATGGACTGTGTGTTTGTACCATGATGATGCTGGTTGGAGCTTTTCTTGTGAAACTGTGAGTAAAGACGTGCTGGGTCGACCTCCCTCGACAACAAGACCTTCTGTGTCCGAGACGCTTCGGGCTCAATTCTATTGATAAAGCTTCAAGGCTGCGTCTTGATCTTTGTCCTGTGATATCATGTCTGTCTCGCTCGACCTCTTGCACCAACGTTGAACGTCAGGAATTGATTTCCACATCTAGAATCATAGCCGGGGATCAGTTCACTATGCACCTTGTCTTCACCTGCCACACATAAACTGTCTTGTACCTATTTTAATGGTACTTTTATAGTCCAGTATATAGCAAAAACAGAAGAGAATACAGAAGTTAGATTTATGTTCCGAACACAAAGCATGTGGCTTCTTCCACTGAGCCACTGCACAGCCTTTGTACGTCTAAATTGTTAATGGAAGAACTGAACGTGTTGCTCGTCTCCACTGACCTTTGTACTGAGCTGCAGAGAAGAAGCGCTCTGCGGCGGAGCTGGAGAGATGGAAGACAACCTTGTCCAGAAGGTCAGCCAGCACTGAGGAGAAAGAAACAGACACATGCGTTAAACTTTGTCCAAGGTAAAACCAATTTACAAATACATCAAACTACTTCTATGACGTTAAAGTCTCTGATGCAACGGATCGTGGCTCAGCTGCAAGAAGCTTGAGTAAACGCTGACAGCGATGCTTTTAGTGTGGTATCACATTGCTATGCAAAGAAACAACCCGCGGTCACCGTAGACCTAATTGTGGAAATGGAAGGAAACCCTCGGGTGCCTGTAAAGGTATTAAATATAATACAGTGCTCTCACTCTACAGTGGCCCAGGAGCAGAGCTGAGACTCTGCAGGACCTGTTTTAAAGAGTCTGCCTCTTACATTGATATTGACTTGAGCTTCATTTCATAGACAGTCAACAGTCGATATTAATATCATTTGCTTTAATGTATATTTGAAAAATCAATTGAATAAGTATTTTCTTTACTGATGTCCCGTATAATGTATAAAATGTATTAATGTATATAATATGGCTGAAATGACTTATTTAGAGTTATATCCAAAACTCTACTGAATATTTTTGTTTTGTATTATGATTTAATGTAATTTAGCTGTGATTATTACAAAACATATTCAGTGTCCTCCTGATGAATTCAGTTTTATGTTCATTTTGAGGCTGAGGTTTTGCAGTCCATTGAATATATATATTGAATATATAAGTGTCCCTTACATTTCTCTTTCTCTTTCTATCATGTTAATATGTAGAGTGACAGCAGCACTTCTGCTTCACTTGAAGCCCTCGAAGTTTCCTTACTTCTATATGTTTAGTATGTGGAATTATTTCATTCATGTGTAACTGCTCATCAGTGTCCATTGATATCCTCGTCCTACTCAGCAGCGGCCCTCGGCTCCGACACAGTTACAGGCTGATTAAATAGGATCTTATCTGGCCCTACAGTCGAAGGGCTCCAGTGTCACCAGAGGAAGATAAGCTAAGTGAAATAGGATGTTTGAAGTCCTGTTCATGCAACTGCTTCACATGCAATAAAGTAATGAATCCCTGTGGAAACACGCCAGAGCAGCCATACGATCATTTCACAAGGCGCCGGTTAATAAAACACAATGTGCTGATCGCAACTTCCAGCAGGACCCAGAATGCAACTGTGCGACTCTGGGCTCCTGTGGAAGCTTCCCATTGACGTGCTGCTGAGGGAGACCAATTAACCAATCAATAGGCTGACGAGATAGGAGGTATTGAACACGCGCACAGTTCTAATCACGAGTGTTTGGATGAAGAGATAGGAGAGTTGATCATTTTTTGTCTTGCAGCCGAATGGAAGACACAAGTGTTAATCACAGCATCTTCATCCGCAGAGCCAGACTTAAGTAAATGTCCAATAAACCGCAGAGGAAGTTAGGATCATTTAGTAGTGAGTCTATAAATGCTACAATTTCCTCCTGTGAATGTTTCTTAAAAAGTAGAGTGCCGGGGTTTTTTGCGTAATTAATGATGTGCCAAGTAAATAAATCTTGATCATAGCCTTCGTGTGAAAAGCCGTAAATGAGCTCTGCAGAGCCGAGTACGGAGGCTTTCACAGGCTGAGCTCAACAGCGTGCTGATGAAAGGAAGCAATCACTGTACAGTGCAATGCATTAATGACGAGATTGTCGTCCCTCCTTCATTTAGATGTATTTTTCCCCCTCCTTGAATCAAAGCCATTTACTCCCACGTGGAAAAGTAGACGTTAGTGCCGTTTTATAGTGGCTGTCAATAGCAGTGATGAGTTCTGAATGGACGTTATATTAACGTAATCTTGGTGAGGAGGTGCGGAGGGTGCACCTGCAGGACCACAGAAGACATCATCAGAATCCCACATGCACTATAGTCAAACTGTATCATGTGGAATCCCATTAATATCCCTGCACACATTATGACAAGTGGCTTTTTAATGTAGGAAATAAAAATAGTTTTTTATCTAAGAATAAGGTGATTAAGCATTTGTATCGTTACATGACAGTTATTTCACAGTTTGCACAATTCTGCATACTCTTGAAAATAAAAACTAATTGTGTGAGGAAAATTTGATAGTTTCCATATATCACAGCAATCCCGTTTATACATCCCTCTTAATAAAACAGGCCTGATGTTGTTTGCCTTTTTTGTGTAACATGTATTGTGTAGAAAGCTGCCATTGTAACTTGGTCAGTGAAGCTGTCTATGAAAGTAGAGTCTCGACTCTGTGGCTCAAGTTCAACAAATCGAGTTACACAGAGCGTGAACATTTGTATAACTTTGGATGATTGTGCCTTTGTGTTGTAAGTATTGATTTCTTAATAAAAGCCTGTGAAACAATTTTCTATCAGTAACTTAACAGTGTCTTTACCAGGTTCAACACCACTTCCTCACTCTTGTATTTAGCTCTTCTTTGCAACTACAATCCTTTATTTCAGTTATTCCTGAGCCTGTATTTTCTTTTATTTATTTCTTCCCAGGCTTTAGTCATCACCACAACTCGTCTGCCTCTGCAGCTGACACTTCTGCTAACCACACATTGCACTTGTAATGACCTATGTGAGACATTAAGGTCTGTTTGTCTGTACAAATGCTACGTTGTGATTGCAAGCGAAGGGAGGAAATCCTGGCTGCCAGGGTAATCCGCAGCTTCCCAGTAAATCGGAAGCTTACCCTTTCCAGTTACGATGCTGGGATCGGAGGTCATGACTCTGCAGTAGTGACGACGGCAGGTCACCATCCAGCTCTCCTCACTCTCTGGGTCTACTGGTGATGCCAGGAATGCACCGATCTCAGAGTCTGCGAACGGAGAATAAAACTAAAGGTGAAAAAAGAATAATCACGATGCACATTACGTTAATATCGGCATCGACCAACATGTGTCTTACCCTGTGAGTGCTGGAGGATCCTCGGTGGGTCTGAGGAGTAGCACTGAGGTGGAGGGCAGCTTGAAAACATGGGCCAGGGATACGGATCGTCACCCTGGAATGAGCAGATTAAAAACCTCAGTGTTATTTATGACCGACGATATTTCACTTGTGGAACTAAAACATATCTATCACATGAAACATGCGATTAAATACCACACGTGACTCGGTGGTGGTGATTAAGATGATTGGTCCTTTTTCAAACCTACATGTTTCATAGTAACATTAATTTCTTTGATTAATTTCTGCTCTGCTCCGGTTGTGTGTGAGTTTGCTGTTTTATTTATTGATGGTGATTATGTCGGATTTGTTAACATTTGTTTGTAATTGAATTCACTGAAAACTCATCAGCATTTTAAAACACTGGAAACTTGTACTGTAGATTAATTCATTAGAGTCATTATTTAGTGCCAGGCTAATAGCAGTTCATCACATCATGTGTTTATTTGTATTTGTTCTCCATCAGTTATTCACGTCTGTTCATTTTTTCCCCTCCTCTCTTCTTTGGAACCCGCTGTTTAGCGTTGCATTCGTTACGCCTGTCACGACTTATTTTTTTAGAACCATAACTTTGGAGTCATAACTCAGCATGTGACTTGCCAAAACAACGTGCTCGAAATGTTAATAGGGTTTAGAAAACAGGCCCTTTTTATCCAGATGTCTGCGCTCATGAGGATTCCTGCTGGTATTTGAGTCTTCTCATCAGAAGAATTTACAGAACGAGCATCACAATCCAAGTCTTTGTTTTCAATTACATCTTAGGTCAATGTTTATCTCACTACATAAAAGGTCAACATGTTATTTTTATGCTATGTACTTTCACAGAGAACTCTGAATCCTCTTCCTCATTTTATTTAGTTTTCTTTTAAACAGATATTCAGACAGAAACTAGAATCAGCCTTGATAAAACATCTGATGAATACTGAACAATAACCAAACCTAACGCTTATTAACTACATTGAATATACACAGGAATGTATTACACCTTGAATCACAGGGTATACACAACGCACATGGTCATATTCCGCATGACCTCGGTGTGTTAAAGCTATATATCTCCTCTCATTTCACAATTTGAGTATTCATTTTGTGCATTGTTAAGTTTTTACAAAAACACGGCCATGAAGAAGTCTTTGAGCACACAGAAGTACAAACGTTCCAGAGAGTTCTTGCAAATATTTTAATTGGTATGATGTTAAAGTCTGAATATAAGCGTCAATATATTTTATTCGTCTTTAACATTTCACACAAAGTCAGCATGTATTCACCAGCTCTCCGCTCCTTCTATTCTCCATGTGTAACAGCAGAGATGATAAATAACAGATCTGTGAAACATGGGAGGAAACACTCACTGAGCTAATTTACACTTTCCCTTCAGAAATCTCTTTCATACACTTTCCTTTCCCTCAGTGAGAAAATAGAAAAAATAGTCTCTGTTTTGCGTTCAGCTTGAACAACACCTAAATAATTGATATCAACATGTCTGACTTAAAGAGGTTAGGCTGCAAACAGCAACTTCATTTGTATTAAAATTGTAGTCGCTAGTGGAAGTGTTTTTTTTCCTTTTCTGTCAAAGATAAATATTGTTGAGCGGCTTATATGTTTGTCTTCCCTGGAAGATATAAGATGGTTATTTTAGACTATTTGCACGGTGAAATGTCGAAAACACAAACCTCTGTGATAGTCAGTGTCACAGAAGCTATTTCTGTGGCTGTGTGGCACTTATAAAGATCTATTTACAGCTGACAATGAAGAAAAAGCCATCGCATCTACCCCAAACCCACTTGCTGTTGTCATTTCTCTTTTATGCAAAACCTCAAGACTTTAATTTCCCAGAATAACCAATGCACCCGCAGGTAGAAGGGAACCACAACAATGTGTACAAAAACAGAAAGCTGACCTCTCGCAGAGCTCGGGGAGGAAGCCTCCTCTCAGCGGGACCCCCGACCACACTGACACGGACCAGCACGTGATTCCTCTCCACTGAGAGACTGTCGATGATGAACTCCCTGAGAAGGATGAAGGGACATCGACAGAGATCGCATTGGAAGTGTTAACACATACGTGCAAAAGAATGTGCAGATAAAAGCGTAACATAATACACTTTTAAACCCCATAATAGTTGGGTGGACAAGGTCAGGGAAGTTAATATGGCAACCAGACCTCCTCAACTTAGCGCCGCTCAGACAAGTTTCCCTAACAAGTGATATTGAACTTTGAATAAAGCCTCCGAATGAGTGTGACTGTATCAGTGCTGCAAGGTGAGTTAGAGAAGAGAGAGAGAAGGTTTCCATGTTGAATTTCAGATAGGATCAGAGTATTGCAATTATAAAAGCACTGTTGGGGATGAAGGGATTCTGCCTTGGTGGATAGTTCTGATAGCGGAGGCAATTTGGGCTTGAAATTGGTAATAAAATGGGACCATATTCTTGCACAGTGCTCTTTCCACGTGGAGCCTGCTCGCCACAAAGTGTAATTTGCATACATTTTTTAGGAGGAAAATCACTCATGGCTCAAACAGAGGGAGTAAAATGTGTATAAAATGTGCATATTGCCCCTTACAAATGTAGTCTTCCCGAATTTGGATTTCATTGATATTGAAAGGAGCGAAGAATGTACAAAAAAGCAGTGGGAGAAATCAACGTTAATATTTCAAAAAGTAAAAAGTTAAGATGACACAGAGGAGGAGAGAAAAGAGGAGGAGGAGGAGGAGGAGGAGGAGGAGGAGGAGGAGGAGGAGGAAGAGCGAAATGATGTCCACGATGATAATGGCAGCATGAAGGGAAGAGGGAAGGGAGATGGAAACGATAAATTAACAAATCATCATTCTCCAAAAATGGAGCCAGCACTCAGACATGCGATGGGAGTTGACATTTCAGGGCCATTTCCATTCATAACCAAACAGCCACGGCATTACAAAAAGAGAGAGGGGCCTCTTGAACGCCCACTTTCAGGAAATGGCCTTTTCACTTTCTTCCTCTTCCCCGTATTTCATTTTCACTTTGACAAGGCAAACAAACAAACAATTTCTCATCCCGAGCGATGATTAAATGTTCTGTCGTTTCAAGAGCGATGCTCAGAGGAGCAAAGAGCCTTTTCTGAATGTGAATGACAGCGAATGACTATGTTAAGAGTTTAACAGGCCAGATATGGAAGCTATTGAAATGTCTTAATGTCTGATTTCACTTCCTTTAGCTCAACCTGCTCCGGCTGGAATAAAGTTAACTTCTTGCTTTGGCTGAAAAGTTGAGACAAGACATGGGGGTAGTTCCGACATTTTGGGAAAGACAATTATTTGCTTTCTTTCCCAAAAATCTGATTAGAGGAATTAAATCCCTCCTGCCTGTGTTTTACGAGCAAAGCACAGTTACACCTGTAAAACTCAGAATTAACATATTGAATCCTATTTGTCTGATCCATTTAAAAACCTGGATGAAACAACGGCAATCTCTTGTGTTAGATGAGAGAAATAAAAGCAGAAAATTGTAAATGCAAAGAGTCTGTTGTAAAATTATAGTGCATGATTTTATTCTGTTTTATTCTCCTCAAGACATAATTTTCCCACATACACCTGGCTCAGATGTAACAGCATCCTATTATTCATTCATATTAGGTTTTTGCAGGTTTTAAAAGGGCTTATCCCTCAACAATTAAAACTAATACCTCAAAAGCAAAGCATTAATCAGTTCCTACCCGTCGCTGGCGTCGGGCTCAGTGACGTTGTCCCTCTGACCGAGCAGCAGCATGGAGCAGATGTTGTACTGGCTCTCCAGCAGCAGGAAGGAGTCCAGATTACAGCACAGCACACTGAGCAGTCTACGGCGGCACAATCAAACAAGACAAAAGACATTAGAACACAGGGAGGACTGGCATCGTGAGATACTACAGAGCCCGTTACAGGCTGGGACGCAGCTCATACTGTGAAACCCACGCAGACAGACAGACCCCATTTGGACGTCGTCTGTTTCCTCTGGCCTCGTATCTCCGCAAAGTCCTGTATCAGTCAACACAATTTCTCTCCACCAGCTTTGCCGTGGCCAATCGTAAGCTTTGTTAAGTGGGAGCCCTTGGGGGAAAAGCTTCATGGTTGATTTTCTGTTGCTGGTAATGACACCAGGCTTGAGCAGGCTGTTAAGCTCCAGTGGCATTTTGGGACATTAAAGTGGCAAAGAAAACCAAGAGTCTGAGAACGCTGTCTGGTTTATACGGTCCGATAACCTGGAGAGAGGAGACGCTTCGTAACATCGCTTAAACGCGCCTCGATGATTTTAACTTGAGTGCTACAACTATAAAAGGAATTTAAATTGATAGACATGTAAATATGTTACGGCTTATCTTCATTCAGACTTTGTTTGAGTGCTTATCGAAAAGTGTCACCTCTGTGCAGCGTTACTCACAACAATCCAGTTAATGTTTATTGTCTCCCTTCTCCCCAGACTACCCCCGCAATTAATTAAGTCATAATTGGTCTTGTATATCAGGTTTCTATCAGATTGGTCTCCTCATTATATTCAGGAGGAGCCAGGTGGACGAGTGTCCCTCTCATTTAAACCCCTCTAAACCACTTTGGATTAAACTAAGTACTTTCGGGGGAAATCTTTGCTAGATAGATTTGCTTGATAGATACTATATTCAGGAATATTATGTGACGATCAGAAATGATCTTGATTTGTCTTGTTCCAATAATTAATGTCAATTTTCAAATGAAAGACCATCTAAAGAGACACATTTCTTCACTAAAGACTAAAACAAGGGGCAGCAAAGCAATGAAACATGGTCATAGGAATATTTGATTACTTCTGTTTAGGGCTCAATCAATAACAACCTTCTTTAGGTGTTCTGTGCAGTTGTCATTCATTTTAAACGAGTAATGAACCCGTTAAGTTTACGAATCCTCTAAACATAAGAGGCACATTACTTTTTAGACAGTTTCTCGTCTGTGCAAGTTGGTTTTCTTCTTCATTATTGCTGCTATTAAGGGACCATTTTCAAAAATATCATTATCATTAGGTTATTTCTCAACGTTTAAAAAGCAGTATAATTTAACTGGATCCCGACATCACAAGATGTTGTTTCAGTTTCTAATCATGCGTTTTTTTTACATAAAAGAGGTGAAGTAGGATTTAACTTTGCATGTTTGGGGTGAAAATTCTCTCCTTTTAAGCAGCTGCTTCATTTCCTGATGTGCAGGGCAGTTACGTGAACCCCTGTTTCACGGACAGCTCCACTCACTCATTCTGACAGCGGCAGCAGTAGGAGGCTGAGGATCAGAGCGGCCTCCTGACCTCTCACTGCTGGACACAAAGAAGCTACAGAGCCAGGCCGTCTCCCCACCTTGCTGCCCGCTGGAGTTTTCATTCCAGGGCTGCAACTAATGGTTATCTCCATTACCAGTTACGGCTGATTATCCTTCTGATTAATCTCTTGGTCCGTGAACACTGAGAAAATAGTGAAAAATGCCTCCACAGTTTCCCAGGGAACGACAAGCTGACATAAACAAAGAATTGTGTCTAAGCAGCCGTCAAAAACAAATATTAAATAACAAATACTTCAGCAATTCATTTATCAAACATTTACAATGGATG
The DNA here is from genome assembly GCF_009819705.1 of Hippoglossus hippoglossus. Classification (NCBI taxonomy): domain Eukaryota; kingdom Metazoa; phylum Chordata; class Actinopteri; order Pleuronectiformes; family Pleuronectidae; genus Hippoglossus; species Hippoglossus hippoglossus. Next base: position 2,863,559 of record NC_047174.1, read on the forward strand.
TTTGAGATTATTGAAACACTACAATTGATCCAAGTTAAGAACTTAATCCTGGTTTTCATTCCTGCTGAAAAGGAATATGCTTCACTTTATTGAACGTTTGGAAGACTTGCATTGAAACATCCACTTACGACAGATGATTACTCCCTTGATTATGCGCCCGCATGCATCAGAAGACTAATGTATAAACCAATTAAAACCCGAGAGTAATCTGCTTGCCAGGATGACAGACGATCATACTCGTGATTGATTGGTCACGCATGATGCGAGATGCAGATGGTCAGCAATTTGCTCGACTCATAGCGAGCAGTCAGAAGACGTTTAAATCAAATCATCTAAAGCATCGTATATATATATACGCTGGTGATCGTTTGAATGTTGCACAAAGTTAATAACCGATTATAAGTCATTTTCCATGACTTTCATGAAACTTCTAGGAAGTTTGTGGAAATGTCAAATAGTATTAAATCCCCAAATGTCGGTTTTCCTGAGCAGCACCTTCCCAGTGCAACCACAGGCTGAACATAAAGAATGGTACATGGCAGCTTGATAGCCCCCTGGTGGCTGGCTGCAGTGTAGGTCATAAACCGGGGTATGGGCCAAACCAACAAGTCAAAGTATACGTCAGAAAAACTACATTCGGTTTAAATTATTTATTTGATGCTATGAGACAGACTCTTAACTTCATTTCTGCATCAGTATACAATCAGTCTATGATTACAGTTTGGACACAACACTGGGATACCACCACTGTTACACTACTCCTGTGCACAGGGGGAACCTCAGGGCCTTCCAGCAATACAAACATCTGCATTCTACACACAATAAAGACCTATAACTGTTTCCTGCTTCACCCACGGTGCAAAGCGCGTCACTGTTAAGATTCAGACGAACAGCATTGCAGGTATTTCCCTTCAATGCTGTGTTTTTTTTGTTTTTAAAAGGTTGTGTGATCACGTTCTTTCAAAAAACGGGATGAAATGTATGAAGTTCTGCACCGGCACACACAGCTCGACGTGTTCAGAGGCGTCGATCGCAGAGAGGGTAGATTAGAGGCATCCAAACAATTTAGACGGGGGGTGGGGGGGGAGAACACTGGGAGAAGAGCGGTGGTTGCCATGACAACAAAGCGGCTTTTAGCAACAAGAGAAGAGGGCTGAGAGATTTTAGCTCATTAGCCTGTGAAGATCGAGAGCGGTGGAAGAGAGAGGGGGCTCCTCTTCTTTTTTTTTTTCCACGGGGGCCGCTGCTCCACTTGAGGAAATGCTCAGTGGCGCTCGTGATTCGATTTGGTTTGAATACGATAGAAAAGGTCAAAGATGTTGTGACATATATACGCAAGAGTGATGTTTGAGACCGATTTTCAAAACGCTGCGATGTGAGCTTCATGCACGAGAGACATTTGGTCAATTGGACATGAAAACTGCAACAGTTCAAACCAACTCCAGAGGTTTCACTTTCCAAAAGATGGGGCTTAGCAATACAGGGTTTAGATTTTAACAGTTTTCTGTCAACAAATCCCCCGAAACCGGCCATGAATGTATTCTAATGAGAGGTTTGTTGTCGTCCAAAAAACAAACACGGGCCCTTTATTTTTGATCCAGTTCCAGACACACCGTCATGCTGCCATAAATGCTTAGAGTGCATTAAATTTGCATAAATCTGCAGCTGCCAGCGTGCCCATCAAAAGCATATTCTCCTGCTCGAGTAATTTGCTGAGTACCACGGTGCCCAGCTGTTTTAGGAAATAACTTTGGCACTGTGTGTTTTCAGGATCTGTTTTTAAAATTTATACCTTCATTTGGACCCAATGGGCTTGGAGCTGTGAGCCACTGACTGTGGAGGAGAGTTGAAAAGTGTTTACCGACGATATGAAAAATACTGAATAAATCCGCTATCATCATTTCAATAAGCACAAACCACGAACCTGGTTGGAAAAGGACAAACAAGCAGCTACAAAAAAACAATGACTCCATTGTTATTATACACCAATGAGCATATTTCACCCAATAACAGGACCAATCTAATCCTGCACCAATATGAAAATCTGAAATATGGAAACGATATATTCCCTTCATCACGTTTTGCTCTTTCCATGAGGAAACAGACATTCAGGAGTAAAAAATAACACATTCCAGCAGGAGACCAACCTGGAGCGGCAATCTATAATTCATTATGTAGCATGTGTGATGGATCAACACCTGATTGTACCGAGGCTGAGCTCCCTCACTCCCCCGTGGTCACAACACAACTAACAAGGTGACAGTGAGTTCGGTCGTCTCACCTCAGCTGAGGTTTCTGTCGCTGGTCTAAAGGTGAACGCAGAGACGTGATCTGTATATTCAGGTTTTAGAGTCAAATTTAATACAATTCTGTTTAACACAAAAGATCAAGTGTCAAATAAACAAACTAGAGAATTCAGGTTTAACAATAGAGGAAGAGCTTCCTGGATCTGACTGTGGTTTGGTCGTTCTGTGTGGTTAGTTTCTTGGTTTTTCGTCTTTATTTTTATTACTCAGAGTTGTATGCAAAAGTTTGGAAAGTCAAGAGAGAGACAGTGAATATAGGACAACGATCCAAAGATCTTAAAATTAGTTTTGCCTAATCCTGACGACAAATAAACCCAAAGATACCGGTGAAAACAGAACCTCCCTGGTGGAGGAGGAGGAAAACAAGATGAAAACACAATGTCCTTGGTGCTGGTTGTTATTAAATACAAACACACAAAAAAGATATGCGAAAAGCCAGGAGGACATGAAAGTGGAACCAGCAACTTCACAAATCTAATCTACATTTGTGTGTCAGGACTTCCTGCGCATGAATAACCCTGACCCGCTCTACTTCCTGTGATGGAAGTAGTTTAGTTGAATACATTCCCTCCCTACTTAGCGACTGAGTTTAATAAAAAACGGCCGTTATTAACTTACTTTCCACTGCTTTGAAGTCAAGTCAAATAACCAACACGTTGCTAATTAACCACCATGTCCTTGTGTGTAGGAGCTGCTGTAATTATGCTATTTACCCCTTTGGAATCAATAGAGTTCCATCCCTATACCATGTTGTCCTGTACCTCCAGGCACAAGAGAATCAGAAAATTGAATCAAAAACAGGCAGCATTGCATTGTGGGTGAAGCAGAGTTAAAAGGATAGAGTTTAAACAACTGATTGTGTGCATGTGAGGCCACGGGTGTGTGTATCGTGTATAACTGAGCCCTGTGTAAAACTCTGCAGCAGAATTCAGGCAGTTATCATGATGGCAGACACAAAATAGTGTGTAAAGTAAAAGGAAAAATGAATTCACAAATGTTGTGTCCTTTTTGCTGATTTGTTTTTTATGCTTTTCATGTTAGATGAACTATTTACCGAGCAGCAAAAATGACGAATGAACCTGAGTGTGTCAGTGAATCCATCAGTCTGGGAGGTAAATGAGCAGAGACGCTTGTTCCTTTCACTTGGTTTCTGGATGTTAATAGGAGTGGGCTGACTGACAGGCACAGACGGAGTGAGTCAGCGTGGCGCCACACAAGTCAGAGCTATTGTGATGCTGAAAGCCTTTTCGAGACGGGAAGGGGGACGCACAGCAGCCGCCAGAGCTCAGCACGCACAGCGAAGACACAACGAAGACACAACGAAGACACAACGAAGACACAACGAAGACACAACGTTTCTCTTGTACGTCGCATGACCGTCTCTCTCCTAAACACGGAGCTGTTTTTAGAGTGGAGCACATAACTGTAAAGCTACAGTTCTTCATTTAAATGTCTACGAGACCTATGTCACATATATTTTGTTGACTTGTGCACTTCATTTATTCAAAATGTCTCCAACGAGGTTCAGACCCAGAGAAATCCTTGTTGTTGTTTATTTTCAAGGTAACAGGACGTTTCAGTCGCCTTTTAATTGCTTCACCTCCACGTTACCCGAGTCTGTGCCCGTCTGGGCTCTAACTTTCGTGGAAAACAACGCACTGTTAGTCAGTCGGTTGCTTTTTCTTTCTGAATCACGATTATTCATTGCTGTTTGCTGCATAACAGTAAGAAAACTTCCTACATCATTGGTGAACATGATCCTGCTTCACTAACGAGGTCTTTTGATTGAAGATTGATCTTTAAGCTCCAGGTTGCATGATTATTTGTCAAACAGATATTATTCAAATGCCATTTTTACATGAAAGCATTACAGTGTTACCTGTATTTAGTATAACTCTATCCCTAATTTAAACCTAATCAGTACTAGAAAAGCTCCTCATTATAGAGGGACCTTCTTCACCCCCCCCCCCCCCTCCTCACCTGTTGGGATGTCTGTTCTCCACAAATATAGAAATACACGTACCCACATATTCACATGCATTCACACCCACGCAGCCAGGCTTATTTCTCTCTTATCCACAGAAATCCTTTCATCAGCCTTTCAATGCTGGGTAATCAAAGTATAAAGAACCATGTCAGTCTGTTATTGCCAGCGGCTGAAGTGTGTACGTGTGTGTGTGTGTGTGTGTGTGCGAGTGCTAATCCGATGCTGTGTGCTTCCCCGCCAACATTAAGTAATATGGAGAAGGGGGAAAAAAAAGAAAATCTCTCACCTCAGGCCAAACGTGTGAGACTGCTCATAGTGGAACAGCGAATGAATCTTTGCTTCTGAATTCACAGCAATCAGCCTGTCAATCAAATCCTGCGGAGTGCAATGAGAGGCTGTGAAACACAATGTCGCAGTTATGGTGCAAAACGAAAACAGAGCTGATATTTACAATGTGGAAGGTGAAAAATGAGCATCAGCCTCGGCGTATCGGGGGTTTAGGAGGAGACCCTCTGCATGATGTAACAGATACACGGGTGGTGGGTGAAGGCAAAATGAAAAGGGCAAACATGCCCTCAAATGGAAGAAAGAGGCATTGCATGAGATGTGAGTGACACAGTGTGGAAGCCACTCACAGGAATGGAGGTTGGCATCTCTCTCAGGGTGTATTCACTCTTGTTGGCTAAAGGCTGTCGAGCCAGCAGCTCCCATACAGACTGGGAGGAAGAGAGCAGGTTGACCAGGGACAGGAAGGACTGGGGAGACAAAAAGACAAAGACAGCCGCACCTTTACTACAAAACAGATTTTCACAAAACCAGTGGAAGGATGAGGCATGAGGGTCAAGAAAGAACCTTTTTAATTGGGGAAGCAGATCCACGATGTTTTTCTTTAACACTATTTTTCTTTACCAATTTCCCAAAGAATAATTCATGTATTTAAAAAAAGCTCTATTGAGTGCAATTCCAGTTATTAGTTTGTTTGGTTGTTACACTACATGAAATACTAGTTTATTAAAAAAATACTAGCTTTATTGTCTTTAATGTCTCAATCACAGAGAAGCTTTCAATACATTGAATTCAAGTCTGCAAAACCTAGAACTTATTTGCCAAAAACCCTTGTATAAAAAGTCTGTGCTATAAATTCAGTCCTTTTCATCCCACACATGTCTGAGGACATTGTGTGTGTTTTCAGTACAGCCTCAGGTCTGCTGGTGTGCTGACAGCGATGGACAGGGCGGTCGGGCTGCCTGTCTGTGACCTGGCAGCAGACCACGCTGATAAGGCAGGCTCTGAAGTGTCACCAGTGGCAGGGCACCGGTGACACTTCACTGGTTATCCCTATTCACTTGGCTAGTTTCATTGAGAGGGGGAGACGACCTGGCTCCTGTCAAGACAGCCAGCATCACACACACACTCACACACACACACACACACACACACACACACACACACACACACACACACACACACACACACACACACACACACACACACACACACACACACACACACACACACACACACACACACACAATGTTCTTGTGCTTTGAATTTAATGTTGAGCCCGTCCAAGACTGAGCCTGGAAACTCTGCCCAAACTTGTACCATGTTGAAAAATGGAGCCTCGTGCAAGAAGGAATCTGGTTCACAGTAACTGTAGATTTCTATCAATAACAAAAGAATAAACTGCTACGATTACAGTTCTGCTTGATTTATAAATGTATTCACTCTCTCACACACAGTTCTACCTTAACGCAGCTCCTGTCGATGGGGTCCATGGGCGTCGCTTTGGGACGCACCAACCTCACGTCGTCACTTCCGCATTCCAGTGCTGACCACAGCTCGACCACCAGCGCCCGCACGAAGCCTGAGACACAACATCCAACCAGTGGTTTCAATGTGGGTTTTGTGAGAAAAAATTCCCTAAAAATTGGGTTAGGGTTAGAGGTTTGAGATTTTAATCATTTAAGATCTAATACTTCATCATTAAACAACTGAAATGTTCAAAACTTGGTCAACTTTACATGCTTAACATGCAAAATATGCATTATTTGTCACCCTCTGTCTGAAACGCTCCATTTTAGCTCTTGACCCGAGTCATAAAAAGCCCAGTGTGCACTGATCAGGTCAAGTGGAACACTCTCTGTCAACCGCTTAAAGCATGTGACGGGAATGTTAGAGCTCTTAGCCAAAGACATCCTGATCAGCTGTAAACGACACTATTAAAGTCCAACTAGCCGGTAATTGCATGTTACATGTTACTCAGTGACAAAAAAATAAAGGCCAGGAATGCTAACGAGGCATTTCAGGCACTTCGGGAGCAGCAATTTCTGAAGCGGAGAAGGACTTTGTGCACTTACATGCACAGAAAAACCCATGACGCTAAGGGAAAATGAAAAAAAAAAGCATAATATGGGCAATTTAATATCTCTCATTCATTTTTCATCCATTTACCCTGACAGACAATTTCACAAAGACGTTTTCTGGCTTCTGGATGTCTGCTTTATGTTGACTACACAACGCTTTAAGCATCACAGTCAGATGGAAAGTGTAATTGTCTCCGCAGGTAAGTGCATAAGAACCTGAACGATGCAAAGCCGCCACCCCAGGAGCCGTTGCTGCCACCTGCGTCACCATCACCCCATATCCAAACTTCTCACAGCGGCTCACCTGCAGAGAAAATACATAAAAAACCTGATTATCCCCAAAATATCTCAGTTTCATCTTCGTAGATTTTGCTTGCTGGTCTAAATAAATGAAAGGTTGGGACAAAATGGGAAAAATAAAAGGATTAATGTAGTCAGTTCATAAACTGCAACGTCACTGCTACAATCCTGAGTTCCCTTCATTAGTTACAACACAACATCACATCTAAAAATAAACAAAATATAATTACATTCCAAGTGAAACAATAGAAGCGTTTACAAACGTGCACAAACAATAGCAGTAAATTAGGCCTGCAGGGGATTAGCTGTGGTTTGAATCTGGATGTATGTGGGTTTACAATATGAATTATGGAGAATGCTACGTATGTAAGGGATACGTAGGGTCCAGAGATGAATAAATCAAAGCCAGTGTGGAAGTAGGAACAGCCTTTGAGCTTCTGGTGAGTAGTAAAGGGTAGAGATACACCGATGACATGGGCCAACAGAGCAAATTAAGAGTTTTAAAATAGATTATGCCCCTATGAAGGGGACATTATGAAATACAAAAAGCCTAGAGTGGTTATTGTACATAGCAACTTCAGTTTGAGTAGAAAACCAGATTAATAACGGTTCGGTTCTCTGAGCCAAATGATCACTTCAGATTTTAATTCAATGTAATTTAAATGAAACAATCCGTGTAAAATTACTGATTTCTCTTCCAAATGGTGCCGAGGTCGTGGCGTTGACCTGCAGTAACTCAAGTCAACGTGAATCCCTTGAACATAATATATATTTGGGCACATCAAGGAGGATTAAAATCGAGCCACTGCCAAAAGTTTAGTTTTTCAGGGCCATAAAGGTGATGAAATGGGACCATGAAACAAAACGAGCAGCGGTGCTTGATCAGCATTTCTACACCAAAGTCCGATGCTCTATAGAAGTAAAAGGATGTTAGGTTGCTACCAGTGCTTTTAAGCTGCTGCGCACTCGGTACTGTTTGGTTTGGGGACTGGAAATTAGATGGATGAGAATACGTGAAGTGCTGCTCCCTCATTACCACACTGGAGGTGCCCCAAAGCAAATCACTTAACCCCCACACTGCTCCACTGTGGGACTGGCCACATGCAGTCACTGTGGGTTGGGAAGTTTCCAGCAGTGGCCGTGTTGCTGCGAACTGGCACTTGGCCCAGCAAACGATTGGACTATTAATAAAAGAAGTTGAAGGAGGAAACCTTTTATAATGGAAAAAGGCAAAGACGACAAGGACCTCAGTTCAACACGTGTAGCATTGTAGAGATGAGTATTTGTTATTACCTGTAGTTTTTTAGTAAAGCGAGAAAACATGTGGGAGACACATTCATTGATGGCCCCCGTCTGCTGGAGCAGCAGCAGACCTTTGGGAGTCGCAGTGAAATTCAGCAGGCTGTCCAGCAAGGTTTCCTCCCACATGAGTCTGCTCCACAGCCACAGAGAAAGACAGAGGGAGCTGCAGTGCAATGTATTCAACACAGTGCACGAGTCGAGGAAGTCAATTCATTACACAAGTGAGCCGCCGGGATAACGGATGGAAAATGTACACGTGGTGAATGTGCTTCTCGGCTGGGAACTGCTGACTACGACTTCAGCAGCTGCAGCGCTTTGTTGCAGAGACAATTGTCTTTAGCTCAGACTGGGATTCAAAGTGTTCACCAGTTCATCAACCTCATCACAATGATTCTACAGATGCATGTGAAATGAAGTAAATCTGGTTCTGTGGTCTGAACAAGCTTGTTTGTGTAAAGGGACAATTATTAGCAACATTCATTTAAATATACTAATGATAAAAGCAACAAATATAATATTTTAATGTAGTTAATGAATAAGCTACGTCTGTCATGCTACAGTCTCAGGTTTCCTCTGCTGCATAAAGCAAAACAGGTTTTTCTATTTCAATTAATAAACTTTTTATTTTGAAATAAATCTGAGGCCATAATGAAATAGTGATAAATGTAGTTTAGGAGACAAATCAGGTGTTTTGATCTTGTTCCTTCATGTGGGTGGAGACATGAACATGTACATCAGTTCACAACATCAGTTCAGTTCAGTTCATCTGGGCAAAGGGCCAGAACAAACAAGTTAAGTAGGACACTGCTCGATTATACAAGGTTGATAGCATTGTGTTATTGAAATGAAACAAATACATCTTTACACATATTAATTTATTGAATATATGGATCTATATATTATATACAGCTACACTAGAATCCTTTGTGCGTACGTGCATGCGTAGCCTCACATGTTCTGCAGGTCCTGGGTGGAGGCTCCAGCGTCGGGTTCCGGGGTCGGTACCCTCTCTGACGAGGTTCTCGTCTGGCAGTAAGGAAGGAAGATGTGTTAGTTAAAGGATTACTTCTTATCTTTTTATCCATGTGTATGGGTGGCACATCTGAAGAATTTCAACAGAACTAAGTCTTGTTGGGCTGAACAATGAGAGACTCATAAAAAGTTTCCTTTGTTTGTTTTATCTAAGATTAAATCAAGTCACAGATTCATACTGGACTGTCTGAGTTGATAGGAATTTCTGGAAAGCTCATTTGATTCAAGAATTTATTCAAGCTTGCTGTTTTATCACTGCAAATTTATAATTTATGTTTTGTCTTGCAATTGTTAATCTATATAATTGATTTAATGTCTTCAACAAACAACAAGTGCACTGATAGTACTGGATGATCTTCCATTACTAATACTTGGACCGTTTTAAAGTTTTAAAGTGTCAAACATTTAACTGCTTTCCCCTCTGACCAAATCACACTGTCATGCTTCCTTAGAATACTTTTAGGGGTCAAGTCGGGGTCTGTTCATAGGAACTGGACGGACGTCACTGTTGTAACACAGTGAAAAAAGGTGTGTGCTTGGATGTGAGACATCATGTAGTACATGCTGTCCAGTGTGACAGCGTAGTACGTGCAGGCTGATTATTAATATTTAACGCAGACTAGGTAAAGTCAGAAGGAAGTGAGTGGAGTAATGTTGTAGACGGATGTCAAGAAGTTCATTTTTTACATGCATGCTTAGAAAATCAAGGAGGTAAGAAGTGAGGACTGTTAGACTGACAAAACTCTAACACTGACAGATTAATGATATCTCAAACTTAGTGGAAGCAGTGTCTCTGCAGGTTTTCTATACGATTCCTCCAAATTGCACTGTGTCAGAAGTGGTTGGGAGTTGATTTCCAGTTTTATTTTGCGATGAAAAGATCATAATTCTGAAGTTATTCTTATTTTGATGCTTTGTTTTGACAGAAGAAGTCGTCTGAGCTGCAGGAGGCAGATTACAGCGGTTGGTTAATTTGCCCCTGAATGTTGATGCTATTCCCTCTGTGGAGAATGAATAAAGAGAGAACAGTGGATTCATCAAGCAAATGGAACATGACAGGAGTATTCCAGCCAGTGAAACTGATCATTAGACACGGACAGCCCTCCATTAGACGTCGTAGAAAAAAGGATTCGACTGAGTTAACGTCTTTCTGCATTGACAGAAACTAACTAGAGTCAATTCAGTGGTTTTTCCAAAGGGTTTAATGAATAAAATGTTTTTAATACAAAATCCATTAAGTCTATTCTTTAACCACTAAAATCAGATGGAAAATCTATTCAGGTTATTAAGTATGTGACCTTCTAACACAATAATAAAAAAAGCTTTGAATACCAGAGTCCACAGATGAGGTGCGGGTACCTTTTTCCATGCAGCAGCCACAGCCTTGTGCAGGCCGTGAGGTCGCAGGACCTGCAGACCCTCACAGGTGTTGTACATCTGCCTACACACGAAGATAAAAGCTCCACATAATGTATGGGATGCATCACATTCACTTAGCGATGACACATCCTTGTTCAGCAGCCTCAGGGTGAACTGCACAACGACAAGAGCGGCACTGGTTCTGCAGAGGAGAGAGACGAACGGAACAAGAGAGAGATTTGTGTGAGTGTTTGGGGCCATAATAAAAATCTGTGACATTTAATGTCTATGTTTGTGGAGGTTTGGTGCATTTAAGTGCTTTCCCTTCCCAAGTTTTATTCTAATAGAGTCGGTTCTGATGGACAACGTGACTGCTCGTAGAGAAGTGGAGCCAAAGCATCTCAATCACCCCCTAGTGGCTAGCTGCAGTATAGGTATTAAACCCTGCCTCCTCCATGTTGGTGGATGAGACAAAAAAGTCAAAATATAATGGTTTCTGTCACTTTAGGTAGTTCTTATGTATTAATGAATGTTCAAGTGTTCAGGATCATGATAAGTTTGATTTTAATTAGTTATCTAATGCTATAAAAATGAGGGGAAACGTCATTATTGACAGCTGAGACTGACTCCCATGTATTGGTGGGACCTCAATACTGAGGCTCCATCCCCCGATTGTATATATAACATCATTGGTGCAAGAAGGGAAGTAGAGAGACGTTATCCATCTTTATATACAGTCTACGGCCGGACTCAATATCTTAATTCCTTGAATACCAAAACAGGGATTGAGATCCCGACTGAATTCATTTGCACAACATTATTGGAGGAGGCTGCAAACTTCAAAAAATGTATGGCTCTCTGCAGTGAATTGGTAAAATACTTAAACTTGGCATCGACCTTGGCACAGACCGAACCTGCTGAGGTCATCGTCACGGTCACCCAATTAAACCAGAATACTAAAGTAACCTGCGGCCCCAAAGTGAACCTGGTGAACTTTGTGTTTTCTGTCGCTACACTCCTGCTGATCAAAGAGATAATTGTTCTGTGTGATAGACACAGACATCCTCGGGTGTAATCTGTTTTCCATGCAGAACCCCAAATCTCTGTTGAAGTCAGGGAAATGGTAATTTATTCATCACCATCAAAAAATACAAAATGACAAATTGCAAGTCAATCACACGGCCTCACCTCTCGCTGTGCGCCACCAGGAGATTCTTCTCGTGCAAGAAGAGAGCTAATCCTCTGTCGGTGTTTGCGATGCGAGCCAGAATGTCAGCGATGAGTGTCAGTGTTGCTGCAGGAGACTTTAATTTGCACTGCGAAGCCAAGAGAATAAACAGACGGAATTAATCCGACAGCTTCAGACACAAGTGGAATCCCAGGAGGGACGAACAGATATCCAAAAACTGAAATAGCATCATTAACTTTGAGAAATAATGGAACAGGGGGGGGGGAAAGCTGTTACATTTTCATAACCTGTGTTTCCACAATTTCAGACAGTTAGTGAATGGCTGCCCAGTGACAAAACATTGCAAAGTAATCAGGATCAGTTTAGAGGGGACACATATTTATGAGGATTTAGATGCAGAACTAAATGAAAAACTGGATCTAGTGAATTTGGTGGATGTACATGTACGCGCTCAACTGAGGGACAATCTAATTATGGCTGAAGTTGCCAGATTCCCAATATTTTGAGTTACAGTCGGACGTCTGTAAATTTGACCATTTCACCAGCACCAAATAATAAAGTAGTCAGTGGCTTCACTGGAATCATAGCAGGGGGAAAAAGTCCCTCAAATAAAAATTAAGACCGTTAGAAAGCTCACACACAAAACTCACAGTAATTAAATTCTGGGGTCAATGATTGTACAAGGCTACTTTATATTCATATATTAATGAGTAAATACATCCATTTCCCTGGCTCATACTAGCATGTGTGTGTGTGTGTGTGTGTGTGTGTGAGACCTGCTGTCCGTTGAGCAGAGCTATGACAGGAGCCAGCAGTGTCTCTATGACAGCCGGCTGGTAGAGACACTCTGCAGCACACTCTGTCCTCTCACACACCGTCCACAGCACCTCCATCACCAGACAGCCGGGCCACAGGGAGTCTGGATACACAAACAAGGAATTATAGCTTTTTTCCTCACACACACGTATCTTCATTCGATAATATTTCCATCTTCGATACGTGGAGTGAAAGTTCAGATTTTTATGATTTACACTTTATGACTCAATATAGATTTATAGAGGTGTTTACGGCTGCCATAAAAAAGGCAAGATACTTTTACTTTTTAATATAAGTGTAAAGTTATTTTGGTTATGTTTATCACGACATGAGTGGATTGAAACTTTAAGGAAAAACAGAGGATATTTTTCATCAGCTATACTTTATTAGTATTAGGGGTGGGTGATATAGAAAAATACAAATTTGCATATCAGTCGGTATCGATGATTATCACAATAATTCTCTTTCTCAAGTTTAAAGATTATTTTTGCTCCTGAGTGAAGGTTGTGTTTTTAAACTCTTCTTTGAGCAAAGAATGACAAACACTTGATAAACAGCAAAACAACAACTTGATGTTGTTTTATTGTTCAGCCCAAATTATGACATTACACAAGTGTCTTTTTGTGTTTGTGTTTGAAAACATTACCTAAGAAAATGACATAAATTTAGCTTTTACTTCCGACTTTATTCTGCAGTATCGTGATACCACTCGTGACAAACTCATACGGGAGGTACGGGTGATCTTAATCAGACTAAAAGTAAAATATTAATTAAAATCAATGCCTTGCCCAGGATGACTTGCCCTGCAGCACCCAAAAGAAATGCTCCTCTGACAAAGTCAAGGTGGGGACCACTATTGATCACTGGCAGCAGAGTTGCTGCAGTAATTCACCAGAATGAATGGGGCAATAAAGCAAGGTCTTCCTGGAGACAACCGTAGTGCCGCATGACTCAGGACAAGGTTAAGAGATAAAAGATATGGTCTGAGGAATGCTGTTATGCCTCACAGGGAGAGTCACTATGTTCCCTCAGCCCCCGATTCCAGACTTTGAGTCTGGAAAGAAGATAGTGGGGAGGATGATGAAACTGGGTGTGTTGGACCCACCTGTGTTTGAGGCATCACTGAGAGGAGGCTCGGGGTGTTGGTACATGATGTGAATCAGGATGACGACTAGGTCTGTCAGGCTGACTGGATCTGAAACACAGTCATGAGTAAATAAGTAAAAGAGTCTGGTGATTCAGACACCGTGAGTCGGGGTTACTGAGAAGGAAGTCCTTCGATGTTTTGGTGGCCTGGTGACGAGGGTCAGGTGTGTAATTCCCAAGATGTAATTCCCAAGAAATATCATAACTTCGGTTATAGGTCACAGCCAACTTGTTTTCTTTAAGCTCTATGATCCTGTTTTCTGGAAATTTATAACCTAAATGATGAATCGACGAATCACAAAAATCTAATAAATAACAAAATGCTAAAAGTATTTATTGCAATATTGCACATAAATGGAATTCGAAATGCAGGGACCGTGGTAACACAGTGTTATTTCCTTTTAACTTGCTTGATGTGTGTCAAGAGGAAGGACGCTGATAAAAATGTGAAAATAAACAACAACCCTGAAAACATAATGTTTTTACTCGGACTGTCAAAAAGAGGAAGAAAAGGTTTATCAATTAAAATAGAGGGGAGAACATTTTTTTACTATGTGTTGCAGGGAGTGACGGATACGTGGACGCATACGTCACAAACTGACCTTCAAGGTGTGGAGAGACTCGTCAGTACATCTCCACCTAAAGAGCAGCCTTATGCTATAAAACACTCTGACGCCAGTGGTTTTATTCGACTTGGAAGGAGAGTGAATATGGGTGAAATAAGGTGCAGGGGCAGAAGACGATGAGTCTGAGGACAATTCAACAACGTTACACAACTTTATCGGTGATTAAGATGGGGTGGAGGGGGACGTAATCACTGCAGAGGAGAAGTGGAGGGAGTGGTGCCGTGTGGAAGCTGATCACATACATTCCTACTCGAGATTATCTGCTGTAAAGATTGGATTTTACAGCTATGTTGCAAATACATCAGTATGGTAGAGGTGAAAATCAGAACAGGGCAATAATACACTATCAACACATCTGTTTGTTGCTTTAGGTCCAAGTCCTTCGATAAAACCCCAAGGGAATGTTTTTGAGACCAGCAGCTGACACCAATGGAAAATAAAGATAACTGTATGAGGCTTTATGTAATGTCTGGGTACAACACACACACATTGACAGATGTTTCAAAGTAACTTAAGGACAAGTTTCGCACCTTTGCGCTTCTTCACTTTGACGGGGAAGAGACTTCTTCCATTGGTGTAGATGAGGAGTTTTCCCAGGAAACACAGGGAGTGGACGAAGACGGCGTATTCCAGCTCCTTTCCCGAATAAACGCTCCTTTGGACTGAAACACAAAATAAAGATTGTCTTGAATTTAGCTGTAATCACATTTCCAGTGTTGCTGATTGTGATTGGGTCTAATCTGGTAACTACAGTGACGGCCCTTGTTGTGATGTTATAGTGGAAACATCTCGTAACTAAAGCTTCTGTAAGACACTGAGATTGAAAAGTACAAAAACCGCATGTGACAACCCTGCAGCGCCTCTGGGGTGCAGAAACCAAGAAGAGGCACAGCTCAATAAACTCCTCTTTTATGAGGAGTGCATCAGTGGCGGTCGGGAGTGTGTGTGTGTGTGTGTGTGTGTGTGTGTGTGTGTGTGTGTGTGTGTGTGTGTGTGTGTGTGTGTGTCTCAAGGAGCCAGTTGGCTTAAAGGAGATATCACACTTACACCCCATTGACCACTATATACAGTTTCCACAGTTAAATGTGCAGCACCAAACTGTTTATCATGACTCTAAAAGCTAATTGGATTAAATATTGTAAAGAAAAACCATCGCACAGAGAAAGTAGAGGGGTTTATGGGATATGTGGTCCAAATTGGTACTGATTACAGCAAACTCAACATGTCATCTTGTAATTAATTGTTATTCTAATTATTTCTGAACTTAACTAAGGTAAAGGGGCATTCCAAGGCTTTGATAAATGACCTCCAGGCCCCAAACAAATGGAGTGAGGCAGCTCCCTTCCTGAAGTGTGATGGTTTATTTCTTGACCTTCATCCTTTGGTAACGTGTACTCATTTTTAAACCTTCCATCAATACTTTCTCTCCAATACACTGAACAGTTTGTCTGTTTCCTATTCCTCTTCTTCTTTCTATCTCAGTACAAATGCACTCAACACCCAGAGGCCTGAAATGAAGCATTGCTTTCTCGTTAGGTTTTTATCACAGGGGTTCAGCTCGACTTATTCTGAGTTTGTTTTCACAGGATACATTAAATCACGCCGGGTGAAGAGAGTTTATAAGCCTGCTGAGGAAATCCTGAGTTGTTATTTACCAGTGCTCTGCTGCTGCTCTGCTGACTGGGGATCAGTTGTGTCATTGGCGAAGCAGGATTCACTGTAATGGATGCACCGCTGAAGAGCTGCGACAATCTGGAAAGAATAAAGACATTCAAGTGCATGTTAGTGCAAACATTAGATTCTCTAACTGAAATCACAGCTCCTCATCTGTTGAGCCGAACTTAGATGCTCCAGTGAACATACAAAAAAACAGAAAAGTAAATAGACTCCAATTATAAAGCACTTTTCTAGTCTTACGACGACTCAAAGAGCTTTGACACTAGAAGGGCCCAGTCACACATGAGTGATTGGAAGTGATCCGGAGTGAATGGAAGGGGAGGTTCATCACGTTGGTGTTCAAATCTCTTATCCGCTCCACAACCTTTTATCAAACCTCTTAGTCGAGAGTTTTAAGAGGACTTTGGAGAAAGTTTCAGGGGTGATCCCACAGTAATCCCCTCTAAAGTCAGAGTAAGAGTTGAGAGGGAGGGTCAGGATTAAACAATCAATTCTTAAATGTCGATCCTCTTAAAAACAATTGGGCCCCTTTGTCTCAAAGACTCCGACATTGACCCGCACAGTTAAGCTGCTTTAATTAATAATCCCACGAATAGATCATATCATTTCAAAGCAGACATGAATTAAACGCAGTTGATGGTCTGAGGTTTCAGTTGCTTGGGGCGTTTCTTTGCGGCGCTGCACGTACAAGGAGTTTGTGAGAGATAATGATGTGAATCACTCACCAGAGATTTGTATTTCCTCTCCAGGAGTCTGAGAACCACCGTCCTACTGTAGTAGCCATGCTGGAGAGAAGAGAGGTAAATGAAATCAGGAGAGAGACAAGATTAAATACGCGGCAGAATGCAGATGAGCGAGAGAGAAAGATAATGTCCCAGTTGAGTGATACATAATCAAAAATGTAGTTCAACTCTGATACCCACCATCCACTTATTAAACCAGGTAGCTTTGATATCCAGTAAAGCCAGTAAATGAATTGGTTCCAGAACTTTCTCTGTCCCATGTTCATGATGGAGGGACAACAGGGAGAAAGTGCTCTCTATAATTTCCTCCATATACCTACAGCAAGGTAAAAAGAAGTAAAGAGTAAAACTGATGTACTATAATATAATTGTTAATCTAGTTTTGTTACAAGTCAATCGGTGACAGCAGCCACTTACTTCTCTGGATGACGGATCCAAAACGTCGTCACCTCCTTTTGAAAGTCATTCATCAATCGAATCTGAGACGCGACAGACAGAGGAGGAGCTGTAATGTGTTTCTGTGCTGACCGATGATGTTGTTTTAAAGACGAGAGGCTGATACCTGTTTGAGAAGACGAGTGACCTCAGGTCTGTCAATGTCCAGGTCGGCTGAGTCCGCTGGGAAACTCAGCTTTTGAGACGCAAAACTCGCCTCCACACTTTTCGCTGAAAAGGTTGAATATTGCTGTTTATTTACATGATGTAGCAAAATCAACTTACACTCCACATTTCCATCAGTCATTGACATTATAAACTAACTAGCTAGTCCCCATAGAACCTGTCTACATTGAGAAATATGAATTATTCATTCAGTAAGTCCAATGGTTTCTGCTGTCAGTGAGTTCTGTGGCTTCACCTTCACTCCACTGGGATGGAAGCAGAGAGCTGAGAAGTGGATGTCACAAAACTGAAAACACTCCAGCTACTAACAGTAAGTGAGACAATGGTTTGTCTTCTGTTGGGACTTTACACAAAGAGAAGCTCAACCTTTGAAATGGACATTTTTACAAATACAAATACTTTTCTTTGTTCAATGCTGCACATGCACAACAAGACCCAGTGGTTTTCCAGTGAGAGCGGCCTACCCAGGCTGGTGTAGATCTCCCGAGTCACATTCAGTGGGGAGGAGGAGAAGCTTTTAGCAAAGAACTGCAGCACATTATCCTGAAGGAGGTGAAGGGGAAAAGATATACATTAATCATAGTCTATATAATCAATGACACATTAATGGCAGGTTATAATAATAATGAGGAAATTAAGCAGAAAAAGACTGGGCAGTATATTTGCTACCAGTTATCTCTCAATCATCATGGACAGCAGTGCTATCTGGTTTTTATTGCCTCAGCCAAGGAGGTTATGTTTTCATTGCCGTTTGTTTGTCTGTCAGCAGAATTACTCAAAACCTAACGAACCAATTCCCCTGAAAGTTTGTGGAGATGTGGGGAAGGACCCAAAGTTAGTTTAATATCACCAATTATGAAAGATTGAAATTCTCCATATTGTTATTGATTATTTTACAAGTGAATGAAACGTGAAGACATGTGCCGTGAGCATATTGAGTAGATCCGGACTCACACTGAGATCTGGGTCGGGCTCAGTCAGAGCCGCACAGAGCTTCCTGCGCAGGCTGCTCCAGCTCTCGCAGCTCAGCACGTCAGAGGGGGGGGCACAGCACAGGACCTGAAGAGCCTGCCAGCGCACCTACACATAAAGTAACTCTAACTGTTAATAACAATAACATCTACGGCATCATTTCAAAACTTTTGTGGCTTATGACTCTTTAAAAAGATAAAATCAATGTTTACTTGCATCCTTCACTTAGTCTGGTTTCACACGGCTCTGAATCTTTGCTCACATGTTAGGTTTGGTCAGTTTTACATTTACTTCTGGTGCTGTGCCCGTTTGAGATATTTTCACCAGTAGTTGAAACGATCAATGCAGCAGAGTATAGGCGAGGTTGGGATTGAGGGTGTTTTCTTCTTCACACTTCAACCGTATATGTTCTGTACTTTATCTTCTGGTGCATTACTAGTTTCTACCACATCCCAGACATACTTTTTATTCTATTCATGTTGTGTGGAAAAAAAAGAAAATTGACAAAGAAATATCTTTAAAAGGTGATGACAGGTTTGAAGAACAGACCCAAATACAGTTTTTAAGCAGATTTATATCTAACACAATGTCAGATCAATTGAATGAAGTTAAACAAATTGGCAAAGTAGTCAGATTATCAGGCTACACTCGACTGGGAGTAGCCTCCAAAACAAGTGATACTTATTTGTATTTTTTAGGCCTGAAGAGGTAAACTACCTGTTGAAATATGGAAAAGAGCAACGTCACATAAAATCGTGACTGAAATAATCTCCTGACCCCTCAGGTTTGAACCTGATCTACGGCTACAAATGACATGTATCGACAGAGAGCATGAAATAATGTTTATATGGTTAAACATGTTTATATGGAAGTGAGCCCTTGTACCTCTTTGGGTTGGCTGGAGTCGAGTTTCTCAGCCAAGACCTGCAGCTGCTCTTGTCTGATGAATGCATAACTCTACAAAGGAAGAGGAGGGATAAGAATTATGATGCATCATAAAACTAAATTGAAGAGAACTCCTGTGCTAGCAGGACGCCAGCAGTGTGTGGAGCTACTAGGAGTCAACTTTCTTAACTCTCTTATAAAAAGATAAAATACTGGCCCCAAGTCATTTACAATATTGCAATAAGTAAATAAAATGTGATGGTTGATGATATGTGTATATATTGTGTCTCTGACCTGGTTGAAGGAGGAGTCGCTATCGGAGCAGTTGTCTATGTACTGACTGTGCTGCCTCTCTCTGTGCATCTCCTCCTTCCTCATCTGGTCCTCCTCAAACTTGTTGATCAAAGACTCTACAATGATGATCATGGTGTTTTTTAAGGTCTGCATCATCTGCTGGTACCTGTCACAGAGAAATAAAGTGATTTTGAGTTCATATTAGTGATGTCAGTTTAAAAACATGCAGCTTGAGTCAAAAAGAAGAAATATACTGTGGATGTCAATCAGATTTTCTGTTTATTTATTAAAGAATAGGCTGCAACTATCTTAGAAAACAATGGAGCTGAAATCCTGCAGAATTAGGATATATTTGCATTTTTCTATTAAGAAGGTATTATTCTCCGCCTTTTGGGAATCTCTGGAAGTCAGATTTGGACGTAAGGAACTCCTTTCTAAGCTTTTCTAACTTTTCTGTGCTACACTCACTCAGCTGAGTCCCTGGTCCTGCGGGTGATGGCGTGGATCAGGGTGTCGTGACCCGAGCCGATTGCATGTTGCCCCTCTCCTCTTGTCAAGTTCTTGGTTTCCTCCTCCACCACTGTCCCCAGAGAGCTTTCCACATACTGACGGAGGTACTTGACAAACTCATAACTGAAAGGAGAGCAACGACAGGATTAGACTTAGACAGTTTAAAGTTAATGCCCCCACTGGGTCCGGTGGCCTTACTTGTGGAAATTCTTGTCGGTCTCCTCCAGGTGGAGGAGGATCTCTTCGGCGCATTCAGTCGACGGCGCACCAGAGATCTTGTCGTTGACGCTTATCAGGAGCTGCTTGAGCAGGGACTGCAGCTCCAGCTCCTCTTCAGCGGACAACTGAGACATCTGGACAGCTGCTCGTTGGGACGGAACACAATACAGGGTCACTTGTTTGGGACATCCTTGTGTGGTGGAGGTTTCAGATGACTTCAGTTTGAGAAGGAGGATGAATCACTTTAGTTTGTTCATGTGTGGAGCCATTGGAAGATGAGCAGAATTATAAAATGATGTTCGACGGAGCAGCTTGTGACATGATAGGTTGTTTTACTTTGCTAACAGGTAGAAATGAGAGCTGTGTGTGTAACCTCAGTGCGAATACACACCTAAATCCATCTTTTAATCTATGTTACAAACTGTTTCTTGTGTTGTTTTGCTGTTGTCACCCCTCCAGTGTAGATAAAGAGGGAATTTCCATTTGTTTTTGGTTGAACAAAGCTAATTCCACAAGTGGATCTAACAAAACACCTGAGGACACGATGATGAAGAGGTGATTGTGACCTTTGGTGTTTTTACTCTCTTGCTCCCTCTGGTTAACATGTAGCACAGCTAGCATGCTAACAACAAAGCTAACAACAAAGCTAACAACAAAGCTAACAGCTAAGCTAACAGAGACATTTGGCAATAAACCGTGACTGAGCGTTAAAAAAGCGGAAGTGTGACGGGGACACAAACCGTCCGCCCGCACGTGCACACGAGTGAGTGGAAGATATTTACCGCCGTGTCAGCGTGTGTGTGACATTATGACAAGACGTCCATCAGGCTAGCATCCTGTCAGCCGCGTCTCTATGGCAACCGACCCGAGCGTCGACTGCAAGTGCATTGTGGGAAGGAGGCAGAAACGAGACGCCGCATTCAATAAACATCGGAAAAACCACGATGCTGCAGTCCGGGGGGAAAAGAAAATGAGATGAACTTAACTCAAATATGGACAAATAGAGAATTTAAACAGAAAATAATGACGACAGCTTTTGAAATGAGGCAGATTCATTAAATATAAACACGACGGGAAATAGATATTACATTTGTATCGTGTAGTTTGTCTTCAGTCGTCATCTCTCCCGGGGTTTTGAACGCATCCCGGTTGACGCAGCTCGTCACGTGGCTCAATGTTTTGATCCCGGCTCCACGTCCAGGCGACACCTTCTCCCCCAAGTGAGGCGAAACATCTCCGTTCCACCACAAACGTGTCACGGTACAAAACGATCTCAGACCAGCTAGCTCGCGGTTTACTCCGCAGGAACCATCGCGTCAACGTGGGGACTGGAAACCAGCTCCAGCTTAGCTAAACTAGCCCCTTTAGCGTCTGTGGCCGTGCGGAAGCATGGCGGCGGTGGACAGCTTCCAGTTCCTGCTGCGGGAGATGTCCCGCTGGTGCAGGTCTTACTGTGACACCCTGGCCCTGGTGGGGGCGGTGTACGCGGCCAGCAGGGCGGTGGTCCTGCTCAGGGGCTGCTGCTCCGTGGTCCGGGTCCACTTCCTGCCCCGGGTCCTGCCGAGCCAGAAGCTGACCCGCAGATACGGAGACTGGGCCGTCATCTACGGTGAGGACGCACCGCGGGAGAGGCTGGGCCGTGTCCTCTCAGTCTGCGGGACCAGACACAGTTTGGGCTGCTGTTACTGTCAGGGATTGGAAAAGAGGAATATTTTTAATGCATTATAGACAAAATCAATCAATATAACTTGTGCACAACTCTGAAGAACGCGTACCTTAAATATAAAGGTGCATAAAACGTTGAGGTAAAAGAGGGACATTTACTATTCTTTTTCATTTTATAACCTCAAAAATCTGAGTCAGTAGAAGAAGCCGAAGCCAGTGTGCTTGATATGTGATGGTTTATTTACCTCTGCTTCGTTTCTTGGCTCTTACATTGGAAGATAAGGAGTCCGGTGGGAAATCTCATGTGCAAAACACTTGCTGCACAGCCACACGTCTGAATCAACAGTGTGTGGTTCAATGCTTTGCACAGATAGAATCTGGAGACTTTCACACAAACACGTTGAGGGTCGTGTGGGGGTTGAATCCGTTTGGAGACCAAAGCACACGTGAAGGAGCACCAGCAAAAACCAAAGCATCCCACAGGCCTGGCTGCAATACAAACCTCAATGTTATACAGTTCTTACACTGAGATTTGGTGGGACTAATAAAGGATTATTTTGTCTTTTCTTCTGAGGTCATAGTGATGTTTTTGTTGCTGTTTACTGTATCATTGATAAATCCTCTCTTCTCTCAGGAGCGTCCGAGCCGGTGGCCGGAGCGTACGCAGAGGAGCTGGCCAAGAACGGTGTCAGCATCATCTTCGTCACTCAGGACCAGACGTCTGTCAGAGACGCCGCCGCCTGCCTCTCCCAGAGCTACGGAGTGGAAACTCTCGTCGTCCTCGCTGACTTCTCTCTGGACCAGGCAGCCAGCAGCGCTATTAAAGAAGCCATGAGGGGCAAAGACATCGGCTTCCTGGTGACCTGTGTGGACGAGGCTCTCACTTCCTCCCAGAGCCTGATTGAAATTCCTGAGCAGAGCCTGTTGGACATGGTGAATAAGAATGTGGCGGTGGCTACTCTGATGGCCCGGCTGGTGCTGCCGGGGATGGTGGAGCGCAGCAGAGGTGCTGTGGTCAATATATCATCGGGTGCCTGCTGCAGACCTCTGCCTGGACGAGTGGCCCTCACGGCCTCCACTGTGAGTCACAGCACTGACATCAGCCTCCTGTGCATGCACACACTTCAGGAAACACGTTCATAGCCTATGGAGACATTTTTCACAGCAGATACTTTGATTTGTTTTCAAAAGTGCCTTAACTTACTTTCTTCCTCTGTGCACTAAGTGAAAACATTAACACAAACCAGACAATAACACCTTTCTCCTCCCGACGCTTCAGGGCTACCTGGATCATTTCTCGAGAGCTCTTCACCTCGAGTACAGTGGCAAAGGGATCTTTGTTCAAAGTCTGATTCCCTTCCAGGTAAGACACCTGACATGACCATTACAAAGAACAGCTGGAGGATTTGTTTGGTACTGACCAAGATGTGTTACGCACTTACAGATGGCATCAAGTACCTGAGAACTCACACGATACCCTGAGTACAAATACAGTAACTGCTTGTGTCACACATCCTGACGTCCTGTGTGTGTGTTTGTGTGTTTGTGTAACCAGATTGCCTCAAGCAAGCAACGACCATCAACATCGACTTCATCATGTGAAGGCTGGTTTGAGCCAGATCCAGAAGTCTATGCTCACCACGCCATCTCCACCTTGGGCGTGTCGAGTCGGACCACAGGATACTGGCCTCACACGCTGCAGGTCGGTTGACGTGGAATGAATTTGTGGAAACAGGTTCTAAAATGTAAAATTAATTTGTGTTTGATCGGTTTCTCTCTGCTGTTCTGTTTCTTCACAGTATGGATTGATGAGGTGTGTTCCCGAGTGGATCTGGGTTCTCGGATCTCGTGTGCTCATCAGTATAAACTAGATCTCCACTCCTCACTCAGACTCACTCACTGGACCTTTGCTGTTACTGGAGTCATGTGGTTTTATTTAAGTTTATTAAAGAGTAGCTCTGTTTGAGGAGACTGTGATTTTCGGGAATCTCTCCTCTCGTTACTATCAGTTACAATCTGTGATAATCTGTGGTGGTATAAATAAATAAGTGAGTGCACACATATTCTCTTAAATACTGGACGGTGATGTGAAAAATGTGTAAATTTACCAGATAACCCGATAATAAATGTAATAAATGTCTTTGCAGTGCACAGACTCGAGGTTGGTTTGAGTTGAACTTGAACTTTTATTCTTTTATTCTTGTCCTAATTCCCAACAGTGCCAGAGGACAACACTCTGACACACTATGTTTTCGTGCCAGGACTTTAAAGGCAAAAGACCCACTGGACTGTTAGATAAGAGGTTATTTCAAATATCAAATCTGATTGTAGAATTGATTTATTTATTTTTGTGAGTATGAACAAGTCGCACATTGAAACACTCCTACATTCTAAAAAGTTTAAACTCTATTAATGATAAGTAAGTTAATGCACGATCAAAGGTACAATGGAAAGTGTTGGACAAGAAGAACAGGCCAGCTCAGCAATAAGTTGTATATTCATATATGTTTACATTAAAGATCTTCTGAACGTGGTTCACTGTTTTGTTTTCTTGTGTACGATCTGAAACGCTGACTGTGGTCTACGTGCTGAAGGTCGCGCACGCTGTTTTTCTCCAGAAACCCCAGGAGGGTGTAAATCATTGACATTTGCAAACAGACACGATGCCAGAGTTTCTCCTGTGACCTCCTGAGATCAGCCGGGGTCAGACGCTGGATTTAAACCTGGTGAACACGCGTGAGCTGCAGTTTGCTGTCAGCACACGCGTGGTGCTCAGCACACCGGACCTGCTTTCATGGATTTAAACAGGAAACCAGGAGATGTGAATATACTGTATAGGTTGTGATGAAATGAAGGAAACATGAGAAAATTAAATAATAAACAGCCGTCAAATGGAGAAGTAATACAAATTATAAGGGTAAAATTTATAAATTTGATTTGATTAGGTTTTATTTGTATCTTGGGAAATCCCTCCTGGTTTTTTAAAGGTAAACAAAAAATTAAATATAGTTCCCCAAAAGTGAAGCCAAATAATTGTAATTGCCCCCTGGTGGCTGGCTGCAGTAAAGGTCATAAACCGTATCCACTCCATGTTAGCGTATGGGACATGAACCAAAGTAAAAAGTCAGAACAAATATTTCTCAAAAATGGTTTCTGCCATTTTAGGTAGTTCTTATCACATGGATGTTTGTTCATGGGTTAATTTTTTACATAAATTTCGTTTCAATGAGTTATTTCATGATATATTCTGAGGAAATGTGATGATTGACAGCTGAAGCTGCCTCGCCATTGGTCGAGAGTGTGTGTCAACAGGACCAAGCTACCGTGGCTGAATCCCCTGATGACCTATTTCCAGACTCTTGCTCTAAATGACGTAATGGGTTTATGATGGCGGTGCTCGAATCTGAGATATTGTGGCTTCATTTCTGGAGATTCATCGTCCATCTTTAATCTCAATCTATGGTTGAAAGGTTTTCTCTACTCTGGTGTTGTTGGTGAAGGTGGAGGAGAGTCCTGCCTCACACGCTTCCTGTTGAGGCCCCCAGCGTTTCATTCACACCATTTTACAAACTCTCCAAACTCTTCAGTCGCTCCTCAAAGTTTTTGACTTTCACCAGCCGCTCACATTCGTTGTTAGGACTGGAGGTTTTGTTGTTGTGGTTAGGACGGTGTCCTTCCTGATAAGACGCCGAAGAGACGATGAAAGGACGAGTGCTTCTTCTTCTTCTTCTTCTTCTCCTCCTTCACTCCTCCTGTTCATCGTCCTCTTGAGGCATCGCTCGCTTCTTTCACCTTCTTCCTCAGTGGGATCGTTCGACCGGTGAGTAAAAATATTATCTAGTTTTTCATTCTTGATTAAGACATTTTCTGATTTATATGTTGGAATATGTTTGTGTCGTACCAGGTTCTGAAAGTTTTGTACCATGTACTATTTGAAAATACAGTAAATACACAAGCTAATTGTCAATGAATACATTTATGAGAAGCTCAGTGAGATGCGTGCGTGGAAAGGTGATGAAAAATTACTTCTTTAAACAAACAAAAATACAATCTGATCGGTTTGAAGGGAACTCAAATGTTCATATGATCGATATCTGGTCTGATATGGATTTAATAAAGAGATAAAAACGATCCTGTGTCTTTGTTTTGATTCCAACAAACAAAGAGGTGAATGATAATCGAAGGGCTGAAGAAAATCGACAACACGGAATCAATGAACATGTAATAAAAGAAAGAACCTTAATGACTAAGAAGTGTTTTGTATTTGTAATCCTGTAAATATTCAATCAAAACAACATAAATCCATGTAAGAGAAATGCTAAAATAAAACTTTACGATCTCAAAACCAAGGTGATGATATACTTCATCTGCTCCATGTTTCACATTCTTTGAATTGGGATCTGCAGTGGTCGGTATTAACCAAGGATATCGTCTCGGCTTCCAGCAGATAAGTTTGTTTTGGAGACTTAAAATCCGCAGCTGTGGCTTTTATCAGCAAAGTCACAAGAAACAATAAAAGTTTAGCCTCGTGAGAGACTCATGTTGCACTTTGTTTTTAGAGATCCCATCGAGAGGTGTTCAGAAAACAAAGCCCAACAACTAATTGAATGAATAAAACCAGACTATGGTTGTGTTTATATTAATATTCTCCTTTGGGGGATCAAACAGACGTCTTAAATAACGAGCAAATACTCCTTCAAATGTTTGTCCTTGACTCTTAATGGTTTATTCCCCAAACAGAGAGACAACTGGCGACTGAAATGGCTGAATGGGACGTGCTGGGCCGCCTGCTGGACAAAGTGCAGAGCAACTCCACGGTGATTGGGAAGGTCTGGCTCACCGTGCTCTTTGTTTTCCGCATCCTGGTCCTGCGCACCGGTGCTGAGGAGGTCTGGTAATACAGTAAATGTACTCATTTGAGCACCAGGGGCCAAACTTAACTGCTGGATTGAGAATGTCACAATCCACCCCACCTTCATCTCTCTGAAGGTCTGTATCACATCCTCTTTCTCCTCCTGCCTCAGGTGTGGGGCGACGAGCAGTCCGACTTCGTGTGCAACACCGAGCAGCCCGGCTGTGAGAACGTCTGCTACGACCGAGCCTTCCCCATCTCTCACGTTCGCTTCTGGGCTCTTCAGATTATTGCCGTGGCGACTCCGAAGCTGCTCTACCTCGGTCATGTCCTTCATGTGATCCACATCGAGAAGAAGGTAGGATTTAACAGCTAATACTTCATATGTCAGGTATTTCCCTGCCCAGAAGCAATTGATTCACTCTTAAAGTCAGGGGGGCAGATATTCTAGCATGGAAACCAAGTGACGACGTAGAATAAGGGTTTGGGACAAAGTGGGTCCATCCCCAACGACTTTCTCTTGTCTTCCACCAGATTGTTGTGAAACGTCTAACTCTGTCTTCTCGTTCTTCCACCCTGAGGTGAAAGAGAGGATGAAGAAGCAGGCGGAGCTGGACACCCAAGTCAGCCTGTTCCTCAGTAAGTCCTACAAAGTTCCCAAGTACACGAAGAGCACCGGCAAGATCAGCATCCGCGGCCGCCTCCTCCGCAGCTATGTCCTCCATCTTGTGGCCAAGATCATCCTGGAGGTTTTGTTTATCATGGGCCAGTACTATCTCTACGGTTTCACCCTCGAGACGCGCTACGTCTGCGCCACCGACCCCTGCCCGCACAAGGTGGACTGCTTCCTCTCCCGGCCTACGGAGAAATCGGTCATCATCTGGTTCATGCTGGTGGCGACGGTGGTCTCCCTGGTCCTCTGCGTGGTGGAACTGCTCTACCTGTGCGTGAAGGCTGTGAAGGAGTGCATGGCGAGGAGGCAGGACTACACCGTGACCCCGGTGACGCCTCCATTCTCCGCGAGGAAAATGTTTAGAAGCCGGGACGAGGCCATCCAGAATTGTGTCAACCTGGAGCTGGAGCTGCAGGGACAAATGGTGGGCGTGAACGGGGTCAAAGGTGGGGTGAGCAAGGTCGTGAAGACCGTACCATCTGAGAATGACATGGGGGAGGTCCACATCTGAAGCGTGGAGGCGCTGATGGGGTCCAGTATCTGTGTGTTGGGCTGTAGAGGGGACAGGGGGCATGTGTTTGTGTGTGTGCACAGTAAATAAAGGTTGAGGGGAAGTCGCCAGCTTCTGTAAACAGATCTCAGTCACATGCAGAATGTTGTTTAACATGACTTCCAGAGACGTTTGTGACAGAATAGAAAAGCAACAAAGATGTCCGTCGTGTTAAAAGACTGCAGATCAGGTGTTTGATGGATTTTTAGACACTGTAATGTCATATTTTTGATTCAATAAACATCTCATATTCAGAATCTGATTAAAATGCTGTTGTCTTTTTCTTATTGTGTTGTAATTTTGGCACAATTCAAATTACAGTGCATTTAATTTAGCAATCATTTTCAGTTTATATTTAATTTTTAATTAAGCCATAAATCTATTGCAATGTATTTTGTGACTGTTAACAAGTTACACTTCAGGATCCGCAGATAAAGTAAATCTCAAGATAATAAGCTAATTTTAACCTGCTGCCATCAGCTAAAAACATTAATTGATAAAAGTTTTAATTAGCAAACAGACTTCTCACGTTTTTCCATTGATTTTTAAAGAAATGGTTTGTTCGATTAGATGATAAATATGAAGCTACAGCCAGGAGACAGTTAGCTGAGCATGAAAATGACTAACTCGGCTTGGTCTGAAAACGACAAAGATAAAAACAGCGCCCGCACCGCGAAAGCTCACAAGTTAATGGGTTATATAATATGTGTTTAACCGGGAAAGAAGAACTTGCAGCTTTAGAAGGTGTAATAAGTGTCGACCTCTTGGGTCTCTCTGCAAAGTGAATAGCCTCATCTAGCACACGGTAATTACACCTGCTTCTTCCTCTTCACGCCGTTGTCTTTAAAAAAGATATATCAGCGTATTCCAAAAACGTTAAACAGTTCGGTATCGATACGTGTCTTCAACCAATCGTGAGTCGGTCTCAGCTGTCAATCATGATCTTTCTCCGCATTTTATAGCATCAAATAACGAATTAAAAGCCAAACTTGTCAGAACATACATCTGTGTGAGAAGATCTGCCTAAAATGACAGAAACCATCTTTCGGGGAAATTTAATTTGACATGTGTTTTGACTTTTGAGTTTGGCCCCGTGCCCTGTCCACTAACATGGAGGAGACAGGTGTTGGGACTTAACTGTAAAACAGTGGAATGAAAATGTGTTTCTCTGGGCAGCATGAGCACTTTCAAACTGTTAAAGGACAAAACAAGAGAAGCTGTAGTTTTATAGATAATTTAAAAGTGTAATAAAGTGAGTTGAATGATTTGAAATGATAAAAACACAATAATAGACATAGTAAATAATGTGGTTTCAAAGTAAAGTTTGAGTTACGTATTCTTATGACCTGTTTAAAGTCCAGAACTGGATCTTGGCCCCTGAACGAAGATACCACACTTATCAATTATTACACTCGTCCTCTTCGTTCGGGTGTTTCATCAACTTTTTTCCCGCTCTCGTTTGCTGACTGGTTCAACGTGACATGAAAGCCACATGCAGGTTGTGCAATGTGATTCCTCACCAGTTCCCGCTGTCCTCACCCAGCGCAAAAAATTCAAGGTCCAATTTCAGTTGGTGATTAGGTCTGACCAGGGACAGTCCACCTCTGACCAGTTCAGCAGGTAAGATGCAGCACCTTCTGTTCTCTGTTCAGAAAACTGAGCTTTTATAGATTTACAGAAAGATATTTTGTAAAGAGTACACAGAATTAAATGTCCGGTGAAAATATCGATTTGTTTTCTACATTTTTCGACGAAAACCACGGGTTGTTAATTTCCACATGCTGATTTACATGCATTCTCGTTTTTATTATATTGCCATTGCTTTACTGCTGAAGTTTAATGCTGTATTATTGTTTTATCTGATCATATTTGCCTGAGTCCTAATATGTTTTAATCCAGTTTTCATATAAGTGCGTTTTGAGAAGTGCTGTAGTAATAATATTTTCATTATTATGATAATATTTCTTCATGTTCTAAACATTGCTTTCTCTCGACTTCAATATATATTTAAATTGTAAATCATTGTTATCTTCAAATAAAATATTAACGGAAGCTTTATCTATCGGGAAGCTCTGTTTTATTCTACCTCTACTATTCTTCATCAGTTGATTATTAAGCCAATGGTTTTTTTATTTGTATTATCTGATTAATAATTACTTTGGATCAATACTGACCAGTTTAGTTTAACCTTCCTCTAACGTCTTCTTCCTTCTCGTGCTGCCCTGCCCAAGAACTGAAGAGTGATTCATCGTAGTGAAACAGAACAATGAGCCCTTCTTTCCACAGCAGAGGTGGAAACAAAATTGTGATTATTCCTATTTATTAGCTGAGTATTTACAGTATTTTCCTTCTTTTCATCGCAGATCAGTATCTGAACATCACATTTAAAGATGGGAGACTGGGGATTCCTGTCGGCTTTGCTGGACAAGGTCCAGTCCCACTCCACTGTCATCGGGAAGATCTGGATGAGCGTCCTCTTCCTGTTCAGGATCATGGTTTTGGGCGCAGGTGCCGAGAGTGTCTGGGGCGACGAGCAGTCGGGTTTCATCTGCAACACTCAGCAACCTGGTTGTGAGAACGTCTGCTACGACTGGATCTTCCCCATCTCGCACATTCGCTTCTGGGTCCTCCAGATCATCTTCGTCTCCACGCCGACGCTCATCTACCTGGGCCACGCTCTGCACGTCATCCACGCCGAGAACAAGATGAGGGAGCGGAAGCTGATCTCTGGTGGGACCAAGCTGAGCAAAGAGCCCAAGTACACAGACGACAAGGGGAAGGTGAAGATCAAGGGGAACCTGCTGGGGAGCTACCTCACACAGCTCGGTTTTAAGATCGTCATTGAAGCAGCCTTCATCATTGGTCAGTACTACCTGTACGGCTTCATCATGGTCCCCATGTTCCCCTGCTCCAAGAAGCCCTGTCCCTTCACCGTGGAGTGCTACATGTCCCGACCCACAGAGAAGACCATCTTCATCATCTTCATGCTGGTGGTGGCCTGCGTCTCTCTGTTCCTCAACGTCATCGAGGTGTTCTACCTGATCTGTTCCAGGTGCAAGCGGAGGTCCAAGCGGGGGACGCGGCACATTAACTCGTCGGAGAACCCCGCCAGCCTGTCCAACTACAGGCGGACGACGAAGGAGGATGAGGCGCTGAAGCAGAACAAGCTGAACATGGAGATGGAGAACAGCAACAGTATCGGAGGAGGCCTGGACGGGGCCAAGGAGGAGAGACCTCTCCTGAACACTCATTAAAATGTATTGTCTTGTTTTCACGTGTAAGAGACTGAGGTTGTATAACTGTGTGGTGAAAGAAGATATGAAATAAAAGCTGTTTTGTAGCGTAATGATTAAAGCTCAGGTGATATTTAGGGGCCACATTGTTTGAATTTAATTTTAATTTTGTACTTTTTTTTATAGAAATCGAATGATTTATGAAAATGTGCAATACTGATAATTATTTATTTATCTGTGAGTGAGCAGAATGTTGTCTGTGCCCAGTTATTGAATGTGTCCTTTATTAAGTTATTGTCATGTTCATTATCTAGGACTTGAAATTACTTTGCTTACTGAACAATGATGATGATGATGATGATCGCGGTGAAGAAACTCTGATGTCATTTTTTTGTATGTTTTTTCTCATTTTTAATAAATGGTTAAAGTTGAATACAAATTGTGTTTCATTCACTTTTCACACTTTTCACTTCCACTTCAAACAACTTCCACATATTTAATCCAATAGAGCTGCGACTGGCGAGTTCATTATTCATGAGTCTAATAACTGTTTTCAAGAATAAACAATTAAAATAAACAACATATAATGACAGCACGGTGGATAATGTCAGGCACAGCTCCTCAAAACCATATTATGAAAAAAGTATATGAAAAAATCCTCATATATTGAGTTTACTCTCATAAAAGAGGCAGAAAAACTGTTTTAGAGGTTGAAACCAATGATTGTGTTTTGCAACTTTAGCTTTAAAAATACTACTTTATTATACAAAGGGGAACAAATACATGAATAAATATTACAAGGACTTTAATTCATACAAAAGCATCTTTGTGAAGTCAACAATATGAGATTTCCTCCGTCTGTTGAGATCTTATAAATCTCTCTGTGAGGAGGAAACAAAAACATTTCGTTTAAAAAAAGAATATTGATGCAAACACCGTTGACATAGTATTTGCCAGCAGGGTTATTGTACAACATTGGATGAGTGTGTGTAGAGAACGCACACGTATCCCTGACTCTTACTTCCTTAATTCACTGGCCACGTGATAGAAATGAACAATGACACATGAACCAGATGTGGATTCAAACGCTGCCAATCATTAACCCGCGCAATCTTTTCAGAGTTCAGCCCCAAAAATGGTCCACTGGAGATTTATCATCTCACAAACGTCTGGACAACGTGACGGCCCGTTGCACAACATCTGCCAATCTAAAGTTCAAGGTGTCACAGGCAGATCTGGTTCGGTTCAGCAGGCTCTCCGTCATTCGGCTCCACAGGTGGCGACCGATCTGTTTGTCTGGAGCAAAACCTGCGACATTCAAAGGTAAGTTGTTCCGTTACTTTAACATTTGACAATTTAAGATTCAAATTAAACTATTTCAAGCATGAATTTAATGCTGTAATTTTCAGTTGATCGAATAATCTCAGAATTATCTCCTGCTCACTGATATAATAAGAAGAGTATTGGTATTTATTATTACTATGAGCATGTTTTCTGCCTCGGTAGAGTTTTGTGAACGTGTCAGTACGAGTGTGTGAAACAAAGCCAGAGTTTAGAGGAATTTAATAATTCAGATTGAAGCACTTTCCATAATCTGTCAGAGTAAATATATATATTATCAATGTATTTCTAAAATCACATAAAGCAGTGATGTGTAGTTACGATACTCTGTAAACACACTTCAGTGGTAAAGTTTAGTTATATAACAGATTTTATAGCTTCTTCTTTATGTTCTGAACATCAGGGTTTTTACAACACGTCCTTGTGTCTGCAAAACAAAAGATACTCTGCTGTTTTTAATAATGTTCACGTTCATTAATCATCATCTATTACAGCACCTAGAACTTCTCTTTTTTTTTTTAAAGAGAACGTTTTAACCTGTTGTTTTTCATTATTATTATATATTTTTTCCTCTGCGGTACAATCGTGGTCATTTACAATAAGAATACTTCCTGATGAATTAGACAAAACATACATATACTGCTATTAAAGAAGATTAATTACATTTTCATGTTTTCTTGTGCGTTTGTTTCCACATAATTCATTAATAGACCTTTTTCCCGTTGCCTTTCAGGGACCATGGGTGAGTGGGGTTTTCTGTCGTCTCTGCTGGACAAGGTCCAGTCCCACTCCACGGTCATCGGGAAGGTGTGGCTCAGTGTGCTCTTCATCTTCAGGATCATGATCCTCGGAGCTGGAGCAGAGAAGGTCTGTGTGTTCGTGGTTTTACACGTTTGTAGCTTCGGTGCATCCCTGACTAACGGCACGCAGGAGTTGTAGAGGAAACAACACCCTCTAGTGGCCATAATGAAAGGATAGTGCTGCATTCAACAAATCATCAGGTTTTAATTTGTGTTGAGACATATTTTTATTACATATACTAAAGTGCAGTTTTCCAAATTGACCTGTTTGCATGTTTAGAACAAAAGTATTATATTTATCTTGATTTTAATTGGCCAATTCAAAAACCCTCTCAAATTAGATAATCATTAAACGTCTGTTTGATGCCTACAATATCATTTTGTGTAGTTGCACACAGCAGTACTTCAGTGCACCCCCACAATGATGTCACCAGGTTTTTCTTGATGATTTGTTTAAGCTCAATAAAACACCTCTTTCTAAAAAGCTCCCAGTCTGTTTGTTGTTTACAATACACATGTGGTAATAGTCTCTTCTGTGACGTTACAGGTTTGGGGCGATGAGCAGTCAAACATGATCTGCAACACCAAACAGCCCGGTTGTAAGAACGTCTGCTATGACCACGCCTTCCCCATCTCGCACATTCGATTCTGGGTCCTCCAGATTATCTTTGTCTCGACGCCGACGCTCATCTACCTGGGCCACGTGCTCCACGTCATCCACAAGGAGAACAAGCTGAGAGAATATAACAACACCCACTCGGGGAACGTCAAACAGCCCAAGTACTCCGATGAAACAGGCCACATCAAGATCAAGGGCAACCTTCTGGGGACCTACATGACCTCCATATTTTTCAGAATCATTCTGGAGGTCGCGTTCATCGTGGGTCAGTATTATCTGTACGGCTTCATCCTGGACCCGAGGGTCGTGTGCTCCCGAGCTCCGTGTCCCTTCACCGTAGAGTGCTACATGTCGCGTCCCACCGAGAAGACCATCTTCATCATCTTCATGCTGGTGATTTCCTGTATCTCTCTGGTGTTCAACGTGGCAGAGATCTTCTACCTGTTGTGTGCTCGCTCGGCCAGGCGAAAGTTCAAAATCGCTTCACGTTCTGCCATCGCGATTCAACCACCTTTCAACAGCGGAAGTCTGATGAAGAACGAGAAGCTCAGCCTCCATTAAGCCAATAACAGCACGGCCTGACGGACATAGAGCCGGAGTGCAGATTTAAATCAGTCACACAGTTGTCAAACAAACAGGAGTGTGAATAAAAATGTGTCTCACAGCAGACCGTGGCCTGCAAGATTACACTGAGAGTTATTTATTTATTTGAGGCTTCAAAAGTTCCTGAAAATGAAATTTTGGGACATGGAGGTAGATTATAATATATGACACAATTTGAGTTTTTGTGCTTTTACATTGTGTCTTGTGTTGCTGGACAGTTTTGAATACTTCCCCCTGCAATCGTCCACTGTGACCTGGGACTACATGGACTGAATGTCAGAGGGACCTGACCATCACTGCACTTGTCTCTGTCTCTGTCCTCATTCACATTGGCCAAAAGCCTTTTTACATCACTGCCAGCTGTGTTCTTAATGTGTAAAGGTGCCTCAAAGTTGTGTATTTTTCAATAAAATGTTTTATTTTCTCCTAAATTGTAAAAGTTTTCAGGGATTCGCTTTTTGAAAGTGTCAATATTTTTACATGTTTTGTACTTTAACATGACTGCATGCACCTTGTGTTTGTAACTGATTGTGAATTTCATGAATTCATTAAAGTCACTTTTGTGAAACATGTGTTCTACTTGTGAAAATGCTCCCCCCCCCCCTCCACATTTACACGCAGAAATCTGTACTAGGTTTTCAATTAATTGTTCAGTTCAGTGTTGTCCAATTCTACTAAACAAAACAATACACTTACACACATTCCTGTTTTTACAGACAAAGAAAAGAATAAACATAAAATTTGAAAAAAGGTTGACATTCTTTCCCTATCCGATGCTAACTTTAGCATCGAGGTACACTGGTAAAACAGTTTGTTGTTTTTATTTTTCATCAGCATCAAACACATATTAAATAGATATAAAGACACAAAACTATGATGCAGGAGAAACATTATTATATATTACATTATAAATTATATAAATAATGTCGTGAAAACAAGGAGCCTGGAAACTGACCACAAGGTGGCGCCGTTTACACGCGGTTAGAATCGACCACGCCCACGCCCCGCCCCCCAAACCGCGGCCAACCCCGCCCTCCTTTCTCCTCACAACATCAACAGCTGGGAGCAGCCAAAGATGGCGACCGTAGCGGGGCTCGAGGGCCACAGGACGGAGGAGAAGAAGTTCGAGTACTTCTCCTCCATCAACTCCATGGCGAGGAAGATCATGCAGGAGCGGGAGAAGATCAAGGCCCAGCACGGCCCCACCTGGGAGAAGATGTCGCCGCAGGAGCAGGACTGCGCCATCGACAACTGCATGATGGACCCGCACATCCGAGCCCGGTACGCGATGCACCGGGTGGAGCGCGACGAGGTGGCCTGCTACCCCAAGCTGCTGCTGCACACCGGGCAGAAGATGGTGCACTTCGGGGAGGAGGTATGTACACCGCCATGTCTGAGGAGGGGAGGGGGGCGGAGAGGGTCTGAGGTCCCAGTAGCCGGGTTAGCTTCGATGCTAGCTAGCCACGTAGCCGTTAAAATATGATGGGCGACGTCCGGGTGACGTCATCAACCTACGCACACTGTGATTTTAATGGATGGAGAAATGATTGGTTGATTTATTGATTCATTCATTCATAAGAAGATTGGAGATTTTATAGCAAATATCATACATGGTTAAGGCATCTCACATTGAAGTGCTCTTATTTTGAAAAATATTAGTAAAACACTGTGTGTGTGTGTGTGTGTGTGTGTGTGTGTGTGTGTGTGTGTGTGTGTCAGTCAGGCTGGGTCTACACCACTGTTACGAAATAACTTGTGTTACCTGATTCATCTGTGAGTCATAAAGTTTGGGCTCATTGTTGTGTAATTATCTTATTATTTTCCTCTCATCAACTGACTCACTTGTTTGTTAACAGTTTGTTCAGTGTGTAACTGCATCTTGTGTGTGTCTGTGTGTCTGTGTGTGTGTAGGACATCACCTGGCAGGATGAACATTCAGCTCCCTTCTCATGGGAAACAAAGGTAAAAGAATATATATATTTATTCAAAAGTAGATTCACGTTCCTTGATCCTAAAATTTCCTCTTTTTTTCTAATCTCAAAATATCTTGAATTATATAACCACTGGTTCTTTTTTTTTTATAGTTAGATGCTGTTATATAATTTACTTCCCACGTTTTTCAGAGTCAGCTGGAGTTCACCCTGACACCGGGCTCTGCAGACCAGGGAGTCTCTGCCTCGCAGGCGGAATCCAAGTCCGCCAAGGCTCCTCATTCCAACCAGCTAGGACCCAAGGTACGAGGAGCCGTCATCGAAACAATTATTTCAACGATCATCTCCTTAACTTAAATTTAGAACAATTTATACTGGAAGGGCCATGGTATTGAACGTGTTTTAATATTTAAGGCAGTTTAATAGAATGAGTTGTTGTGTGCGTGTGAAGGTGACTGTCAGCGAGGGACGGAGGCCAGAGGAGGAGTCGTCTTTCTGGAAGATCAGCGCCGAGAGGTCCAGGCTGGAGGGCGAGCAGGCGGACTTCCAGTCCCTGACCCCCAGTCAGATCAAGTCCATCGAGAAAGGAGAGAAGCCCCTCCCCTCCTACCTCCGGCAGGTAAGAGATGAAGTCCACTTTGGTCTTTTTACTTTTAATATCTTTTACTGCAAAGCCTGACAAACCACTTACTCTATCTATACAAGAAGCCTCAATAGAATTCCAACAACTATTTTTTTCTTTGAGCTACTGGACGATTTCGAAACATTGCAATTTGTTCTTTGCATAACTTAACTTAAATCTTACAATAGTTGCATCAAAGCCAGAAGTCAACACAACCATTTCTCCACAGGAAACCTCTGTCCCCCCCAAGGAGCCTGAGGCAGCAGAGCCCCACCCTCCAGCTCCAACCAGACCCGCAAAGCAGAAAGCGCCCAAGCCTCCCGCTCCCCAGCCCGCGGCCCCCGTCACCGTTAGTGCCCCGCCGGCGTCCATCTCCATCTCGTCGAACCCCGCCCCGCCGGTCAGTGTGTCCTCGACAGTGGCGGGGTGGGAGCGGTCCCAGAGCACCCTGCCGTCGGTCAGCAACACCCTGGATGAGATGATCTCCTCCAACCTCATATCGAAGCCCGCCAACATCCCCACCCGCGTGGAGAGGGAGCGAGAGGTGGAAGCTCCACCCAACGGAGACTCCAGCCCCACATTTTGTCAGGTGAGTTATTAAACAGACATTGTTGAGGTCACAGAGGAAAATAAGAATAGTTACTAAGCACAGCGTTTGCTTTGGATGTTGATCGGCCATCACACAGTTGTGTGGTCGGACTGTTTTGCTTTCATGCAGCATCACGTCTGATCAGAACAGGACCAGACGTTGTTTAGTCTGGACCAGAGTCGGATTCACAGCTTCACACGAGCCCAAACAAACCAGATGAGACGAGTTAAACGTGATAAAAAGCTTTTGTACATGACGAAAAAGAAATGGGGGATTCGTTGATAGATCCCAGCAATAGTAAGACACATCTGGGTATCGACTGTTTCTAATAGCCAATGGCAAGGCCCTGTTCTCTCCAGCCTCTGACAGTGTTTAACTCTAGCCTCTCTCTCTCTCTCTCTCTCTCTCTCTCTCTCTCTCTCTCTCTCTCTCTCTCTCTCTCTCTCTCTCTCTCTCTCTCGCTCTCTCTCTCTCTCTCTCCTGAACTGTCTCTGCAGTTCAACACAAGCAACAACATCCTGAAGACCGGGTTCGACTTCCTAGACAACTGGTAAACCACAGCCGAGGACATCCACCGCTCTGAATGAATCATCGTCATCGTCACTCTGAAGAAAGGACCACACTGCCATGACTACAGACATCCACATCTAGATTTAAAACACACCAGTCTTTACAGTCCACCACATTATGTTCTAGTAATCATCTCCAGTGGCTTGTTAAGACATTATCTCACTGCCTGTGCTCCGGGGTTTTTCCCCCTCCACTAGAAGAGCTCCCTCTCCGCTCTGACTAGGTTTGCATCTTCTGCCCGAAACACCTTCTGTCCACGGAATGTAGAGTTAGCAGGGATTGAACCTCACGGGAAGTGGACGCTGTTCGTCACTGTGCATTCACTCTGCGATCGACTCGGGTAAAGGTGGATTGAATTTTGATCAAATCACTTCCCAGATGTTGAAAATCTAGTGCAGAAGTTTTCCTTCAAGTCGCGAGTCAACATGTATTTATTCAGTTTGTTTGAAACAACCACCGTCGACCAAAGTGCTGAAGCGGCTTCAAACGAAAAATGAAAGAATATAATAAATGGATGGATTCAATCCGACTTTTAAAGTTTAAATACCAGAGTTTTCTATTAAATTGTCTAGTTTCATAACTGGGTTTTATATGAGACGTTTGAAGTGGAAAATGGCTTCTATGCTGCTGATTCAACTTTTCTCTGCTTTTCATATGGAGCAAGGTTTAATTAACTTCGTCCAGCTTGTGAGCCACAATTATAAAGAACTAAAAATAGCAGGAAACCCTCTAACATCACTAACCAGCATAACCAGCAACGGCTGCTACTGCTCCCCGCCCACTAAATGGTGTGTCGTCTTTGCTGTACTGTAATCTTTCAACTATAACTTTTAGAAAAGGGAAACTTAAAGCGCCACTAACCCGTTTTACACTTGCTGTTAATGTGCGTGACTCTTAACTGATGAATCGTGTTGCTCGCCGTGTGGATGCACAGTGATGTCGTTACCCAGCCGCCGCCTTCTCCTCTCGCAACTTACAGACGCTAATCCAGGAAGGGAGATCAATTTTGTACCACGGGCATGGAAACGTTGGTGTGTCTGTGCAAACTCTTTAGATTGTTTTTGTTGTGCAGATGTGCACTCTTTTGCTCTCTGATGTGCTTTTATTTATATCTATATATATATTCCTATAAACCTTTTAGAGCTATAGAGTTTAGTCGTGCTCGGTGCTGCAGTCACAGGATTCCTGGAATAGTGTGCACGCTTGGGAGAGGTTGTTGGGATGGAGAAAATCCTTGAATCTTCACCGTCCCATAGCAGAAATACTGTGGAAGGAATTTCCATTTTCACACATTTGATGGAAACCAGGCGGCTGCTCTCTTTGGCATTAAGCAAAAATAGAACCAGGAGGGAAGAGCAGCCACGGAAGTGCTCGAACTTTTGTCGTGGAAAACACACGGGACTGTGTGTCCTGGCTGCCATGGGAACCTGTTCCAAATGTCCTGTGTGGAGTCGTCTCCTTGACAACGCTTCCTCACCACCTCACCCCGCCCGGCTTTCACCCCTGACCTCAATCGAGTATGAAGATCGCACGCACTCAGACGCGTGTGTTTAGGCCAACGGGCAGGCTTGTAGTGATTTGTGACAGTTTTCACAACTAGAGTACTATTTTAATGAATTTTATATTTATCCGCTGATTGTATCTTCTGCTACACATGTATATTGCACTCATGCATTTTGAAGTCACAGTCTCAGAGAGAAGTTAATAAACGAAATTGTCAAACTTGCATCTTGTCTTTTGTCTTTTCCTTTTTTGTTAAAGGTTTTCAAGTTGAATTTGTGTAGTTTTTTTTTCTCATGGAAGGAGAAATAAAGATGTGATTACAGGTCGATAAGTTGAAATTATGAGAGAAACTCACTGAAAGAAGCTCAAAGTTGCACCGTGAACACAGAGATTTAGTTTCAGGCTGGTAAACTGTCTCTGGGATTGTTTTCTCCTGCTTGTTTGGATTCTTGTTGACCTCCCTCTCGGCTCCATGACATCAATTCCTCCAGCTGTAATTTCTACCAGATCCAAAGTGCCATTCAGGAGAGGAGGTAGAGGAGGGAGGGAGGGAGGGAGGACGTCCGGTGCTTGGAGGAAACTTTGAGTTGTTCACTTAATCACCACCCAGTTGGCCCAGTAGAGATTCATCAGACCTCTGTCTCCCCCGGGGGCCAAGCAGCTGCCCTGCATTACGTATTTAAGGAAGCATTTAAGGACTAAAGTGTTAAATAGATCATGTTTGTTGTGAGGCTGCTCGAGTTGGACCCACACATGAAGCAGGAGGTTGTGTTTCATTGTCCCTCTGACGTGTGATGTTTACACTGTGTCGGCTCCGCTGGACGCAGGCTGTCGTTTGTTATCGTCTGTGTTTACAAAAGGAGTTCTTCTTATTGGTCGAAGGTCAAAAGCATCAAGAAGGTCCAAAAAAACTGTTTCCAACATATTTCTGCAAATATAATCATCTAAAGCTGGTACCGATCAGAACATTACTCCCCATCATGATGTCCTACGATAGAAAATGACGTCTACATAGATAGAAATATAATTTATGATCATCTGGTAGAGATGATGTCATGATGGCATTAGCATTAAGTCTAAAGCATGAATGTTTGTACAACTTACTGTATATTGTAGTAATAAAGACGTGTGAACTACATCTCAGTGTAATAAATATCGTATGAACAGCTCATGTGTACAATACATTATTCATGTGTTCAGGGTTGTGTGTGTTTGTGTTCATCCTCCCTCACACTGAACTGAGGCCCCTCTGTGCTCCCAGCACCTCCTCCCTGCACCTCCAGACCCTGAATGGCTGCTCTGTGTTCCCTCCCTGCAACGTCTTCAATAAATGTTTGGCTGAATGAAAATCACGGCACGGTATCGAACTCACAATGGAACAGAAACACAACAGTGTCTGGTAGCGTTTGGTCAAAATGAGAAAATCAAGAAAGACAAAGAAAAGCAACAAACTCTCACATTTTAGAGGCTGGAATATGATCTTTTGTTAGTTTTTGCTTAATTTCTAATTAATTAGATCAACTTATGATTAGCTTTATATCCCCATGCTGGGAAATTCAATTGTTTCAGCAGCAGATGGACAAAAAGAGGAATTCCATTCAACTCCATTTTTATTTGCATAGCGGCAAATCACGACATCAATTATTACTAGACCAGAATTATACATAGAGCACATGTGGAAGCATAAAATACAGAGAAAATGCACATAATGTAAACCTTTAATTACAGACTACAGAATTTTATTTACAGAGAAACGTAGAGTAAAGTATTGAAATGTCATTTCAGCTCCAGTTTGATTTGAATTCACTTGTTCGACTGTTTTCAATCTAATTTCACTCCACACTTTTGTTTTGAAGGGTCACAACTCTCCTCCAGACCCTTGTGAGGATCCAGGCTGGAGTCTGGAGCAGCTCTGACGTGTTTGGACGGGGTCGGGTTCTGGAGCAGCTGAGTATGTTGCTCGGCCTCGTCCTGCAGACTCCAGCACATCTGTCCCAGTGTGCTCAGAGCATTCCCAGCCGGAGCTCCTCCCAGTCTCCACATGCCGGAGCCTCGGTCGCTTCCCCTGGAAATTCTGCAGAATTCTTGTGGCATTTTAACTGGCATACCTCCCACAGAGGGACACACACACACACAGACACACACACAGACCCACACAGACCCACACATTTACATGAGGCCTTTCTCTCTTCACGTCATTGTTTCCCTGGAACAGTTTCGCATTGCTCTATTTTGCTTAGCACCGAATTATTTAATTACACTAGAAAAGCTTGGCAAGCAGAACTGATATTTATCCAAATTAATAAAAGGACTGAGTGTGAGTGTGTGTGTGTGTTTATGACAGTCAGTTTACTGTGACTACAGGGCTGCAGTGTAGTGAGCTGAATTTAAGCCAGAGTAATATAAATTAAATTAAATTAAATTAAACATAAAGGCTCATTCTGGATCTCCAAAATATGTAGTTTAACAAAACCTCACTTGTGGCCACAGCATCTGCTTTTCAGTGAAAGTCCCATCGTCTCATCTTAAACCAACGCAGACGAGAAAAGTGCTTTTTAACTATAAATAACTGCTGGTGTATAAATAAGAAACTGAGGAAGTGCAGTTCTGACTCTGACGTTTTATGGACGAGCGACAGACTCCATTTATTTCACCGTTACCATGGTGACTATGTTTTAACAGCTGCTGAGCTTGCACATCAGCAGAAACTGTACATTTCTGTGATCCAGTGATAAATTCAATACAGTGAGCAGATGTTGAGTTGGGAGATATGTGTTGCTGGAATCTTAACTTTGAATTTACACCTCAGAGGTTCTGGGGATCAAGTGGCCAATCAGCCTGGAGGTAAACGCTCTGGAAGAATGTTCAAATAAACCAAAAGGTCAAAATGCCGTTGAAGGAAATCTATGAATTTCCAAAGTTTGTAAACTGAAGGATGAGATGTTCCTTTATGAAACTCTCTGAAGCAAATTAAACCATTAGGCGACAAAGGCTGAAACATGAAGTGGAGTTTTTCTAAGGAGACGCACAGACAAATAAAAACCTGACGATCACAAATGTTCTGCTTTTACGTTGTTCCCTGAACAGCTGATGGTCTGGAGACACATGGTTCCCACAGGACACAGACCTGAGATGTTTCCCCCCCCCACCCCTGTCCTGTGCTTACACAAAGAGGAAACTGGAGGTGGGAGCAGAAACAAAGAGCTTTCCTGTTGTTTGGAGTCGAGACCAGAAAAGTCTTTTTATATATTGT
Source organism: Hippoglossus hippoglossus (assembly GCF_009819705.1). Taxonomy (NCBI): domain Eukaryota; kingdom Metazoa; phylum Chordata; class Actinopteri; order Pleuronectiformes; family Pleuronectidae; genus Hippoglossus; species Hippoglossus hippoglossus. The sequence goes on from NC_047174.1 coordinate 2,906,713, forward strand.
TTCAATCCTGGTTTCTACTGTGCACACCAGCTCCCATTCACATTTCCATTCAGATTCCTGCATCTCTGAGGGAAGCAGGCGGGAAAGAGGAGTGAAAGAAAGAGAGAGAGAGGGACAGAGGGAGAGAGAGAGAGAGAGAGAGGAGGTGCAGAGGGAGTTTTCACTGCGGAGGGAAAGAGCAGAGTTGTTAGGAAGCAGAAAATGGGACCAGCCGCCACCTCGCTCGCTCTCCTGAGTCTGTGTTCCCTGGGTGTGTGTGTTCCCACGGGGACGGGCGACGCCGCAGCGACTCAGGTCAGGACTGTCGGACTCTTTTCACTTCAAATCTGTTTTTATTGTGGATGTTGTGTTCTGCATTTTTTACAAACCAGGACCGACCAGGACCTGTGTGTTTGGATAAGACTGAACCAGATCATGGGGCTGGAGGAGTTCACTGATTTACACGTTTGTACGATTTGGACTCAGGACTTGAAGAATAAATAAAGAATTTATTTAGATACGGAATGTGGAGAAAAAATTATTTGGATAAAATTTGTGCTGAATGCTGCAACGTGGAAACAAATCTGTCTCAGGAAAAAACAACGACTTTAAAGTAATAATAAATTAAATCAAATTAATAAACATAAAGGAGTAGAAAAGAGAATCAGGAATCCATGAAGCCTGTGTTGTGTTATGTGTAGTGATGATGTCATGGATGTGGACACACACCAGACATGTCAAGAATAACAATGACTCAGTGGTGAAGACGTGTGTTATTGATGAAGATACTTAAAAATAATGATAGTAATGATTAGAAGGGATTTATATATAACAGATTTAACTGTTGACGGTAAAACACATGAAGTTAAAAGCTTATTTCCATTTTTTAAAGCCTTTATTTATCATGTCATAGGTGTAAATGATGAAATGACCGGAACATGTGGGGGTGTGCTCCTGTTCCAAGTCAAGATGTCTGTGGAAAAAGCCTGTTGTATTTCTACTTAGAGAAACAGGGAGATGACAGATCTCTGACTCAGGAAAGGATGAAAACTAATCTGGTAAAAACTGAGATTAGATTAATAATTTTACAACCACATCATTCCCAAGATCCTGGAGCAGAGTCCCAGATGCTTGCAGCTGTATGAGAATACAGTCCCTGACAAAAGTCTTGTCACTTATCCATTTTGTAGAAACAACAGCTTATAACCTGACTTTTAATTTATCCATTGGTTTTAGAAATGGCTCATATGAAAGCTAAAACCCTCCCAAATTATGTGTAATATACTAAAATAAATTTGCTTCACTGAAGAAAGATTGATCATTTAATGAACACAGAAAGGTCAGATTTTGGCAAGACAAAAGTTTTGTCGCCTACAGAGAGTAATGTGAAAATTGAACAAATAATTTACTTCAAATACAAAAATATGTTGCATAACATCAGTGAATTAAGTAGTGGTGCTGTGAGATCCATATGTAATATCTTGTATGACTTCCATGAGCTTGAAGGACTGCATCCATGCGGTTCGACAATGATTCATACAATTTATTGATGAAGTCATCAGGAATAGCAAAGAAAGCAGTCTTACATGCCTCCCAGAGTTCAAGATTCTTTGGTTTCGTCTTCCATGCTTCCTCTTTCATCCTACCCCAGACATGCTCAATGATGTTCATGTCTGGTGACTGGGCTGGCCAGTCCTGGAGCACCTTGATCTTCTTCGCCTTGAGGAACTTTGATGTAGAGATGGAAGTATGCGATGGAGCACCATCCTGCTGCAAAATTTGACCCCTTGTATGGTTGGGAATGTAAGAGGTAGCTAATACTTCTTGATATTTTAGGCTATTGATATTGCCTTCCACCCTGCAAATCTCTCGCACACCCCCATACTGGATGTAACCCCAGACCATGATTTTTCCGCCACCAAACTTAACTGTTTTCTGGGTGAATCTCGGATCCATGCGGGCTCCAGTAGGTCTCCTGCAATATTTGCGGCGGCTGTGATGTAATTCAACCGAAGATTCATCTGAGAAATCCACCTTCTGCCACTTTTCCAGCGTCCATCCTTTTAGCAGGCTATGGGCCTTGGCAAATGCCACACGTTTTTTTAATTGCCTTTTGTTTAGTGCTGGTTTCTGGGCACTGATTCGACCATGGAGGCCATTTCGAGACAGAATTCTACAAACTGTCCTGGTTGACACGGGGACTTGAGGTGACCAGGCCTGGTGGAGCTCTGCTGCAGTGGAAAAGGGGCTGGCCTTGGATTTTCGAGCCAACAAACGGTCCTCCCGAGCAGTTGTCTTGCGGGGTCTGCCGGACCTGGGCTTGTCAAAAACATCTCCAGTCTCTTCAAATCTTTTTCTTATTCTTTGTACTTGACGCTGAGACACATTGAAGGTGTCAGCCACCTCAGCAGTGGATCTGGTCTTCAGCCTCTTGATAATCAACGCTTTGGTCTCAGGGTGAATCTTAGGCATGTTGTCAGAGGTCAAGTTGCAGTTGATGTGAAGGTCTGGTGTGCTGGGGTTCTTTTTATACACACCCACTAATTGATTGATCAATTATTGATCACAGGTGAGGCTGTAATCTAGGATTGGGTGCATCATATGACAAGGCGACAAGACTTTTGTCTTTGCAAAAACTGACTCAGTGGGCTTTACCAAGCTGTGAACGTTAGAATGCTTTTCAGCAGTTTCGTTTGGCACCAAAACATTATTTCAAAAGCTGTTGGGATTGAAATTAGCCATTTCTTGTAAAAAAAAATTGATTACAAATATATTTGAGGGGCACTTAAGGTCAACTTGTACCCAAGCGACAAGACTTTTGTCAGGGACTGTATATCCTCAAGAGTAGCTTCATCTAAAATGTGTTGAACTCACGACATTGACCTCAGATGATGATATAAATATTTTAGAAATAACTAGTTTGTTTTGAGTGTCTAAAACTTACTTTTGATTAGTTCTGATGAAGCTGGGTTTGATTTCACAAAGTAATATGTGTATGTTTGTGTGTTTGTGTGTGTGTGTGTGTGTGAAGGCGTCTCTGCCAGACGTGAAGATGGCGAGAGGAGATAACCCCGACATCATTCCAGAGCCTGAACCAGAACCAACGAGTCCAATGTCAGACTTTGAAAACTCATACAACTACGTCTGTACGTCATTTTACACATGTTCAGATCACGTTGGTATTGATCATAACAACATTTCTATCAGACTCCACAGAAGCATTATAATCACGATCCTCGTCTCCAGTTCCTAATAAAACCCATCTTGTCCCTCAGTGTCCCGACTGGCCGGTATGGACCAGGCCATCCACAAGCTGAACGTTGGCCACTACACGCTGGATGTGAAAGTCAGTCAGCTGATGGACCGTCTGTCCAGGATGGACGGTGAGACGCTCACTTACTCCCAAGCGAATCATCTACAATAGACCATTATTTTAATTTAAGACTCATAATCATGAAGTAAAGTCTCCTGGTTTCTGTTGTTCCTCATCGTTACCATGGCAGCTAAAATGGGGGAGCTGGAGGACGACATCCGGGAGGTTCGTCTGCACAGCAAGGACAACCGCAAGGAGGTCGGAAGACTGGAAGGTACCGCTGCGTTATTTATTTATATATAATAAAAACAAATTTCTGGAAATATTTGTGATTTAAGGTCGATTTAGGTTGTATTGTTTAGACAGAACGATAACTGAAATGTCCCAAAATGCACATACGGAACCCTGAGATCGTCGATATGTGTAGTTTATCACCAAAAAGTTAAAACCAAACAAGATACCTTGAAATATAAAAGCTGAGCAAATGTAAATGTTCCTCTCAGGACATTATTCAACATTAATAACTAGTTTAGATGTTGTCTCACACTCACTCACTCGTCTATGAGAAACACAACGTGGAGAAAACATTCACAAACATGGAGTGGACGTTGTTCAGTATCAAACACGATGGTGACGTGAGAACAAGTCAAATCTAGGAGGAAATCTGGGTCTCATCAGTCTGACTGTGTTGTTATGATGTGACTCATGTCTGACAAACCAAGGAAAACACGACATGGCTCAAAGGTTCCTGTCTGCTGATCCTCCAGATACTCACGGCTGCCGGAGCTCGGAGGACGGTTTCTAGATAAAGTTTCCAGAAAGTTCTGAACAGAAACTGAAAACTTAAAGCTGCACTGATAAATATTTGTATACAAACTGTCGGAGAAATAACTGAATGAATGAATTCTGCTAAATATCACAAACGCAGTTCACTTCGGCCCATCAGAGCGTTTTAGTGTCTTTTGGCACAGTTTTGGTTTCATGGCTTTTTCAAAGTTTGTTTCCCTCATCGATCGTGTTTAGCAGCAGCAGATAAATATTCTCTAAACTCCTTAGCAGCGAGCTAGCGAAGTAGTTCTTAGATACAAAGACAGAACTAGAAAGGGGGAGAAGATTTTACCTCATTTATCAGTTGAACAAAAACACAACCGCAAATCTATACGACTTTATTTGAAGTCATGTGGTTCTATAAACATGAAATAAAGCGTCCGACTTGTGTTCCTGTGCCTCTCAGGTTGTCAGAAAGGACGCAGGATGGGATACAAATGTTATCTGGTGTACAACAGCTACGTGGATTACGCCGGCGCGTCCAAAAAGTGTCTGGAACGCGGCGGCCGCATGGCGATGCCGCGCGACCGCAAGGAGCAGGAGGCCCTGGCCGACTACGTGAAGTCCTTCTTCCACCCGGGCAACTGGCCCGTGTGGCTGGGCATCAACGACCTGCGATCCGACGGCATGTACCTGTTCGACGACGGGACGCGGGTCTCGTACTTCCAGTGGCGCAGGCACTTCCTGTCCAGTCAGCCGGACGGCGGGAGGCGGGAGAACTGCGTGGCCATGTCGTCAGACGACGGCGACTGGTGGGACCACTACTGTGACCGGACCATGAACTATGTGTGCGAGTTCGACGACAGGGTGGCCCTTTAAAGTGACCTTTGTGCGTGCTGCTATTTAACGTCAGAATGAGACTTTGTGAGATGATGTTACTAATGTAAATGTTGTGTTGTTGGTGCAGCTGCGGTGACGTGAATGTGAGTCAGTCAGTCGGGAGTCTGCTGCGATGTCAAGCACAGGATTCTAAATATTTGTTTCGAAAAATTTACCAAGGAGAGAAAACATGAAAAGCACAAAGTGACCCCTGGAAGATACAGACCAGTGTGTATTTAATTTAACTGGAATGAGGCAGAGCTACTCAGTTACTGTGGATCTGTGACGGTGTTTGAATAAACGCTGACACAGGACGTGACTGTGCTGGAAAACTGATGAAAATAGAGATTTCTAGAGTTTCACACGCCCCCGAAGAGACGACTCGTTACTGTGCGTCCTACAATTCATAAAATCAGAGACTTGCAATGTACATAAACGTCTGAATGTAAATGTTTAATACATTTTTTTCTACAGGTTGACATGTTTTACAGCTTCATTTTCTGATTAGTTAAAAAGGGCTAAAAGGAGGTAAAACACAGATTTGCTTCATCAGGATCGTTTATAACTATCAAATTAAAATTTTGATATAAATCAGGGACAATGTTCAATTGGAATCAAGTCGTTCTACTCAATCTAAAAATGTTCACAGCACCGACACCACAGAGGAGACCAGACGTCTTTGTCGTACGGGGTTTTCATCGGTCACGCCTCTTCATGGCGTCATGAGAGCGAGACGTGACGTCATTCACGTGAGACGAAGAGCTGCTCTCACTCTGTGGTGTCAGTGACGTGTGGACCCCCGGCTCTGTGTCGTCACACGTTCACACGCGTGTCTCACAGCTTTAAGGCCACGTACTGACGGTTCAACGCAGAGACGGCCGAGCCCTCGGCACCGTCCGCCACCTGCAGGATGTCCGTCACCGTCGGCCTGTCCATGGGGTTTTTAGACGGGTGGGAAAGAAGCACGTGTCCTGCTTCATCCAGTAAAAAGTCTCCTCCCATCTGAAAGGGTTAAAACACATTAATCAATGTTTTTATTCTTATTGAGACAAATTGGTGAATAGATATTGAATAATTTGGACGTCAGACAGTCTCTTACCTGGTAGAGGTCCTCCAGCAGGCGGGGGGGGATGTCGGGCATGTCTATGTCCACAGCTCTGTACTCTGAGACCTGCAGCAGGTAGCCGAACTTCATCACCTTGGCGTAGGACGAGCCGAGGCCGAAACTCCTGTAGATCTGAAAAAGATTTGGAAAATCGTCTCTGTCTCCACATTTTGGTTCGTTGCCTTTGTTTCCATCTCACATCTGCTCACATCTAGAGACGGACTTGGAGGTTTGGAGCGTGCAAAGACTTTTATGACACATCATCAAACAGCTGCTCGACTGTCTGGTTCCCTCAGTCTGGTGACAGACTGTTTATAAAGATGGACGACGCGTCTCCACTATCCAGAAAGTGAGTCTGCACAGTAGCGATCGGAGGATGGAGCCGTGGCATCAAGGTCATGACCCATTGGATCAAATGCAAAAAAGTGTATTTTGGCTTTTTTATTTTGGTCCATGTCCCATCCACTAACATGGAGGAGGCAGGGATATGGTCTTTACTGCAGTCATGTCGTCCATCTTTATATACAGTCTATGGTCCAACCTTTAGTTTCCATATATCGCAGCGGCCCACCAGCATTGAATATAGATATAAATCTAATAGTTTCTTTAAAATGACACGTTTCGTAGAGTTGATCAGGAAGAAGAAACACACGCTGACCTCTCTCTCTGGATCCAGCATCATGTCAAAGTGACATCCGGTCTGCTGGAGCCACAGCTGAGCTCCCTCCGAGACGCCGAAGGAAACCACCAGGACCCGTAGTGAGCGAGCCTCCAGGTCAGCCTGCAGGGAAACCACAACAGAACCAGAGATTACGAGCGCATGTTGATAAAATGTTGGGTTCAGAACCGGACTGGATTGGTTGTTTGAGAGTAAACCGACCTGGCGGGCCTCCAGCTCAGCCACGTGGTCTCGTCACGGCTGTCATCCGAAATGTCTGATCAGGACCAGCAGCAGCTTCTGACCCTGGTACTCGCCCAGAGTTACGCTCCTTCAACCAAACACAAGTCGGGCAAAAGAAAGGATGGTTTCAATCAAGGTAAAATCAAGTGTTTGATTTGATGAGCAACCAAATTGTGATTTATTAATGGACACCAATTAAAGGCTGATGGTCTGAGCTGGTTTGTTCCTCTACCAGACGCTCAGGTTCAGTCTGAGGCTGTTACAGTGGAACCAGCAGCGTGTGAGCCTCACTTTCCGCTCCGGGCGTCAGTGATCGTAACGTCGGGGCTCAGACTGTCGGGGCTCTTCACTCCTGAGAGCTGCCGGTCGGTCGTGTGCAGATCTCTGTCCACGCCCTGCAGGAAGGCGTCCCACTCGCTCTGCACACAATCAACACAAACAATAGATAATAAGTCTTAATTCAGATCAGTCTGTGTTACAGCCCGACCGATACTTTAATTTACAAAACAATCCATGCAGAAAAGATATGCATTGGTGTTAATTTGAGTTTAATAATTAATTAACACACCATTTACAGTGAAGTAAATAAAAACCTATCAGACATACAGACCTCCAGCTGCAGCAGCTCGTCCACCTGCTCCCTCACTGCTGCATGGCTGCAAAAACACAGACAGTGTGATGAAGAGGCGTCAACACACGGTGGAGTCAGTTCCACTAATAACCAGTAAGAAGGTAAACAAGCACAGTATCTGCACCTTAGCAAGAAGGACAGTTTCCCCTTATTTCACCAAAATAACAATACGTTTGATTATCTATGATAAAAATGCACGATTATATACTTACTGATAAAACTTCTGCCAAACGGCCTCGGCTTCACTCCTCTTCTTCACTCCGAGGCTGCTCAACAACAACAAAACTCTAACTCAACAAACAATTTGAAAAGATGTGACACTTAAAAGTTCAGTGTGTAGAGTTTAGTGACATCTAGTGGTGAGGTCGCATGTTGCAGCTGAATAACAGAGAACCTGTGGTAGGTTTAGTTTGTCCAGTTTGGGCTTCTGTAAAAAAAACATGGCGGCCTCCGTAGAGAGGACCCGATGTAAATTTATAGTTTTTAAATATAAAGTATTTAAATATAAAGTATTTAAATACAAACGGCTAATTCTAGAGTAAAGAAATTCAATTTCTAACAAAAGATCCCTTTCACCTGAATCTTACACACTGAACCTTCGAGATTAAAACAGTTGATTTATAAAGTCGGTCCCATGATTCTCCCCCCCCCCCCCCCCCCCCCCTCACCTTCTGTAGAAGTCTAATCCAGCGGTGATCAGGCCGAACAATGTGCTGATCTTTCTGGGGACAAAAGTCTCCAGTGAAGCTGTGTGAGGACAAAGGGCGACATTATGGACAAAGCTGATTAGTGAGACGTCGCCGAGGTTGTTGGAAAGACGTGTGACAGGGATTCAATTTCAACAAAAGGCTTCTTCTGTGACCCGGTTGGGAAACGCTCAGAAGAAAAATGTGTGGACTTCAAAGCGTCGCCTGGAGAAATGGGCGAATTAAGCAGCTGCCACTCAGTTCAGTGTTTGTCCTGGATCTGAATCCCACAAATTGAACATTTGGCCCCAGGCTCATTTGTAATTTCAAACATGTTGTACTTCTACAGTTGTTGGGTACAAGACTGAAGTAAGAATTCTGCATCAATACTTCAATTCGGCATCAATTTAATATTTCAGAAGTTCAACTTGATGAGATGTTGTCTGGTTCCATCCTAAAAAAAAAAATCACTTAAATCCATAAAGTACAAGTAATATAGAGAATTAAACACAAAATCACTCTGAACACCAAACGTGGTTTGTTTTCCAGGTGGTTTCATTTCTTTTTTCTTTCAACATATACCAAATAAAACAATATTTCACATTAATACTATAAATGTGACAAGGACTTTAACTACAAGTCCATTCTTTTACTTTCATAGAGTAAAAACACACGCAGAGAAGTAGCCATGGCATTCTTTTCTAGATTTGATGGGTACTCCCTCAAAATGAAAATCTAGTCCCAGGCTCCATTCAGATTTCACACATTTTAAAGTTCATATGGTTATTGGGAAAAGAACATTGATCGTACAACAAAGTTAAAGGTAAATTCTGCATCAATTAAAACTCCCCTTTAATTCCGGGTGCAGCTTTTCTCTTTCGTCCCACGTCGCACTTCACACACACAACGTGGAAATGGTGACAATAAGGTTGCTATTTCACAACAGTAACAGAGATTAAAGTTTGTTTTCGCCTAATTCGCAAAATGAGTTAAATCGTTAAAAGGGTTAAATTGTGAATGGAGTCTGGTTCCTACCTGCTGCGTCCTGCTGAGCTTCCTGGAGAAGAACTTGACCTAAATTCACCAAGAGTTCGAGTGCACGTACGACCGTGTCCACATCGGCAGCCATGTTTACATTAACTGAACATACAGCATGTCACTGCTGCTGCCCTTATTCATAAAATACTATATATATATCCAATGTTACCACCCTGAGGAGCGCGAGACTGAGACGCGTTCACAGCACGAGGACACGTGTGTGTGTGTGAGGCGCATGCGCGTCAGCTGACTTTTTACAATGAATAATTAAACAAAACACACCCACACACACTTAATATCTAAACATATACGTATTTATAAACTATAATACACACAGATAAATATAAACACATTCATAAATATATATATACTTTATATTAATATATACGCATACATACAAAGTTCTAAACACACACATAAATATGCATATATATATATATATATATATATATATATACACACACATAAAATAAAAACTCACTCACACACACACAAACTTAAATGTTTCCAAAAGACGACAGGAGCACCTGATCAAATTGTCAACCAGTTTTATTGACTAAACATTCGTTCACTCATTCATTGAAAAAGAAATTCCCTCCTTCCAGTCTGAGGCGTTGAGATTTCCGGCTGTGCACTCGTCGCTCTGCAGAGACTCGCGACTGGAGCAGCCAGCGCAAAAACAAATGAACATTAAGAAAACCAGAACAATCGTTGATATGAAAAAAGAAAAAGTGACACAGAGCAGAACCGGTGTCAGCCATTCACTGTCAGTGAGGCAGGAGATGAACAGACTGAATGAGAAGATGAACGAACTGGACATTCAGGGATGATATGTTAAAGGCCTCTAAATCGTAAACGTTTAAATAAGAAATGAACTGAATTTTGTTCGAGGGACTCGATGCTATTAAATGACCTGTTGACCACTTTTCTGCTTGTGCTTGAACTCAGATCGACGAGTCGTTAGAATACGTGACAGCAGCCTCTGACCCGTCAGCAGTTAGTCTCGTGAGGTGACCGCACGTAAACATCACATCCTCCCTCACAGGATATCAGATTTAAACATCACTTCATCAAACAACACAAGTGTAATTCCATGAAACTGTAAAACTCATGAGATGTCATTTAACGCAGGTTTAAAGAATGATCGCTAAGGAAATAACAGTAACAGTTGTTGTGTGCTTTTCTATTTCACCTGTAATTAATCCTCATCAAGATAAAACAGTCAGAGATATCAGGGAACATTCAGGAGCTCTTATTTTGTAGCTTCTACTTGAGTTTCAATGGTTACTAATTCTATTTTAAAGGTGATATTACAATTTAATAAAAGTAAATGTAAATTTGTGTTGAAGCAACTTTAGAATGACACTAATATTGAATGAATTGCTTTTATTTTCATCCATTTTCAACAGAGGAAAAGATGAATAACAATTGCAGCCGATCGTTACTTTCTTTACTAGTTAATTATGAAAGTTAAAAGTGATAAATTTGTCTATAAATTACCAAATTATTGATTGTCAATTTAGGTTTTTGTTGCTGATTTCTGTCTCGACCTAAAATCTCTGACTGTCCCTCTTGTTTCAGGTCAGCAACTCTTCTTTAAATCAAACCGTCATGGGTCACGTTAAAAGAAATCTGGGGTTACAGCCCCCGAAAAGAGAAGTGACACTTCCTGCCAGCGTTGAGTAAATAAATTAAAAAGAGAAACTGCTTCAAGTATCCAAAGTAGAATCAGGTTTGGTTTCATATCGTTAAAATCCCTCAGCTCCTTCTCTGCTGTCGGGCCGGAGCACAGCAGCGGTTTAACTAAGGAGAAGTTTAAAGTGCCAATTACGATCTTCAATTTTAAATAAAAACTTTTAATACATAACGCTGTCGATTCAAAACTTAAATCTCCAGACTTGAAGATAAAATTCAACATTCTTGGTGAACTAAATATAGGGATTTTGTCTGTGCGATGACAGATTGTTCATGCCGATGAGTTTTGTGCTTTGGGCGTTTGAGTGTGAGGCCGATGACGCAGAGAGAGAGAGAGAGAGAGAGAGAGAGAGAGAGAGAGAGAGAGAGCGACAGAGAGAGAGAGAAAAAGAGAGATCGACACAGAGAGAGACAGAGACAGAGACAGAGAAAGAGAGACAGAGAGAGACAGAGAGAGAGAGAGAGAGAGAGAGAGAGAGAGAGAGAGAGAGAGAGAGAGAGAGAGAGAGAAAATCAGGTTACAGGGTTGCTTACGGACACATCCTGCTTCAATGCTCTCTGTCATTTCTCACTAACAGTGTGGTAACACGGGGACAAACCCAAAGTATCGTTGTGAAAGACGCCAAATATGAAGTACTCGTTAAAACTGATCCGTTATTGAACTCTATGAACATATGTACTTTGAAAAAAATCTGCGTGTATCCGAAAAACTTCAACAGAAAACCACATTTTTATACAAATTAAGTATTCGTTTCCTTCCAGCCCAAGATGTTTAATTAACTAACTGAGGAAACGTCTCACTAACTGTGGCTCTTTGCTGTTTACTGTGGTGGTGATTAAAATAGAATTAAAGGTAATAATAGTAAACTGCTTTTTAACATTTCACTACGATGCATTTAAAATGAGAAATAAACTTTGCAACTGTGGCGTTAGGGGTCATGTGCGAAGAAGCGTTTCAGGAAAGATGACAGAGAACAAAGCAGGAGTGTGTTTGGATACCGAAATGAAACTAATCGCGGTTTTAATTTGAAAAACCAAATAATGGTCGTTACTTTGTCGGGAAACAGACTCTGATCTTAGTCCGGTTCGGTTTGGGTTGAAGAAGAAGAAGAAGAAGAAGAAGAAAGTCACGTTGTTCTGCCCAGTGTAGAAGCTCCATCATTAAGACTTCATCGAACAGACCCGTCTCCGGTGGAGAAGTCGTGTTAAGACTTCTTTGGACAGTGTGAAGACGAGTCTGTGTTTAGAACCTCGATCATCGTCCTGGTCGACGCGAACGTCTCTGCTACAGATGGAAGACTCTGGTACCAGCTCGGTAAACTGAGGAGGACGAGAAGACGTGAGGTCAGATAAGACAAGGAAAGGAAAGGTACGACAAGGAAAGGAAAGGTAAGGTAAAGAACAGAACATTAACACAAGGAAATAAACTAAATGGAATCAAACAAAACAGAGGGAAAGGAAAGGAAAATATTCAGTTCAGTAACATAAGGAAAGGAAATGAGAGTAAAAGGTAAAGTACAGTACAGGAAGGAAAGGTAAGAAGAATAACTTCCCACCTTTTAAGATTCATCCAGATCTTCGCTGTTTTACTGAAGCTCTCTGGACTCGGTGTGGTCATAGCTTCAAAATCCACCAGCTGAAACAAAACCAACCCCAACGGTTTAGAGGATGTTGAAAAAGCTTCGGGTGTTTATTCAGACATGAAGACTAACTGTAACAGGACATTCATGTGAAGGAGCCTTATCGTTACCTTTCCTTTAGGGATCCTACCGACGACCTCCTTCCCACTGGCCATCAGCGCCCCCATCACAACGGAGTACGCCACCACACTGAGGACAAACACGTCATGGATGAAGGACTTTGTTTTACATGTTTATCTGTGTATTTACGATACCCGGGTCACTGAGGACATCGTGGCAGAACAGCAACTCACCGTCTCTCACTGAATAAACAACTGTGGACAATGTTTTAACCTTCAACGGAATTTACCTGGATCCTCTGGAGAGGGGCATGAGGTTGCAGAAGTAATAGACCAAGGAGAGGATCAGGTTGCACAAGGCGTCTGCGTCCTGACGGAACAAATCAGAGTCAACTTTACGGTCACAGACAGTTTCTACAGACACGTCTCCTCTGTGCACATCCTTCATTTACACTTTATCCAGACAGGGTGCAGACACAATAGGAAGAGACAAGAGGAACGTTCATTTGGTTCCAGGTATCGGTTTCAGAGTGAGTGTCCACGTCTCTTTGTTACAACAGGAGAAGTGTTATCTGTTTAAATAAGACAATAGGAGGAACAGAGGCAGGGTTGATTCCCAGCGGTGTTGATTTCTCATTTCTGTTTCAACAAGGGGGTGATAATGTTTCTCTAATGTCTGTAACTCACTGAAGTGAGACATGACAGTGCAAAAAGCAGCTGGGAAATACGTTCAGCTCAATACTGTAAAGTGATCTAATTGTAAAATAATTGTAATATCGTCCAGAGAATTAATTTCCTGTCTAGAAAACTGAAATCTGGGATATTCATGCAGAGGAAAGGGGAAGAAATTAGAGGTGGAAGATCGAAAAACATTAAAATATATATTTTTCCCTTTATTGTTCATAGAGACAGACTCTTTTTTTCCCCCAAAACTTCAACATGACATCTTCCAAGTTCTTGTTTAACAGAAACAGTCCAAAATTCAAAAAGTACATTTACAGTAACGTAAAACAGAGGGAAAAGTTTCCCAGTTAGACGAATCTTACCCCGAGTTCTGTGGACAGCATCAAAGCTTTTCCTTTGGCTGTGAGGTCTTTATAGATGGACTCGATCTCTGACTGGTACTGCTGGGTCCGCTCCTCTGTCGTCTGCGTCTCTACTGAGAACAACATGTTGCCCACCCTAAGATACAGAAACACACAAGACAGACTATTCACTAATTAGACGTCACTTGGGCTTCTTCGCTCATCATGATCCAAATGAACTGGAAAGCTTCAGCACAAGAGAAGACATGAAAACTAAATTGTCATTGTCATGTTTTCACCCCTGTCCTTTGGTCTGTTGATCAATTTTTTTGACATCAAAACCAATTTCCAGGGGAATGATTCATGGATCTTGATGAAAAAAGGCCTGTTTATGGGAATAATGTGTGGAATTTGGAGCAGATCTGCATTAAAATCTGGACCTGGTAGATTAATATGTAGTTTCCTAAGTGGATTGTTGGTCCTCTGGGGAAGCTTAGTTGTTTGCTGCAATAATAAGTTTAAATTCAACAGATTTTCTTCAGCTTAGTGTTGAAGAACGTGTGTAAAACTATAGAATCTCACGCTAACATATGAATAAAAGACGAATCTTGCCTGTCTCCGGTGATGGTGATGGTAAAACCGTCGTACTCCTTCCCAGCATCCTTCATGCTCGGGACCTTGGAGTTGACTGTGAAGCCATCTCTGGTTTTACTGTTGAACTGCTTCAGAAAACAAACACAAACACACACACACATGACCTTCCTGGGTTTTGGATGCTGAACGGCGGGGGAGATACCGAGGTTTTGCAATATAGAGGTGCAAATAAAGATTAGATATAAATCTGAGACTAAATCTATTGCATCTTCAGTTCATTTACTCTCGCTAACGTTATTTGTGTTCTTCTCCTCCTCTTTACCTTCATTATGGGCAGAAGATCTTCTACTTTGTTGACATTTTCAAGAGCCTGTCGGACTTCTAGTAAACCTCTGGGGTTGTACGCCCTGGGAGACATTATAAAACACACACTTGTTAAAAAGAAGCAGCAAAAACACAAACGTCAGACACAACAAACATTCACACACATTTGCACTTTCCTGCAAAATGAATAAAGCCCAGAGGACAGAATGATTTACATAATGCTGCGTCGTAGGAAGTGTATTAACATCAAGGCAGTGAAATCACAGGGTTCAGGCTCGGCTGATTTGTCGTAGCATTTGAGTTCATGTATTTTTCAGTGAAGGAAAGGAAAGAGGTTGAGCTGTAATTCACCCGTGGTACACCAGTATTCTGTCTTTGATAAAGTCCAGGATGTTGTCGAAGTAAGCCAGGTATCGGATGTTGATAATCTGTCCCCTGAGGAAAAAAGGAGATCAAAGGGCAAATTTAAACATAATAGCAGGAGTCAACTTGTCGGAAACAAGGCGACAGGAAGTGAAAATCTGAATGTTAAACACATATTTTTGGACTAAAACGATGAGAGTCTAGGAGGCGAGGAAATTCCAGTCACTCGAGGGACTCATGAGTGTGTGAACACGTCCTCGGGGTCTCAGCTCGTTACCTGATGAGATTGATATGATTGTTGAAGCCTCGACTGAGACTCCTGGCTGGCATCTGGTCTAACCACAAAACTGGCTGGTCTGGATCTGCGATCCTACGAACACAGAGAGAAGCCCGTTGGAGTTAGTCACAGGGAAATTCAATAGGTACAAGGTTCACTTTGTTCTTTTTCTATGATGCTATGATGAAACTGTGGGAGTGAATTTAGAGATTAACTCCCCAGTTAATAAATTTAACTTTTCTGGTTCTCACAAAGTAAAACCAGATTAAAATGGCTGAACTCTAGAATAATTTATAACTTTTTTCTGGAAAGTCGGAGCACGAGGAACTGGTAACAATCATAAATGAACATTTGTATTTATCCCTAAATCCCTCAGGGTTATTTCCTGGAGACATTAACGATTTAACAGTTGCTCCTGAACGTCTCCTGGAATATGTAGACACACATTTTTATGTGTATTGGTAATAGCTCATCTGGCCAAACCACAGTCACACTACTACTTTAACAGTAATATAATACTAAAACGTCTGTTATTTTGAAGTCAGTAAAATATATCGGTTGTCGCTGTTTTAAACTGTCAATTTACATCAGTCTATAAAGTTTATTACAACACTTGTTATTTAAAGTAATTTGCCCTTTTCTCTCCAATAATTCTGACCTCCTGAAAAACGTAGAGACCAACAGAATGAATCCGTTCACGTTAAATAGTTTTGTTTTCAGTTGCTCCCTCTCACCTTCTCCATTTAACAGCTATATCGAACATGTCTCTCCACTGCATCTGCCTGGTCTTGCCGTTGACTCGCACTTTGGAGTTGCTCCATGTTCGATGCATGGCCTGCATGACCTCCAGCGTAGCCAAACCCATGGCTGAAAAAAGATGTACATTATTTATTCACCCCGGTTATTAAAACCTAAATGATCTTTATGAGCTGCAGCATTTGTGCCTGGTACCTCTGTGTATCCGCCTGTTCGGTAGGAAACCAGGAGTGTCATATTGCATTAGCGCCCCCAGATGGTCGGCCGTGCATATCAGCTTCTGAACTTCACTGCTGTAGCTGTCAAAGTTCTGCGGCAGCACGTCCCTGCAAACCACAGAGAGAAGAGGAGGACACCGAGGATGAGCTTCATCAGAGCTTTCATGAGGAGTGGGCAGATTTTTTTAACTGCGGCTACCTGTCAAACTTCTGAAACGTGTTTATGAGACCAGAGAAACTATTTTCATTTTGCTGACAGAGGCATAAGAACATTTGAGCTTTAAAGTCATGTGGAAAGACCGCAGGTGTTTGCTTTCAACCACAAAACACTGACTGCCTCGGCGCTGAGCTCAGACCAACTGCTACTAACTGCAGCTCAAGACATTTCGGTGGTGATGGAACCAGATTTAGCAGATTTCCTCCAGACGACACACTGGAGGTGAAGTGAAGGGCAAACTGTAGGATTTTTAACAACAGGGATAAGAATAAAAACCAGTGTATTGCTCTGTTAAACCGTTATTGATCCAACCTACTTGATATGTGGCTGCAGGCCGGGCTGCTCTTCGTAGTCTTCTATTAGAAAAGGCAGATTCTTGGCCCAGTGGTTCTTGAAGTTTCCTGGTAAATCCTGGTCCACGTTGTATTCGGCCACTGGGATGTCCAGGTGGGAGTGCAGGTAGCGAGAGTACTCTGGTGGAAAAACAAAAAGCAAAGCAGAGGGAGAACATAAGACATCACCTAAAATAACTACCACCAGGGGTTTCTTGTTGTTTATTTGTGTGTGTGAGGGAAACACAGACCTCTGAGGTATTTCACTTTGAGGTATTCGGAGCTGGCCTTCTGTCCCAGCAGAGGATCGTTCAGCATGACTTTAGTCTGAGCTTTGATGCCCTCGTAGAACTGCCCCATGGCCACGTGACTCAACCCCTTCATGTACTGACACACCTCGTTGTAGGGCTCCAACTGAAGACACCGCTGAAGAATCACAGAACAGGAGGAGAACATGAGGAGTGAACTGTGCATCTGTTGTTGGAATTATAGGTGTTTTGTGTAGCTTAAAGTGCAGTTTGGATGAGTCATGTGATTCCTCTACCTTGAAGTTGCCTATGGCCTCCTGCAGGGAGCCGTGGTGGTAGAGCATCATGCCTCGGAGCTGGAGAGACTGGATGTGGTTCTGGTTCAACATGAGGGCTTTCTGGAAACTCTCCATAGCTGACTCAAAATCCCCCAGCTCCCTGAAAAGAGGAAGAAGACACCAAGTGCAAAGGGTTGAAATATTGTTAGTAGAGCAGGAAAGGTGGGGGACTTTCATATTCCTAAATAAAAAGGACAAACTGTTTTATTATTGTTTGAAATCAAGAAACAACACCACTGCTGTACCTGTAGGCCTGTCCTAGGCTCTTATAGGCATCTATGAAGTCAGGCTTGAACTTCAGCGCCTCTTTGAACGTCTCGATGGCTTCCTGATGAGAGAAAACACAGCAACCTTTCACACACTGCCGACACAAAAAGGAAACCGCAACCAGGAACATGTAGATAGAGGGTAAGCTGTGACTCAGCAGGTCGTTCGGACCTTTTTTAGAACAGACTGCAAACTCTTTACACACAGCAGCATCAAAGATAGAAACAAGTATGACCATGTGAGCCCTGCTTTCATGAAGAGAACAAACAAAAGGACTCTACCGACAAAGAGCAGATTCACAGTTTGTGCTGATAAAATGTTGATTGTGCAAGGACGTCTTTGACATCTAATGACATGACAGGAGAAAGATATAAGAGAATCTTGTGGTCCTTTCTTCAGAGGACAGATTAAAAAAAGGTTGGTGCTACAAATACAAACTTGTTATTTTAATAATCAAACTAAAAAGCAGTATTAGTCCAAGTTTTGTGAGGAAATGAAGACATTTAAAAAATCAATGAGCCACTGAAGAGCTCACCTTGAGCATGCCTCTGTGGAAGAAGGTGAGGCCCTTATAGAGCATGGCGATGGGCTGATTCTTCTTCAGCTCTAAAGACTGCTGGAAGTCCTCCATAGCTGCCACGTAGTCCTGGTGGGAAAGTGTAACACAGCGTCAGCACACAGATGTAAATGTTCACAAACATGCACATGGATGGAGTTTAATCCCCAAACCTCTGAGATGAAAAGCAGCGTTCCTCTGTGTCTGTAGAGGCGAGCGGACGGCTGCAGCTGGATGGCTTTGGTCAGATCCCCCAGAGCCTCAGTGATCCGACCCAGAGGAGACAGGATCTAAAGACACATACACACAATTCAACACGCATTATGGTAATGTAGGCTGAGTAAATATTAAACATCATGTCCAAGGTATTGCCAGCAAGGACGTGGACCGGCTCCAGTATGTCCAGAACTCAGCTGCCAGGGTTCTCACCCTGACGGAGCCCTGGCAGCACATCACCCCCACCCTCATCCATCTTCCTGTCAAGTTCTGCATCCTTTACAAAATCTTCCTCCTCACCGATAAAATCCCTACATGGCCCACAGTTCCCCTCTGACGGTCTACTGGTCTACCCACCACCCCTCGTACAACCCTGAGGGAACAATGGAGACTTGGACTTCAAGCTGTGCACAATCCATTCACATGAAGCAACATAGTTTCTGCTGTTTAATTAGAAAATCAAATCAGTTTAATGGTTTTATCAGCTTCATTAAATCCATCGATGCAAAGAGCTGATGACTGTAAAGGGTGTTGTGTCAATTAAAAACTCCACTGGAGCATTCAAAGAACCTTTGTATGATATTGGAAGAACTTCAGAGGAAGTTTTGGCACCAGAGCTCTGAACGGCTCTTACCTCGGCTCTCTGCTCGTAGACTTCTGGCCAGTTTGGCTCCAGCGTGATGACTCTGTTGAGCTCGTACAAAGCCAAGTCAGCATTCTTTATGTCCTGGCAAAGGGACAGAGCGAAGGCAGTTATATTGTGTTGGTATAATGTTTATGTGCATATATATATATATCCCTTAATTTTGAGACAAATAAAACTAAACGCATTAACATAAAAACCTTCCTATGCCGCCAAATAAAGTTGTGGGCTTCAGAAAATGAGTAGAATTGTTTTTTAATCAGTTTTTAAATTGACCATTTTGGCACAAAACTAAACAAGACTAGGAAAATGAATTAAATTCAAACAATATAAAGACACAAACAGGATAGATTAATAAGTATGAGTTCACTGCTATGAATAATCTAAAGACCTTTACTATATATACTATATATATTTTGAAGCAACTCACCTGTAGACTTTTCTTTCCATAAGCTATCCCTCTCCCATAAATGGCACTGACCAGCTCCGGGTCACCCTGTGTGAAAGACATTAATCATTAAGAAGATGTTACTGGTTTTAACCCATCGACTGTAAATAAAGATGGACGGCACATCTCCACTTCCTCCCACTAGCCAGAAATGAAGCCAAAAGATCCCTGACACGATCTCTGCCATCTGGCACCGATTAAGTAATTTGGAGCTGGAGTCTGTGCAGAGGCGATTAAGGGATGGAATCATGGTACCGAGGTATTTATAGCATCAAACAACTCATTAAAATCAAACTTGAACCCTTGAAACAAAGGGTCAGTGTGACGAGAACTACCTTAAATGACAGAAACCATCTTTGTAGACAATTATTTGACAAGTCCTTTGACTTTTTAGTACTAATACTACAGCCAGCCTCACAGACGTCCATCTTTATATACAGTCTTTGATTTGAGCCCACAGAAACAGAGTTGTTACAGAGTTGTAGTAACTGGATGCAGACGCACCTGTAGGAGGAGGGAGAAATGTTTGATGGCTTCATCATAAAGACCGTTGCCGATCAGCACGTAGCCTATAGCTGCAACGAGAGGACAGATGATGATGATGAAATCAAATTATTCAGTTCAGCATAAATAGTTTCTGATGCATTCTGTGTGATCAACTTTCTAACTTACCAAGTTCTTCATTCGTGTTGTGGTTCACTACAGGGAAGGGGATTTTTTTCTGCTCTATAAACAACTTGGCCTGGTTCTGTGAAAAAAAAAAAAAACAACATCAGGGGACAGCACAGGAAGGAAACTACACAACTGTCACTGTGACAAAGTGAAGATAAACACATTACAACACAAAGGCTCAAGGCTCTTTGAAAGAAACATTTATCAAGGACATTTCTTCAAGGTGAAAGGATTTTAAATGAGCTTTTCAGCGTCTCTCAAGGTTACACCGAGCAATGTGTTTACCATTACAGGATGCAAATGTTGCCGTGGCAGCATTTGGGGTTTTGTGTAGATGATCAGATAGCACAAGCAGAACAAGTAACAGTAGCTAAATCATCAAAACGACAAACTCAGGCACTGGGACACAGTCAAATGTCCGAGGTCTGTTTCTCTTTTCCACACTTATGCTGCTTAACTTCAACTTCATCCAGAAATATTCACTTTCAGGCTTTGAAATATGATTCGACTTGACGTCCAGTGCTTCTACAAGTGCAACAAACTCCTGATCACACAAAACGACAGATGCTGCAAGTCTGAGGTGCAGCAGAGCTGAAACCTCCACCGGTGAAGCAATATTTTTCAGCTTGGATTAAAACATTTTTTAACGTATTCATCTCTAACATACGGTGTCGCTTGATTTGCAAGTGTGAGTGTGAGTGTGAGTGTGAGTGTGTTTATGTGTATGCGTGAGTGTAAGTGTGAGTGGGTGTGTGTTCTCACCAGGATTTTCTCGGCATTAAGTGAGAAGACTGACTCGCAGGGCGGGTTGCTTCCTTCCTCACAGTCTGGGTCTTCCAACTGTAAGATTGATGACTCTGAAAGACAAATGTTCACAACACAATCTTTACTTAATGCACTTCAGACCGTTGTATGAGAATGGATTTGTACTTTTTCAAACAAAAAGGGAAGTTACTAACTTCTCCCATCCTGTCAAATAACTGGTTTTCAAAGTTGCATTCAAATTTGAGGGTAAACATGTTTGTAACACAGAGAAAACCATTGCAATCATAACATCATGTCTCTTAATTTATCTGATGTAAAACGTAGGACATCGGCTAATCAGTAGATTCTTCACTGACTCTTTTACAGTGAGGTTTTTATCTACCAGCTTTTGAAAAACCCAACCTTTTTAGTTTCACATCAGATATGATAAATGGTATCAGCCGACCGTCGTGTTTGAGACGCTGCAACCAGATCACAAAGCGGATGAACTGATCATCAAACAGGTTCCACTCGGGTGCAAACATGCAAGAAGTAGAGGTACTGTGGAATTTTACCGAATCCGAATATCTCTGCATTTCAACACACATTCATTCGACCACGGAGCAGCAGATCAGCTGCAGCACGTCCGCCTGTACAAACAGTTCTTTCACCGAAATGCAACGACACAGGGAGCCATAAAAACTGGGATATAACAGAAGCTACAGCTCTGTGCATAATTAATACCCAGTTGGCAGTTTATTAGGAACACTAAGCAGAAATGAATGAAGTCTAATCCTGCAATAAATCCTCCTTTCATGGAGGTTGTAACTGCAGTTTCTGCTGAGGCTGTTTTTAGAGAGGTGGTGATTCATCTTTATGGATTGTGTATGAGGTCAGATATCTGTCATTCTGTGTGAGCACCATAAACTTAATCCTCTGATCCATTATCATACATTTTAACCACCATTATATTTGTATAATAACAAATGGACATTATAAAGGATTCTTTGCAGTACTGTTGAATTGTATTACACAGATAAGTTATTATTATTTAGCCTGTCCTCATTGATAAGCCAAATAACTGTAACTCCTCCTAAAACCAGATAAGGAGACACAAACACCTGTCAGCGCAACATGTGTCAACACAAGAGTGACTTAATAATGCAACACAATTCAACAGCACCATAATTTATCCTACAATGATAAATGAGCATTATAACCTTGGTGAATAGAGGATTTATTGCAGGACTGTTGCACTAGCATAGCATTCCTAAGCAGGGTGCTACTAATACCTGTGTGTGTGTGTGTGTGTGTGTGTATGTGGGTGTGTGTGTATATGTGGGTGTGTGTATGTGGGTGTGTGCGTGTAGAATTCACACACAATTGCATGTTTTTTGACAGGAGTTTGGTCTAAATCTCTCCAGAGAAGCTCTAATAAACCTCAATGTGGATGTTTTCTTCAATGTTACACTCAAATTAAAATAATCTCCATTTTCTCTGTCTTCCACTCTTGCTTTAAAATCCAGTTTAGCCTCTAATAGAGTGAGAGCACGAGCTGATCTCCTGTGCTCTGTCACCGCTTGTTGACATTCATTAGCTGTTATTAGCCTAGCTAGCCAGCGTTAGCTCGGGGCTAAGCTAGCCGGGAGGCTCCGCGGCAGTGCCGGGGAGGACGTGGCGAAGTGGCGGCGACGCAGAGGCACTTTACCGCAGTCGGAGGCGTACTCCTCCCACTCGGACAGCGAGCTGCAGCCCTGCCGGTGGAGCTCGTTGTTGAACAGCGTCAGGGCGGAGAAGTGCTCGGTGGAGACGGAGGCGCGGCTCAGGCACAGCAGCGAGAGGACGAGCACCGCGGCGGCCCGGCTACCGGGGGCCATGTTGCTCATGTGTGACGCCACCGAGCGGAAGCTTCCGCAGATCCACCTCCGCAGCCGGACTACACGTCCCGGCATGCTGTGCGGCTGTCAGACCGGTCTCACACGTCACATTAATGAATACAACTGTTCCCGCTTGAACCTTTCAGATTAAAACCGAAAGTTCACAACTGTCATATTCTACAGGTGTAAAATACTGCGGATGTATAATTTGGTCTGGTACAAACAATAAAGAACTGAAGTCTATCCTTCACTAACATTTAGTTTGTACTTCTTCTACTACTACTATTTCTACTACTACAACTATCACTACCATAACAACTATTACTACTATTACTACATCATCAACAACTACTACTATTACTACATCAACTATTACTACTACTACAACTACTACTTCTACTATCACTACCATAACAACTACTACTACTATTACTACATCATCAACAACTACTACTATTACTACATCTACTTCAAATACTGCTACTGCTATACAACTTCATCAACAACAACCTATACTTCTACTATTAATATAACAACAAAAACAACTGCTGCTGCTATTGTGAATTTCCTCTATGGAGTGTCAATGAAGGTACATCTTATCTTATCTTATCTTATTTTATCTTATTTCATTTTATTAAAAGTGCTGCACAAACTAAAGCGTGTTTCATATAACATATCTTCTAATAATTTGGTCTGGTACAAACATAACCACTTGGAGAACTGAAGTCTATCCTTCACTAACATTTAGTTTGTACATCTACTACTACTACTACTACTACTACTACTACCACTACTTCTACTACTACTACCACTACTTCTACTATCACTACCATAACAACTACTACTACTATTACTACATCATCAACAACAACTACTACTATTACTACATCAACTATTACTACTACTACTACTACTACTACTAATATTACCACATCATCAACAACAACTACTACTATTACTACATCTACTTCAAATACTGCTACTGCTATAAACTTCATCAACAACAACCTATACTTATACTATTAATATAACAACAAAAACAACTGCTGCAGTGGATATTTATTAGAGGATATGTTATATGAAACATAACATATCCTCTAATAAATATCCACTGGGAAAAATACATTGCACAGGATGTACATGAACATGAATATTTGAACAATAAAAAAATTCTCAGCCCCTCACATGTTGACAAATCCGTTTTTTTTATGTTGAAGGCGGGGGCTGTAAGCAGCCACCTTACTTCCGGTGGCACAGTGTCCCCAGCTAGCATCTCCTCGAGTCGGTTTCCAGAGGAGATGATGGATAAACGCGTGTTTAGATGTGTTGAATGTAACGAGGGGGCGACGGAGCTGCACCGGGATTACAGCAACGGCATCCTGAAGATCACCATCTGTGTACGTTCACGATTCACGCGTCAAACCTCAGTGCAGCTACAGGTTGTAACCTCGATGCTACTAGCTAGCGATGCTACTAGCTACGTCATTTAGTTGATTTATTCAATGTCACAGTTTATTTACTGTTGTCACGTGTCGTCGTTGTGTTTGGAATCAGGACTGTTTGTTTATAGTATATAAGTTTGAGCATAAGAACTGACAATCAAACGTTTATTCGAAATAACAAACGAAATATTAGCATCGTCCCTTTAATCAGCTAATTAGCATTAACCCCAAACAACAACATACGTCACAGGATGGTCATAAGTAAGGACGTTTTATTTATGAAGCACCTTTTTAATGTGCTGTTAACATTAAGATAAAAAACAGGAAGTAGCACAAACAATAGAAGAATAAAAAACTGCACAGAGGACAAGTAAAAACAATGGAACCACAAGGACTAGACCAAGTTAAGATACTGACGAAGTAGTACGTGTTTAAAAACTTCTTAAAACTGTTGACAGATTGTATTTTGTATAACTAAGTGAGGACTGTAATAGTAACATAATTGTGTGTGTGTGTGTGTGTGTGTGTGTGTGTGTGTGTGTGTGTGTGTGTGTGTCTCTCTCTCTGTCTCCAGGAGTCCTGCCAAAAGCCAGTGGACAAGTACATCGAGTACGACCCGGTCATCATCTTGATTGATGCCATCTTGTGCAAGACGCAGGCGTTCAGACACATTTTGTTCAACACAAGCTTGGATGTAAGTGACCTCATCTACATTCACGTCCCTTTAAATCCACGGACATGTTGAGCTCCAGGCTGTTGTCGACTCCTACTTCATCAACTCGATACAAGAGCCCGATCGATATGGATTTTCAGGGGCCGATGCCGACAGCTGTATTAGGGAGTTAAATATTCCCGACATGTATATCCAGATCACAAGTGTGTCTCTTCAGGTCGTGTTTGTGCCTCTTTCTCCCTCCATCTTTCTAGATTCACTGGAAGTTGTGTGTGTTCTGCCTGCTGTGTGAGGCGTACCTCCGGTGGTCTCTGCTCCACGGCTCCGAGCAGAGCAGTGACCCCGCCGACATCATACGCTACACCAAGGAGTGGGAGTTCTACCGCCTGTTTGGATTGGCCGCCCTCGGTAAGATGATCCTACGCGTGCTGTGAAATCACCAGTGTATTTCTTTAATTTCACTGGTATCGTCTCTAACTATCTATTAATCTAAAAATTTGTTTAGTGTATAAAATATCAGAAGATGAAAAATGACCCGTCACAATCAGGCGGAGCCATTTTCAGATTGCTTGTTTGAATCTACAAAATAAAAGCAGGGATTCATTATGTTTAAGAAGCTGAAATCAGAGAATGTTTTAACAAAAACAATGATCAAATTACGATTAAGTGGCCTTAAGGAAAAGGAATGATGAATACTTGCTTGTTGGATTACAGAGCAAACACATTGACACAGAGCGACTCTTGTTGATGCAACAATTTGATCTTTGTTGTACTGTGAAGTCAGTCAGTGACTTGTCTTTCTGTGGCTCCCGTAGAGCTGTCAGCGTTCTGCGGCAGCGTGCTGCTGTTCCTCTGGGCGGTGGTGGCTCGTCTGCAGGGCGGGAACCTGGAGCTGCGCCTGCTCGTCCGAGCTCTGCTGCTCTCCTGCTACGGGAAGGTCCTCCTCATCCCTGCCGTCATCTGGGAGCACGACTTCTCCCCGCTCTGCCTTGGCCTCATCAAACTGTTTGTGCTCACTTCAAACTCGCAGGCTATCAGAGGTAGGAGAACACATCTGTCTGAAGCCGTATGACAGAAACACAGCCTCTCACTTACATCCAGCAGAGTTCGCCACATGAATCAGCTCTTTGTGAGCAACAAACAATGAGATGCTGTGGAGTGATTTATGCTGTACTGTGCTGATGAGGCGTTTCTCCATCCAACCATCCATCAAATAAGATATTCAGATAATTCAGATTTTATATGTAAAAGATGTGATTTCTTTAAGTCTTTAACATCCTTTTCTCTTTTCTTCTGCAGTGATCCTGAACAGCAGCAGACGTCTGTCACTGATGGCTGTGTGCTTAGGCGTGCTGTCAGAGACCTGCGTGGCTCAGGCCTGTAAAAAGCATCCATGGAGCATCCAGGAGATGTTGACAGACTTAGACTGAAGTCACTTATCTCAGGGAAAGGACACGTGATCGTGGACGTCCACCTGTGACAGAGTGAGGCAGTTTTTAACAAACCTTCAGCATCGGTTCCTCTGAAGCAGAGACGGATGCAAAGGCCTTAATGACGTGGCTACAGGTTGAAACTGCTCAGTGGGAGATGAAGAGCAGCAGAACATATTTATTTCTCAGGATACATGGATTGCGGATATTTAAACCGGCAAACTGAAAAGGTGCTGAATCCTTAATCTTGTTTTTTAATTTTAGTTTTTCAACTGGACAATGAATGATGTCAAGATTCCAGTGTGTTTGTTTTGTATTACTTTATGTGGACAGCCGTGGGGAGGAGCTACGACATGAGGAGCAGCCCATGATCTACATTACTGTTAAACATGCTCTAATTCCTGGGTCACACAAACACAGAGTCTGAGGTTGCAAATGGACGATAACTAGTTCCCTGTGTGGACAGGACGCTCTTCACATTCTTTAGCTCATTGGTGAAATTCTCACATTCACTCACACACACACAAGATAAATGTTGATTCACAGGGTTAGTAAAGAAAACCTGTTGATATTTGTCTTATTTACTTTTGTAACTGAGCTAATGAGCCAAAACAAACACTAGAATGGACACACAACAGCAAGCAAATAAGAATTAAGCCAAAAGTGTAAACATAGGTAAAACCACTCCAAGCGGCACACGCAACAAATCCTCACGTTTGACAACTGACTATAAATATTCGATTAGAATCTTACCAGACGTCTGATTTACAATTAATCGTGACGAAACATGTTGATTAGCTTCAAACTTCTCCAGTTCTCCACCCACTGTCCCTGGAATGTGGATCACGTGTCTGTCCACAGAACAAATGTTCAGTCAGTGAAACAAACGTCCGAAGCACAAAGTGTCTGTGGAATGAGGAGAATTTACTCACTTCAGCTGGAATGTGACAGCTGAGCTTGTCTCGACTCCCAGACGTCTCTGCAGGAGTCGTGGTGTTGTTGTGAACTGAGGCACATGTGACGAGAGGCAGAATTTCTACCGGACAAGAACATCTGTTGCTGCTGATGGAGATGAATGGAAGAGACATTCAGTGGAATCTGCTGCAGGCATCGTGAATGTATCATTAACTCTGACACTTTGTCCCAACGACCAAAAACTAATGCACTGTTCTATCGCTGCTGTAGATTGTGAGAGAGTCTTGTCCTTCATCCCCTGAAGGGACACAGAGAGAATTATTACTAATGACTATTACCTCACAATGCTGTTCCTCTTCCCTTCCTTCTGAACCAACGCCTACAGGCCGGAGTGTCAGAGAGTTTATTTGCATTCCCTCGCAATATGTTTTGCATTCGCTTTAATAATTGTCTTTGTCCTCACCCTCCGAGCTGAAGCGTTTGTATTTCGGCTCAGCTTCTCCGAGTGCGACGCCCCAGTACGGATCAGCTAATTCAAGTTTTATCTGAACTGGGCAGTTAGTCTGCAGATACAGTCTATGGAGCCCCTGAAGGGTCAAATGTCTAACTGGGACCCTTCGGTGGTTCAGTGCCCTAAAGTCAGAAAGCTGTGCTGAAAGAATTACATCCTCTTAAACTGACTTTTAAATAAAAGAGGCTGCCAGTCTTTCAGTTCTACATGTGAATTATACCTTAATAATAAGGTTGTTTTGCAGAGAACCAGATCATTTTGTATTTTTTTACTTTGTTTTTTCAAATGTGCAGAGAGATATGATATTGAAATAGCTGTGGCTTTCTGTCAAAGACCAGCCCTCGACATTTGGGTGCGACATGTGTTCCTGTGATGAATTATGTAAAACCGACTGCACAGTCCGCAGAGAAACAGATTAATGTTGCAGCATCTGCAGCCGGAACCGTCTGTTATACACTAGATATGAAAGGAGAAAATAAAATGTTTGCACTTTAACACAGTTGCTCAGGGTTGTGATGTGATTTTGTGCATGTGTGTGTTTGCGTGTGCTGCCTCTGCATATGGATACATGTTATTACAGGCCTGTGAATAGTTGAGGATACAGCACATGAACGTGGAATGTGTCCTCGCCCTGGGTGGATCTGTAACCGAGTCTCTGTGGAAATCAACATCTTCTCATTGAGGAAAAACAAAGATCTAAAGCTTGGATTCGTTAAATCGATGCACAAGTGTAAATAAAACATGAGAATTATGTTTTGTGTTATCAGCAGTGTTTTTTTTTCTGCAGTGTTGTGATTTGTCTGTGTGAACAAAACTGCTGAGAGAGTTTCTGAATGTGGAGTCTGGAAAGTGTTGTTCAATTACTGTGGCATGCAGCGGTTTAATCCGAGTCTAATCAGATTACAGCTACAGCCATTTACCTGCAGGTCTGGAGGATAAAGCCAACATGAAGTCAGTTTGCCCTCCATGCACATAGTGAATGGGCTGATTTAAAACACAGACTGGAGACCGAAGTTTTAACTTTTCATTTGATAATCCATCAGTGTTCCCGAATAGAAATAGCAAGATCTGAAATGAAGAGTGAAACTAGATTGATACGTCTACCAAGGTTTTCTCCTCAAATTGAATTATTGAATTATTGAATTATGAATGAATTATTCCCTGAGATAATGAAAATGTTTCACGTCCAATCCTTCCAAGTTTCATGGTAATAGGTCGAGTAGTTTTTCTGTAATCTTGCTTGAACACGTAAACCTTCTCTGTTGGAGCTAATAAAAATGTTGATTTTAAAAAGGATGTAATATCCGGCAGAGATAATCCCAACGTGTCAACACTGTCGTCATTAACACGCACACCCCTCCAATTAGATTAATCTGCGTTGATTAACAAGTGCTCATGAAGAACGTATTGAAAGCTGTTCTGGGTGCAGCTGCACTCACGACGTATGAACATTTTAATAACATGTTGCACAGTAACAAGAGGAAAGAAACACGTGAGTCCCCACCTCAGTGGAATCAGTGGAATGAACAGAACAAGCCAAAGGAAGCAGACGGACGCTGAGACGTCAGATTTACTGAGAAAAACACAGAACTAAATATCAAACTGTCGCTTTCAGCCTGAAAAACAGTTTTCGTACATGTTGCTCTGAGGGACGAGCGTCACAGTCCAGCTCTGATGTGGCATCTGTCCCCTGTGGAGAGAGTGAGAGCACCTTGGATTTGCTCGCTCGGTCAAGATTATGTTAATCTGCTCTAATCTGCCGACAGACGCTCGGACAGGCAGGACGAGACCAGAGCTCAGAGCAGAGAGAGGCAACATGGGATTCCAGTCATGCACATGAAGGAGTGACGGCCTCTGTACACAGAGAATAATGTACACGTACAACAGGCTGAGAGGAGAACAACAGAAGTGATAATGTTCATCAGTCGTCTGCTCAACTGGTTTATCACGTTCTGAGAAACACATTTCTGACTTCTGCAGCTGCCACACTCTGAATATTTCAAATCTGATCATCTCAGTGGAGAAAACCAGCAGAAAACATGCTGCACATATGTGTAGATACGATAGTTGCTTGACCCATTTCTTCGGTCTCTCTGGGAGGTTTGTGAGAGTCTGTGGATATGAAAACATAAACAGTTTTATCTCAGCGCGAGGAGATGCTACTTCAAAGCCTCCCCATCCTGCTGCTGCCGCGGAGATGATCAATTAAAGCGGAACTGCACCAGTGTGGCAGCGGCTCTGCTGCAAAATGCAGATCGGTGCATTTACATGCAGGTCAGAGTGAGATGCATTCAGGAGAGAAAGAAGTAGGGCAGCAGAGAGAGGAGGAAGAAGAGGGAGAGAGAGTCGAGTCTTTCAGGGTTTGAATGTGTCTGTGAGAGGATGAAGAGGATAGTTAATATTAATGTTTTATATTTTAACTCCTGTCTGTTTGTTTGTCTGTTGGATTTCCACGAAACTCGGGTCAAGAATAAACCCGTTAAATTTCAGCAGTTTTCAGACAATGGTTGGATTCAGGAATCTTTTTTCAACGTGAGATAACAAGATGAAGATTTTACTGTCAAAACCGATATATTTTTGTAAATGTGAGGTTTAAGCAAGTCGGTTGTTGGAGACGTGCAAAGAAAACAAACCTCAGAGACCGACTCTTGAGCTGATTTAAGCTTCATTTCCTTCCAGTTTCACTCATTTCTACCAAAATAGTTCAGTTTCTATTCCACAAAAACACAAACTCCAGACCTGAGAAGTATGGAACCACTTTATTAAATTAATATCAGGATAATAACTATGAGAGGAAAGCATTGAGACTATATTGTCCAAAGAAACAGTAGTAAGGTCGTTCAGGGGTTAAAGAGCAGGAGTCATGAGGGATGACAACAACACAGGCTTCACACAATGTTTGTCTATACAACACAAAATACATCAAAACCTTTTGTCGCTATACGGACTTAATGAATGCATATAAATATGAAGCCACACATTGCAGATATTCAAAGCTGGATGTTAACGTGTATATTCTGTACGTCAATGCTGGTAAACGGCTGCAAAAAGCATCTGTTAGCGTCTGTTGTACGTTTCACGGCTGATTTAACAGAAATCTCCTCACGGGACAGTTTAATTCAGCTGGAGAACAAACTGGTGTTTCAACTAAATGTGTTTTTAAACATTTGAGGCTTTTTCATGGAAGCAAATCAAGTTCTTCATGCAGCAGAAACACGACAGATCAACACGTTACAGGGATGAACCTCCTCCCCGACACCCACTCGTTAAACATCATCAACTTTGATTAAGTGTCTCCATTTGCTATTTTTGGTGCAGCCACTTCCACAACCCTCACATTTCCCAGAATGCATCCCTACAACCACGAGAGCACGGCTGTGTACACACACTGCAGCGCCTGCGTGTCTGTGGTTGAGATGCATCCTGGTCCATCGAGGCCACTCCAGTAGAAAACATGTCTCCATGTGATTGTTCGGCTCTAGAGAGAAGCCCTCGCTTTTTGATTTGGAGAAACTCGCACTGAAAGTTTGACCTTTAAGAGAAAAAAATGAAAGGTGGGACATGACATCATTTACATCTGTACAGTTATTGATGTTAAATAATACGACACGACCGAATAATATAAAATCACATTACAATGATTTAAGAAGTTTCTCGTCCCAACAACACAAACCACACTTTGCCACAGGTTTGTCCTGAGAAGGCGTCACCACGTTACACATCCAACGACTTCGTGAAAAGAGAGGTGTTTGTTTCAAAAGTAGAAAATACACAATATTCAACTGCTAACGTGTACGACACTGGGTGCAGTTTGCTGGTGTTGGTGAAAAGCACCGTTCAAACTGGTCGGTGCTGGATTCAGTTACAGTCGTGTTCCTGTACAAGAGGCACAGTGTGCCTGTGTGATGAAGAAGAGGAGCGGGACGCTGTCGGTTTTTGGGGGATTGAACACGAAACAGCCACAAATGAAACAAGTGCAAAGCTGAACGAGTGAGGATTTCCACACGGAGCTTATTTTGCAATTGACGTGACGGATTTTAAGGCTGTTGAATATATATATTAATTGAAGACGACAAATAACAGCGGAGACTAAAAAGATCAGAATAAATCTTGTGTGAAGTACGAAGCTGTTATTACTGAACATTTATCCAAATCTGTTTGTGTGGATGAAAATGTCTCTCCTGCTAATTTCTGTATTTATATCAGTCAATATTGATCATTATCAGGATAAATGTAGATAAATGATTGTTTAATTCAAATTTAAAGGCAGATTTCTTTTAAGGAAAAACACAAACTGAGGCCGACTCTTTCTAAAACAGCGAAACGTTTCACAAGTGTGAGGAAGAACATTTACAATTTCTTTGCACAATGCATAAATAACCATTATGTTGATTTATACTGAGCTTTTGTTATATTGCTACTGTAGAAAATGACATTACATTTTCCCTCCCAGCCTTGCTCTTCACTTTTCAGTCTGAGACCTGAAGATTTCTAAAAGGCACTAAATGTGTAGACATCCACTAACAGGCCTGGGTCAAGATTTCCCATCGGTCCGATCGTTTGTGAGCTTTAACAACAGAACAACGTTTTCTGAAACGACCCAAAAGGCCAAATTTGACTGTAAAATATCAGCATCACTCAGATCCAGAAGAAACGTAACGTGTGATTAACTGTGGAAAGAAAAGCTCCATAACAAATAACACACACATTCAATTGAGATGATTATATAATGAAACCATTGATCTCTGTCTGATTGGTTATGTTTTTTGCATTAAGACATTTGCAGACGCATTAAGATTATTATGAACAGGGAAGGTTTTCAGATTAAAAGGTGAGTAAATACGGGAGAAGCAGAAAAAGATCAAACTTGGTAAAGGAATAATTTGACATTTTTGTGAAACATGCTTACTTGTGTCCTTCTGGTTCACACGAGTTGTGTTTGAACTTCGGTTCGTGTACAGATTTAAACACTGAGCTGTTAATTAATGAGCTTTAGTCGTGCCGGTGGAGTTGAAGGGAGCGAGGTGAACTGCTTCCCCTTGTAAACGCTCATTATGCTAAGCTAAGCTAACGAGCTAACCACTGTACAAACATGACGGTGGTATTAACGGTCTCGTACAAATATGTGCATTTCCCACAAACTTCAAACTTTTCCTTTACCAACAGACGCTGTACAGTTACTACACACGAAGCTTTGAGCTCTTTAAGCTGCGACTGTGTTCAAATGAATCTTCTAGACTTTCATACGTCAGTCGGTGAAATCAATGTCACAATAACCGCGTCCTAAGAAATCAAAACATTAGTGTTTCCATGACAACGCTCTGAAGCACAGAGAATAACATGTGTTTAGTGTCGAGCTCCATTCATCAGCTGTCACACGACTCGTGGAGACATTCTTCAACACGTCAGGGATTATGTTGAACTGCACCTTCAAAGTAAAATCAAATGTTTTCCTCTTCAGCAACTTGAACCAAATACATTTCATTTTGAGTTCTGCACTTTCTTTGGTTTGTGTTCCATATGTGCACATGACGTCACGTGATCTAGATCGTAGACTGTGCATAAAGATGGACGACATGACAGCTCACTGAAAGTGGAGCCAAATCATCTTGATCGCCCCCTGGTGGCTTGCTGCAGTATAGGTTATAAACCCTGCCTCCATCTTTCTACCCAGTCTCTGATCTTTACAGACACAACATCAACACATGACTGAAATCAGCTGCTGCTCACCGGAGCTGTGACGGTAACGTGCTACAGATCGAGCCGAGAGTTTAGACATGAAGGAAGACCGGACAGAGCATTCATGTGACGATTAGAAGTTAAGAATATATGCACACACACACATCCAAGTGTCTAGGCCTGTCGTAAGATACATGACGCAGGTCGTCGGCAGAGAAAAAGAGAAGATAGAGTTTAAAGTAAGGCTGTGTTTGTAAATGGAAACACTCCTCAGACTGTACGCAGAGATCCGTGAGGACGACACTGGAATTGTCCAGTTTGTTTTCACTGAACACAAAAAACTCTCCCTGTTACAATCTTGTTAGAGAAAAGAAATGAGTAGAAATGGAAAAGTGGATGTAAGAAAACGCTGAAATAACGTCGCCCTGATGAATCTGAAATGATGTTCAGCCTGCATGTGCTGCTACGGTGAGAATGGTTCAGGATCTTGTAGGATACACAGTTTTATAAAAGCACCCTGTATTGAACTGATATCTGCTACCAGGTTTAGAGCTACAGCTTCGTGTTCGCTCTGCGACATGGACGACAGCAGCGTCCTCACAATCCGACCGAAACACAACTTTTCAAAGTCACTTATGCACTTGTGATTCTCTCCTGTAAGTCTGTTCCAACCATCAAGTGCGAGCTACGAGAGAAGTGGATCAAAGCCAGTCATTTAGATAGAATATATAAATAAAAGCCTCAAAGTTGTGTAGAAAATTGCTCATTTTGTGTAGATGTTTCCTGATTATTACTGGTTATCACTTCCTAACTGGCTGTGTTGAAGAATAATTATAGTTTATCACAACTTGGGTTTTATTTTCATAGTTTTGGCTGCTATTTCTACCGATTATGAGAATATTGCACTCAAAATAATCGCTGAGTTCACAGATCTTGATGAGTACAATGTTATTATTGAGAGAAATAATGGTCATAACTATGAAAAGTAAACATGCCAGTTTGTAATATCCATGACTTATTGCCTGGTCCACTGGGCGGCCACGTTTTTCACCAATGCAAAGCATTTCCAGCATTTTGAACATTTCACATTTTCAGAGCAAACGTCTGCTCCGACTGAAAGGCAAAGAAAGTGAGGACCCCCCCCCCCCCCCCCCCCCCCCGCCCCTTGCAGATCTCCACATCTTTCTCCACTATCGATGTCTGACAACTTCTGCCCTGATGGATTCACCACACACACCCCCCCCCCCCACAGTCTCCATCAACACGTCAACGAGGTCGATCGCAGAGCTCAGAAATCCCCTCCTCTTTATTCACTCCCCAGTTTCAGGGACGTCCAACAGGTAGATGCTGTTCCCTTGTTCCCGGGTAGAGCTGAAGTACAAACTTTCCGTTGAGAGCTATTTATATTATATAATAAATAATAAAACTTTGTTCATATATCTTGGTTATGTAAAAAAACGTTCTGCCAAAAAGGGAGCCTGGCTAGTGGATACAGAAGCAGCAGCAGAGCCGATTATAAAAAGGAATACGTCATATATATATATATTTTGCCTAATTTTGAGTATGCAAAGTCTTTGAAAACAATCCATCTCGACTCCTGAGTGTGTCAGAGGGCGTCAGCGGCGACGGATCGTCAGGACACCGGGCCGCAGGTGAACGTTTCACCGGAGGAGGAGAACGATCACACTGGAGCTGGTGCTTTGTATTTACAGTCTGCTACGGTAAAGAGACACCACGTCTCTGACCAATCGCTCCCTTCTCCAAGGCCAAAAGGTTATTTTAGAGCCGCTCCACTTATCCTCCAGCTTTACTCAGTCCGTTTCCCCCGAAGTGTCTTTCCATCTGCAGAGAGATGCTGCGAATGAGGCCTCAGATGGTGACGTGAAAAGAGTCCCAGCTGTCGTCTTTGCCGATGCCGCTCCCGTTCTTAGCCGCTGCCCCGTCTCCGACCTCCCCGTCCGGCTGCTCCCCGGTGGGGGTGGCGCCAGGCTCCGGGTAATACTCGTCGTCCTCGTCGAAGTAGCCGTTCTCCATCATGCTGAGGCTGGAGGCGGCGCTCAGGTCCTGGCAGCTGCCCTTGTACTCCTGGATGGACTCGTGGAGCGACCACAGCTGGCACAGCAGGGACATGTCCTGCTGACGCAGACCCACCTGGAGCGGGCACAGCAAGCTCCTCATTAACACACATCGCATTCAGCATTTTAAAGTATTTCATTTTAGAATATTAAGTGTTTACTGGGTCTAAACTGCTGCTCCATTAGCGTCACATAAGACAAAGACATGAGGGAAATCCTCACATTGATGAACAATCAAAATAACTGCCGGTTAATCGTCAGCCGATCAAAGCCTGATAATCGTTTCCTCTTAACGGAAGATAAGGTGAAGTAGACGAGTGGAGAATAACCCTGGACACGTTATCTCTCCGACTACAAACAGAGACACTACGTCTCCATCGTCTTTTCCACAGACAAGTGACCTGAGATCAAATCTGACCCGACTATTTGTAGAAGATCAGCTCAGATCTTCCACAAATCCAGATGATTGCACTTTAGACTTTTTCCAGACCCTGTCGTCGTAATT
The DNA here is from genome assembly GCF_009819705.1 of Hippoglossus hippoglossus. NCBI lineage: Eukaryota > Metazoa > Chordata > Actinopteri > Pleuronectiformes > Pleuronectidae > Hippoglossus > Hippoglossus hippoglossus. The sequence goes on from NC_047174.1 coordinate 2,942,752, forward strand.
AAACCGGACATTATGACACCAGATGCACAACATTACAAACTCATGAGTGTCTGCAGGGTTCAAAAGGGGCTTTTCGGCTGCATACCACTGTGCTGACAATGCAGCGTGGGGGGGGGGGGGGGTCACAGCATTGTCTTCCACACAGATCCCACAGGGCGGACATGCGAGTCAGGCCGAGTTCAAACAGCTGTGACTGAGCTTTTAGTTTCTAAAAACACAGCAGACAACTTATCGGACACACTCTCAGTCACACATTAACAGCCACGGAGAAACGAGCCTGGAGTCAAGGTCCTGCAGCCGAAACCACTAAGAGGTTTGAGTTGCATCAACAATCTGACCCTTTCTTATCTAGTAGCTGGAAATGAGTTCGTCCAGGAGCCGTTATAAAAAAGGAGTCGAGCTTGATAACGAGGTCTGGTCCTGATATGAAAATCCCTGCTGCTGGCAGAGGGAGTGAGAAGCAAGTGTCTTATTACTCTGGTTCCATTTAATATAACATAATACTCAGTAAAGTAACTGTGTTTGTATCGCACTGATCTCAACAAGGTGAGAAAGGGATTGAGTAAACTCAAATAAAAGGGTTTTCAATTCAGTTCCGTTTTAAAAGTTAATAAAACCTTTACGTTTATAGAGTTTTATTAGTTTGGCTCGTGTGTCATTACAACAATAAAATAAAAAACGAAGTAGACAGTGAAAGGTTTTTAATTGTGCTTGGCTTTAAAAGGGCTTTAATTTATTTTTGCCTGATCCCTGATCCTGTTTTCTCTTGGGTGGTGTGTGTGTCTCTGTGTGTGTGTGTGTGTGTGTGTGTGTGTGTGTGTGTGTGTGTGTGTGTGTGTGTGTGTGTGTGTGTGTGGGGGGGGGGGGGGGGGGGGGGGGGTTCTTTCTGCCAGACTCCATTTGGAAAAAATCGGTTTTTAACTCCCCACGCTTGCAAGTGTCTTTCTCCAATGGGCAGAATATAAACTTATAAAGTCCGGTGATGTTTGTTGTCTGGTCATTAGAAACCACGAAGTGACAAATGATGCACAGATACATTCTGAGGCTCGTGTGACTGGAATGTCCCGTGTTAGAAAACCGACGAGGGCTGTTAGAGAAAAAGCGAAGATCCCAGTTTGAAAAAGGGGAATTTTCCTCATAAAATAAGCTCCATGTTTAATTATATCTACGCCGAATTTACCAGAAGGGTGTGTGCACGTGTAAAAACCCAAAACTTTAACCACAAGTTAAGGTTAAGTTTGCCTCCGAGCCCTTCGACTTCAGAATACCGCATTTTCCTGAAGGGAGTCTGGGTCGGCTCGCTCACCATCTCCTTCCGCAGCAGCGCCAGCGCAGCGTCCAGGTTCGGCGGCTTGTGGGCCCGCAGGCTGTCGCCGTGGTTCCGGCCCCGGCTCAGGTCGTCCTGGATCATCGTCTTCTTCACGTACATCCGCTCCATGTCCCTCCAGGAGCCGCCGCTCGAGTTCAACAAGCCGCTCAGGCTCTTGGGCAGCGGCGGCAGCCCCTCGATGCAGGCCATCCCCCCCGCGGCCCCGTGCGAAGACTTCCCGTTCATGGCGTCGAGGGTGGAAGAGGAGCGAGGAAGTTTTTTTTTTTTACACTTTCGGTGCAAATGTTCGGTTCCCGAAAAACACAAAGAAACAGCGGAGCTCGAGGATCCAGCTGCGAACGAGCCCGAGGAAGTGTCCAGACACCGAGGGTCCGTGAAGGCAACACGCACACAGGGCGCCGGGACTTCCGCTTGGGTCGACAGAATAAAAGCATCGAAAGAAAAGAGGAGGAGAGAAGAGATTATTTTTTAGACATCACCAGAAAGACAAGAACAACTTTTTTACATCTTCCCTCAAACACAAAACTAAAGAAACAAAAATAAACAATAAAAACTGATTCACACATCCGGGTGATTTAGATGTGACAGCAGCAGGCAGGTGAGAATGAGGGAGACCAGAGAATAAAATACTACCTATGCAGTATTTTATATTACTTTCTACTCACCGTGTGCCTTTTGAATGCATACTATGTTATACTACATACTTTGTTTAAGTACTTAGTATGTTGCATACTTATATGTTCTGTTTACTAATATGTCATCACCGGGGATGAGAGATAAACTGAATTACAATCCCATCTATGTCCTGTACTTAGCAGAATGGACAATAAAGTGGACTTTGCTAGTATTGTAATATCTTTATATTGTTTACTATTTTTCCTTTCACACACAACAGAGAGTTCCTTGTGTGTGTAAACCTACTGGAGTGAATAATACTACCTCTTGTCTCTTGAATAAATGCCATCAACATATTTTTACATGAAGTCTACATGTGATTTATTTTGTGTATCTTGAATATACTGCATTTCTTATGGGTTATTATCTTATATTTCTTATTGTGTTGCTGTGAAAGTGATGTGTGTGCAGTGCAGCCTCCAATACTTGACAACGTGTTTTCCCTCAGCCTTTATTTTGGAGGTCCACTTCTGCTGCTGTTTAGATGAATTGTTGTAAAGTTGACGCTTGTGGCTCGTGGCAGTGGAATCTGCTTCCTGTCCATTTAACACGGTGACTGCTGGGCGTCTCCCGGCCAGAGACACAGAACTGTCTCTAATTACTGTTCATGTGTCATCATCGTGAGTTTCATCATCACTCTGAATGACGTCAAGAGCCAATGAGGCTCAACACATTTTATAAGAAGATAATTACATTAAATTCATATAAAACACACTCAGTCTTGAATTGGATTATAGAAAAATAATTTGTTTATGAACTCAAACTGTACAATTATCATAAACATGAAGAAAGATAATTCACAATTGATGATAATTCCTTAAATTGTATTGAAGGAAAATAGAATTTCAATTTCTGATCTTTTAAACGAGTTAATCTTTGTTCCTGTGATCGTCTGTTACATCTCTGATAATAAAACCAAAGTTAGCTCATGTTGATTAATCCCTGTTTTAATAAGAAATCAATACTTTCTATTATTTAACTTTACCTTTTAATAACATTTAATGGAGGAGTGTGTTCGTTTGATTCCCTCAAATAAAACAATGACATCACAGTGCAGACAGAGGGTTTGAGGTCATGACAGGAGTGTGTGTGTGTGTGTGTGTGTGTGTGTGTGTGTGTGTGTGTGTGTGTGTGTGTGTGTGTGTGTGTGTGTGTGTGTGTGCGTGTGTGTGTGTGTGTAGGAGACAATAGTTTGAATATAAAGGACAGATGGTGGGCTTCACTTCCCGCCCCCCCGGTCTGCAGCCCCGACACAACAATAACACAACAATAACCATGAAACCAACACACAAAAGCATCACACACGCTCTTCAGAAAGAGAGGAGCATGTGCTGTGTACCACACACACACACACACACACACACACACACACACACACACACACACACACACACACACAGAGAGAGAGAGTCAGACAGATGGATGAAAGGCTAAAGGTTGTGATTCCTTGTCTGTTTAAATAAAACATATTTAACTTATTTCTATCTGACAGTTAATACATTAAGATACATATAAGCATTCATAAGATAGAATGAGATATGATACATTACAATACAATACGATACGATACGATAATCCTTTATTAGTCCCACAACGGGCTCCTTTGCTTTGTTACAGCATCAAAGAGCACAATCAAAAAATAGACATCATTAAAGAAATAATGAGTAAAACCTACAATATAAATGCAAGTAAATATGTAAATATAAATGGACAAGAACTAATAAATACAGTGTAAGATTATAAAAAACTGATATCAACTACAAGACATTTGAATGTGTCTGAAATTGTTGTGTTTTAATATCCTACTAAATATTCATTATGGTATCGTGTGCTGTATTTTCCCTTGAAGAACCCAGAATCCCCTCTGCCCGCTCCAGCAATTAGCCATCAGCTAACACTCTAACACATCTGCCCAGTTTACACAGCCTGTTCAGGGACAATCTGTTTGTTTCAGGGGGTTTTATGAGCAGCAGGCCCCTCTGTAAGCTCCCATCCCCACCACCACCAGTATCATTATGGTCGCTGCCGCCTGCGATCAAAGGATTAGTCATATGATGGACCCCCCCCCCCCTGGGGATGCATGTAACCGTAGCGGGGTGGTGTTAATCTGCGTTACTAAAAAGCACAATGAGTTTGCATCACTTAGCGTAGGCCGGCTAATAATGGTCCAAAGATATCCGCTTAGAGTCCCTGCTGGAAATGTGATATCTTACCTCAAGGCCGAAGAAACAGTACAGTTAATACACACACGTCACTTCTCCCATCACATATTGCAAACCTTTATTTTGTTCATTTTATTATATTGTTTAAAATTTCACTGAGCACTTACGACATACATTGTATTTAAACAATATTATATATTATAGTATATCAACAAAGAAATGTACTGACAACGACTTTGAAAGTTAATACAGTGCACACAATATCAATTTCAACATTTTCCATCTTAAATAAATGTAAATATTTCATTTTTTTCTCCAGATTCTAAACCATTTATGAAGTGTGCTTCAGTCCCCGTCTAACAACTGGAACAACTGGTACAACGTCACCGCATTGAACTTGGAGCTTGTCTGGGATGTGTCACTGTCAGAGAGAGACAATGGTTGTGAAAGGAAAGAGGGAGGTTGTGCGTTTGTGTGCGTTTGGAGGAGGTCAGCTTCCTGTAGTGCGTCAGTTTGCCGCAGGTCAGGAAAGAGGAGTGGCTGGTGGGAACATCTGCTCGCGGGGGCCTCTGCAGGAGGATGACGGCTTCCTCCCCGAGTTGTGGTGGGATATTGGGTGCACACTGATGGTTTTGGATTTCAGTTTAATTGAATTTAAAGAGACTGTTGGGCCTCGGCGGAGGTATGAGCTCTACTGAGTAACGTTCTAGTTCTTATTCTTTACACATCACATCTCACGACCTCGAACGTCAGAGAAGATCCACTCTTCCTGTCCCGGATGCGTTCATCACCTGATGGGGTCGATGCCTGTGCAGCCAGATGGTTTTCGCAGCACGAGGCTGTGGTGATGGAAATGGGTTGTGTGTATTCTGACACGCTTCGTCACTGCCCCTGGCCTCGCTCCAGTCGGGGCTGCGGCGGCAGGAGGGCGTAGTCCCGATCAGCAGCTGGCCTCACGCTGTCTGACCTCTGACCTCCCCCTCTCCTCCCCCTCACCCACCAGCTCTGGAACGCCCACTATCTGTCTGCCTTCCTCACCCAGCACACACCCCCCCCCCCCCCCCCCCCCTTTCACTACGGACACTCAAGGGGCTGCAGTGATTTTGGTTGTTTCAATGCATTCAAAATTATGTTAATGTTGTAATTTCATCATCTATTATTTCATCTTTGAATTACTCCCTTTCACAAATGAACATTATTACAAGTAAGACTTTCTGTGTCACATTGTCTCTTATCACAGATTTTAAAAGGGCTGAAGAGGTGAAAGAATCCAGTTGTGAATATTTAATGTTTGATATTTGTCACTTATAATTACTTCAAACAGGTAAATGGAATGATAAAATATTTTTATTAGCAACAAAACCTGAACATGTTTAACAATTTACTTTAAAACAAACACAACACAATACAAAACAACGTATAAACGTATAAAATCCGGATGTTTTTGCAGTGATCTTCACATTTCACCAACAAATAATAAAAGTTTCAACCATCCTCATGTGTTTTACTGTAAATCTGACGAATGGAGCACATTAGTATCGGTGCATGAACAACCAGAAACCCTCACAGTGCCCGACCCTGCAGACGGAGGCGGTGTCGGTGTCGGTGTCAAGTAGAAATAAACAGCTAGCGAGTGTGAAATGTGATTCCTGCAGATCAGCAGGGGTCAGTCTGTGTCTCCTGACGTCTGAAGGACACGTCAGACTAAAGTCAGCCGGTCCACCCACAGAGGAGACAAAAATAACTCTTCTTATCTACACACAGAATGCAGCAGCTTCTGACTTTATAGCACAACTGGTCAGTTTTCACATTATACTGGTCGATTCTGAAGGAGCTCTCACTGATTGCTGATCACTATGATAGAAAATAGTGTAAGAATGACATATTCTGTGAAGTTAAAACCACAGTGCTTCAAATTCGGATAAAAAACACGAAACAAAACTGAGAACTTACTGGAATTCTTTTGTTATGTTTTCCTGATGAAACTGAAAATTTGAACGTAAACTTACATTATCTGTTAAACCTTGATGCTTCTTAAAATACTAAGGCATCGGGCTGTCAGCAGGCACATGTGATAAGAGAGGAATTAGTATTATTAGAGAATAATAAAACAATCTAACCTGGAAGTAAAACCATCTATTAAAACCAAAAGTGATATAATATCACAAAAAGGCCAATTTTAAAACAGCTAATTCCCTGAAACTTCTGTTGTTCCTCCTCAGGAGAGACAGGAGTCAAGATGCTCGTTGATCTTCGACTGCTGCACCTTTGTTTGACACACAGGACAGCTGACCGTCAGCGAGGAAGAGGAGGAGGAGGAGGAAGTAGCGCTTAGAGAAGACGTGATAGAGGATGAAGAGGAAGCGGTGGCTGTAGCAGTAGCTGTAGCAGTAACAGTTCTTTGCTGCACTGCAGGTGATCTCGTCTTTACCGACTCCCTCGACGCTGCTGATTCGGTGCCTAATGTTTTCTGGAAATAGTCGAAGATGCTGGCTGAGCCGCTGCGGTCGTCCCACTGCCTCTTCCTCGAGTTCTGACCCCCAGCAGCAGCAGCAGCTCCCGACGTACTGTCACTGTTGAAATATTTGGACTGTGTTGGTTCATCAGGGCTGTCTCTGTTTAAAACAGCAGCTGGACCTGGCTTAGGCGTTCTGGCAGAGGAGGAACTCTGTTGTTTGGGAAACTGGGAAGAGACTGAGGTAGTGCTCGTGGAAAGGTCCGGTGATGTCAGCGAGTCTCTTTTAGTCTCAGCACCCACTGAACTTCTGTTAAAAAGGTCCTCGATGGACCTCTGCCTTGTTTTCTCTGCTCCTTGGCTTCTGCTGCTACTGTGTGGTTTAGGGATTCTAACCGGCGACCCGTTGATGCTGACAAACACCCTCGTGTTACCCACGGACCTCTTTTTAGGTGGCCTCTGGCCCGTGGAGGGAAAGGCCCCGGAGATTCCAGAGTGAAAGGGAGAGGTGAGGGCTTTAGCCGGGGACGACGGGGGGAAGAGTTTCTTGGGAGGAGAGAACACTGGGCTGGACGATGGTGTTTTCACAAGAGGGACTGATGGTTTGTGGGACGGGGAGGAAGACGTGGAGGTCTGTGACTTCCCTCCGAGCAGGAAGCCTTTGCCAGTAAACGGGATAATGTTCCTTATATCCTGTAATCCAGCACCTGAGAGGAGAAGAAGTGAAAATTAGAGAGATGCAATAGACCAGAGCCATAGACTGGATATAAAGATGGATGACGCATCTCCACTTCCTGCCACTGTACAAGAATATGCTGTGAAATATGACGTCTCACCCAGTTTTTACAGCATCAAATAACTAATTAAAACCAAATTTAAATGTTGAATCTACACATCTATTACACCTGAATCCACACAGGAGGTCCAGTCGTGTTACCTGTAGCTGTACTTGAAGGTTTCCCACTTCCCGAGGCCTCCTTAGGTAACGTCTTCCCGTCCGTCTTCCCGTCCGTCTTCCTGTCCTTCTTCCCATCCTTCTTGCCTTTCTTGCCATATCCTTCAGGCTCCTTGATCTTGGTGTACGTCCCGCCACACGTCCTCCGGTGGTTCTCCCACCAGGGGTCCAGAGACGACGGAACCCGGTTCATGGCCCTCTTCACGTAGCCAAAGTAGGGCTTGCGGTTCTGGCAGGGCCCGTTGCACCGCCACCAGTGCTGCCGGTACACATCAACCTCATCGTGGAAGCTGTGGTAGACCTGAGGACGTGGTTTCATTCTTTAGATCACAGTATTAACTGATATGAACCTGAATGTATATTAGAAGAGGCACGTACAGAGATATTTGTTCCAGTGGCATCGTTGATACGGTTCATATGTTTGCAGAACTCAGGTCCGTGACCGTCTCGGTCTCTGTTGTTCTGGGTCACAAACAGGAGGGCGTGAATCATTTCATGGAGGAGAGTCTGTGGAAACAAGAAAAAATGATTGCTCTTTTAAAATATCTCTCTGAGCACATGTACTCTGAATGTATGTGAGTGAGTTTCCTCGTTACCTGAACCAGGTCTTTTCTGGGTCTCAGTTTCAGCAGCGGTTCACTGAGTCTGATGGAACACAGTCCTCCTCGGCCCTCGTACGAACACACACCAGCACAGCTAGGAACAAGAGAAGAGACATTAAATAGTGCAAACACAGACCTTTAACTCAGTGTGTAAGATTTAGGTGAAATGGATCTATCGGCAGAAATTGAATATTAAATAATCCTAGTGATGTTTTCACTTGTGTTTAATCATCTAAATTGTACAAATTGTTGTTTTCTTTACCCTCGAATGAGCTCTTTATATTTAAATACTTCATATTTACATCTGGTCCTCTCTACGGAGGCCGCAATGTTTTTTACAGTAGCCAAGACTGGACAAACTAAACACATTTTGAGTTTTTATGACAACTGAAGCTGCCACAGGTTCTCTGTCATGTTTGGAAGTGGAGGGTGATGTTAGAGGTGTTCAGCTGCAACATGACACTCCACCACTAGATGGCACTAAATTCTACACACTGAGCCTTTAACCAGTTCCAATGGAAATATCGATAATTAATAAGAAGCATTGATTTGTAGAGATGAACAAAACAAAACCCAATGCACAAATCAGGCACTTTAGCAGCATGTGGATGTTACAGAGCTTTTCACCTCACAGCCACGTCAACACTAACTGACCACCGGGGACTTACAGGGTCATTCTAGGGCTCCACTTCACCTCCACCCCGCTGAGCTTCCCCCAGAAGAACGTGTGGTTGAAGTCCAGGAACATGGCCCTGACGTCGGGGCTGGGGTCCAGCGTCTCCCACGACGCGTCCACGATGGACAGCGGCCTCTCGGGCTTCTCCCAGCGGGGGAAAGCCCCGCTGCCGCCCGCGGAGGACACGTCCAGCCTCCGCTTCTTGCTGCTGCTCTGTCCGGCGTCATCGAGACGGTTCGACGCGGAGGACGAGGCCTGGTCCTCGGTGTCAAACTGCTCCTGGAGCCGCAGGGCGAGCAGGAAGTCCTCCTCCATGACCACAGGAAGTCAGGAACCAGCTGGCGGAAGTCAGCTAACCTCGGGTGGCATCTGTCGAATACACCTTCTGTTAAAACTGTTTCACTAAAATGTTAGAAATTCAAAAATAAATGCATCGTCTCTTCTTGTTGATGTTTGGTCACAGCCGCCAAACACTTCCGGTGCCACGCTGCTCAGAACACGACCCACTTCCATTGAGTTTCAAAATAAAACTAGACTCATAGATTCCTTCGATGTCTTTGATGAAAGATTTATACGATCTGAAGAGAAACAAGAGAGTTGTTGACCTGAACAGATCTATTAGTGTGTGTGTAGTGATAGGGATAGCGCCACCTACTGGCAACAGGAAGTAAGCCTCGTTTTACAACTTAAATGCGTCACATGAACTCAGCTTTTGACCTGCTGCAATGTTGTGCTCTTATTGTGAAACTTAAAATTGAGGAAAGCAACGCATGGTTCAAACACCAAAGCAGTGCATGCTGGGATGTGTAGTATTTTTGTATTTTATGTCGTTGGTCGATACAAAACGCACCCGAGGTTTTTCTTTCTGTCGCATAATGATCAAAATAATTAAATATGTTGACAAATTTTAAATATTGAATTGATAGTTAAATGTTTTTGATGGAGAAATAACAATTCGTTTGAATGAAAACAAAAAATATTATAAGAAAATCACCACTTGGTTAGTGATTCGTTGGCCCTGAGTCACGTGACGTGTCAGGGAGTCGACTAGCTGACTACTTCCTGTTTAGGTTTCGAGGAGCTTTGACAAACTCGTCCTCTGCGAACATTTAGCGTCAATTTTACTTTAACAAACAATCACACGCGCGACAGGAGATGACGGAAACGGGGAACCGGCTCCGGAAGCTGCTGGAATCGCCGAACTTCGAGCCGCAGAACTACGTGAAGCAGCTGTCGCAGCAGTCCGATGGCGACCGGGATCTGCAGGAGCATCGGCAGAAGATCCAGAACCTGGCGGACGAGACGGCGCAGAACCTGAAGAAGAACGTCTACAAGAACTACCGCCAGTTCATCGAGACGGCCAAGGAGATCTCCTACCTGGAGAGCGAGATGTACCAGCTGAGCCACATCCTCACCGAGCAGAAGAGCATCATGGAGAGCATCACCCAGGCGCTGCTGTCCACGGACAAGGACGAGACCTCCAAGGAGATGCAGGCTGCTTTCCCCAAGGAGACCGAGGAGCTGAAGCAGAGGACGCTCACCTCCCTGCTGGAGAAGGTGGAGGGGGCGAAGACCATCATGGACACCCCGGGGAGGCACCTCGTCTACAATGGAGACCTGTTGGAGTATGACGTGGACAACATGTCCCCCATCCAGAAGGTGCACGCTTTCCTCATGAACGACTGCCTGCTGATCGCCACCTGGCTGCCCAACCGCAGGGGCACCGTGAAGTACAAGTACAACGCCCTGTACGACCTGGAGAGCTTCGCCGTGGTCAACGTGAAGGACAACCCCCCCATGAAGGACATGTTCAAGATCCTCATGTTCCCCGACAGCCGCATCTTCCAGGCGGAGAACAGCAAGGTCAAGAAGGAGTGGCTGGAGATCCTGGACGAAACCAAGAAGAGCAAGGTCACCAAGGAGCTGCACAAGAAAGAGGAGGAGGTCCCCACCTCACCGGTGAGAGCAGAGGTGTCCACCAACCCCTTCGACGAGGACGAGCCAGTGGACGCCCAAGAAGGCGTGGACCTCAGCCTGGAGTGGATCCAGGAGCTGCCTGAGGATCTGGACGTCTGCATCGCCCAGAGAGACTTCGAGGGCGCCGTGGACCTGCTGGACAAACTCAACGGGTATCTCAAGGACCAGCCGGTCACCCAGAAGGTCAAAGAGCTCCGGCTGACGGTGGAGGAGCGCGTGCGGCAGCTGACGGAGGTCCTGGTGTTCGAGTTGTCTCCGGATCGGTCACTTCGTGGAGGACCTAAAGCCACCAGGCGGGCTGTGTCCCAGCTGATCAGACTAGGTCCTTTTTGTTTTTCATCAGCTACACCTCACACATCCACCAAACGGCAGCTGAAGACACTGTTTCATGTCCACACATTAGTGGTTAAAGAACAAGTTACTCATTCACTTCCCTCATATAAGTTACAGACATTTTGCATCTAGTCGTTAAGTAATGTTAAAGGAGACATATTCTGGTTCATAGAGCAACACAAGAAGTTTTACATGTTAAGAAAACATCACTTTCCTCAGACTCTCCATCGCTGCAGCTCCTCTTTTCAGCCTCTGTCTCAAACACTTGGTTTTATCTCCTCTCTCTATCAGCCAGTGTATTACTTGTTTTTTCCGAAACATACAGAGAGGATCTGCTTTTCCACTCCTGCTGAATAGTTTCCCCCCCCCCTGCTGTGTTTCAGGCCAGTCCACCAAAGCCTGCGAGCTGTTCCTGAAGAACCGAGCTGCCGCGGTGCAGACGGCCATACGGCAGCTTCGCATCGAGGGAGCCACGCTGCTCTACATCCACAAACTCTGCAACATCTTCTTCACCAGCTTGCTGGAGACGGCCAAGGAGTTCGAAATGGATTTTGCAGGAAACACGGGCTGCTACTCGGCCTTCGTGGTCTGGTCCAAATCGGCCATGAGGATGTTCGTGGACGCCTTCAGCAAACAGGTAGGAAGAGGAGACGAGCTACAAAGTCAAATATGAAAACCACAGGGTTCAATAATGTGACAATTATTCTGAAAATGACTTTTCACTGTCTTCACCAGGTGTTTGACAGCAAGGAGAGCCTGTCCACGGCAGCCGATTGTGTTAAAGTGGCTAAAGAACACTGTCAGCAGCTGACGGAGATCGGCCTGGACCTGACCTTCACCTTGCAGTCGCTGCTGGTCAAAGACATCAAGGCGGCGCTGCAGAGCTACAACGACATCATCATCGAAGCCACCAAGCACCGCAACTCCGAGGAGATGTGGAGGAAGATGAACCTCATGACCCCCGAGGCTCTGGCTAAACTCAAGGTGCATTTTGTAAACTATTCTGTTCCTCTGACTTTATCTGTTGGTTCTTGTAAGTTCTCAGGTAATCAGTGTTTCCAGCGCTGCAAAGCAAAGAAACACGTTTGATAATCAAAGTTATTAAAGTCATTTATTCTTTTGTTCCAGTTCCTCTGATGTGAGGATTTGCTGCTCTTGTTTTTATGTCACAGTCACATGAATATCTTTGGTTTCTTGACGGACAAAACCAGACATTTGAAGAAGTAATGTTAGACTCTGGAAAACAGTCTGACCCTCTCCTGTGGTCATGACTTTTGGGTAGTGACCTGGAGAATGAGGTCACAGATACATGAACATGTTTGTCTTTTTCTCTGCAGGACGAGATGTGCAGCTGTGGCATCGGCAGCTTCGAGCAGTACACCGGTGACGACTGCTGGGTGAACCTGAGCTACACCATCGTGGCCTTCACCAAGCAGATGATGAGCTTCCTGGAGGAAGGACTGAAACTCTACTTCCCCGAGCTGCACATGGTGCTGCTGGAGAGCCTGAGGGAGATCATCCTGGTGGCCGTGCAGCACGTGGACTACAGCCTCCGCTGCGAGCAGGACCCCGAGAAGAAGGCCTTCATCCTGCAGAACGCCAGCTTCCTCCACGACACGGTGCTGCCCGTGGTGGAGCGGAGGTTCGAGGAGGGCGTGGGCAAGCCGGCCAAACAGCTGCAGGACCTGAGGAAAAGCACGAGGTCGGTTCGAATCAACCCAGAGAGCACCACGTCGATGGTCTGATTCCAGCTTCTTTAAGACACTTGAACAAAGTAAGAAACTGAAATAAAGCTGTCACCGAATGTCCCGGTAATTTCAGCTGGATATCGTTTGTTTTGCGACGGGACAAGGATAAAACAGATGAATCAGAGGAAACGTAAGTATGTGAGAAAAGATACTTTGGAGTCCCATAAAAATACTTATTGATATTGGCTAACACTGAAAAGTAAAAGCAGGTTTTGGACACGTTGTATTCTCTGAAATTTTGTAACACAACATTTACTTTATGGAGTATCTGTGTACTCCAGCGTTCATGCTGTTAAAAAGTTTGGAGTTAAAATGTTGTGATGTTTGATCCACTGGATCATCACAGGAATGAAATAGTATCCTAACATACTAGGACTGATTGAAAAGGGATGACTGAAAAGAAAATGCACCGTTTTACTGTAAAATGGCAAAAATTGTTTGTGTGCGAGTAACATAAGAAATGTATTAAAAACCATAATGCACAAATACAACCTTTATCTCTTTATTGGTTTAACGATGCACTGAACGACCTCCACTGGATTATCAGCTGTTGTGTCTGTGTTCATCCAGATCGTTGTACCGTTACACACTGAAGACACACAACTCTCCTGCTATAGACACATTCATCACAGCAGCCACAAACAGCACATGTGTAATTAATAACATTAACAATGGCTCAGTTGACAGGAAGCTGCTCCAGTGAGCCTGCATTCACAAAACAAAGACCCAGACTGAGTCCCTGAGTGGGAGTAACGCTGTTGTTCTCTGCTCTGTCAAAGTGTCTGCTGTAAAAAGGGCTTATTACATTTCCACATGTTTATTTTTAATTATATAATAATAAAAAAACCTTTATTTTCTTAACAGAGTTGCCAAGTGCGTAACAGAAATTAAAAATGGAAATTAAAACAGCAATTAAATTAAGAGAAAGACAATAAAACGAGAATGGCATTAAGCCGAGCACGTTCCTCCACCGAGGCCCAGCAGTTCCCTGTATAACCACATTCACATTCAAGAGATCCAGATTTTAATTTCACAAACTCATCGATATTTGTTCCCTAAATGTGGCAGATTTTTAATTTTTCAAGATCCAGGAATTATTCCCTGAATTATGCCCATCTCACAAAGTCAATAGGTCGACTGTTCCTCAGTTTTAGGCTCTTCAGCAAAGACCTGGTCACCTTCAGTCTCCAGATCTGTGAATAACCAGCGGAGCTTCATCCACACATCGAACTGAACACTCAGGCACATAGAGGGAATAATACGTTCTTAATGGAGCTTGGACTGAGGCCTCTCATTGCTTTAAAAGTAGAATTTTAAAATCCATGCAGATGAACTTCACTGTCTTTTTTCATCCCTGTGTATCCATCTACTTTATCTCAATACATTTTTCAAACGTGCATCAGAGCCCTTTTTATTCTCTATCATTCATTATTCTTTATCATTTCCAGATGAGTCACATTAAAGACGTCTTCTCTTTTCATTTTTTTCCAGCAGCCATTTTGACTTGGTCACAGGAGGAAGTCGTTATTTCAGTGCGATGCAGCGAGTGATGTTATTTCACCTGTGATGTGTGATGTGTGATGTGTCCGTTCAACCTGAGATGTTGTGTTTCACATCAGATTTAGTTCTTGATCCTTATTTCATGACTACATTGCCCTCTTGTGGCAGCTTTTAATCAGGAAGTATTGATAAGATGATGTAAATTTTCTTTAATATTTTTGTGAAACAATTATTCTGTTTATAATCATAGTAAAACCTGAGTTTTTAATTATTTATCGCAGTGGCTGTATTTATAAATACTGCTTATGAGTTCTATTGAAGATACAATTCTGACTTCAATCGTCTGACCAGCGACAACCGTTTGTTAGAACCCAGTAAAACCAGTCTGGATCCCGTCACTGAAACAAACAGATGCTCCTCTCTCGCTGTAAAACGGCAACAGGAACTGACGACGCAGATATTTTTAGACGCACGATTGTTCTCTCTGCTTCACAGCTCATCTCGTTATAATCAGTGATGTGATCGAGGGCTCGGGGAAAGCCTCGGGTGAAGTTATCAGCTTATCCTCAGAGAGAGAGAGCGGACAGTGGGCGGGCGGGATTATTCAAGAGGAATTCACTCAGTCAACACATAGAAAATATAGATAGTAACGGTCATGGTTTTATGTCTTGGTCATCAAACATTTAGAACAGCTTGAACTCATCAGTGTTTACCGAAGTGTGAAATTCTCCAGGTTTAACTGATCCACTAATCAATTACTTTTGCATAATTTTCAAAATCAATGGTACAAAAAACTGTACATTTACCATTTTATCTTTGTACTTCCCCTCAACCACATTTTGGACGTAAATATTTTACCCTTTAGTCCACTTTATTTACCTGATAACTTAAGGTACTAATAACTGATTATAATACAAAATGTATTCAACAAATAAAGTATTTCATTGTTTGTTTTATGTTAACATGAGATATAATTTGACTTTATTGATCCGTGGAGGGAAACGACTCAGCAAAGCATTTACAATCAATTCCATTGTTCCAAATTCAAGCTATGCACTCGTGTCAATAATTATAATCCAATAGAACATAGTCTATAGGTGAATGGATTCTGATGAATTGGTAAATACATGTTGGTACTAACACTTTTACTTGCAGCTGAGTATCTGTAGACTGTATTTAGATCTGAGTATCTCTTCCATCTCCTGCTTTTCATTCATTAAAACCTCAAAGTGTAGGATTTTAAATGTTTGTACTGCAGCGCCCCCACTTGGTACTCTCTAGAATCACAAGAATACAAAACAAATCTCTGGATAATTAATGTATCTATCACCATTTGACATATGGAAGTTCTATGCATTTTCTGGCAGAATTGTCTCATTTTACTGCAGAAAAACTTGCTGACACTGTACTTTGAGAATCATCATTCTACACACGATAACCTTAACTTTTAAATTAACAGATAAGCAGCCGAGTCTTGAATTCAGTGAAATCTACAAGAGCCTGTTCAGTGTGTTAGTCTCGTCTGGAGAGACGACTGCGGGGAAGTGAACATGAAATGGGAGGAAGTACAGACTTGTAGTGGATCTTTCAGCACAATGTTTGTAAAACCAACTCCGCCTGTGATGTTAAGAGGACGGTGCTGCTGGGTGTTTGGATTTTCTTCCGGATGCTTCTCACAAAGAGTGCTTCACTTTCAAAAAGCCGTTTCCACTCCAGCAGTGTAACTCGAGCTTTCATGTCCTACAGTGATGATATTAAATGTTCTAAAAGGACGTGTCCTCACAATGAGCGGAGCAAGAGCCTACAGGTGAAGTCGTGCAATGAAAGCAAAGGAAATTGTGTAGATTTTAATGTGTTTTGTGTGTAGATGCACAGTATTCTACAGTATGTGTGAAGACTCCACAGAACACATCTAATTTACAGGTAATTAAACTAACGGGGCTGATAAATGGAAAGCTGTCCCAGTGGGTGTGGATTAAAGCTGCACCCTGAGGGGCCTCAGTCACGGCTGCTGTCTGGTCAATTAGACGCTGAGCTAACACAGAGGGCTGACGTCAAACAACACGAAGGTTAACGGATCCAAAAAACCTTCGCCCACATGAGCATCAGCAAACTCCTCAAGTCACCTGAACTACTGTCTTTTCACTTTTTAACGGTGTCGTGTTGCAAAATGTTACTTGATTCATCTCTGTTTGGTTTGTGTGCTGCGTCTGATCCGTCTCAAGCTGACAGGCAGAACAAATGCAGATAATTAGGTAGTCAGATAAATGATTGTCATTATAATCGCCATGACCACCATTACTCTTGACTCGATGATGGATGATCAGCGCCTCATTGCTTCCTGGACCAACATCACAGGACTTATTCTCCTTCGTTAGATTCCCCTTTGAAATATAATTTAATTTGGAAAAGACTTATTCTGTGTATTGTAATTTACCAGATTTCCATTTTCTTCTACTTAATCATTCTAATGGTTTCTGATTATTTTACAGATCAAACCACCAAACTGTAAATAATTAATGCAACCTCAAACACGTACAATATTAAAACCCTGTCATATGTTAAAGGATGAAGGATATTATCTAAAAAGATTTTCAATTCAGTAAAATGAAATCTTTATAAAGAAATAGAAATAGAAAGGTTTCTACTTTAAATGATTTAAGAGGAATCAAATATAAAGACAGCACTTAATCATCTTTATCTATTCTATTTCTCTTCTGTATATGCATTGATACCAGTAGTTTTACACCCAGTAAGTTTGAAAATAACCAATTTTAGTTCAATAAAATGATGATTAAATGAATATACACACTAAATTTTATTCCCGGCAGCGTGTGTAGGATTTAACATGTGTATAAATGAACAGTTCAGTGAATAAATACAATATAAACAACCCAAAGCCTAATAAATAAAAACACCCAGCCCGGATTCGACCCTGTGAACAAATCATGACAGTGTGGGTGTATCAGAGCCTTTCAATGAACCCGTCACTCACACCACACAGTCCCCGCCCCCCCTGCAGCGCATGCGCACAGCTGCTTGGGGAGCTGTCCGCCTCAGTCGGTGCTGAAGTGTTTTCTCCGGAGCTTCTCCCTCCTCTTCGCCGACACACGCACGATGGAGGAAGAGTTAAAATGTCCCGTGTGCGGTTCCCTGTTCCGGGAGCCCGTCCTGCTGCCGTGCTCCCACAACGTGTGCCTGGCCTGCGCCCGCAACATCACGGTGCAGACCCCGGAGGGAGAGACCCCGGTGCAGAGCCGAGCCTCGGGCAGCTCGGACTACGACTACCTGGACATGGACAAGATGAGTCTGTACAGTGAGACCGACAGCGGGTACGGGTCCTACACCCCGTGTCAGCTCAAGTCCCCCAACGGGGTGCGGGTGTTTCCCCCGTCCGCCGCCCACCGGCACTGCTCGCTCACCTGCCCGCTGTGCCACCGGAGCGTGTCCCTGGACGAGCGGGGGCTCCGGGGCTTCCCTCGGAACCGGCTGCTGGAGGCCATCGTGGCGCGGTACCAGCAGAACCGCGCCGCCGCCGCCGCCGCCGCCGCAGCCTCCTCCTCCTCCACGGCGGTGAAGTGTCAGCTGTGCGACCGCAACCCGGCGGACGCGGCGGTGATGTGCGAGCAGTGCGACGTCTTCTACTGTCACTCCTGCCAGCAGCGGTGCCACCCATCCCGGGGTCCGCTGGCCAAGCACCGCCTGGTGCCGCCGCGGAACCCAGCGGCAGGTGGTGGTGCGGCAGGCGGAGGAGGAGGAGGAGGAGGAACCGGGGGTCAGCAGCCGCCCGCCACCGCGCGGAAACCGGCGACCTGCGTGGACCACGAAGCGGAAAACTTCAGCATGTTCTGCTGCAGCTGCAAAGCTCCGGTGTGCGTCAAGTGTCTGGAGGAAGGGAAACACAACAAGCACGATGTCAAACCACTGGCGGTGATGTGGAAGCAACACAAGGTGAGGTCAACACACACACACACACAAGCACACACACAAACAGACAGACACACAACCGACACTCATTGGCATAATGCATTCCCCAGCCCCTAATCCCAACCAGCCAACTAACTAACTAACCCAAGCCTAAAGCTAATACTAAACATAACCATTAAACCAAGTCTTAACCCTCAGACTGATTTCAGAAAGTTAATCAGAAAGTGAGAAAAGGGCCAAAATGTCCTCATAAGGTCTTCAAATGGTCCTCAGAAATACACCTATACAAGGTTTAACACACACACAGTCGCAGTGTCTCCATGACTTCCGGGGACATTATTATTACATTGATTTCCAACCTTAACCATAGTTACTACTTGTCCTCCCTTAACCCTTAACCTGAAACAAACCTTAGAACGTGTGTTCACCTTAAACTTGAATGATTGACGATAAGGGGACTTACCTTTGACCCCATAAGGAAGACGAGTCAACACAACGTGACGGGTTTGGGCTGCTATTGACTTCCATTCATCCTGGACGGCCTAACCATAACCTTATCACTGACCTTAACCATCACAACTAAATACGTAACCCTTCCCCTAACCAACATGTCCTCACTGTCCCTCTCTCCATAGGGTCTATGCTCAAAATGGTCCTCACAAAGACACAACACACATCCACATAAGGCTCAAAGCCATTTAGGCATCTGTGTGTGTGTGTGTGTGTGTGTGTGTAGCCTGATGTGGCCTCTGTGGAATTGAAAAACCTCGTATCAATCACGCTTCTCATTCTAACCTGCTTGTTTCTTATGGTTATGTAAACGTGTGCTCAGCCATCTCGCCACAAATCCCCCCCAGCATCTCCGTGGTTTCCCTGTAGTCACACGGCTGATCGCGAACGTCGAGGCGTCTGCGGCTGTTTGTGGTGAATTTCAACGGCAGAGGAAGCTGAAGCGTGAGCTGGAAATGTTGATCACAGAAAGCAGGGATGTGTGTGTGGTTGAGTTTCAGTGTATGTGGGGCAAAGCGTAAATTGGAGAACTCAGTGTGAATAATCAGAACTCACGCATAATAAGATAATTACTGTAGGCGCAAAATCCCCTGTGTGTGTGTGTCATTGTTTGTGTGGATACAATGTGAGTCATCACTTGAGTAGGTCACACAAACCCCCGTCTGGCTATTTCACATTTTACCAGCGCACATCTGTGTGTGTGTGTGTGTGTGTGTGTGTGTGTGTGTGTGTGTGTGTGTGTGTGTGTGTGTGTGTGTGTGTGTGTGTGTGTGTGTGTGTGTGTGTGTGTGTGTGTGTGTGTGTGTGTGTGTGTGTGAATAGTGGAGGAGGAAGAGGTCAGTGCTCTTCCTCAGGCAGCAGCAGGACGGGGATAATAATGTTGGTTTAAGTCAGTTACTTTAATCCGCACATGTTAACACGGTTAAAATTAATGTTTTTGGAAGTAAGGTTAGAACAATACCTAATTTAAAAGATTATATATTCACATCACTATCTGAAGTATACTGTATTCATGCCTATTTCATGGTACTTGTACTTTACCTGAGTATTTCCATTTTATGCTGGGTTTATACTTTTCATATCAAGATTTTATGTCAAATTGATAATGACGAATTGATACTTCGTCAGCATTTACTCTCATGCTGATCTTTTCAATCACTGATCAAATTACAGTAATATAAAGTATATATTTGAAATATAACACGCAGAATTGAGGTGAAGTGAGGCTTTGAGTAGTTTTTCTTATGTGAGATTGTGAAAAGGCTTTTCCTCCTTAATGTCATTGTGTTGTGTTCATACTTAAGTAAAACATCTCAGTACTTTTGCTGAACAAAAGCGTGGCACTGCATTTCATAATCTACATTTTGTTTATACTCCTGCCAAATACTTATTTCATGCACGGTTGAGAGCTGCTGCTGCTGAGGTTTGTAGATTAAAACTATTCTGGAGGAAAACAGATTTATCTTATTGTCCATAAGGACTTCAGGGAGTTGATTTACCACGACATGGCTCAACATGAGAGAAGAAGACATAAAAAGGGATCTTGTATCATTGTGTAAGTTTCCTAACTTTGGCTCAGATCGTGGAAAAGGAGGCGAAATGGATGATTTCAATTGTAGTGATTCTAATGTGGAGACATTGTGACAGTATAACAATCTGTCAGCGATTTGTGTATTTAAAGCTGGTGTAGGTATCTATCCATCCATCCATCCATCCATCCATCCATCCATCCATCCATCCATCCATCCATCCATCCGATTGATTGCCTTCTGCTTAACCGGGCTCGGGTCATACAGGAAGTAGGGTATTCCCGGCGTCCTGTCCCTCCCGAGACATTCCCCCCCGCCAGATGGGAGATGTAAACATGTCAGTGAGTCCTGGGTCTTTCTGACGAGATTTCTCACTCGTGAACAAGAAGAAGACCCTGAGATACTTAAACTCCTTCATCTCAGGGTCCATAATAACCTTTCAGCATCATGTAAATCAAGCGATCTGAGAGGAAACTAGACTTCTGCACTTCCTCCAGGCTCTGATTCTAGCCACGGGGAAATCTGGCCCGGGACGGGAGTCTTCGACCAATCACAGGGCAGTTCAGAGAGGGGGGTGCTCCTATTGGCTGCTCGTGCCAGTCCCCGTGGTGGAAAGCCTGCCCTGAATCAATGGCAGAAGATGCCACAGGCAAAGGTCACTGTTCCAGCAACTGCTTCCACTGAAAAACAACCTGACAGAGGAATTATAGAAATATGAGATACACAATGATACAATGAACAAGCAGAATGTTTAGATGTTTGAAACCAGTTGACGTACGAAGGAGTCGTTGGCGACCGAAGCCCAAAAATTGCAGGAAAAGTTGAAATTTTTCAAGAGGAAGTTGGAAAATGAAAAGTATGAATGTTTGGAACGAGCTGAAGCTTTTGATGTTTGAATGGTTGAAAAAGGCAGAAATAAAGATGATAAAGAAACAATAGCATGAAAATCTGTCTACTGGAGCAAAATGTGGCTGAATCACTGTTTTTCCGTCCGGACTCGTTCCTCCTCGATTCCCCTCGCCTGCCAAACATCTCCTTCCTGTTTCATTAAAGGATGATTAAAGTGATTTTATGATTTAATTCATTTTTTAATGACTCTTTCATTAATTGGAAGGATAAGCCTGCTCCAGGGGTCAATTCAGGTTCACTCTCCCCAGTGGGACCTGATTTATCCGTCTTTTGTAAAAACATTCCTCTGTGAAGTGGATGAAAATAGAAGATTTTACTTGTTTTTTTTGTATTTTTTTGCTTTTCCGACCATTTATAACTGAAGAAAAACCCAGATTTGATTGCACAGCGTTGCAATGCATTAAATCTTTACACTTTTTTAAAAATTAAACTACCTTTATTAACATATTGATGATAGTGGTTAAAAGAGAACTCCCTGGGGCCAGAAAGCAAAAGGGTTTAAGTGAAAACTATTCGCAGCTGCAGGTCCAGTCAGAGTCTGATATTGTATAATCCTCGTCTGCTTCCTGTGTTAAATAAAACACTTCATAAGGCCGTCGTCATCGCGATCGTCCTCACACCCACACCTCATACATGTAAATGAAAAGCCATTTTCGTCCGTCTCCTGCTAAGTGGGTCATTGGGACTAATCTCCGCGTCTGTGTCTCTTGGTTTTTGTGAGATTCGACGCCTCCAGTCATCCCATTCATCATTTATCCATCAACACATCTCAGACTCTCTCTCTCTCTTCTTGTCCTGCTTATCGTTCACCTTTTGTGTGCATGTGTCTTTCTTTACCTCCGTCTCTTATCATCACTCCCTCCTCCCCTTCATTCACCCCTCCCTTGTGTTCTCCTGCCCTTCCTCCATCTTTCCCCCTCTCCCCCTGTCCCATAAATGGACCGTGAAAATCCCATCAGAGTGCAGGAGCGCGAGGGCGTTGATAAGTGATGAGTGAGTGGATGAATAAGAGATGGCCGCCACTTAGTTAATATGGTGTCCTGCTTGTTGAGGGGAGATCAATGATTGTCTGTCTTCGTCCTCTTGCCCGCGCTTGCACTCGACACAGGCAACAGACGTCACGTTGCAGAGCTGTTGAGTTTCTGAAACGTTGCTCGGTGAGGTCAGTACTGCAGAGCTGGTGTTTGAGGTGTTTTTATGTCTTATCTGCTCCAGCGTAGCTTCATCTTGCTTCCTCCTTCTCCCAGTCCTCTACGTCTTCTTGCATTTATTGAAAACAAGTGGCCTCTCCTTCTGTGTGCACTTTCTTTTCTCAGGAAGGACCAGATATAAACAGAAAACTTACAACTGTATATACTGACAGTAAATTAATCAGCAATGATTTGGATTATTGAAAACGTACCAAACACTCACTGGTTCCAGCTTCTTAAATGTGTTGGTTTGATGCTTTTCCTTGTTGTGAATGATAGTAAATTGAATATGTTTGGATTTTGAATTGTTGATCTGACGTGAGCGCGAGGAGCTGAAAATCTAAGCAGAACTGAAAGCATTACAAAATCTGAACTTGAGATCAATAAGTCCTGCTCTCAAACTGAAAGACCAAAAACAACAAGGTTTGCTGATGAGGTCTCTCAGGGAGTCAGAGGACTGTTTGTCAGGTTTGATTGAATTCAGAAGATCACTGTCCAACAGGAAGAGTCGAGATATCAACACCCAAAGTGAAAACATTCACACATTCAAAGGAAATAAGGTTCCCAGGGGGAAGCGGACTTGATGGCCACTGCAGTGTGTTTGCAGTAGTTTGAATCCTGTCGGTTTATCTAAAAGCATCTAAATGGATCCTCACCACAGAGGGATACAGAGAAGCTGCTGTGCAGGAAGAACTTTCACTACAGGAAGACACACTGATCCAGTTTCCTCTAATCAGTCGAGCAGAAAACACACTGTCTATTTAAAGCACATGCACACGTGCACGTGTGACCCAGCTCCATGCAGTGAAGAGCTCTTGGCTCTGGCTCTGCTCTTAGTTAAATATTAAAACGCACAAATGCAGAGTTGCTGCTTCTGCCGCTGCTCTGAGTGGTTCAGTGTTTGCAGAGTCATCGTAATTATATACGATGACTATAATTATATATATTTATATTTTAGATTTGAAATGGGACAGTTATGAGTTTTCTTTAACCATAAAAATGAGAAATATTCAGCATCATTTAAAGTCTTAAGATCAGAGGATGAATCAAAGCAATTCATCTCTCAGAGCAGGTTTACAGAACGTATTCTACGAGGAGGGATGTTCCTGCGTAGGATGTTTAAATTTGAGTGATTTTGAGCTGCGTTGTCATGTCTCTGCTTCCTTTTCCTTCTGATTATGTTCTTTATATTCTGCTGGGGTTTGTTCTCGAGTTTCTCAACCATCTTAAGATTGTTATCTAGTTTTGTAGACAGTGAAACAGCTGTTTCTGTTGTTGCTGTTGTCAGTTTTCTGACGTTCAGCTTTACATACGTCCACATTCACTCTTTTCTCTTCCAGTCACCAGCTCATGTTTCTGCGTCTGGTTTATAATATGTCTCACAGGTCGTTGGTTTGTTTAGTTGTAGTAATTTCTCCTTCATATTCGGAATCATTGTTTTGTTTCAGTCACACAAAATATTTGAATCCAAATGAATCATCACACGTGGATCAAAATGACTTGGAATTGATATTTAATCATATCAGATGAACCAGTTGTCGTCTATTGTTGAAAACAAACTTCTGTTTGTTCCTGATTGGGTTGAAATATTAGATTTGACTGTGTTTTGAACAAATTGCCACCAGACGTTCTCAACCTGTTTATGAGCTCTTCATTCATTAAAAAAAATGTGTTGCCTCTGAACATAATCCAGCCACTCACGGCATTTCCTACAAAACATATCTGTTGCCTCAGTTTAGCTGAATGGAAACAAATGAATTCTTAGCAGATGGGATGCAGGAAAAAACAACATCTTTGATTTAAGTGATTTGTGAAACTGGGCGATCTCAGATGCTGTGCACGTTTGGGGAGACATGCGTAATTTCTAGATGTCCGGTGTAATGTCTAGTTTTAGGTTGTGCTTCAGATTAGGGAATTAGGGAGAAGTGAATTCTCAGAGGATGCAATGCAACAACAAATAACATGTAAGTGGTAAATGATCACTTCGGATCTTAGTCTCAAATTAAAACGTTAACGCAGCTTCACCAACTGAGTGTGAGAGGCAGAGGAAGGCAGATGGTCAGAGGGTGTGTGTCTCTCAATAAAACTGCAGTTGATGAAGATTATTTCTGGTGTAGTAACACGACTCCCGGCTGTTACCCGGGTAATGAGAAGGCTGTACACACATGTTCCTCTGCAACATGTGCAGGACGTCACATGACACCACAGGTTTGTGTTGATACCGGTGGATGTTTGTCACATGATGAAGACCTTGTGGATCCTCCTCCTTTCTTATTTACCACAGCTCGTGCTGAACTGTGATCCACTGACTCGGTTCTGTCGTTGAAAACATGAGGAAAGAAACTGAATAATCAGGATTTAATCAGTCTCCTCTCTGCTGTGGCGTTTACCTGCGGTGTCGTGGTTTCGTTAAATCTCTCGATATAAATCATTCACACTCACTGGCAGCGTCGTCTTCGCCAGAATCGTCGGTTTGCCTCTTGTTCCTTCATCTAATATTGACAGTTAACACTTTGTCTCGCTTGTCTCTCGTCCGCCGGGACTCTGACAAAACGTTTTGACAAGCACGTTGCTATCGGTGCCGCCTGTTTGTTGTGAACTGAGCTGCCGTCTATTTCTGCCCATGAAGCTTTTATGTGGATCAAAAACACGATCGTACGATGTATAGAATATCTGTATCAATTAAAATATCTATATGTGCCAACCTTTTTTACACTGTATTACTATTTGTTATTATGATTATTTTCACACATCTTATCTTATTTGATCTATTTATCTATTTGAATTAGCATCAACTTTACAGAATTCACTAGGTGAAAATTAATATCTTTGGATTTTGGACTGTTGGTCAGAACGTCGGCTTTCATTTCTTAGAGGAAATGATGAATCAGTTAATTTGATGGTGGATCAATCGATCATGAGAAGAACAGTTGCAGCCCGAGTTAGAATGAGAGTTGAAATCTATTCTCACATTTCTGTCTCATTTACGACGCCTAACAAAGCCAAGCGAGAGTCTCAGGAACATTAGAGCATTAAACCTTTTATTGTAATAACACAGGTTAGAATTATGAACCTGGATATGAGCAGAATCTCATTTAAGTGTCTTCTATTATAGAAATAAACAGCTTGTGTTTTCAGTACATACTTAAACATGTGTTATGGTCATTTTATGCTGTGCAGCCGGGAACATCTATGGTTTAATGTCGGCACCAAGTAACCTCATGTGATGTGAGGACCAAACGCTGCACTGACTTTGCTAGTGTCCCTCTATCTAATAATGAATAGATCCTCTGAAAGGGAACTCGGGGCCTCGGGCCACGTTACGAGAAAGTACACGACACTTTTATCAGCAGAAGACGGAGCTTTCATCTCTGTTACTGGGGTAATTTAGATGCAGCGCAGAGCGGAGCCGACTGGCCGAGCGCGGCTGTCGTCATCCCAGATGCCAGCTCGCCGACCATGACAAGTCATCCTCGCTCTGCTCTGTCCTCAGGCCCAGCAGCGCGCACACACACACACAGACACACACACACACACACACACACACACACACACACACACACACACACCCACACACACACACACAGACACACACACACACACACACACACACACACACACACACACACACACACACACACACACACACACACACACACACGATGCACAATGCTTGTAAGGACACTCTTGGCTTACATCGTTACTCTGATGGCATGTTTGAAGTCTGATGATAAATTAAAAAACTCTATTAACCTTAATTATGTCCCAGATGTTTCTCCTATTAAAACTGATATTCTGTTTATTTCCATCTCAGCGTCTCATTCATGGCAACACGTTGTCTTCATTCAGGTTCCAGCCGCCTTTATTTATTAAATATTTATTAAATGTGGCTTTGAGGAAGGAGGAAAAAGGTCAAATCTCACTGATGTAAAAAGGAATTGATCAGTTGCAGTTAGATTTGGTAGAAACGGCTCTTTTACATATATTCATTCATTTGGCAGATGCTTCTTTCTGAAGTCCAGCAGCCACATGCATGAAGCTGCTGCATCTACTGGAAACTGCATGTGCACACTCAAAGGGGCTCTGCTCTATGGGAGAGTGTGTTTCAAGGTACTTCGGGGGGGGCCCCAGGCTAAAGGGACCATCCCAGGCACATCATGCACAGACGATCAAGCCTTCAACTAAACCTCTAGTACTTAGTGAAAAGCTAGTGGAGTGGGGGGGTCTCAGAGCATAGTGTCTCCTGCGATCAGAGAACGTGAGGGGGGGTTCTCACAAGATTGTCGTAGCTGTGGACTGATGTAATCATCCTTCCTCGGGGCCCCCCCTCTCAGCTTAGGGCTCCAGGCAACTGCCCGCTTTGCCTTTTTACCTTGTGGCGACAGCCTCCATTGAAAATCCATTTTAGCTGCAGCGATGATGAAACTTCACTCGTCCTCGGTTGTGTTTGAAGATGACGAGTCTGAAAATGGAATAAAATCCACGAAGGCTCAACAGACTTGTCCTCACCATCGCTCGAGGCTATAACAGCTCGAGGCTGCATCGGCTGCTACCTGCTCGTGAATCACTGGTCACAATGTCAGCCTGAGAGCTGCCCTGTGGTGAGTTGTTGGGTTTTGACGCGGGAGAAGATGTGTGGAACGAGCACGACCACGATTTCTGACAGCGTTATCAAATCTTAAATTGGTCGGGTACGGGTTAGGAAGGGTGCAGCATGAGGAATTCTAACCCTCAAACAAAAGGTCCACCCTCCAGGTTCTGGTCCCCTCACGGGAGACGAGCCCCCTGAATGAAAAGTGTGTTTGCAGATTTCTGTCCTCGCAGCGTCACGACTACACAAACATACACAGCGTGACATGATTTAACTCAAGGCAGTGCTGCTGGACTCGAAGCACTGAATGTAGGTTAATGCACACTTTACTTCACTTTGTCTCCTCTGGCTGCAGCAGACATCCTCTGCAGAGAGGGATTCAGGCTGTGTGTGTGTGTGTGTGTGTGTGTGTGTGTGTGTGTGTGTGTGTGTGTGTGTGTGTGTGTGTGTGTGTGTGTGTGTGTGAGTGTGAGTGAGTGTGTGTGTAGGTGTAGCTGTCCCACTATAGTGCAGTGTGTGTGTGTGTGTGTGTGTGTGTGTGTGTGTGTGTGTGTGTGTGTGTGTGTGTGTGTGTGTGTGTGTGTGTGTGTGTGTGTGTGTGTGTGTGTGTAGCTGTCCCACTATAGTGCAGTGTGTCTGTGTGTGTGTCTGTGTGTGTCTCTGTGAGTATTTGTGATCTATTTTTGGTAACCAGTCAGAGCTAATGCCAGACCTCTGCGGAGAGCCTGGACATCCTATAGTGGAACAATGAGCATTGTTACCATGGTTACAAGCGGCCGCTCATTCATCAGGAGGCCCAGTGAGTGTGTGATGTCTCCGGATGAGGCCTGTGCACGTGCCAGCGTCTATTTGTCAGCTCCAGGAACGTTTTCTGTCACGTGGGAGCGAAGGAATCTTCACACAGTAAACTACGCAGTTTCCCATGATGATAAGAAACAGATTCATCTTCCTCAACGAAGCTAATCTGCGCTTGTTTCATGACAATCACGCCCTCGGCGGTTTACCTATGCTCTGCATTCATTAGTGTGGAAGATGCCCTGATCAATTATTGAGGAGAGGGACTGCTCCCCTTTGCTCCGCTGCACTGTTGTTGCCTCCCTCTCCTCTGAAGCTACCCCCCCCGCGAGGAAAAAGTCAGGCTGATAAAACGATGCTAGCTTCCTCCTCTTGGAGCTCGTTCCGCCAACTCTGGCTGTGACCACTGATCCCAGCCACGGTTTATCTAAGACGAGCGGGCAGGGATTTATTTTGTGCTGCGGTTGGCCGGCAAACTGTGAAACGTCTCATCACAGGAGAAGAAGTGGCTTTATTCTTCCGTGATCCTGCTTCTGATTTACTGATGAACCGGTTAAACTTCACACATTACTTATACAACATGAAGGGGCAGGCGCAGTCAGTTAAAAAGTTTATGACTCTGTCACACGCGCTGACTCTCGGGTTGTGAAATACGCTTTGCAAATCAATATCTGCACCAGCAGGAGCGTAAATTAACACTTCCTCTCTGCACAGTAGCACCGGACACGTTTGGGCGCTGAACCTTACACCATAAATATTGATGGTTTGCATATAGATGCCGAAAAAGCTCCATGCAGCAGTTTTTACAGAATTGAAGCTCAGCTCCACATAGTGGTTCTGTTTTCTGGTCATTTTACACTTTGGGTCAGATTGTTTTTTTTATTAACGCTTTAAAGTTCAGTGAAGCTCGACTCACGACTCAGAACCTGAACCGGAGAATCAGTCGTCGTTGACATTGCTGCTGCAGAGCGCCGGTCGCCTCGTTATTCATATTATTCGTTATATATATATCTGCATCCAAATTGCATCAAATTTGAATCTGCACTTCTTTTAACCCTGAACAATAGACCTGCCAAGAGTGAAGCCGATAAGATGAACAGTCGTGGAGATATACGAGCCACATACAGACACACAGATTCATGGAATTAGTGAATTTGATCTTTTAATTCAAAGCTTATTTTAGTAAAATACAAGTGATTGCTTGATTAGTGAGGGAAATGTTGATGAACTGTGGTGAAATCTCATGTGAATTCAGTCATATAAACTAATTGTGCTATTTATTTACGGTGCAGTCCGGTTTAAATGTGATATTAAACATCCTGCACTAAATAACAGACATAAACCTGTTTGTTATTCACTTCTCTCCAGGTAGGACTGAAGCTGTTGTGTAGCACTTCAATTGTGTATTAGTACTTCGTTGTGTAGCTGAGCAGCAGAGGATTGGTAGATGGTGGGCGAGAGGATGAGGAGGAGGAGGAGGAGGAGGAGGAGGAGGAGGAGGAAGGGGAGAGGAGATTGGTTTTGACCTCCACCAGATGTGAAACGCTAATTCTTTAGCACAACTGGCTGATTGTTCTGCTGCAGCCCTTCCATATTGTACGTGGACATTGTGCACGAAGCTACAGTTTGAATTTATAAACACATTTAAATCAGTTTTAATGGGAATCATTGCTTTGGAAACACAATTATACAAACATCTGGTGACTGGTTGTTATTTTCTCGTGGTCAACTCTGTTTCTATGTCTCTCGTGATGATTTTGAATTTTCAGGTGAATGCATGAACGGGATTATTTCCCATTCCTCTGCAGCTCTTCTCTCCCACAAAGCAGCGCGAGCTATTTCTGTTCTACTTTTGTGTTTCCACCGGTGCATGCACACGGGAGCAGACTCGTTAAAATATGAAAACACGGAGGAGGAGGAGGAGGAGGTGAAAAAAAAAATATTTTTACACATCAATGTGGAGTAAATCTTTGACAGACAGTGAGCGAGCACGATGACGAGCAGAGAGGAGGATGTGGAGGCGGCTGTAACAGGAAGTGACTCTCACCCTGCAGTCTGCCAACACTGCTGCTCGGCTCTGCGTGGTTTCACTGCATCTTTTCTTTCACTGGATGATGGATTTCTCAGGACCTGAGCCGCACGTGAACCAAACGTGCATTTTCATTTACGGAGCTTCACTCTGTGTTTACGTCTGAGGACTCTGCAGCACAGGGAGGTCCATTCTCTGTCAGGGGAAGCTCGGGGAAGGTGGAAGCTTGCTTACTCGTGCACGGCTGAACCCTGTTTACACGTTTCTATACGTCATTAAAGTTTAAAGATATCAGAACCCGTTGAAACCTGCTGTTGAGGAGGAGAAATGTATGAGTGAATGAAACCAGAGGACGTAAAGGCTTATAAATGCAAACGAGATGGGAGGGGGGGGTGAAGGATTGGGTTCAGCCCCTCCTCCCGCTCTCTCAATGTCCCATGGGAATAATTTTGACAAGGTCAATGCCACCAGCAGCCAATCACCGGGTGTCAGCCCCCCCCCCCCCACACACACACTGTCTCTCTCTCTCTGCGAAAAACGTTGTTTCCAAAAGTAAAATTTAAAATGTATGCAACCGAAAACGTGTCTGAAATATTTTGGACCTCAACTCTCCCCGTCTCGCTGTTATCAGCCGCCTCCTCATTGAAAACCACTGGATCTTTAACCTGAGGTGTTTCCAGCTGTGACCTAAATACAGATGAGCTGTTGGAGCCGTGTGAGAATTACACATTCGCTGATAACGTCTTGTGGAAATGATTTTTTTAAACACAGGATGAATGTCAACATTTTACTCATCTGCCTCGGCTGCACGACCTGGACTGGTTTCTGATTTACACATTTTCTGAGGGGTCACAACTAATTTGATGGATTTACGTCCAAGCCACTGAGGTACATTTTACAGGAAGTGAAAAGGAAAACAGTTTTTTGATGTGTAAGGAAATAAAAAGATTACTGCAGGACAGGATTACAACTTGAAAGATACTTTTTGTTTGTTGTTGCAGTACTTTAATATATTCACTCTGTTTTCACTGACTAAGTCAAATCTACGTAGGCGACAAATTCAAAAGCTGGTTTCTTGTTTTTTTCCGTTTGATGTCCCGGCCGATGTCCCGGTTCCAGTGGACTCGGAGCGCAGCGTTAATCTTTGCTCGACTTATTTGCACAGTCGGTTGCTAGAAACTGGAAATGGAGACGTTATTATGGTGATGCTTGTTTTATTCAACAATACGCTGGCAGACTTCAAAGAAAAGCGTCACTTTTAAAGACCTCATTTCCCTTCTCCTCTTCCTCTTCCTCTTCCTCTTCTTCTTCCTCTTCCTCTCAGTATTTGATTCATTACCCTCATCGCACCTTATCAGTCTCATCCCCTTTTCTGTGTTCGGTCTGGAGCAGCTGAAAACTAATGTCATCCTCCCTTTAACATCCATCATCCTTTACGTTAAAGATTAAAACCA
The DNA here is from genome assembly GCF_009819705.1 of Hippoglossus hippoglossus. Classification (NCBI taxonomy): domain Eukaryota; kingdom Metazoa; phylum Chordata; class Actinopteri; order Pleuronectiformes; family Pleuronectidae; genus Hippoglossus; species Hippoglossus hippoglossus. Next base: position 2,974,099 of record NC_047174.1, read on the forward strand.
CCCTCAGCAGGATTAGCGACTATATTAGCCATATTATCACTGAGTCTGTTTTTAATGGAGCGTATCTCCACTGACGGATCCAAGGTTGGAAAGTCTTTCTTTCCGGACTTTCCTCCAAGTTCCTCTCGCCTCCTGACTCTGTTTTCCTGCAGCATCCTGCGATGTGCTGAGCCGAACCTGCACAGCTGCGCCTCCATGAATGTCACAGCTCGCCGTGAATGTCACAGACCGAACAAATAACTCCTCCGTCGCTCCCATAATAAGATAATGGGATAATAGCACTTGTCTCTGAGAGGTGTGCTGAAGGGTGCTCACAATGGGGGGTGAAAAAGAAAAATGGCACTCCCCCGTCTGTTGGAGTAATAAGGAGAAAGAAAAAGGTCAAGGAGAGAGGAACAAAAGGAACAAAGGAGCAGAGAGATTGGATTCGTGGACGTTAAAGCTCCGCAGGTGCGTCGATGCTGCTTGAGATGAATCCTGCTTCTTATCGTGTCGTGTTATTTTTCAGTTTCCTTCTCCCCTCCGTGACTTTTCTCTTTTGCTCCACATCTCTTCGCTGTCTCCCTGCCCACTGGTCCTTCTCCCGCAGGGCAGACGAGTCACACTTCAACACTGTGGTACGGTTTCCCTGGAGTCTGAGGGTTGACACATCGGGACCGCGGCCAAATTTAGACATGGCAGTGATTCAGCCTTTGGATGAGTGGGACTCTTTCAACTGGTGTCTTCATGCCTCGAGATAACGATTCTTACGAAACGTTGTTACTTTTCATTGTCGTTGTCGGAGCAGTTCATTTTGGGAGTTGAGCAAATCTTGTTGGGCCAAATCAAGGCCCAACATTCCCATAATGAAAACACACTTAATTCCACCAGTGCCACGTTTTGTGTGGATCATCACCAAATATCACACTTAGAAACATCAGGAAATTGTCAAAAATCCATATCTCACAAAGTTAAATAAAGGGAACCGAATTCAGATCTGCACCACAGATTTAACGGCTTCTTTCTTGGCCCACGTCTCGTCCTTCCAGTTTCCTATTTGCATAATCCTGCTGAACGACCAACCAGTCAACCCATCAACAACCAATCAAACCAGCAAACAACCAACCGGCAACCTACCAGATGGACGGGGGTGGAAACATAACCCCCTTTGCAGAGCAACAAGCTATTTCTGGGTTTCAGGGAAACGAATGGGAAGAGATTGTAAGAGCAATAAGAGTTTATTGGTTTCTGGCCCTTTTTTTCCAATAACCAGAAAACACACAAAGAAGATTTTTCCAATATGTCCATATCTGCAACTCACTGATCTGCAGCGAGAGCAGAGTTCAGCGTGGAGCCACATTTTGGCAACAGGACGATCTTACTGCAAAATGAACGACTCTATAAAGTTGCAGCTGTAAAACCATCTGCCAGGGAAGCTTCTTGTTTAACAGCACGAACACGTAGGTGATATTCTGATGAACTTCAGAGAGAGAATCAGTCATTGTGGCGAGAGATTCACTGTCTGACATGTGCAATTATGAGAAATAGGTTAATTACTGCAGGTTGTGATGAGTTGGGAGTGGAGAGTAAAACCCATCGTTCCCAGTTGATAGGAAGTCGTATAGTGCTGTATACTGTTTCTGATATTTTGAGTGTGCCAGACAAATGAGTTAAAACTAATATTTATACATTTAAACACAGTGTTCTGGGTTTTGTTTTGTTACTTATATTAGATGTATTGGTGTTTCCTTATTGGCCAGGTCTCCCTTGAAATAGAGCTGTGACCCTTTAGCTGGTTAAATATGGGACAGAGAAAAAAAACATTTGCATTCTTGGCTCCAACCACCACTTTGTCTGACGCTCCTCCCTGGAGCTTGTTTGTGCTTTTAAGCCTTCCACACAATGCATGCTGGGACATGCTCCAGCTCCACGCCACACTGAGGGAAGAACTGGTGCTCTAAGAAAATCAATGAATGAGTAAAAGAGGTCTGTGAGTGAAGCGTCAGACAAGCAGATGGGTGGATGTGGTTAAAGAAATGAGGAATCACATGAGCGACGAGGGGTCGGGCCAGGAGAGCACATGTACGGCACATCCGTCATCCCCTCGTTAGCATTTTGGCAAACACACACACGCACACACACACGCACACACGCACACACGCACACACGCACACACACACACACACAGACACACACACAGCTTGCCGGGCCAGATGGCCTCTTGGTGAGGAGCAGGGAGAAGCCCCACAGAAGGGTTGGTTTGATTTGTGAACCGTGACCTCCACGCGTCCCTCCTCCTGACTCCGGACAGCGGGGATGGACAGGGATAAGATCAGTGTGTGTGTGTGTGTGTGTGTGTGTGTGTGTGTGTGTGTGTGTGTGTGTGTGTGTGTGTGTGTGTGTGTGTGTGTGGTGTGTGGGGGTGGAGTGGTTATTGTGGAGATGTGGAAAGGAGATTATACTTACAGTTCATTGACGTTGTACTATGGACATTTGATTTCACATATAACTGCAGGACTGGGAAAAGGAGGCATTTTTAGATGCACTTATGCAAAGTGAATTTAACATTACTCAATGTTTTATGTTTTATTGGCAATACACTTTAAACTGATATGTAAATGAACTCCATTATTGAATTGAAATGTATATAAAATATACCACAAAATCCTAATATCTTCTTCTCCTTGCAATATAGACAAATTATGTTTATTTCTTCTTTTTACCTTTTAGTTTTCTTTCAGTTGAGCTAGTTGAGTTAAACTGGCTTTATTTATTTTTTATTTGAAGATGCACACATTTCTATCCTCAGCTCTCTGATATAAATGAGGAAAACCTGGAAATAAAAGCGGAAACCTCAGGAAGGGTGAGAGCGATTCTCCTTTCACGATATAAAACATTGAACAGATGTTAAAAATAAACTTGATATTCTTTTTGGTGCAGTGTCTGAGCGGCTGATCTTGTGCTGGTTGTTTTCAAGCATCACATTTCACAACCAGTAGCTGAGTTTAGAACCAGATCATGAATCTGACCTTTGCACCTTGTAGTGAATAAAGCTGTTATTTATGATTTCTCGTCTAACCCCCCCCCCACCCCCCCCACCCCACCCCACCCATATCGCCTTCTGGCTGTGTGTGTGTGTGTGTGTGTGTGTGTGTGTGTGTGTGTGTGTGTGTGTGTGTGTGTGTGCGTGCATTCATAAGACCACCATCCAGAAAAAGGGAAGCAGGTGGGAAATGTGAGCGTTGCGACGGCCGAACAGATTCATCGCAGCTTGGCATGTGTTTAACAATGTGTGTTGTCTTTGTGTTTCTGGTTTACACACACACACGCACACACACAGACACACACACACACACACTGAATTTGTTTAGAGTATGTAATGTAAAGTAAATATAAACTTCCAATAGAATTTATATTAGTAAACAGTCTTAAACATGCAGGTGTAGTCGAAGCTTATCCTTCCTGTGATATGATCCCTCACGGTGGCTGAGACGAGGCCTTTGGAACATGCAGACGAGCTGCGGGGGTTAAACATGTTAATTAACCCATGTTTATAGTTTGCTCAGCTTTAACTGGTGGCCTCGGTATTTCATTCACGCTCGCAGCTGCAGGACGGAGATAAACCCGACATCAGCTGCCTCTTCATCGTCCTCGCTGCTCCTCACCCTCACCAGCAAATTCACTCCACAGATCTACGGAAGAATAAACCGTCGTATCAACCGGAGCTGCTGTGAAATCTGCCACTGCTCGCATTTCATTCCTGAAAACAAAGAAACGCACAGGATGAGATTATTATGTGGTCAATCAAATTAAAGGCTGGTCTCATCTCAGGGGTTATTACCAGAAGATGCATACAGCTGCTGACATTTAGAATATTTGACAAGATGAATTCATGTTCGCTATAAAGCTGTTGAATTGGAAATTAGAAAACTGAGCAGAGAGTAAACAGAGACAGATTAATGAGGGTGGAAGAGAGTCAAACACATTAGTCCTCAGATTTAAGAGCAGGCTGACAAAAGGATCATTTATATAGTTTATAATAAAGTGACTTTTTTCTGGAAATCTTTTTGCAATGCTTGTATTTTTAATGATTCTGAGGTATTTTACTTTTGATGAATCAGGTTTTGGTGCAAAATGGTGAAAGTTCCACTGCACAAGCTCAACACAGACACACAAATGAAAAGTTTAAATAGTTCACTTTTATTTAAAGGTCACACAGACGTAAAAACTTGGATGAGGGCGGAAACATAAGCAAACAAAGGAACAGGTAAAATCCCAAAACGTGCAAAAGATCAAAAATACTAGCAGGAAAAATGAGCAGGGTCTGAAATCACAAGACAAAACAGGCAGAACATTTAAAATTGATTTCCATCTCTTTCCCTGACATCAGTGCATCAAGAGTCTAAAAGTTCTTGGATTAGTCGTTTTATCGTCATTAATTTCCTCATTTGTTAAATTCTCCCTTCTTGCCTTTCGTCTCATCTAGATCAGATTCTAATCTGGATTAAGAAACCTAATCCCTGTCATTAAGACAATGCAGCGTTTCGGCCAATGAGAGGAGGCGGCGGTTAATTTGCTTCAGGCTGGGATCAGTAATCTGAGCATCCAGGGAGAGTCTGTTACATAACTAACGCATAAGGAAAAGCCTTCGATGGATTACTGCTTCCTTGTTATGTATTGTCCGCTGGGGCCTTGTTTCCTGCTGAAATGTTTTATTTTGATGACGTCAGTGGCTCTAAATGCACAAACGTTAATATAAATATGTTTTTTCTGTTTTGTCGTTGCAGTGTCAGATCTCTCAGGCCCTGAACGGAGTCTCTGAAAAGGCTAAAGATGCAAAGGAGTTCCTGGTCCAGCTGAAGAACATGCTCCAGCAGATCCAGGTACAGTTCTTCTACTGACCAGGATTCTCTCAACGAGGATCTAGACACACCAAGTTCTCCTGAGCAGCCCCGAGTGCCACACACCTGCAGATATCTGATGTTCTACGTTCTTCTCTTTGTTTTCCTCATAAAGCAGCTTGTGTTATTGTTCAGAGATTCAGGTGTTACAGAGCAACGAGGTCCATTCAGGGAGGAGGTGGTTGGAGCCCTCGTTTCTGGAAGGATGCATTTGGGGACAGTTTATATTCAAATGCAGCCTCTGAAGGATTTGTCCCCTAACTTGAGACACTTGTAGGGAAAGAAGCTCCAAAGTTAAACAGGGAACTAATAAACTGGAAGAGCAAACAACTGAGATATGAATCCAAACATCCAAATACAGGAAACCAGAGTCTTAACAAGGAGATTACAAATCCTAACAGGAGATGAAAAAGTTCACTAAGTCTCTAAATTCCAACACAAAGTTTCACAAATAAATCCAAAGCACAAAACAAGCGTTGTACACAGGCCAGAATCAGGACAAGAGGCAGGACACAAAGAGGAGAAGGAAAGAAAGAAGAACTCTGCTGCTCCTGGACCAGTTCCCTCAGATTCTCTCTGGTTGTCCAGGAGCACGGTGAGAAACGGGTCTGGATGAGAGGACGGAGATCCGTGACCGATCGGTTTCCTCGACACGTAGAGGTCTTTACATAACTTAAAGAAATCTTGTTTGGGGGAATTTGCCGATAATGGACATGAAGCTAAATGAATCGGTCACAGAGGAACGTTTGGACCCGACACACACACTGCAACAGGGACGGAAATCCACCGAATCGCTAAAACAAACCATATCAGTGTGTGTGTGTGTGTGTGTGTGTGTGTGTGTGTGTGTGTGTGTGTGTGTGTGTGTGTGTGTGTGTGTGTGTGTGTGTGTGTGTGTGTGTGTGTGTGTGTGTGTGTGTGTGTGTGTTTCCCCTGTGGACAGCATTGCTGTGCAGCTGATCTCTCCCACAGCATCTGCCAGTCATACACACACACACACACAAACACACACAAACACACACAAACACACACAAACACACACCCACACTGTCTGCTCCGTCATATCGTGTAGGCAAAAGCTTTTTCAAGCAGGCGTTCAGACTCTGATCTTAAATGAAGTGGACTACATTACAAAATAAAGCAGGACTATTAGCTTCACTTTGCTCGGAGAGCAGCGAGAGATGGGAGGATGAAGAGAAAGAGAAGTGTGGGAGTGGGGGAATAAAAGAAATGTTCATCCTCTTAGAGAATCCGTCCCTCGGCGGAGGAGGCTTGATTGGAATCTAAGACGCTTCATCTCTTCATCATGTGGACGCGGATAAAACGTCCCCGTGTGGATCCTGGACGTCCAGCTACTGCACAGAAACAGAGTGCACCGGAGTGTCCCTTCAGAGACGCTGCTCCGAACACTCACCACACTACTGCAGTTTACTTTTAAAATACATCATCCTGGCTTTTACCTTTACTGTCCACACTACTCCGGAGTTTTCAAGCAACTAAAACAGAGAAGTTTGCCCAGTTTGAGTTCCTGATCCCTCGTCTCACTCTTCACCGCTGTGGGTTCTCGTTTGTAGTATCTGCTGCAACCGACCGCCGATGATCACATGATGTATGTTTTCATGTGTTGTAGCATATAGGATTAAACTGTGGAAGGAGATCATCAAAGCACCAGACTTAACAAAGCTTTCATTTCTGACTCATCTTAACCCTAAACTCAAAGCAACCAAAACTCCTACTTCAATGTGTTTTTTAAGATATTGTATCTGTACATTTTACGTGGCTTTGTATGTTATTTTCATCCTGTAGAACAAATTAAAAGCAAACTGCCAGCTCAGAGGACAAAGTGCACATATGCACATTAGTCTGTACAGTGACTAAACTGTCCCCAAGCAGATTGAGAGTCTAATGAGGTCGAGTAGAGACCAAGACAAACGCCAGAAAAACAGAAAACCTGTGGGATGATGGAAGGAATATGATGTTTTTGGGGGGATTCTTGTTGAGATGCAGACAGCGGAGTCAGTAGCTGGAATCACCCTCTATCACACAGAGACTCGGGGATTAACCGTCTGCTCTACACGTCTCTGTGCAAATGAAATATGTCAGAGCATAACTCTTAAGCTCGTGGGAGCAGGATCATAAAAGATGACCTAGAGCGCCATCATTCAACCTCCACACATCACAGGTAACAGGGACGCAGTGAATCATCCGCACGGACACTTACAGCTGCTATAAACATTTACTCTTAATATTTGATGTAATGTTTAATTCAATATTAATGCCCTTTCTATTTCTTTTCACCCTTTTTTGATTTCATAAATACTCATCTTAACATAAATAGGCCTAAATAATAGATTAGCAATGCAACAGAAAAGGCATCAAGCAGTTTGGGCTTTGAATCCATTTTGAAAACAGTAAAAATAAGGATATTTAAAACTAAGTGTATATCTATTTATACATGTGTGTATGTACTGTGTCTATATACAATTATCTATTTAATGTTTTCCTTTATTTATTCCCTAAGTTTATGTCTTATTTTAATTGTGCTGCTTTTTCAGCGAGCAGACATTAGATTGTAAATTCACAAACACAAACCTACGGCCTGCAGCTTTATCTCGCAGAGCTCAGCCTATTTTACTAGATTACAGCAATAAAACTACGACAATAAAATAAAAACACATTAAAACCACATTATATTTTCCTCTGTGCTGCACTTTGGTATCGTGACAAAACCTCAGCCCACCTTGAAATTATGTCTTTGTGATATTTTTGTATTTAAAGTACATTTGTGGCTGTGTGGAGGTGGAAATGTGTCAGATGCACAGATGGTTAATTTGCTTTTAAATATGTTTTTGTCCGAGTCTGTCATAACGACAATAATTCACATTTTATTCTAACGTTTGTGCAGCCGAGACACAAATAGACCAAGAGCTCACAGATGAATTAACAGATCAGCTCTGTGCTGCTGAATGAAGCAAACGACACCAGCACATCTATTTTTAGGACGCTGGTGATTTAACTGTTGTGTGAGAGTCAGCGGGAAACGGATCATTATCATTTCTCTGTTTTCAGTTTGCGATGATTCTTTGTGCTCTGTGCAGGAGGGGGGGGTGGAGTTCGAGGCGTGCCTCGTGGCTCAGTGCGACTCGCTGATCGAGGCGCTGACCAGACAGAAAGCCAAACTGCTCACCAAGGTCACCAAGGAGAAGGAGTACAAGCTGAAGGTGAGGCCCCCCCCCCCCCCGTGTGTGTGTGTGTGTGTGTGTGTGTGTGTGTGTGTGTGTGTGTGTGTGTGTGTGTGTGTGTGTGTGTGTGTGTGTGTTCTGGTTCCATCAGCTGGATTCAGATAACAATCATCAAGTTTATTAAAGTCATTGAATCTAAGAGGATATTAAACTTTCTGTTTTTTCTAATAAGCATCATGTGACCTTTCTTTCTGATTCCGTTGAGCTGATACTGCAAATACTTCATCTCCTTCTAATGTCACGTAAAAAAACTCATTCCGCCGAATTCAAGCAATATATTTTAATAACAAACGTAACTATCTGTCCATCCACTCCCATCACTTTCTACTACAGTTAGGTACAGGATCTCTATCAGTCGTTCCCATCCTGCACTAATAATAATAATAATTATAATAATATCAGGTCAAAAAAGCTCTTGATCTGTAAAGTTAACATTTTGTTCCAGTAGATTTTAGAATAAAAGCTTCTGAAAACATTGTTTCACCCACTATGAATATTTATCTTAATCATTTAATGTGTCCAACAGTAAATTAAGAAATAATCATGTCAGAAATAAACATTATTAGTCTTAGATCAATAAATAGAAACTCACACAACAACTAACAGCCGTCATCAGATCTGGTTTTAGATATTGTTTATAGCTCTCAAACACTTTTTAATTTAAACATTAAAACACACAAGTGAAATAAATCATTCCTGTTCTTTACCTGAAATTATTTCTATAGCAGTGTTTTTTTTATATATATATTCTTTCCTTTGTGAATCCACTGCTGGGGGGGAGGGGGGGGGGGGTTTCTTAAGTCCCAGCGTGTCACATGGCCTCGTGCCCGGCCTCCACGTGCCCACCGACCGACTGACCGTCTGGATGTCGGCGGGGGGGGTGGGGGGGAGGGGGATGACGGGTGAGGGTGTTTGGACGGACGCCCCAAGGACAGCTGTTGTCATTATCTACCGGCCGGGGATTGAGACTTAGCCAGAGGGCGAAGAGCTGCAGAGAGAGAGAGAGAGAGAGAGAGAGAGAGAGAGAGAGAGAGAGAGAGAGAGAGAGAGAGAGAGAGAGAGAGAGAGAGAGAGAGAGAGAGAGAGAGAGAGAGAGAGTAACGGCTGCTCGGAGGGGGCTGACGAATTCAACATCATCTTTCCACCAATCGATGTTCATTCAGTCAGAGACATGAACATCAGGTGAAATCATTTCACTGCAGGATCCCACTCAGAGGGAGAGGACAGGGAAATAAAAAGGAAAGCAGCTCAAACACTTTTTCATCCATGTGGACAGATGTTTTCACAGTTGAGTTTAAGACCAGATGTGCACGTTGCATCAGTCACACAACATCTACACACGTTTAATCACATCACATACAAATAGATCTCTAGTTATTTAATCACACAAAACGATTTTTCAAAGTTTCTCATTCTCAAACTTTTCCAGCTTTTCCCTGAATGCATCGTTGAGCTGACCTTTCGCAGCGTTTGCTTTCAGGACGACTTCATGTTCGCAAGTTACGTAATTGCACTTTCAATAAATCATTTAAATACATCGTTTAAAGTCCCAGCACAACATCTTCATCTTCATATGTTCTGTGAGTGAACTCAGCCTTTGGGCCTCTTTGTTTTTAAAGCACTCACAAGGCTTGGATTCTGTGTTTGGAGATAAAGCTCTGACCAGACCCAACACGCAACAAAAAATAAATACATGAAAGACTGTTTACACGACAGGGAGAGCAGCTGTTTTCCAAAAATTCACCAAAGCCAAAGCGTAATCCCTTAAAAGCAACATATTTCAGTTTCCTCTTTCAAAGAACGTCCAGAAATACTCGTGGTGTTTGTGTCTGTGATCCAACGCAACACGATCATCACAGCTAGTGAAAATCAATGCACACGTTATTTTGAACAGTTAAATACAGACAAACAGAAGATGTGAATAATGTAAAGCACCACGTGTTGTGATTTAAGATGTTTTACAGCCAGTAGAGCAGATTGTGAGTCAGTGTGGTTACAGGGTTGTGTAGTTTAATCTCTTCTGGGCCAAACTGTGTTAGATTCACACACTTTCATTACCTGTGACGTGCTTCGCCCCTCGGGGTCGTGGCCTGTTGATGTCTCACCCCACCTTTTCCCTCAGCTGCACCATCTCATCCCGGTTTCTCCTCCATAAGGTTCCATGTGCAGTTTTAAAAAAAGTATTTCATCACTTAAAAAGGAGACATCTTCTGTATTCTTATTCTCCAGCTGCTGATGGATGAATATTCACTTCTCTCTAACTCGTACGGATGCAGATGTGTGTCTGAGTTAATCTGTAATTAAGATTAAGGTTTTTTAACTGTTTATTTTGTAGAAAACACAGAGTGGGGGACATCATGAATACAAAATAAAAGCAGGGCAACAAGCTCCTGGAGGATTTAAACATATTTTAATTCCCTTCATCTTCTATTCTGCTTAATTACTGCCCTATATTAAGGTTTATGTGCTGCACCGTTCCGTGTTCAGGACCGTGTGCGGTCACGCTCCAAAAACCGCCAGAAATAAGAAATATCAACCCAAAACTGTTGCTGTAATGTGAAGTGAAGTGTGCTGCAGAGTGTGATGCGGAGCCGGTGAGTCACACTGGGAGTGAGCCTGTGGTATCTCCGATCTGAGCTTCCATTAACATGCTCCAGTATTCGCACCCTGGACGCTTCATCCCAGATGGAAGTGGAACGTAATGGAAAAGCCCCGGAACCGGGAGGGAGGGAGGGAGGTGACGGCCGGCCTCAGCAGGACAGAGGGAAATTGAAATAAATCTGAGATTTACTCGCTCTTCGTGCCTCGTGCTGTTTACACGGGAGATAAACGCTGCAGGGTTCTGGACGAACTCAATTGAAAAGCAAATGTTCTCTTGATAAATACTTTGAGTGTCTGGGTGTGTTTATTTTTGGTTTGAGTGAATTCCAGCTGCAGGAAAAATACATAATCTCATATTTATTGACCTTTCACTGACCTGCAACTCTTTAAAACAAACCTTTTTATAAATACAACCAAATGTAGAAAGTTTGAAATAAAACAATATGAATAGTATTAATAAAAAGAATGATATTTACACAACCTGCTACACGTAAAATACCCAAACTGTGAATTTTATTATTAAAAAACTAACTTATAGTTTAAACCTTTGATGAATGAATGATTTGAATGATGAATGAAAAGCCGATAACGTAACATTTCTGTATTTTACTCACTTCACCTCGATCGTTCTCTGTTCTTCTACCTTTTCGATGTCTGTCCATTACATCACATCTCTGCCGGTGCGTCAGGAATATAACTCACCTGGGTTCTATCTCCACATGTTCTCCACACCCACCTCTGCACGCCTGCACACAGTCAGTCCCTGTATAGATGTATGAGGCTGAAAAGCAGAGTGGTACAGAGATGCTGCCACGTCCTCCTGTGGTCGTCACGCTATTAGCTGTCTGATTTGTCATATTTCATTTACACCAACATTAGGCAGATATGCAGTTTTCTAAAACGGGGATAAACCATCTAAAAAAGGGCAACTGACTCCTTTTACCGTTGCCAGTAGAAGACTTTGCCTTTCTGCGTTTTGTGTCATGTTTGACGGCAACCAAGGTGCTCTCTCACCTCGCTGTCAAATATACTCATTGGAGCCAGAGCCAATAAAACCCTTTTCTACTGCAGAGTCATTCGACCTGGGAGTGAAGCTGGATTGAATCCATTCCCATCGCTGTTAAAAGCCAATAAATAGCAGCTGTTAGTGTTTTTTTTTTACCAGTATTTATTGAGCTTTTTTCACTTTTTCTTTAGTTTAAAGTTCAGAAAACACTGCAGCTCCTGAAACGCCTCGTCAGTCGATTCAAATCTTTCCAATAAGAAATATGTGTGATTCGTGTCTTTGCCAGGTGGTGCGTGACCAGATCACCCACTGCACCATGAAGCTCCGTCAGACCACAGGCATGATGGAGTTCTGTCTGGAGGTCCTGAAAGAGAACGACCCCAGTGGATTCCTGCAGGTACGTGTGTGTTTCACCTGCAGTCGATCTTCATAAAGGACAAAAAGACCTTATTGAATCCAGATGTGTGAATATGTCTTCCCAGAAAATAAGCTGAGGTTTGATCAGCCTGGTTTTTAACCTGATCAACAGGAGATGTCTCATCCTTCCATTTATCTGAGAAATTCAACTTCGAAGAATAAAGTATGAAAGGAAAAGGTCGACCCCACTTTTATCCATTTATCACAATATCTCTGAAGTCTTAATTTTCATACAACCAACAATTAAAAATAAGTTATATGGCACAGAGGCATGAACTGTTATTAAACTGTGGCTGAATGAATTTCACTTTTTTAGTTGTAGTCTCTTTAGGGAAATTACTGAACACCATAAAACAAAAGCTGCCCTCTCCCTTTTAAAACAGTTTCAATTTAAGTTTCTGAGATTATATACGAGGCAAAACTCAGCATGGGGTCTCACACTGAGGAGCGAGCGCAACTTTTTCTGAAGTATTTACAACCAAAAAATGTAAATGTGGAAGTTGAAAGGAAGGAAAGAAGTGTGGGGGGGGTGCTTAGTTCCTTTGAGCTTACGAGCAGAGAGACACTTTGCCTCTGATGTTTCTGAAGCCAGCGCAGAAAGAAAAAAAAAAATCAAAAATCACTGCAAAGTCAGAGGAGGAAAACTTCACAGAGCTGAAAAGTGAGGGAAACAATAAAACACATCGAGCACCAAGTCAGAGCAGCACGAGTCTAAAGTCACACATTCTGCTTCATAACTTTCATTTATCCCAGATGTTCAGTTATTAGAAGGTTCACGATCATTAGTTTCTGATCCGTGCATGTTGAGGACAAGCAGGGAAAGAAGGTTTGACCCTAATGTCGTGTTTTAGGGTCCTGGAGATGTTGTGACTTTTCTAAATCCTTCACACGTCATGAAAAACACTTATAAACTGTCTTTTGACTCGTGATTGGTCGAGTGTGTGAATCGGTGAGACCTCAATAATGTTGGCTTCATTTCTGACTAGTGGGAGGAAGTGGAGACGTGTCGTCCATCTTTAAATAACAAACTATGATTAGTTCATACATACAGTAGCTTTATGGTCATTTCTATATCGTCACCTCCATTAAATGAACAAGGCCACTTCTACATATATAAGGAAAGAAATAGATTAGAATTTTACACAATACAAGAAGAAATATGTTTTTTATGCAGAATGGGGGGATCAAACCACCGGCCCTCTGGTCAGGGGACAACCCGCTCCACCTCAGTTACATGCACAGTATGTTGTGTTCCTGCTTCTGGTTATGAATGATTTCTACAACTGTAGAGAAGAGAGATGGAGTAAGGTGAAGGGGGGGGAGAGAAAATGGAGATCAAAGATTCTACAGAGAAACACACACACACACACACACACACACAGGCACACACATTCCCCTCTCTTCTATTTCATCTGAATATTTAATAAACTATTGATTATGTGGTTCTATATAACCGACGCCTACATCAAAGCCAGCTGTTAAAGGTTGGATCTTAGTGCAGATTCAGGAACCTTTGTAATAATTAATCCAAATGAAACGATCTGTGTTGTTAATGCTCGCGGCTGAATTTTCCAAACCTTCAGCCGCTGGTTTCTGCCGTCTTTAATAAAACAGCAATCTCCCGTTTCTGCTTAGTTAGATGAAGTTTAATGTAATGAATTCATTTAGTTTCCTGTTTCCTGAGGCGGGCGAAGCTCTTAGCGGCAGATGAGGGGTCTTAATTCCTTTCCTTAAATATTTGAACTGCACTAATGCGAGCCTCATTCCACTTGTCAGGGACAATGTGACGAAGCTGCGGACGGAGCAGATCCCAGAGCAGTGGAGCTGCTCTGTATGCAGCGAGCGTATCGCAGCCCTGCGAGCGTATTCAAATGTGGATAGTGAAAGCATGTGCTCTAATTTCCTGTGTGTGTGCTCACGCGTCTTTCCCTCTGCTAATTCCCCCCTCACTATGTGTGTGTGTGTGTTTTCAAGCTGCTCTACATGTGTTTCTTTTCTGTGTGTGTGTGTGTGTGTGTGCAGATCTCAGACCCCCTGATCAAGCGGGTGACGTCGTCCCAGGACCAGTGGGTGAAAGGGGCCCTGGAGCCAAAGGTCGGCCCCGACTTCGACCTCACCCTCAACACCGACTCGCTGATGCAGACCATCCTGCAGCTGGACTTCTGCCAGGGCAACGGTAAACACACCAGATCTCACACGTCCTCTTTCCGTCAGCGCTTCTCAGACCCACAGGATCCATTTATTACAATACGCCTTTTTAATTCTGATTCCATAAACCTTCCTGTATGAGCACTGGGGGGGGGGGGGGGGGGGGGGGGGGGGGGGGGGGGGGGGGGGGGGGGGGGGGGTTTACATGTATAAAGCAGTGTTCAGTGTTTCGACTCAGAAAGATTCGTGTCTCACAAGACGCAGAAAAAGGTCAAAATCAATGCTTGACCTTTTCGTGGATCCAACATTTCCCATCGTGCAACTCAATAGCGTCGCTAAGCCACAGACACAAGTACAGTCGATATTAAAGCAGTTACATACAGTGTTTTCTTCCTATGTGCTGTCACTTGATTATGCAGAGCTATAAATATAAATGTCGTGTTCTTCCTGCACAAGTGACACATATGAAGAGCCGACGTGTTTCAAATCCCCGGTGGAGTCTGAAACTGAGCCGTCACACGTGTTCACCGGAGGCTCCGATGGAAACGCTTCGCTCGAGCTGTGTGTATCAGCCGATTGATAAAATTGGTGGATCGCTCTTTTTGGGTTAGGGTTTGTGTATTTGTGTTTGTGTATGTCGAACGGTAGGTGGTTAGAGTTAATGCTGAGGGCGAGGGAATGTGTTGTGTCCGTGGAGGAGGAATAGAAATATAATTCTTTGTGTATAAAACTACGGAGAGAGAAATCAAAGGAAGAGAGGAAATGAAAACCATTGATTTATTTTTTCCACTTTCATTTTGATACAGGATAAAGAAAGTTCAATGAAGGATAAAAAAACCTCCATATGACGATATAGATAATTTATATTTCTCCATAGGCTGAGCACCCATGGAGATTAGTAACCATGACGAGTAATGATCTATAAATAAGTAAACTTAACGAGCTCCAACACGCAAACATCCTGCACATTAGAATAAAATCACCCTTTGACGATATATACTTGACAACCAATAAACATGAAGTCGCTCTCACTCTTCCCTTGCGATGGTTTTCCTCACAGCAATGTACACGACTGATTAGCTCTTCGTTAACGTGCATGAGTAAACCACAGCGTCCTTCACATTCATTCTGCTGCCGTCCCACAGATTACCCAGATGTATTGTTAATGTACATTAAATATGTAATCAGCTCCATATTCTATTCCCATACGGCTCCAGTGAGGCAGAGAATGGGTGTTTTCATGAGCTGGAGTGGATTCAACCTTTAGTTCACTTTTCTAAAAAGAGAACATCATTATTCTCTACATGGACACATCGTGAATATATTGTTTTGTACACGGCGTGTAATTAAAATGCTCGGTAATCCATCGCAGTTATTACAAATTCAATAAAGACACAAGCAGCATAGGATTTATATGATGAAATTAATCGAGTTTAGTGCCGTGTAATTAATGATAGTGTAACGTGGTGCAGTCGTGTCCATTGGCGATGTGCTTCACGACTTTTGGTTCCTCGTGGGAGAGACTTCAAGTTAGGTGTTGAACTTTTAAGATATTTCTGAGGACCTCAAATTCTCAAATACAAGCTGACATCGTCCCTCTGAGACAAGAAACGATGTTTAATAACATATCTTTTTCTATTTGCTCTGATGAGATATTATTTTATGACCAAACCTTCAAGTTTATACTTTGAAGTTTCTCTAGTTGCAGCATTTTCTCATCCATTCTCAAATAAAACACTTCACCAACACAGGTTTTCCTTCAAAAAACGTGTCCCAATATGCAGATAACACTGTATTTTACAATGATGAAACTTTGCACGACATTTGCACCTTTACTTCCTTTAACCACCACATGAGGAGAAGCATCTTTCAGACTCTCCCAGGTCTCACTGTCGCCTCCAGATGCTTTTAATGCCGCCTTCTGTCCATGTGCTCTTGTATTAAAACACTCAAACCAACATCGTACTTCCAGATGTGCAGGAGAATCCGTTATTGAAACAAATGCAGGCCGCAGACAGTGGTGAGGCTGAGATGGAGGCCGAGAGCCCCGGAGGTATTTCGGAGAATCTACATTTTTAAAGTGAACCTCTGTCTTCCTCCCCTGAATGGATTCTGTCGTCCCCCCCCCCCCCCCCCCCCCCCCCCCCCCCCCCCCAGTCCTGCTGGCCCTCACTGACTTTCTGGTTGGAGGCTCATCGGCCTTTTTGTCCCTCAGCGTCTTTCTGGTCTCCTTCCTCCGCATGGTTATTGTTCTCCAGCTCCTCTCCAGTGAACGGTACCTCTGCAGAGTCACTGCAGCACAAAGTTGCCCAAAAACATCCTGTTACAGAAGTTTGTGGCCTAAAGTACTCATTGTTTTCATCGTTGGCTTTTCATCAGCATTATTAAAATGAGTAATGAATAATAATACATGAATTAATTATAAAGCAACAAATTTAACATAATTAATCCTAAATCAAATGTTATATTATGTCAAGACAATGCATTTGATCAAATTTAGCTAATGTAAACATGAGAATATCAAGTAATAATGGCAGGAGGATTATTGTATAATACTAAAAATTAAAAAGTTTAATTTAAAGTACATGAATCAAAGAACTGCTTTGGCCAAAAATGCTGTAAAGTGTATTGAATATTTAAGATATTAACATTGATCGACACGTGGACTGCAAAGATCCTACGACACTGTTCTCGTCCTGACTGCTGCCTCTCCCCTGTGTCCTCACTGCCGTTGTGTGGTTTTTTATTTTGTTGTGTGTGTGTCTTCAAAGATTCAACAAGTGTCTATAAAGTCGTGATGTGAAGCCGACAAGACAAAATGTTTCTCCCTGGTTTTATTTGTATTATGTTTGTTTCAGCTCCTTTTGGAATTCAGTTTTGTCTCGTTTGTTTGGGGGTTTGACAGATTTACTGCTTTTAATCTAAAAGTCTGTCACACAACGCTGGTTCCTTCCTGTCTTCACCTTCCCCACCAGCCGAGGAAACCGTCCTAAATTATTAAATCACCATAAACGTATCCAGCAGCTTGTCCCTCGGTTGGGAGTTTATCTCAGGACAGACTGAATCCCTCATAGTTCAGGGATGACGAGAACATAACGTGCACGAAACAGAAGCCGAGCTGTATTCAAACCAGTCCTGCTGGAAGCTTTGGTTCTCGCACCTTCTACCACCAGCACCAGCACCTCCCACCAGGGGGCGTAGCGTCCTGACGTGGCCCAGTTAGAGCCTCCACTGGCTCCCAGCTGCTGCCCTGTAGATGAACCCGCAGCTCTTTCCCCTTTACGCCTTTTTAGATCCACAGTAAAGCTCCTGTTTCTGTTTAGAACACAACCAGCCACATCACATCCCTCTGTTTCCTCCTCCTCCTCCTCATCCCTCCATCCCTCTGTTTCCTCCTCCTCCTTATCCCTCCATCCCTCTGTTTCCTCCTCCTCCTCCTCATCACCACATCCCTCTGTTTCCTCCTCCTCCTCCTCCTCCTCATCCCTCTGTTTCCTCCTCCTCCTTATCCCTCCATCCCTCTGTTTCCTCCTCCTCCTCATCCCTCCATCCCTCTGTTTCCTCCTCCTCCTCATCCCCCCATCCCTCTGTTTCCTCCTCCTCCTCATCCCTCCATCCCTCTGTTTCCTCCTCCTCCTCCTCATCACCACATCCCTCTGTTTCCTCCTCCTCCTCCTCATCCCTCCATCCCTCTGTTTCCTCCTCCTCCTTATCCCTCCATCCCTCTGTTTCCTCCTCCTCCTCCTCATCACCACATCCCTCTGTTTCCTCCTCCTCCTCCTCCTCCTCATCCCTCTGTTTCCTCCTCCTCCTTATCCCTCCATCCCTCTGTTTCCTCCTCCTCCTCATCCCTCCATCCCTCTGTTTCCTCCTCCTCCTCATCCCCCCATCCCTCTGTTTCCTCCTCCTCCTCATCCCTCCATCCCTCTGTTTCCTCCTCCTCCTCCTCATCACCACATCCCTCTGTTTCCTCCTCCTCCTTATCCCTCCATCCCTCTGTTTCCTCCTCCTCCTTATCCCTCCATCCCTCTGTTTCCTCCTCCTCCTCATCCCTCCATCCCTCTGTTTCCTCCTCCTCCTCATCCCCCCATCCCTCTGTTTCCTCCTCCTCCTCATCCCTCCATCCCTCTGTTTCCTCCTCCTCCTCCTCATCACCACATCCCTCTGTTTCCTCCTCCTCCTCCTCCTCCTCATCCCTCTGTTTCCTCCTCCTCCTTATCCCTCCATCCCTCTGTTTCCTCCTCCTCCTCATCCCTCCATCCCTCTGTTTCCTCCTCCTCCTCATCCCCCCATCCCTCTGTTTCCTCCTCCTCCTCATCCCCCCATCCCTCTGTTTCCTCCTCCTCCTCATCATCCCATCCCTCTGTTTCCTCCTCCTCCTCATCACCCCATCCCTCTGTTTCCTCCTCCTCCTCATCCCTCCATCCCTCTGTTTCCTCCTCCTCCTCCTCCTCCTCATCACCCCATCCCTCTGTTTCCTCCTCCTCATCCCCCCATCCCTCTGTTTCCTCCTCCTCCTCCTCATCCCTCCATCCTGCCGTCTCTCATCCCTCCCACGCTTCTTCTTCACCATCTCCCACACCCCCCCCCCCCCAATGATCTCAATCTCCTCCTCCTCATCCCTCCATCCCTCTGTCTCCTCCTCCTCCTCCTCCTCCTCCTCCACATCCCTCTGTTTCCTCCTCCTCCTCATCACCCCATCCCTTTGTTTCCTCCTCCTCCTCCTCATCCCTCCATCCCTCTGTTTCCTCCTCCTCCTCATCCCCCCATCCCTCTGTTTCCTCCTCCTCCTCCTCCTCATCCCTCCATCCCTCTGTTTCCTCCTCCTCCTCATCCCCCCATCCCTCTGTTTCCTCCTCCTCCTCATCCCTCCATCCCTCTGTTTCCTCCTCCTCCTCCTCATCACCCCATCCCTCTGTTTCCTCCTCCTCCTCCTCATCCCTCCATCCCTCTGTTTCCTCCTCCTCCTCCTCCTCCTCATCCCTCTGTTTCCTCCTCCTCCTTATCCCTCCATCCCTCTGTTTCCTCCTCCTCCTCCTCCTCCTCATCCCTCTGTTTCCTCCTCCTCCTTATCCCTCCATCCCTCTGTTTCCTCCTCCTCCTCATCCCTCCATCCCTCTGTTTCCTCCTCCTCCTCCTCATCCCTCCATCCCTCTGTTTCCTCCTCCTCCTCATCCCTCCATCCCTCTGTTTCCTCCTCCTCCTCATCCCCCCATCCCTCTGTTTCCTCCTCCTCCTCATCCCCCCATCCCTCTGTTTCCTCGTCCTCCTCCTCATCCCCCCATCCCTCTGTTTCCTCCTCCTCCTCATCCCCCCATCCCTCTGTTTCCTCCTCCTCCTCATCCCTCCATCCCTCTGTTTCCTCCTCCTCCTCATCCCTCCATCCCTCTGTTTCATCCTCCTCCTCCTCCTCATCACCCCATCCCTCTGTTTCCTCCTCCTCATCCCCCCATCCCTCTGTTTCCTCCTCCTCCTCCTCATCCCTCCATCCTGCCGTCTCTCATCCCTCCCACGCTTCTTCTTCACCATCTCCCACAACCCCCCCCCCCCTCCCAATGATCTCAATCTCCTCGTCTCATCCACCCATTCATCTCTCCTCCTCCACAGCTGAGTCTGGGACTTCTGTGCCGGTGGCGCCGCTCCTGCAGCTGGAGAAGTGCTGCACCAGGAACAACAGCGCCACGCTGGCCTGGAGGGTGACAGCGCCCCCTGGAAGCCCCATCGAGGGCTACATCCTGGAGTTGGACGACGGCAACGGAGGACAGTACAGGGTCGGTACAAAAACACATGTTCTGAATACAAACTTACTTGAAGAATAGTTTGTCCATTCAGCTTTTCTGTAGCTTTTATTATAGACCCTGAATGATATGGATTTTTTTGGGGGCTATTACCGATATTAGATAGTAAGAAAATTCCGATATATATTTTAAAAAATGGCAATGATTCCCAAGAGGTTTTATTTAATTAAAGCTTGATATTTTACAGTTTAACCATAAATCATATAAGTAAATATATACAAAGAAAACTGAACTGTATGTGTATAGAGATTGAATTAGGAAAATGTAAACATCAATGCACATATTAACTCCGTTAGAGTGAGAAGTGCAGGATTGTATATGTCCAATCAGCATTTATGTAAAAATTTAAATATAAATGCACATATATTTTTTATTGTTAAAATAAAGGTTTTCATATTGGCGCATCTCAGCGAATGTAAACGCTGATACTGAGACTTCGTTGATATAAGCCAACATATATCAGTTGGGTTCTATCAATAATCCATATGCTGCTCAACTCTCACGATGCCCAGATGGTGTGTGTGTGTGTGTTTGTTTGTTTGTGTGTTTAGTTAAACATATGTGTCGTCATGCATTTTAAGTGTGCAAGTGCTTGACCTACATTTGTAATTACTGTCACTTGTGTGTGTGTGTAGCTCGTGACTTTAAGCGGCAAACAAACGTATAGGACCCTGCACTTAACCTGCATGTCTAATGATGCTGTGTGTGTGTGTGTGTGTGTGTGTGTGTATGTGTGTGTGTGTCCCAGGAGGTTTATGTGGGGAAGGAGACAGTGTGCACGGTGGACGGCCTCCATTTCAACAGCTCCTACAACGCCAGGGTGAAGGCCTACAATGCCGTCGGTTTGGGGCCGTACAGCAAGACAGTTGTGCTGAGGACCTCTGATGGTAGGTACTACCTTTGTTTGTGTGTGTGTGTGTGTGTGTGTGTGTGTGTGTGTGTGTGTGTGTGTGTGTGTGTGTGTGTGTGTGTGTGTGTGTGTGCTCGGGGTTTGCCAAATTGGCGCCGAGTGGCTCCAACACAAACACAGTGTCTCTGTCTGTGTGTTTGTCGTGTTTCTCTGGTGCTTGCGATGGTCTTTGCAGAGCAGGTTTCATCATATTATTTCTTTTGTTCTGCGAAACAATGACAAGCTTCTCAGGAGAGGAGAAACACGGTGCTTCATATTCCAGGAGAGAGGCCATGGAAGAGCGATGAGGAGAAGATGAAGGGGAAATGAAGGGACAGGCGGGGAAGAGCAAGGAAAGGAGAGGAGGGAACATGGAGGAGGGAAAGGGAAGGGATGGAGAAGAGGAAAGCTGAGAAACAGATGTGAGAAATAAAGGAAGCAGAGCAGAGGAAGGAAAGGAAAGGAAAGAAAGGAGAGAATAGGTTTTGGGGAAGAGGAAGAAGTCAATGACAAAATCACACACACACACACACACTCACACAAACACACACACACACAACAATGGGCATTACAGTCTGTTTTCGGACTGATAACCGCTCATCCCTCCCGCCCTCTGTTTGTTTTTCTGTCAGCTCTCTTCCTGCCTACTCTCCTTCCTTCCTTTCCTCCTCTGTCCTCCCTCGTTCTGTCAAAACTCGCAAAGAGCAACAAAGGCTGGAAAACAAACTTGGCCGTATAACCTTTTATAAAATGTACGTGCGTGTCGGTCTTATTTTGTCCAAAACATGAAAATAAGAAACCTGCTGTCTCAAGACTGTTGTTTTCTCTTATTGCAGTGGCCTGGTTCACCTTTGACCCGTCCTCGGCTCACAGGGACATAGTTCTGACCAACGAGAACCTCACCGTCTCCTGTAACAGCTACGATGACCGCGTGGTGCTGGGGACCGCTGCGTTCTCGAAGGTAAACGTCCACACACATAACGGTTCCATCACAAGTAATCGAATCTGATTTATATCCGTCCCCGCTGTCCTTTACGAGGAAGCAGGGAACACACACGGAAGATTAATCCCATTTATTCCGTTTCTCCTTGAATTCCAGGGCATCCACTACTGGGAGGTCAGCGTCGATCGCTATGACAACCACCCGGACCCGGCGTTCGGCGTGGCGAGGATCAACACCATGAAAGACATGATGCTGGGGAAGGACGACAAGGCGTGGGCCATGTACGTGGACAACAACCGCTCCTGGTTCATGCACAACAACTCCCACACCAACAGGTAAATGTCAACTCTGCCAAATCCCCTTAGATTCAGTCAAGCTGCACCAAATGTCACATACTTATAGAAATCCATCTCCTAAATATGTCTGATGTTCTTCATCAAGATGAAGTAATTATTCCCTGAGATCTCAAGTTATTAAAGTTACAATTTCAGGATTTTACGGGTTCATCCAACATCTCTACCAAGTTGGGTGGAAAGCAGTGTACGGTGTTTCCTACTAAAAACTAAACCAACAAACCTAATCTCCTCTGAAGCAATAACTGCAGAACTGCTGCGTTATTTTAAAGTGAGAAAAAGATTAAAAGACGTTTGCAGCTGAATGAAACCAATTTTTATTCTCATTCTTAGAATTTAAAAGTTTTTACTGATGTGTTTTCACTTTAACCAACAAATGAGCCGGTTGGTTCCAACTTGTAAACTCGAGCCTCGTCAGAAAACTATTCATCTTTTGAACTCAACCACAAAACAGCACTTGTGTGTCAATAAAAACAGCAGGAGACTTTGTGAGGTGCCCCCCCCCCCCTGTCCTCTGCATCAAACCCACGTGCAAACACACGTGCACACACACTCTCTCACACACACACACACACACAGTATAATGATGCATGCGCTCGGTGACAGCGGGCCCCCTGAGGCTCGAACAATACCAACTAACAAACCCACCGGGGAGCAGCAGTGGAAGAAGACTGCCGGCTGCTGGAGACATCAAACCGTCTCCCTGCACCGTGTCCCTGTGTCACAGGGAAGCTATCAAACTCTCATTAATCATTCATTCACAAGGAAATGTCTTTTTCTTTATGAGAGAAAAGTCGACTGTTTCTCACAAGAGAAATGTGAACTTTGTTTCTTTCCTTTCTCTGCCTCGGTCCACGCAGAGTCACTCGTCGAGTCGTTCATCATCTCCTGTGTCACACGGTGGTGAACTCGTATCGATTCCTACGTCTCTCTCTCTCTCTCTCTCCGAGCCTGTGTCTCCCTGTGTCCCGAGGCAGACATCTTATTGTGTAGAGAAACGTGTCTGTTTGCACGTTTACATGTGGAGAATTTCACACTAGAGCTTTCTAAGCAAAAACACATCTCACACACACACACGGATCCAGGACATGTTCTCCAGCTTCCAAGGGAATAATGCATGAATAGTGATGGAACTTATGTACAGTATAAGTTGGCCTTTATATTCACACTGTCTGTGTGTGTGTGTGTGTGTGTGTGTGTGTGTGTGTGTGTGTGTGTGTGTGTGTGTGTGTGTGTGTGTGTGTGTGTGTGTGTGTGTGTGTGTGTGTGTGTGTGTGTGTAGGGCGGAGGGCGGCATCGCTAAGGGCTCGACCGTGGGCGTCCTGCTGGATCTGAACAAACACACTCTGACCTTCTTCGTCAACAAGGAGCAGCACGGGCCGACCGCCTTCGCCAACCTGGAGGGCGTCTTCGTGCCGGCGGTCAGCCTCAACAGAAACGTACAGGTCAGTGAGGAGTTACAGGATCGTTTCACTCTTTAGTGACTTACATGTAGGACGGCTGCACAGTGACCGGAGCCATGAATTCACCTGAACCTTGATGGTATTGAACTCAAAGTTAAAACAATTAGTTTTAAGACATGACAGCTCCTCCAAAGTGAAGCCAAATCAGGGTTGATCGCCCATAAAACCCACCTCCTCCATGTTAGTGGATGGGACATAAAAAGTCAAAATACACAGAAAGGATGTTTCTTTTATCTAAGTCACTTTACCGCTCGACACCGCGGCTTTACTCTAAAAAGATGGCAGCTCCTTTAACTTTGTTTTTTTGTACGACTGGAGAAAGTAGAGGCGCGTCGTCCATGTTGTGTGTTTCAGAAAGTGTGTCATCCCTACATTAAGCTACATTAAATTATTTTAACCATCCTGCCTGTCTGTTTCCACGCTGCGTCCTCGGCCCCGCTCAGCGATGCAGTGCTCTCATTGGCTGTTTGTCTGTTTCAGGTGACCTTACTCACGGGCCTGGACATTCCAAAGAATATCAAACAGTAGGAGCTCCCTCTTCTCTCTGCGCGTGCTCTGGATACAAACACACAAAGTCGTACGCAGCCGCGGTTCGCTCCCCACGTGGACGTTTTTCCAGTAACGTCAGCTGGGACTTCAACTCCTCTCCCATCAAGGTGCCCTTTGTCTCGGATACACTTCAGCGTCCGATCATTTGGGACAAAGGAACAAATCTGAGTAACTATTGGCTATAAATACAGTGATTGACGCTTGTGGACGGACGGAGAACACGACTGGATTTACTGTGGATCGTCACACTCTTTTCATGTCCCATGGTTTTTCCCTGTGACCTCCAGGACTCACGTGTGTTCATATTCTAGCTGCTATCGTTCCAGTGATTTCTCCTGGAGGCCGGAGACCAAACGATATCGACCCTCTCGCTCCCACCGACGTCTACACTGTGCAGTCAAATCATTTTCTACTGAAAAAGGCATTAAAAGAAATATACAGCGCACCAAATCACCGATAAAACGTTGAACCATAATGTTTCAGGAAATTCCAGAGCGACTTTCAGGAGATGATAAATAAGGGAGAACAGATCGAGCGGGGATTCTCTCTCAGGTGTGTTTTACAGCCTGCGAGTTCAAACAAGACGATCTCCCTGAGTTACAGTTGCATTGTGGGTTGTTCTGTTTCTCATAATTGGTTGGAGTTTAATAGAGAGGTGATTTATTACCTGTGGGCAGCAACACGACAGAACTCAGTGAGGTGAAGCTGGGAAGAGTTGGGCTTTAATTCATTTCATTTCCTCAGTAGCTGTATAACAGATCAATGGAGCCTGGGAGGAGCCATTAGAAAATCTTTTATCTTAAATTCATTTTGATGCATATTTTGATGAAAGTGTTAAATAGAATTTAATATTTAGAGAATTCATACAATTTGCTTTCCTGCTCATAGTTACATGAGATAAAAACCTTTCTTATGTCTGTACGTTACATGTAAAGCTGCAGACACTTGAAACAGAGAGAAATGTCTTTAGGTTTTCTGTAACATTTTAATTTGTGATCTTTAGATGTGCTGGTTCGAAAAATCCATTATTGTTATAATTATTATTATTATTGGCCTGACGATTCCCTGCAGCTCCTCCCAGGCTCTTCACACACAGAACCTGATGATATGTTGTTTTTCACTTTGAGGCATCAAAGTCAGAAGCTGCTGATATGAGATGGAAATGAGCCCAAATCCTGTATCTTATTCCTTTTTCAGTCGTACGAGGCCAACACATAAAACGATGCAGATCAGAAAGTGGAGGAGAAAACCGCGGTTGTCTCATTGTAATTTAATTCTGTGCTCATCTGTGAGTCTCTCTGTCGAGCTTCAGACTCATTTCACATCTGTGGACGTGATGCTGAGAAGTCACATCAGGCTGAGCTGCTGCGTTTCTCGTCAGCATTGGACACGTGAGGAGCTTTGAAATCCAACCAAACCACTGTGACTAACGATATTATATCACTTTGACATGTGTACCCCTGTATATATATGATCATGTATCTGGATGCAGCAGAGGAAAGGTTCATTTTTAAATTTAAAAAATATTTAACCCTGAATTTTATGACGATATTTAAATATTTATATAGTGTGTGTGTGTGTGTGTGTGTGTGTGTGTGTGTGTGTGTGTGTGTGTGTGTGTGTGTGTGTGTGAGAATCCACAAACTGTAAATACTGAGTTATGATAACGACGTGTAATATGAAGCATGGATCAAGCATCGAACAAGTTTACAAGAATATCTGAAGCTGTACTGTAAATACTGAACATTATTATTGTCTTTGCAACGAGTGACGTTCAAGCCAACTGCTGCGGCAGCGCGCCCCCTGCTGTTCAACGGCGCCAACAACAGCATCCGTGTGTTTCTCTCGTCTCATTACCTTGTTCCATTTCAACAGACTATGATTTATTTTAACTTTCGAGTAAGTCAGAACCTCTGCTCCATTTCGTACCGTAACTTTCATAAATATTCAAACATGCAATCAGGGACATTACATAGCATTTGCATTGTAGAAGTTGATGTCGTTAAATTATTGTTATTTATCTTTAAAAGACCTTTTTATTCTGTGGAATTTCCAATAAAACCATGTGACTGAAGAGAAAAACAGTGCAACAGTAAACTACAGAAGGTTTTCACACAGGAACCGATGACGTCTATTTTCAATACGACTATTTTAAAAGTAATTTAGCGATTAGTGAACTTCTAGAGTAGCAAACTGGAAATATCTGTACATTCTGTGCTGTTTCTTACCATTTGAGGTTTCTTCTATTTAAAAATGACTGAGCCTTTTTAGGAGATTGGGATTATATTAATTTAGTTATGTAGAATGTTAAATCTCTGACATTTACATCATTTTAAATAATAATCAAGTGGCCATAATCAATACTTTAATTATGACGCTGATTGACTTTGTTAAAATTTAACAGAAACTGCTGCAACATCCACAGAGACTCATCGTCCTCTTTGCTCTACTGAAGCATCTGAGTGTCTTTCAAATGTTGCTATTTGCTTGATGTGCAAATGAGCAAATTTCAGATCAATTGAAAAGACAAAACTGTTTTTTCTTCTGCTTCCATCAGCTAAAAAAAACTGTAAATGGAGGTTTAACGAAACATTTCAGTCACAAATTAAGAAATTTAATTGCATTTATTTTCTAATCTCAATTTACATATACCATCTTTCCTTTTCCCAGTCAGACTTAGTTTCTCCCGACACAGAAATCACATCCAACTTTCTGCCAAAGGGGATTTTTCTCTTTCTGACATGTGCCAGACTGCCAGTTACCACCTAAGGGCTACATTTGCATCATGTGAGGCTTCCTGGTTGTTCTGCTCTACAACAGTCAGCACCCCCCCCCCGCCCTCTGACCGTCCTCCCACCTCCCCCCCCCCCACCCCCATCAGAGGAGAAACCTGCCCTGAGGTTCACTCCTCTGAGACCAGGAATAGATTTTCAGAGCCCACGAGCAAAGTGAGACATCAATCATGAAATCTGGATAATCTCTCTCCTTAAATTCTGCACGTCCGGGTGTTTTGAGGTGACGTGTCCGCCGGCTGCGTCGATGTCAAAACAAAACTTAGGAAATCTTCACTGGAGGAAATAAAACTTTATACTGAGCCATACTGCTGCAGCTTCAGGAACTCAGAGTTTCTTATATGAAATTTATATGAAAACAGACAAAGATCACATATTTAAAATGATTCACATCGTCACTCCTGTCTAGATGTGGTATTGTACGGCATGTCCCTTTACCCCCCCCCCCCCACGAATGTGACATATTTGACCTCAACATGTAGTGCTGGGACAATACAGCATGTCACCATTATTTATTTACCTTCAACACATCAGAGGAAAAAATATATATCTACGCTTGAGTATGTAAATATACTGAATTACATATTTATTTTTCTTTTTGTACGATGCTTGTTGGCTGCAAAACGTCCTGGAAAGTCAAACGTGCGCTTACAGCTTCGAGACGAGCGACGTGCTGCAGATAAACTTCAGATTTCCTCACGCTCGTCTTCGGTGAAATGTCTACATGCAAAAAGCTGCTTTAGGAAAACGGTGTGAGAAGTTGTGACCTCACCCTCAGACGCACACGGTCAGATCGCAGGTTCCGTTTGTCGCCATAAGTCTTTATCGTTTCTGTGAAGACTTCAATGTTTACATCTAGAATAACGGAGAATCTGCTGCACTGGCAAAATCCCTTCCTCTTTCTCATGGGCAACGTGTTTATATGTGTCTTTCTTCATGGAAAACATGTGTGTACATTTCTAATTTGAAGATTTCCCTCCATCCTGTCCCTCTCTTCCTGCCAATATAAATGTTTTGTAAGACTGACATGGTTTGTATATGAGAAATGCATCATTTAAAAAAAAAACAGCAGAAACGCAAATGTCTTTCTTTTTCTTTTTGTGGTCATTTATAAAAACAAAAAATAAATAAATTGTGATGGAATATGATTCAGCAGAGTCTCCGGTCTCGTGCATTAACGTGCTGCCCCACCCAGGAACGCTCAGGCTCCATTTCAGGGGAATCGATAGATTGGATTTCTGACTCAGCGGTCGGTCGCCAGTCAGGCCGTCGCCATATTTCCAGCGCAGACCAGCGACACGTCAGGAAATCAGCCTCACGGGTCACATCAGGAGCAGCTCTCGTCCAGTTCCTCTTCATTCCTGTGCTTCAGTTTCTTAGCAGAAGCACAAGAACGAACCTATTTGCTTCTCTTGTTGCCTTTAATTTTCTGGATCTCCTTGGAGCTCAGGACCAGCAGCCCGTTCTTAAAGCGCCCCACCTGACCCGAGGGGGTGGAGCCAGAGCCGGACGACACCTTCTTCCTGTCCCTGGGGACGAGAGAGCAGCGAAATACAAGGTTCAAACACTGAGATGCACCAGAAGAGAGTAGAGTGCATGAACATAAACATAACACTTCATTCACTCACCTCTGATTATTCGTCTTCGTCTTCTTCTTTTTCTTCAAGTCCTACGAGGCAGAGAAACACGGTCAGAATTTAAATGATCATAATAATCACATAAGTAACAGTGACACCTCTGTTTGATGCGACACACTTTCACGTCTTACCGGCTGAACTTCCTCTTTTGCTTTCTCCTTCTTCTCTTTAATCTGTCGCTGCATCAGCTTGTAGTTGACGTAGTCCTTCTTAGGAGGCTGAAGAAGAAACAGTAAATAAAACTGGTCACTCAGACGGTTCTGATACTGAGGACAGAACTTCAGAGTAAGAGTAACAAAGGGTCCTTACTCGGGCTCCGAGCATGATGGCTCTGTCCTTCTCAAAAACACGCTGCTGCTCCTTCTTATATCCGGTGATTCCGAACCGATGGACCTCCAGACGAGCCTGATGTGCACGTTCACAGATACAGTGTAGTGAGACGTTATCACAGGGATTACATGGGCTACATGTGAGCCAATTACTTTACACTGTGGAATATACGAAACCAGAAAATAACAACTTCTTCTCAATGAAGAGGAATTCAAATGAAGTCTACTGTGAAACTGTTTATTAATAAACCTGTTAACATAAATTGGCTCCTGCTCATTCTCGAAATAAATGTCACACTTAACATTTAAACTAAAGAGTAGAATTGTACCTTTTCTAAATTGATTTCCTCCAGCGAGTCGCTTTGCGTCTTCTCCGGGATCTGAGGAGCCTTGAAGTGAGAAACAGCACCAAGAGGCAACAAAGACGAGAGGAGAGGGAACGTGAGATGAATGAGTGACGACAAGAAGGTTTCAAAAATATCAACTGGAAAACAAAAGTTCATCACATCCTCAGACTAGGTTTTTTAGCCTCATCTGTACTTTGATAATGAAGAACACAGAGAAAAGCTAAAGTATCTTTAACTCACAGGTGTTTTGTCTGAAGCTGGCGTCTGACTGGTCTTCAGTTTCTTTCTGTAATCTTGATAAGTCACGACCTCGACCTGACTCACCTGCCGGACGGCTGAACCTGCGTGAGACGATAAAACAATTAGAAAAACAAGGGAAGTGGAGAAACGAGTGGTGGATGATGTAAACAGGTCAAAACAAATCATCTGAGAGCTCGTGATATGATCCTTGAAATCAAAAGAAGTTAGAGGAGAGTATTAAAAGTATTTTCCACAGTTTTTTCCCAGGCTGCTCACCTGTCTGTGGTTGCTGCTGCTGCTGCTGCTCAGTAACAGTATTTGTTGCTTGCTCATCTTTAGTGTCAACGCAAATATCCTTCACTGCAGTGAACTCTTCTTCCTCCTCCTCCTCTTCCTCCTCACGCCGGTTTCTTTTCTTCTTCTTGAGCTTCTTTTTTGATGCAGGTCCATTATCTGCAAGCAGCGGTGTCAGATGTCAGTATTGATCTCTGTGTTTAGACATAATCGAATACACAAATCTAAGTAATCAACACATGTGCACGTATAGTTATTGCACATGTGTAGTTATTGCACATACAGTTATTTAACAAGTTATTGCACAATTAGTGTATCAGTTGTTTCACATTGAGAGAAACAGAACAACCAGCTAATATTTGTAACGTGTTAACTTGAGGTAAAGCTAAATCCAGATGTTGTGAATAAGCTAAAACATCATTCATTTATCATCAGCTCCATTAGCCCCCGTTAGCCACATCGCTAACTCACGTCCCACTCACCAAACTCATAAAACTTGTCCAACAACTGTTCGAGAAACACTTGATCTTCGTCCTTTTCCCCGTTTGACTTGGAGTTCATTTTAAACTACGTGTAAAAACCCCGGTTTCACGACGACGCGACGCAGGAACAGTTCACAGGTTCACAGCTAAACGTGACAACAAACCGGTGAGGCACATGGGGCTCCACTTCCGGGTTGGACCTCCCCGCCCACCGTACGTGCGGAAATGCTACGGAAGTGCCCTGTGAACACGCCTGAAGTGTTTTTTTTTTTTTTTTTTTTAGAGAAGTCCGAACTGCTCACACGTTCGAGCCCGGAGAACTTCACCGGACACGACGTCAATGTGCCGATAAAGTGGGATAAAACATGGCGTCCACATCTGGTTATTCGGTATGTTTTGCTTTTGCTGTCGGCGGCTAAGCTAACTCCAAGCTAACTGGGGCTGTGGCTGTTTCCACACTTTGCTGTTTGACATTTCATTCAAACAGCTGATTGACTGAAGGACACTGGTGTGACAACACGTTGACAAACTCAGAGGTCACAGGTTTATATATCTGTGATTCAATGACTCATCAGAAACACGTTATTTGATCAGATGTTGAGTGAAAAACTAAAGTGAAGGACATGCAAACACCTCCAGTTACTGTTTGATCTGCTTTGCATGTTTACTCTGTTGCAGTAACACGTGTATTAAAGTGTACTGTGGTTGTAGTGGGTTCATGCAGGTGTCTGACTCTGGGGTTGTGTGTCTCCTGCTCTGCAGCACAGAGACCCCATGCTGAAGAAGAGAGATGAGTTCGAGGACCTTCTGGAGGAGAGGAGGAACTCCAGTGACCTGAGATACGCGTTCAGGAGCTACAGCCCGGTTCTGTACAAAGAACTCTCTCCCTGCACAGCCAGCTCGCTGAAGAACATGGTGCTGCAGTCCGATCAGCTGCGCTTTGTCATCAGCCAGGTAACGTATAGATGGGGGGGTGACACGAGTTTGTGTTTCTGGTTGTACCCGACTGACGCTTGGTTATGATTTTACACCGGAAACGTGGCAGGCTAGTTCAGAATCAGCTTTATTAAGAACACATACTTGGAATTTGACTCCGGTGTAGTTGCGTTCAGTGTACTTACACAAATAGACACACAATTAACAAGCTGTAATACAATTGGTTCAGTGGCTCCTGTGTAATAGACAAACAGCAAAGAAAACACAACCTCCTTGGTGGATATAAATATACATTCATTTCTAAAAAGCTTTCAGAATATTGCAAATACACACTTGACAATCTTTAAAGTTTTCCTCTCTAGGTTTCATATGGTTATATTATGAACAAGAGGGTTGGAGAAATAGGCCTCCGTCAAATGCATAGTCAAAAAAGCTTTAAAACTATGTTATTCTATTATTGTTACCCTGTAATATTTCCTTTTGAATTGTAAAGGTTTGCCTAGAGACGGGCCGAGCCGTTGATGACATCCAGGAGGAGGCGTCGGCCATCTTGGAGGAGATGGCTCACAACCTGCAGCTCAGCACCGTTCGCTTCTTCGCCTTCACGCTCTGCAAAGTCTTCAAAACCCTGTTCAGGAGCATCTGTGTCAATGAGGAGGGAATCCAGAGGGTGAGCGCACACACACACGACCAAGAAACAGAACGACAACGTGTCTGAGAGAGGTCGCAAACATCGTTAAGGTCGACTGACGCACACAACCTGTGTTTGAATTGTCTGCAGCTGCAACAGGCCATTCAGGAGCACCCGGTCGTCCTGCTGCCCAGTCACCGAAGCTACATGGACTTCCTGCTGATGTCATACATCATGTACACCTATGACGTGGCTCTACCTGTCATCGCTGCTGGCATGGGTAAACACAAAGAACATGAGTTTATTCAATCAAACACCACAACTATTTGCACATGGAATAAACGGGACTTTCTCTGCAGATTTCATGGGAATGAAGTTTGTCGGGGAGATGCTGCGGATGTCCGGAGCCTTCTTCATCCGACGATCCTTCGGTGCCGACAAGCTGTACTGGGCCATCTTCTCAGAATATGTCAAGACCATGGTTAAGGTGAGGAAACCGTTTCTCCTGCAGGCTTTTATTCTTTTTAAGGAGTTAAAAACATTGTGCTGTGGTTCAGGAGGAGTGAGTCAGAGCCATCTTAGTTTTTTGAAAGCCCTCTTCTGTAATTATTACACAGCGACACACAGTTATTCTCTTCTCTGCCATTTCACCTTCTCTCTGAATATGGAGAAGTTTAAGTAATTGTACTTGACAAACGTCTTTAATTTCATTCATTATGGTCTTAACGAGGTTTTTTTACTCCAGAATGGATTCGCACCCGTTGAATTTTTCCTGGAAGGAACCAGAAGTCGAACGAGCAAATCTTTGACTCCAAAGTTAGGTAAGGAACAAACAAACTTTCTACAATTTCTTTTAGGTTTTTATTAAAACATACAGTTTAAATCAAGGATATAAGGATGGAGAGTTGTACACATATTAAAGCTGATTGTAAAGATTGTAAAACCCTTTGGAGTAAATTCGTTTAAATACCAGCGTCCTTTATAGTGAGGAGAGTCAAATTCTGAAAATGTCCCAGTTGTGTTTTTTGACTGTGATTTTCATCCTCGTCTTCCTCCAGGTCTGTTGAATATAGTGATGGATCCGTTCTTTAAAGGGGAAGTGTTTGACCTCAACTTGGTCCCAGTCAGCATCAGCTATGAGAGGATCCTAGAGGAGTCGCTCTACGCCAGAGAACTGCTGGGTGTTCCCAAACCTAAAGAGTCCACTTCAGTGAGTCCCTTACACATTTGTGTTCATTTACATTAGACCCTGCAGACATCAGAAGTTATATTTCATACCGATTCCCCTCCCTGTGCTCTGTAGGGTCTGATTAAAGCCAGGAAGGTCCTCAGTGAAGACTACGGCAGTATCCACGTGTACTTTGGTGAACCCGTGTCGGTCAGGAGTTTGGCCCAGGGCAAAATCGACCGCAGCCAGTTCAACCTCCTACCAAGGCACGACATTCAGACATTAAACAACAAGATTCTGACAGACGCAGATGTAAATGAAGAAACATGCACTTGACTGTGACCTGTCCACTTTCAGACACATCCCCAGGAGGCCCAGTGAGGAGATCTCTAACTTGGTGAACGACTCGGCCTACAGGCTGGTTCGGGCTCAGGAGGAGAACATGGTCCTGAAGCCGTGGGTCCTTCTGGCCTCCCTGCTGCTCCAGAGCCACCATCAGAACCAGGCGACCGCACTGGAAGAGCTGACTGAACAAGCTGTGTGGCTCAGGGATCTTTCACGACAGTATGGAGCCTTCCTGCACTGGCCTGGTACAGTATGAGTCCGATCCCCCCCCTTCCCCCATTAGACAGATACTTTGTGTTCTCAGCGACACTGAGACTCTGTTCTGATTTACAAAAGACGTTATTCTGTGGTGTTGGATCCAGTTAAAGCTCCGTGTGTCCTCTTCTTCATATCTTCTTCATCCACTTCTCTCGTTCAGACCACGTTCCTCCATCAGAAGTCGTCTCCTCAAGTCTCTCTTTGCATCGAGGTCTGGTGACAATCTCTGAGGGAAGAGTTCAGCTGGCGCTGGAACAAGGTTTGTGTTTACTAATCAGTTTGTTTTTGTTCCTTGTCGCATCTGCACAATCCTACATTGCTGCCACTCAATCATAAAGCAACTTACTTTGAGGCCATGTAAGCAAAGGCAGGAACAGATAGAAACAGTTTTTCCACCTCCTGCCCGCAGCAGAACAATCAGGCCCCGGGGAGCCTCCCAGAGCCGCTACCCCAGAAGAGGAGCTCTTGAGCCAGGCAGTCACCATCCTCTCCTGCGCCTCCTACAGGAACCAGGCTCTGCACATCTTTCTCCGACCGGCACTGCTCGCCTCGGCCGTCCACGCCGCCTCATCCAACAACAAGCGTAAGACTGACGCTGCTGTTTACCTGCTCACATGTGCCGACAGCAGGTTGTTAAATGTTTAAGACACAGAACATGTTGGTGACTTCTGCTGCGTGTGAATCTTTGTGTGTTTTTCAGAGGAGGTTTTCAACAGCTTCAGCTTCCTCAGAAACATGTTGTCCAACGAGTTCATCCTCTGTCCTGGAGCTACAGTGCAGGTGAGGAACACCATTTATACACTCAATTAATCTTTGGCCCCTTTATCGTGGCCGGTACAATAAGTTGCTGTGTGTCCTGCAGGACTTCGAGGACGCCTGTTTCCTTCTGGTGAAGACTGGAGCGCTGCAGGTTTCCCAGCAGGAGGTTGTGGTGACGGAAAGAGGACACAGAACACTGGCCTTCCTCACCAGTGTGCTGGACCCCTTCTTACAGGGATACCAGGTGAGGGAGACACACAGAGTGGTTTTACACACTGATGAGATCCTGAAGCTTGTTAGCTAGTTGAAATTTAGCCTCCTGGGTCTTTATTATTTTCTGTTTGAGTTTGTGGAGTCGACAGATTATTTGTGAACCAAAAAACCTTAAATGTAAATCCAGCAGTTTGTTTTGTGCAGCTCGTAATCGCATCAGAACTGTCACTAGTGAAGGTTTGTGTGTGTGTGTGCTGACTGCTGATGTCCTCTAGAGGGTGCTGTCAACTCAGCATTAACTGTACATCTGTTTCTCTGTGTGCGTGTGTCTGTCTGTGTGTGTCTGTCTGTGTGTGTGTTGTCTCAGGTGGTGTGCAGGTTCCTGTGTGAAGAGGCCACAGAGGATCTGACAGAGAAACAGTTTGTTCCGGCCGTCCGGAAGTTCATCCTCAAACTTCTTCTCGCAGGTTTCACACGTTTTATCGCCTCTGGTCTGTGTTTTCACCTCAGCTGTCGACTGAATAAAGACAGTTTTGTGTGTGTGTGTGTGTGTGTGTGTGTGTGTGTGTGTGTGTGTGTGTGTGTGTGTGTGTGTGTGTGTGTGTGTGTGTGTGTGTGTGTGTGTGTGTGTGTGTGTGTGTGTGTGTGTGTGTGTGTGCTCCAGGTCAACTAAGATACACTGAGGTGTTGTCCTCTGACCTCCAGAAGAACTCTCTGGCAGCTTTGCTGAGACTCGGAGCCGTACGGAAAATCAAAGGGTGCGTTGGTTTTAATCATCCTTCTGTACCCGGTTGGTTTGATGCAGAATAATCCTTCATATGTGGAGTAATGATGTTGAGATGTTAAGAAGCTAAATGAATGATTTTTAAAAAGTACTTTCTAACAAAGAAATAGTCTTAAGCTGTGGATCTGCAGAGAGTGTTTGGTTCTCAAAGTGACTTCAATGTTTCTACTTCAGAGCGGAGCCGGGAACTCTAAAGGTCAACAAGGTGATGGTGAACTCATTGGAAGACACTCTAGGTAAGAGACACGCAGTGTGTTGGCGCCTGAACAAACCGACAGGCATACAAAGAGTTTAGGATCCTCCAGATCTTTTAAAAACATCTGAAATTCTTCATCTGTTTGTCCAGGAGGGAAACTTCCGACTCAGAAAGCCGCCGTCGCTCGCCTGTAACTCAGCGACCTCGTTAGCCAAAGGAGATTCAGAAGGTCAAATCCTCTCACCGACGCCTCGGCCCCGTTCTGCATCGAGTCGACGCGGCTTCTCACTACGAGAGGGTGGAACAAAAGCCATGTGGAGACGGCGCAACCGCTTTTAATTTTCCTTTTCTTTAATTTCTCTGT
The DNA here is from genome assembly GCF_009819705.1 of Hippoglossus hippoglossus. Taxonomy (NCBI): domain Eukaryota; kingdom Metazoa; phylum Chordata; class Actinopteri; order Pleuronectiformes; family Pleuronectidae; genus Hippoglossus; species Hippoglossus hippoglossus. The sequence goes on from NC_047174.1 coordinate 3,010,163, forward strand.
CTTCTCCTCGCCTCTCTTTCTCTTCCTTAGACTCTTCTATTGAAAATCTTTTTATACGCGTACGTAAAACCAGACGATGAGCCGGGCCTGTGAGGGTACATTGCTTTGGGCTCAGTCTGACTAACCAACCAGCCTTGGAGCCTCGTGAAAAGCTCCTGAATGTGTGACGGGCTCCTCTCAGGATCGTGGACGGTTTCCATTAATGCATTTGATTTGTATCCTCGTAATAATCAGCGTGGCTTTTTTCTCGGTGGTGTTTTCCGTCTTCTCCCTCAGCTCCAATTTGTCTGTTACTCACCGTCTGTCTTTATTTTGAGCACTTTAATGAATTGTGGTGTGGAGCTTTTATCCTAAATGTCTTTTGCTATTGTTTTCTCCTTTTTTCACTCCTTTGTTTTGGTGTGTGTGTGAAACAAAAGGTGCTAAACTGGATGAATACCAACATTTTAATTCAAGTTATTAATGTTTTGGGCACTTTTATGAGCAAAAAACAATTTATATCTTTTGAGTTGAACTTGTCACAAACTCGAGGCCTTTTGGTTGTTGCAGGCGTTTTGCCAGCAGCGGTACGTCCGTCTTTGTTTACGCTGCGGAGACGATGCTACAAGTCTAATGTCGCATATTGTTGCCAAACTCCAGAGGAAAGAGCGTTAATTTATACTGAAGCACTACCAGCTACACCAAAGGAATATGTTTTTTTTGTGTTGAATATGAATTCTGGTTTGTCTTTATCCGTTTTCTCACGTTCTTGTTACTGAACTTGCGTACTGAGTTTTTTTTCCCACAATAAGTTTAGAAGTTGCTTGACATTGAACCTTTTATTTATACTCACAGAAACTTTACAGGCCTCGTATAAGTCTGTTACGAGGGAAGGAAGATGAGACAGAATAAATGAAAGCAGGAGCGGTAACTGTGACACCGGAACTCAGAGGAACAAAGCTCATAAAAGCAGAAGAACAACACGTCAGGACTTTGTGTAGAAGGAGTTTGACAAGTGCTGGGCCGGTGGGTGCTTCTTATTGTAAGCCTCAGGATTAACTGATGTTCTGAAGTGTGTCGTTTCTTTTTAGTAAAAGTTTCCCAAATTAAATCTAGAGGAGTTTTAAAATCCTTATATTGAAGCTATTTATTTTGTGGCTATAACCAGCAATGCAGAGGAGTTAAAGCTCTTGGTCGTGGAGGAAATTATACGAACGAGCCAAATTCTCCTGTCAGGTCTCGAGTGTCAAATCATAAATCACCACTTCTTTTATGAAGCGCTACCTCCGTCTGCTTCGTTTGCCAAATTTGTTTTGAAACTTGAATCGCTGACGTTCACTGGGTCAAAAAGAAAAAGCAGCTGAGCATTAAAAAAAGAAACCTGCCTGTTAACACGTCACCCAGAGTGCGAGTCGACACTCGATCTGTGTGTGTGGTTCAAAAAAGTTTTCAAGCAGCTTTTATATGACGTGTCATGAATTCACTCCTTTGTGTCTTTTGTGTGTGTGCTTTCATGCATGTAACCATGTTACTGTATGTGTGTGTGTGTGTTTGTTGGGTGAAGCCTTTCAGTACAGGCTCATGAGTTAAAGAGCAAATTAATAAAAGGTTTTGAAATATACGAATCCTAACTGTGTGTTGTTTTGTGTTGACGATGCGATGATCAGACTAATTCAGATTCCCTCCATCGTCCTCTTTGTTTGATGGTCGAGGCTTTTGGGAGAAAACTGGGAGAAACTGTTAATTGGTTTAAATCATGAAGTGATGGTATTTAATCATCTTGTTTACACAAACAGAGAAAATTAGCAAGTTCGAAACTTAAAATTTAACCTGCACACGTCATCGAGACTAGAAAAATGATAAATAAAGACCATTTACCATCTTTTCTTCAAAATAACTAATTCTATGGTCTTTAAAGTTTTCGTCCCAGGTCGGTCTGAAGCTGCTTATATGCTTAAATATACATTTTCAACCTCTTCACTTTAAAAACCAGCATCGACGCCCATATTTATTAAAGTACACAGTTATCTAATATGTCTCCCTTATGCCACGTCACTTCCTGTTCATCGCTCTCAAGGGAAACAACTCCAGACGTCCCTGTAGTGCAAATACAATTATATATGCTACGTAATAAACAGCATTTTTTCCAACACACTGATTCACTGGTATCTCAAACCTGCAAGTTGTTCTAAGAGGATTTATCCACTCTTCTACCATCTGTCCTCCAATGTTGCATGAAGGATTCCTGCAAAGCTCAGCTGGTGCTATCTGACATCACTACATCACACCATCCTCTAGGTGTCAGACTTGCCTCTCTGAGCTCTCAGTTCATGGCAAGTTGTTGACACACACACACACACACACAGACACACACTCGGAGGCATTTTTCATCATGCTTTGTGGCTCCTCTGCTGAGTAAGAGACTGCTGCCAGCAAATCCGCCACTTTCCATCCATATTGCCCTTTCTCTCACTCTCACTCAGCCGCTGACAAATAATAGGTTCATCTGAAGTTGCCACACCAAATTGCTTATACACACACACACACACTCAAGTCCATCCTCCCATCCCTCCTTCCATCCATCCACCCACTCGTTCTCTCCTCTCTCTCTCTCCATCCATACCCGTCTCCCTGGTGGGGGTGTATAATAGTGTCAGCTGCAGCCGTATCAGCACTTTATCTGCTACATTATGACGAGCTGTATTGAATGCAGGGGGGGGGGGGGGGGGGGGGGGGGGGTACATACACACCGAATAGGAAGGTAACAGCTTTATAAACTGGTCTCTGACCTGTGGCAGCCGCCGGGGAACAAAAACAGTGTCTTTAGGTGCGTCTGCTCTCTGTTATTTGGTTATTTCCTTATCAAGGCATTTATGTGGATGTGCACCACCGGCCGGGTGTTGTGCCCTCGGGGGCTCGTGCTGGTCTATAAGCAGGGGATTGATTGAAAGAAAAAGGGACCCTGGTGTATAATGTGTCAGCGGCTAACCCTCGGTAATGGTGGCCTGATGGATTCAGCGCATTTCCTCCAGCAGATCCTGTTTATCAGGGCTGTGCGACGGAGGCTGGGACTTTAACATTTTGTAAGAGGAAAGGAAATGTGGGGACTGTCGGGGGGGTTTCCCTGAGGAGCGTCCTCCACCACGAGATCCCCGGCGAGCGAGCATCTAAGGTTCTCCTCAATCAAACCGGCTACAGGCCGAGCTGCAGTATTTTAAGGATTCTCGTGGTGAAGCACATCTCGGCTCTCGAGCGTTCTCGCCTCTAACCAGTCTTTTCATTCCTCCCTGACAACCCACAGAAGAAAAGGCTGCTCACAGAGTGTTAAAACAGAAAAAACTTTCCCAAGCCTCAGGAATCCAATATGATCCACAAGGCACACAAAAAAATTCAGCAGCGATTTCCAGCGGTTTGAGGCAAATTACACTCTCCAGCCTGAAATGCCTTTTAAGAAAGTCCCGGAGGAGCACGTTGGAAAGAGAAATGGACTCGAACCACTCAGCTTTTGTTTTTTCTTCTCCTCTGCTCGTTTCCCCACCGGCCACCGAAGTCCTCATATCATTAATCCCCAGTGTAACCACTTGATGTTTCACGCCGAGTAATGGCCGGGCAAAATGAAAAATGTTTTATAAGATGACTGTTATTATATGTAATGGATATTTTTGTAGGGAGAGTGCAGCGGTTATCATCTCAGTGCGTCTGCAGAGAGTGATTTCATGTTGTGAAAGGGAGGAAAGTGGTGCAGATACTCAAGTACTGCACCTAAGGACAATTTTTGAAGTACTTGTACTCGAGTGTTTTGGCTGCTCCTACGAGTTTCAAGGGGAAATGTACATATTTTTTCTTCACCACTTTTCTTTTAGTTTTTACATTAACATCGGACATGAAAAACATCCTAAACTTTTAAAATCCAGTGCTGAGTTAAAAGTTAAACCAGTCAGATTCACTGTTTGAGTCAAAGTGACTAAAAAAAGTTAAAACTATTCAAAATGGAACAAAAAGAACTGAGATTAGAGAACAGTCAGAAACACGAACACACGCTTGTTGAAGTTCTTTATTCAATCAATGACTTGATGATTTATCTTGTGACTCTAAATAAATATTGATATTTTCTGTATTGCTTTGGATGGAATAACAACTTGTACTTTAAACTCCACCTGCTACTAATACTACAATCTACTGCTCCTGTAGAAGTCTTTTCTCATTGGAAATCAAGAGACCATGTGTACAAATATACAATTCAGGACAGACACAGAAATTTCATACACACAAGTTCCAACAGTAATTGATTTTGTGAATATAACAAGTAGTTTACATTCTTTTAATACGTCATTTTATCCACATTTATAGTAATACTGTCATTGAGTAATTTCCTTCTGCTTTCAATCAATCAATCAATCAATCAATCAATCAGTCAGTCAATCAATCACAAATGGCCTCACAGTGAAAACAATCTGTACAAGGTTCTCTTTGTGTTCAAAATGTAAATGTTCATTCTTTATTCAAACCTGCTGATTCCCATATTTAGTTGCTTTTGAATTATTTTTATTTTATGAATACTTTTATTTAAAACCAAGTCAAACCGTATCAGTACTTCTCCACCTCTGCTTGCCGAAGTGTCCTTGGGCAAGACACTGACACCCGAGTTGCCCCTAAGCCTGTAAATGATGTGTGATAGAAAAGTGCTGCAGCGAATACAACGTCTACTTTTAAACACTTTGAGTGGTTGTTAAGAAATTCAGTCGGTTCATCGACACACACACAAACACACGCTGCTGTATCTTCATGCTTTAGAGCAGGAGGATATTTTATTCAGTGATCGTAGGAAAACGTTCCCAAACTTTTAACTGCTTTGATTTTACACCTTAAAATGATTAGTCACATTAAAACACATCTGATAACAACATCTGTGCTGCAGCGTGGTCATTTGCATCTGTAATGTATTCAGCGTTTGCCTTTCGTCTGAGTAAAGCTCCGGTCACACGTGAGACAGTGAGAGCAAACGTTAAGAGACATAATCACAATATTGGTTTACACCAATTATTGTTAATGTATTCTTCTTTCTGCTTCTATCATGCATCGAAGAGTCGCTCTGCTGAGATCAGTGATTAGTGCCGAGTGAGGACATTTGCATTTTTAACTATATTTGCATAATGCAGAAATGCATGGATCTAATAAAGTGAGCTAATGTCTGCAATTAGCCAGAATGCGATTTCCCATTGTGAGCAAAGCATTTGCTTTAAATTTAACACAAGAGAGACACACACACAGTTTGCATACATCTATACACAGGGGGACGTCCATATGCAGTACACATAATCATACACACACACATATATAAATATATATATATATATATATGTATACACACAACCATTACTCTCAGTCTTGCGGGATTCCACGAGCTGCCAGTTCTTGACAACAAGATAAATAATAAACCTCTGATGGATGCTGCCGCGAAGTGAAAGCTCAGGGAAGATTTAATAAAATCCAATAGAATCTAAGTGGAGTGGCATGAGCATGTGTGTGTGTGTGTGTGTGTTTGTGTGTGTGTGTGTGTGTGTGTGTGTGTGTGTGTGTGTGTGTGTGCGTGTGCGTGTTTGCAGTGGAACTTCCTTTGTAGATCAAAGATTATTTGGATCAAGATTTGGGAACATGAGATTTCCCTTCACAGAGCGGAGCAGGTTCAGTAAACGCAGCTGACAGACGTCTGTTCTCTCCTCTGTCTGTGTCTGTTATACAAAATACTCTTCACATCATTTGACATTCAATGGAAGACCCGTGTGTTCACAAAAGCTCTGTATACACATACACATCTTTGTTACTGTTCATTTTAAGAAGTTAACAAATAGTTTGACCTTTTAGGAAATACTATACACTTACACCTTAGATATACCTTAAAATACCTTATATTTTGTTTGTTTATTTCATATAAAGACAGAAAAGTTAAAAATAACTCATCCCTGTGTTTCTGTTTGTTTGTGTGCTTGCTAACTTGTAAATGATTCCGATAGTTTTCACCATCACGTCTAATTCGTAGCCTAAACGTTAATTGATTCTTACTCGTTAACTTCCCTCCCCAGCACCGTTGGTTTTAATAACTGAAAAGTACAAAGTTTTTCCAGTTGAGTCATTTGGGCGTTTTGATGTGGATGATTTGGGTTTTGTTCCAATTTCAACAATATTCTCAGACATGTGAATCATCGAGGAGACGCTGCTTCTATTAAACTCTGTAAATCAGGGAAGACACATTCATAATTCTGCTTGGTTGAAAACTAAAGGGCAAGATAAGCTCAGTTAGATATAAAAACAACCTCTGCCCAGTGCAATAATAGTGAATAAATTCAGATTTAACAGGAGGAGTGCAGTTGATAATACATTGAACGTGGCAGCTTCCAGGCATGAGGTGGTAAAGTCAGTAGAAACCCTCTCGTGGAGCTTGTTGAACATCCCGTCTCTGAGCAAACTGAGGCTCAGACACAGAAACCAAAGCCAGTTGAACTCCTGCCGTCCTCCGCGGGGCCCTTTAAGATGGTGCAAGGTAAATCTGGATCTAATTAAAATGACAGGACGGGTAAATGTCCTCGCTCTCCTCTCAGTCGGAGGGCTCTCCGGGGCCGAAATAACTTTCATAATTAGGACCGAATTGATCGTTGACTGTGAAGCTGCGAGGACGACAGAGCAGAGCAGCTTGTGAATGTATTGAACCTTTTGTCCAGAAAAGCAAAAGCACACATGACAGAGAAGTGAAGGGAAACTGACTTGAAAGACTTGAAATCCTTTTGACCTCATAAGTCACAAGTGAAACTGGTTATTTGTGGGATATTGGTTCATTTTGGGATATTTGCATCTGCTCAATAGCTTTAAAATGCAAGTATATGTAAGTATGTAAAAGTAAAATGTGTTTTAGTTAAGTTCATGGAATGACTTTACAGATGTCAGCTTTTTAAAACTTGTATTTGACATTTATTTTCATGATAATAATTCTTTGCAGATGTTTGACCAGCTCTCCTAAACTTGTAGACGTTCAAATTTCAGTTTTCAACAAATTTTAAAACGCAGATTTAACTGAAAATGAGACGATCCTTTATTAGTCCCACAATGGGACATTTGCAGTATTACAGCAGCAAGAGTCAAAAAGACATCAGCAGGTAATAAGTAACATGCAATACTTAAGTGTGAGGAATTTAAAACTATAGAAATATATGAATGTAATTAAACTAATGTATACAGTGTAAAGACAGTGAAGATATGTGCAGTGTGAGAATATGTACAGTGAATGTATTGCACATGAACCGTTGATATTGCACAGGCAGATGAATCAGGCACAGTTAAGAGTTAAAGTGTTAGAGTGCAGTCCATAAAGGGGGGGGGGTGCATATTTTGTACTGGCAGCAGAGCTGCTTGTACATTTGTTTCAGGTTTTACAGGTTTTATCATCCAGCATCTCAAGCTCCACCCTCTCCTGACTCACCTGAGAAACCAGGAAACATCTGTTACTCCCGGAAGAGACGCAGGGTGAAAACCAGACGATCACATTCACCTTCCAAACCAAACTAAACCAAACCAGACCAGACGTCCTGAGTGAGTCCAGCTACAGGAGAGAAGAGTCAAACTACAACCTGCCGACGCTCCACACACTGACCGTGAGTTTAACTAACACCTCGACAGACAGGAAGTGAACCTCAGTGAAGTTCGTGGAGCTGTGACTGACTGACTGTCTGTTTTCAGCTTCACCTGGAGACTCAATGGCTTCCAGATCAGAAGTGGATCACTGCTGTCCCGTCTGCCATGGTGTCTTCAGAGATCCTGTCCTTCTGTCATGTAGCCACAGCTTCTGTAAAGACTGTGTGAAGAGCTGGTGGAAAGACAAAGAAGTAAAAGAGTGTCCACTTTGTAAGAGAAGATCTTCAAGGTCAGAACCACCTGGTAACCTGGTGTTGAAGAACCTGTGTGAGAACTTCTTACAGGAGAGAGATCAGAGCTCTTCACATGCTCTCTGCAGTCAGCACTCAGAGAAACTCAGACTCTTCTGTCTGGACCATCAGCAGCCAGTGTGTGTCATCTGCAGAGATTCAGAAAAACACAGCGACCACAGATTCAGACCCGTCGATGAAGCTGCACAACAACACAAGAAGCAGCTTCAGGAAACTCTGGAGCCCTTGAAGAAGAAGTTACAGTGTTTTGAACGTGTTAAAGTAAAGTGTGAACAAACAGCAGAACACATTAAGGTCCAGGCCGGACTCACAGAGACGCAGATCAAGGAGCAGTTTAAAAAGCTTCATCAGTTTCTGGAGGAGGAAGAGGAGGCCAGGATGACTGCACTGAAGGAGGAAGAGGAGCAGAAGAGTCAGATGATGAAGAAGAAGATTGAGTCTCTGAGCAGAGACATAACGGCTCTTTCAGACACAATCAGAACCACAGAGGACGAGCTGAGAGCTGAAGACGTCTCGTTCCTGCTCAACTACAAGGCTGCAGTGGAACGAGTCCAGCAGCGCCCCCTGCTGGATGATCCACAGCTGGCCTCAGGAGCTCTGATAGACAAGGCCAAACATCTGGGCAACCTGAGCTTCAACATCTGGAACAAGATGAAGGACGTGGTCTCCTACAGTCCTGTGGTTCTGGACCCAAACTCTGCTAATCCAGAACTCGTCCTGTCTGAAGATCTGACCAGTTTGAGACGAGGAGAGAGACAGAAGCTTCCTGACAATCCAGAGAGGTTTGATCATTACTCCTTAGTCCTGGGATCTGAGGGTTTTAACTCAGGGACTCACAGCTGGGACGTCCTGGTTGGAGACAGTACAAACTGGTCACTGGGTGTAAGAGCAGAGCCTGTCCAGAGGAAGGGAATCAAACTGCCTGGATACTGGAGAATAAGGTTCCATGTAGGTGAATACTCAGCAGAGTCACCATCAGGATCATCTGTTCTCTCTGTGCAGAAGATCCAGAGGATCAGAGTGAAACTGGACTGGAACAGAGGAGAACTGTCGTTCTCTGATCTTGATTCTAACAAACACATTCACACCTTCACACACACTTTCACTCAGAAGATGTTTCCATACTTTAGCATTATAGGTCACTTGAAGCTGTTACCTGTGAATGTCTCTGTGACGCTGGATCAGAGCAGTTAGAGATAAAGATTTTATTCATCATGTTTATTTCTTCAAGAGAAATCTGCTGAATTTAAATGTTAAACTCGTTATTCTAAAGCTTTGTTTATTTCTCCTTTTACTTCTCACTCGTTTTTATTTCTCCTGTCGACTTTTCCACGTGTGTAAAAAGATTTCATTATTTTCTGATCTTTATCTTTGGTTTGTTTTTTATTTCCATGGAAAATGTTTTCTATCATTTAGATTTCGTGTGGATCCATGAAGTCGAGCAAACTGATGAAGATCCACATAAAAACACATTTATCAATAACAGCTGATCATTGTTCACATGCAACAAACTTTATTAAAACTCACACATGAGACATGATTCATGTTTAATCACATAAAGTCTGTTCACATATGAAATAATCCAACATATATGAACATTTGTCTGTTTGATGTGATGAAGCCAAAATGATTCTGTCTGTAAAAGTGTTTATTCAACAGCAGCCTAGTGATGTGGTTTTAATATTGTGATCAAAATAATAAAAACTATGAAACAGAAACAGAGTTTTGACCTTTTTTAAGTTGAGATGTAAATATAAAGCCAAAATGATTGTGTCTGTAAAAGTGTTTTCACAGTAGATGCTGCTGTCACAAACTGTTGAAGATCAGAGTTTGAACTTTGTGTCGTCTGCCCCAGTTTCAAGAAGCCATGAAAACAGCAGGTGGTCCGGTCAGTGGTAAATTAGGTTTATAACCTGCTAATCACAGAGAAACACACGCTGACACATGCAGGAAGGAGGAAGCACTTTCAAACATAACAATAACAACAATGGGCCGCTGGAAAATACCATAACAAATGTTAAATGTTAATTTTGCATTTAGCATTAACACTTGAAATCACAAAGGTCCTCAGGTTGGTTTGTTCCTGCTCCTCCCTCGCTTTCCTCGTCTCTCCGCCATTTTTCTTGCTGTCAACGCAATGCATGATGGTACATTCTGCTCAGCGACCATCATGATGCATTATGGGAAACACTGAGTTGTGCCTCTCACAATCCAAAAAGCTCAATTAAAGATATCTCTGTGTAAACAGCAGCACAGAAGGGATCCGTTGTAATGTTGACAGAAACGTGTCTGCTGGCCGCACCAACAGTGTTCACTGTTACACTTCACCACACACAGCGACTTGAGAGGAGGCGCTTGAATTTTCCACATTTCTCCTGAAATCTCACTTGAACGTAGGAGATGTCACTTAGCGGAGCCGGAGCGCACGTCTCTGCCGGCTCTGTGCACCTGTCAACAGGCGCTGTCGACATGTGTCAGAACCTCAGATTGGATTTTGCACAAATTGTAATAATTTGCTCTCCTCCTCATAATGAGCTTGTTTCGCAGCGGGAGGTCACGACTGCCGCTGAAATGTGACGAGCGACCAGACACTTAATCATTTCAGCCAATCAGCAGATACTTGTACCAATTAGCTCTGTGCAGAGACACATTCTCCTCTGAAGCTGCGGCCGCAGAAGAACAATAGAAGTTAATTTAAATCAGCGACAATTAATCAATTAAACAATTAATCAGTTGGGTTTGATTGGCTGCTTCATGGCACTCAGCAGCTCCATTAACTTCTCTCCAAAGTTCAAAAAGAAATTGCTGATGATTGAAACAAATAACTCTACAAATACAGTGAGTTGTTAACTCTGTGTTTAGATTAAAAAACGAGCAAAACGTGATGCAGAAGATTCAAGTTTCACTCATGTTGTCGTTCTGCTGCAGGAAACAACAAGAGAATTGTAATGTCGCTCACTCAGATTTAAGTAAATGATACAAAAATAACAAACACTACATAGAAACACCATATACGATTAAAGAAATATACAAATGTAGAAATATAAGGTAAAATAAATACATACTAATCCTATAGAAGAGTAGGTTTTGGTGCAGATCTGGATCAGGGGCCAGAGGCAGGAGGTTTTATTCACATTTTAACTGATTTACAGGGAATAATTCACGAATCACGATGAAAAATAACAATCAGGCACATTTACAGAGCTGATATCTATGAGTGTGTGTCGTTGATTGGATTCAAAGGGACTGTCGGGCCATTAATTCTGTGCTAATTGCCTCCCCCTGCTTCCAGTCTTTATGCTAAGCTAGGCTAATCATCTGCCAGCTATGGAACCAGTCCTTTAATTGAATTTCATCATATTTCTGTTGTGCAGGTCTTAATTCATTACTTTAAACAAACATTTGAAATTAAAAAAGTAGGTTGATTGGGGGAAAAGTGGAAAAACACTTCTATAGATTCACTTTTATTTCCCAGTTTTCTTTCTTGGATCCATATCAGGGTATAACACGTCTCCACCGAGGGAGTAAAGTGACGGAGCGACGCCTCATCGATAGCGCGGCGTGATCTCTCTGAGGTTTGTGTGACTCTCAGTCACACAAGCTTTTATCTGGCGGCTGTCAGACTCCTGCAGTGATTCCACTGCCAGAGCCGGAGAGCTGACAGATGATTAGTTTGCCTTTTGTTCCTATGGACTTAATCACGTGTGTTTCCATCAACGCTCAGAGCTTTGCACATACATATCTAATCTAAAATAGTAATGCGGAGCTGTCTTTGAATTTCCAACTAGGATGATCCCGTTCTTAGACACAGACTTCTCAAAAATACCTGATTTAGTTGTTCTCCACCAGAATCAGAAGCTGGTATTCAAACAATGTAGGGAGCAAATTTAGAGAAGGTATAAATTTGTAAAATATAAACACTAACCCTTAGTATTTTAAAAGTCTTTGTTCAGGCTGTGGAGGAAATAAGACAATGAGGATCTTGCTGCTTGGCTGTCGGCAGTTTTCAGCCTTTGAAACATCCAGTGGTAGAAAATCGTTTGCTAAAACCGTTGCAATGTGATAAAAGAAAGAAAATCTTTTCTTTGTAAAGTGATTCGGCCTCTTTTGAGACTTTCTCTCCACCTTTTTCTTGCCTTCTTCTTATTTTCTAATGTCTCTGACTTTAGAAAATAAGTTACAGATAATGTTTTTATGATTTAAACCAAACTTACCGGACTGATTAAACCATAAATGACAGAAACCTTTGAGAAAAACTTATCTGACAAGTACAGTTTATTTTAGGTTTGACGCTCACACAGTGAAACATGACTCACACATTAAAACACTCTCACCTCAGCAGCGAGTCTGAACAGATGAGCTGTAACGTGGAAGGATGAGGATTGAGAAGTGACCTACGACCTCAGGAGATGGGGGGGGAGGGGGAAGAAGAACACGAGGAGTCGCTCATACGTTCCTGAGATCTGAGAACAAATAAGAGACGGCACGAGAGAGAGAGAGGAAGCGACGCTAATACTCAGGAAGGATGAAAGAGATGGAAAGCAATCAGCGTGACAACGGAGGAGGAAGAGTGAGGGAGCGCGTGGGGCGAGGCTGACACTTTGTCAGAGGCAGAGCTCGTTGTCAGACGGGCTAATGCTACCTCAGTTCAAGTCCCTCTTAAAGACGTCAGATCACACAGGCAGATTGCCCGTGGAGGATTTCAGGCAGGCGCCCGCCAGGGCAGCCGGGAAATTGCATTTGCTGCCTGCTACAAGATCCTGATAAGAGCAGATTTGTTCTAAGAACACAATGACAGGGCAAGGTTATCACAAAGCTGCCTGGCCTCCCTACTGCAGAGGAGGAAGAGGAGGAGAGGAGGAGAGGAGGAGAGGAGGAGGAGAGAATCAGGAGAGAATGAGAGGAGAGAAAAGGGAAAAGAAAGAGAGGAGAGGAGAGGAGAGGAGAGGAGAGGAGAGGAGAATAGAGAAAGAGGAAAGGCAGAGGAAAAGGAGGAGAGGAGAGGAAGATGAAGAGAGGAAGATGAGGAAAAGAGAGGAAAGGAGGAGAGGAAGAGGAAGATAAGGAAGAGAGGACAGGATGAGGAGACCAGAGGAGGTGGTAACATTCAACCCTTATGAGACAAGGAGAAGATGACAGGAGAACTTCATGGTGGTGGGAACAGATGATGTTTGCATCAGATCAGAAACATGTAAAATAAATCTTCACGTAAACTCCAATCTGTAAAAACTGAAGACACCAAACAGGATTAGAAAGAAAAGAAACAAATGCATATAAATTAAAAACATGAGTGAATATGTGAACATCTGGTTTAACATGTGTGTTATCAGCAATATGTGAAGTTAATTTAAGCACAGCTATAATTATGGACATGTAGACAGGGTGTGTGTGTGTCTGTGTGTGTGTGTGTGTGTGATTGCGTCTGGAGTCAAGACAACCTGATGGGTGAGAGGTGATGCAATGAGGTGTGTGTGTGTGTGTGTGTGTGTTTGTGTGTGTGTGTGTAGGCTGCAGATAAGTGTCAGAGCTGTCTGTTATTTCACGAGACTGAAGTGAGGTGGAGTCGGTGAAGAGCATTTTCTCACTCAGAGGCGGCCATCTTGGACACGGAGCAGAAAGAGGAGGAGAACCAACATATTTTTCAAATTTGTAAGAAATGGAGAACACGTCATCGGAACAGAAAGCAGCTGTTTGAATATGAACAATAATACTCAGTCGAAATGAAGGCACTGTGTCAGTAGGTGAACTGACTGAGGTATCTGAGTTGAGAAAAGGCAAAGTCTCCAAAGGAAGGAGATACCTGCAAATAAGTGTTTTTCAGTATCAGGGGAGTACTTGAAGTATTTAAAGTATTTTGAGTATTCTGAGTATTTAGTATATGGCACCTTTCAGGCCAGGAGAGTGCTGGACACACTTGATGTTGACCTTGGCTGGAGGAAGTACTGAAATCTTTAATTTAAGTAAAAGTGCAAATAAATAGATGAAATGTGTTTCTACTTTTAAAAAGAACTGAGTAAAAGTACTTAAATCAACAAATACAGTAAATAAACTCCATTTACCCCATTTACACATGAATGCCTTTGACGTTGGGGATTTGTTTGTGATCAGAAGATTGACATGAATGTTATTAAAACATAAATACCCACAGATTATCATCTTGAAACTGTCAACTGGTCAATTAAAAAAGCAACTGATCAAACATGGCATCAAAAAACAATCAAAATGTCTGCAGAAAATTCAATTATTATACTTTAATGTCTGTAATTTGAATCATTTTTACGACATGTGCGTGATTGTGTGTTTAAGGACAGATCAGGTTCGTTCAGAGACATGTGTTGTGTCGCTCTGTCATGGGGGGGGGGAGAGTGAGAGAGAGAGAGAGAGAGAGAGAGAGAGAGAGAGAGAGAGAGAGAGAGAGAGAGAGAGAGAGATCAGCAAAGTAAAAGTTGAAAGAAGAACGTGTCCAGGTTTGAGCTCTGAGGGTTTAGAGCTGTCAGAATCTTAATCTGTCTGTCATGAGGTGTGTGGACGCTGGGCTTAAAGTCGTCTGGTTGTTGGACCGGTGTCGTTTCGACAGCCGCTGTCCGTCACAGCTTCTATCAGGGGGCTGAAGATGTGTCTGTTAATGTGCTGGAGGGACCTTTAAATATAGATATGACGCGTTTAAACTTTTAATATTTCTCATATGGAAAATTGGGCCGATGGAGCATCAAATAATAATGAGCACAAATATGATATAAATAGACACTGATCACATTTTCACGGGATGAATCAACAATCAATATTTGAAAAATACAAAAGTACATTTTAATATTTTGTTTATGGCTCTATGGACATTTTCTGTAACAGCTATAAAATATATTTAAGTTGAGTTTTAAGCTTCGTTTCCACACAAATTCATATTTATTTATAATATTTTTTATTGTAAACTCAATTCTTCTCTTCATTTGAAGTTATATATTACGTGGCTTTTTATCTAGGAAATTAGCAATTTGAAAAAAATCATGAGAAATCTGTCAACTCAAAATTAAACATTACGATTTGGGGGAAATGTGAATAAAATGCAAAATGTGTGAATCTTCAGCACAAAAGAAAACGCCCGTTTCTGTCTTGTACTGGCGTTGGAAAGTTATTAAAAAGAGAAGAAATGAATTCACCATGGACGTTAAAGATGGAAAATGATCCCATGATTTATGTTTTTTTTTGTTAGAGGTATCAAGAATTAAAAGAAATGAGTAGTAAGAGTGAATTTGTGCTGTTGTTCACCGACACCAACACGGGGCTTTTCGTTTGAGATGCTGCTGCTGAGGCGTCTGCAGCAAAGCGCTGACACCGGCGGTGGTGAGATAGATGGAACCCTGTCCTGCTATAAATCTCACTCTTATTAACCCGCGGGCAAGTGAATGTAAAGTCCCATCGGCCTCAGGGGAGCCTGCAACACAAGGCTGTTTACGCTCTGGGTGTTTCCCCTCAGCCTTCAGTCTGCCCCCGTGGACAGAGTCAGAGTCAGTGAGCAGACTTACAGTGTTTGTGTATAAATGTATGTTTTTGTATATAAATATGAACCATTTCTTTTTAAATCTAAAATACAAAGCTGCTGGTTATGTTATCTCCAAAATCACCACAATAATTAAAATGTGAAAACAATCCAATCTGGAGGACAATGGTTCTTGTTTTAATGGCTGAAATAAATTATCTAGTTGTGTCCTTGATCGTTGATTCATAAGCCCACACACTGTACTGCTGGGGAACTTTAGAGGTTTACTGAATTTTACACTGTATTAATATTTATCTCTAAGGTGTAAATTTGTCTCAGGCTCAAAATTCAGCCTCATATCAGCATCTCGAGATCCAGTGAGTCCAAACTTTATTCTTTCAAATCAATATTAACGAATGGAGACGACTGTTTATCTCCAAAACACATAGATACGTGTTGTTTTTACATTCATAGATCTTCATTAATGTTTAAAACCTATAAATGTTGTCATCCTTAATTGTCCGTGCTGCAGATCTACTTTGTCGTTCTATTCTGTTCATCTATTGCACGTGTGTCGTCCTGCAGGAGGGATCACACCTCTGTTTCTCTCAGGGGAACTTTTCCTTGTCCAATTCGAGGCAAATCCATGAAACTGGATTTGACGGTGTGTATTCAAATGGCCCGGCTCCGTGTGAAATCCACCAAACAGCCACATTTGAACTGATTAAAAGCCGGTTTGTCTACCTGAGGAATGAGTTTAGCTCCTGCCTTTAACTCCTCGACACACACACACACACACACACAAGAGAACACACACGTGCACGCACACACACTCCCTTCTACCTGCCAATATATCACAGCCCCTAGGTAGGAAGATTGATGGCATTAAATTGCTCCTATCCAGGTTTTTTTTATCAGGATTTACAGGAGTTGCTGTACCCAGAGCTTTCCGGCACCACTCCCATCCATAAATCATGCTTTTTCACCGTACCACCACTACACACACACACACATACAGGTGTCACACACGTGCACACACAGCCCAGCACACACACACACACACGCACAAACTTGTACCCACATGGACTTTGGGATACGGCTGTAACAAGATGGATGACCTCCTCGCCGTCTGCTGCCAAATCGAACCTTAAACCACACACACTCGGATGGGGGAAACACATGTACATTTTGACTCTGTAATGGAAAGTGTCAATCTCCGTCGATGGCAGGCCCCTGGAAACACAGTGATTCCCTCCCTTCCACCCATCGCTCTCATTATAGGAAAATGTCACCTCATTTCCCAAGTACACGTCGCCTGATTAATTTCTGAAAAGGGGGGGGAAGCAGAGAGATGGAGATGGAGAGAGGTGGCATCTGTCCTCGGAGGTGTTTCTGTGGCATTAAGCGACTGTGGGCGTCTGTGAGAAGGAGCGAGGTGGCAGAACCTGACCCTGTGCAGGCTGCGGAGCTGGAACCCCCCCCCCCCCCCGACATCCTCCTGCTCTCTCTGGGGGAATCCCAGGGTCGTCCCCGTCCAAATGAGCGACATGATGCTTCCTGTAAATTCTCAGTCTGTCGGAGGGGTCTTCTCCCAGTTGGATGTATCTGGAAAACTTCCACTGGAGAACTGGTTCCTTAGAAAACAAAGGATGCATCTCCAATTCAAAATCCACGGTGGCCGAGAGAGAGCTCAACGCACCGCAACTTTAGAAAACATGTGCAAATAGAAAAAACATGTAAATTAAGAAAACAACTTATCTCCAATATCGTTTAAAATCTTTGTCCAAACCCGGCCAGAAATATTGGTATGATAAGAACTACCTACAATGACAGAAACCATCTTTGGGAAAAATAAGTCCCATCTGCTAACATGGAGGAGGTGCGTTCATGGCCTTAACGGCAGCTGCCACCAGGGGCAGATCCAGATGTTGTGGCCTGATTTTTGAGGAGCTGACGAGAAGTTAATTTTCATTTACCTTCACTTTACTAAAACAGTGCAGTACGATACACATCACTGCAGCAAAATGAGAAGTTAAACCACAGAAGACAATTATTCAGGTGAGCTAAACATATCAATATCAATATCGATCTCTTCATCTAACTGAGAGAACACATTAAAACGACTTGGCAGTGATATTACTAACCACTGGTGAGAAAACAAGGTGTGAGTCACAGAAGAAGGAGAAGACAAGACAATGGGAGACAAATGAGTTGGAGGCGAACAGGAGAGGCGGCGACAAGTGTTTTAAAGCTGCTAAATAATTAGAATCAGATAGAACGGTGGCATTTTCCCTCCCCCCCCCCCCCCCCCCCCCCCGCCCCCCCGCCTGTCATAGACTGGATAATGCAAACAAATGACCCTCAAATTGAAGACTGCGGGACGACAGCAGAGAAAACACACACGCTGAGGCACAGTTTACAATCCACATCATCCTGTGATGACAGTCCAATTCTTTTCAATTTAAATACTGATTAAATTCCCCTGTTGCTTTTTGTTGTCGCCCAGCACGTATCTTGTGTATCTGTGTGTGTTTGTGTGCGTTAACAGCACAGAAAGGAATATTGAATTACTGTACCTGTCCCGTTTTAAATACCAGTATTTCATGTGTTTTGAAAATCGCCTTCGGCCTCACTGATGTTAATGAGTCATTGTTTGCAGCTTCAATTGACTGAATTACACAGAACAAGAGACTCACGTCCTCCACGAGGAAGAATGAGTGCATGAGAAGCGACTGGAATAATTGCTCGCCTGCCATCGTGCTGTAAATCTGAGATTGTTTCCTGTTCGGCTGCCCAGGGACTGCGGATGAAAAATTAAACGGAGGTAGAACACAAATGGAAATAAATGAACGAGGGATGTAAGGGAGGGAGGGGGGGGAGGACACGAGGAAGGAAGGCAGAAAAGAAAACTGACAAAGTTACTTGATGTAAATTATTCACCTGGACGCTCAACATAACTTCTTAGATATTTTCTAGAAATGTAAATAAACTGGTAACTGCCAAAACATATCAAAAATAGAAAAATGTACATACAGACCTAATAAATATGAGTAATTAATACTTACTGAGGCCTATTTTTGACTGTTGCTGCTGTAATATTGCATATTTACCCATCGTGTAAAGGATTATCTTATCTTATCTTATCTTATCTTATCTTATCTAAATACAGATGTTTCTATTCTTCCTCAAGCTTTTTGGTGTGAGCTGCACAAGGAATCCTCTTTGTTCTTAGATCTGTGTTGTTATCATATATGAAAAATAGAAAATAAAATAGCAGGCGTTAGTTTGACGCGATACAAACATTAATCAAATGAAGCCAAACGCAATATAAGAACAAACAAGCTCAAAATGTGGAAAGCACAACTGTGTTTAAACCCATGTTCACTCATTCCCTACTCTTATAATAGCTTGTTCTACAGCGAGAGGAAAAAGTAAAGTTTCCTTATTTCAGAGGCCAAACTTCACATTCACAACATGAAGGAATAAAATGTCTGAGCATATTTAAAGTAAAAATAAAAATCCAGTTAATTTAGACAGCGACTGTCACTGGAGAGCAACCAGTCAGACTAAGTGAAAGAATATCCAGACTGGAAATATCCTGCGATGAAACAGAGTGTGGCCGTGAAAAGGTCTTTTTAACAGCAGATCTGTTCTAATTAAAGTTCCTCGTATAGACATGGCAGAGTGTGTTTCCCCTGCTGTGACACGTCAAACTGTCCTCGGCGAAAAAGACGAGGTAAAGTCTGGATTAGAAAAATCTGAAGTGGCAGCTCTTCATGTTTTAACCAGCGGTGCAGCTTGGGTCAGGAAAACCAAGATTTCATCTGATCCACACAGAACCTGCTGGAAGTGCACCAGCTCCGGGCTTATTGAAGACATTGGTCACCAGACACCAGGGCGGAGGTGGCAAGAGGAAATAGAAATAGTGTATTTCAGTGCGATGGACTTTTCGAGCCTGTTAAAGGGAAAAAGAGAGAATAAAGTCGTGATTTCAGGCTACATGTGATTTCAGAGGGGGAATATCAGAAGATCCGACACCTTTATTTTGTAGGAATGGGGCTGAAAAGTTTGACGACCCCCTGCTGTAACGTACGTCAGTGTGTGTCTCTCTTTGTGTGCGAGTGTGAGTCTGTGTGTGTGTGTCAGTGCCTGCGAGGCAGTCGAGGGCTCTTTGTAGGACGGAAACAAGGTAAATGTCACCTTCCCGTCGGGGGCTGCTGTTCACAGATTTTCCTCTGAAGAGAAAGTTAAAGGTTGAAAAGCTAAGTCTGTTCTCTTTGACTCTCTTTATCTCTTCACCTCTGATCCCCTCCTTCTCTTTCTGACCTTGTCGGCAACTCACAACATCTTTAAAGCGTTTTTTTTTAGAAAGAGATTTGCTTCCTCTAAACTGTTAAACTCAGCTTTAAAGCCTCCGGGTTTACAAGCACGACGGCAAACAGCGGCTGGTCATGAGGTCGGTGAGGAAACAGCTGAGCAGCATCTAATACAGAGAGAAGAGATAATCATCTGATCGTCGTTAACCCATAAAGGCTGAGATCAAACTTCAAAATAATAACTTTAACACAGACAGTTTATAAAGATGGACGACATGACAGCTCACCTCGATCCATACACTCCGCCTCCTCCATGTTGGTGGATGGGACATGGGTCAGACTAAAAATTCTGAGTACACATCAAAATATTTCCAAAAATGGTTTCTGTTGAATGAGGTAGATCTCATCATACTGATGCTTCTTTATGTTTCTGATAAGTTTGTTTTTATGAAACATCCGTATATTTGAGCTTCTAGTATTTTAGGAGGTAGTGAAGACACGTCGTCCATCTTTATAAACAGTTACTGTGATAACATGACTGATTTATTTAGGATATAAATATATATATATATAAGATAATAATAAAATGTAATTATTAGGTGTCCTGGTTTGTCTCTATGTCTTTTTGTCTGTGTCCTATCCTCTCTCTCAATCATGAGCATCGGCAGAAAGCAATTACAAAGTGCGCAGATCATTTAATTTACACTAGTTTAACACACAAACAGACACACACACACACACACACACACACACACACACACACACACACACACACACACACACACACACACACACACACACACAAACACACACACACAGAGGCCAGATTGTTTCAGTGGTGTTGATTTGCTCTTCTTATTTTAGAATTCAACTTCCTCTCCTGCTGATCCAGATCTCATTTCCTGACTCTTAACCCCCCAGGATCCCTGTGTACACATGTCTGCTTGTGTGTGTGTGTGTGTGTGTGTGTGTGTGTGTGTGTGCGTGTGTGTGTGTGTGTGTGTGTGTGTGTGTGTGTGTGTGTGTGTGTGTGTGTGTGTGTGTGTGTGTGTGAGAGACCATAGCAACACAATGCACAGAGGTCTCGCTCCTGACAGACAGACGGATGGGATGTTTATCTGAGCTCAGCAGAGACACAAAACTAAAGAAAGTGGACTTTGTGGCTTTCGGAGAAATAAATATCTGTAACTCCAACAAGGAAACAATCAATCGGGAGATGGAGCCGTGATGTCGACGTCCTGCCGATACACGTGGTCGACCAATCGTGTCTCAGCTGTCAACCTCTTGTTTATCCCATTTTCATAGATACTGTGATTAATAAAACCAATTAACTATACAGGAAAATATTAATTTATACAAGACGCGGTTGCAAAGATAAACATTTTGTGTGTCCAACCCCAACGTCCTCCTTTATTTTTGTGTGGCCTTATAACGTCATGTTATTTAATAATCCTTCAACCAGTCAACAGTTGTCAGGGAAAACAGACCTGGGAGATTTTTCATCATTAGAACAAATGGCCGGTGCTGTCGTTTGTCTGGTGAGAGTCTGAACATGTTTCATTGCTGCAGAGCTCCATTTAAAATCCATCTGCCCGTCTCCCCTCTTCCGTCATAATGGGATTCATAGATCCAGAGACATGTCCTATTCAATTCAGACAATGGGGGACTCTGGACACCCACCAGGAAGAAATAAGGACTCAGGAGCAAATAGGACTTTGTGACTCCCTGTCAGTGTGTGTGTGTGTGTGTGTGTGTGTGTGTGTGTGTGTGTGTGCATGTGTGGAATCTCACAGGGGTGTTCTGAAAAGCCGAGTCAATGCTGCACACTACACACACACACACACACACACACACAGACACGCACACACACAATGCCCCAGTACCCTATGATATCATCATGGGTGACTGGCCAATGTGACAAATGTGTGGAGACAGGCTATAATGAGAAACACTGTCGGAGAAGAGGAAACGACGGACGACAGAATGTGTTTGTGTGAAAAAAAGGGGAAAAGTACAAGTGAGGAAAAACAGAAGTAATGAAAAAATAAAAATTACCGGAGGAGAAAGTCCCTCAAATTTACTAGCGACAAGCTTCCTCCTAATCACTTTCTCTTTTCATCATCTTCTCCCCATGTGCTCATATCAACCCTGTAACTCACCAGAACTAATATCTCCACGACTCCCGGAGAAGGTGAGGAGTATTTCTGGGCCCCCTGACTTCCAATTATAAGTCCATTTGGTCATGGATATTTGCGGAGAGTGAGAGCAGCGAGAGGAAGAGAGGAAGAGAGGGAAGAGAGGGAAGAGAGGAAGAGAGAGAGGGAGAGATCTGAATATTTGGATATTCTGCGAGTCCGCTCGCCGTCTCCATCTCCGCTCGCCGCTGCCGCCAATCAATTTCCCATTCCATAACCTTGGAAACTGTTTAGGGTCACGGCGAATCAATGAGTGCTCTCTCATGAAAAACTGAATAATTATCCAAACCCTATGAATCAGAGAGATGGAGGCCGGGGTATGATTTATTCATGCGTTTGTTATTTTATTGAGGCAGCGCTGCATAATAGAGCCGTAACGAATGAGATGGATGCTGACGGCTTAAAATAAATAAAGGAGAGTGAGAGAGAGATGAAAGGGGAGGAGAGGCCGCCTGTCAGGACTGATCGAGTCCGATGGACTGATGGGAATGGATGGATGTTCTGTTCCCCGTACGACAGACACGTGATGGAGTCGCCCTGGCAACTCATTTATCGCATCGACTTTCTTTTTGTTTGTGTATATCTGAATATCAGCTGTTAGCCTGAGTCAGGAGGAAAAGTAAAAAATGTACCTGATACAAAACTATGGAGTAACGTGGGAGGTCGCGACATCTCAACAGTTGAAGATCCCCATTTGATCTTAATGACAAAAATATAAATAAATATAAATCAAGCATATTAAGGGACTGATTCTACAATAAACTATGAAATATACCTGTTTTCAACCCTGTTTTATTTGGAAGTTAATGACAAGGGTGGACGACATGGCAGCTCCAGAAAGTGAAACCAAAACATCATGATGGCCCCCTGGTGGCTGGCTGCAGTACAGGTTACAGACCCTGCCTCCTCCATGTTAGCAGATGGGACATGGACTGTTGTTGTTGACTTGTGATTCGCTGAATTTATTTAGTTTCAGGCTAAAACTCTCGCTCTGAGCCAAAGAATAAAATCTGCTTTTCATCACCGGTAACTTTCGTCTTGTCTCACTACACTCGGTGATGCAGTTGCTTCTTTTAAATGATGTGAATTCATTGCCCTGTAAATTCACTTTCCCCAACAGTGAAACAAAACCACCGATCATTCCTACGTCTTCATGGATCCCGGGGGGGGCATCTGGATTCTACGTCACTTAAAACAGCCTTAAAGCTCCTCTTCCTCTCCCCTCTTGTCAGATTTATTTTTGCACATTTCTTTGTGCTGCTTCCACTGACATCAGCAGGGACAGGGATCCATATGCTCGCTGTCCAGTGAGTACAAGCGGAGGAGAAGCGAAGCGGTTTAGTTTCCTCCTGAGGGAACCCATGGATGATCACATCCAATGACTAACACTGACCTGTAATTGATCACAGTGGAGACAAGACCCTTAAACGGGCTCTCGCAGAGAGGACGGCTTTGTGTGTGTGCGCGACAAAGATAAAACCGCTGCAGAGAGACACTCTGCGAGATATCGTTATGGTATGGACTCCCTATTGACAGCGTTTTACAGACTCTGCGCTTCACTGACTCCCATTTTATTCACATGGACCAGAGGCAGACAAAAGGGGGATAATAGAAGGTATGAATGTGCAGGAGTCACAGTTATCTGTGGCTGATTTGTGCACATTTAATGGCTTATTACCCATTTTTCGAAGGGTGCTGGATTAACTAAATATCACATCATCCCACTATATTTGTTATATCTACTATGACATGTATATATTTTGTGTTGCTGATACATCAAGTGAGTTGTTCAACTCAAGGGTATTTAAGGAGGTTTTCTATTAGAAGCCAGAGGAAGAGTCTTGCATCCGAAACGTCACCGGCACATAAATCCTTTAACGGGAGCTTGTGCAGATTTTCTCCTTATTGCAGTGACTTACCTGCAGTGAGATTCTGTCCTGGAGAGAAACCCAAACAAACTTTGAAAATCACTGCAAATCAAAATGAGAGCATGACAGCATATGAAGACTAGACTCAGAGAGAGAGAGAGAGAGAGAGAGAGAGAGAGAGAGAGAGAGAGAGAGAGAGAGAGAGACAGAACAGACAGTCCCCTCATGAAACTACATTTAATGGATCTTCCTCTTTATACGTTTGAGTTTTGCATCAAGATCCATGAATTATTCTCTGAGATATTGAGGTAAATTTTGAAAAAACCCACATCCTCTCTCCCAATATTAGCAACAAGAAATCCTAAATTAAACGAGTTCTTTCTCATCCCCGTGTTTCATCCATTTCTGGTGGAAATCTGTAAAGTACTTTTTTGCTTAATCCTGCTGACGAGTGTGAGTGTGACCTGTGAACAGAAGCTCGGACAAACACTTCAGAGACCTGAAGACCTCGTGACACAGGAAAACACCTGAAGAGGGAAAAACTCTCCGACAGTTTCAAACCAAAATCTGTTCGCACAACCACAGGAAGACACACAAACACACACACACACACATACACATACACACAATAATAATAATGCATCACAGGAGCAAAAGGTGCGTTCCCTAAAGCAAACTGAAATGAAACCCATTGCACCTCGCACTAAATCATCTGTTGGCTCTGCTAGTTGCCAGATTGTAGAAAAAGAAAGTGACCAGGGAGGAAAAAATGGACCATTCTGCTCTCGTGCTTTAAAAGGCATCACTTTATTTTGACAGGTCGCTCCTGAATCTGGATAACGAACAGTACATGTGCTGAAATTCAACAGGCAGAGTGTAAAATATCCGACATCCCTGCATGTGTTTATTCTTATGAGACCGTAGATCCTGCTTTGAAGACACTTACATCCGGGATGAAGAGATCCGGGTGATTGGTTGTGAGAGACGAGAGGGAAACGCGGGAGAAAACCTGCAGAGAAAAGAGAGAGGAGGTGAGATGAAATAACGGCGTCCGGGGGAAAACCAGAACGTGGGATCAAGTTATTCGAATAATTGTCGTTGAGAGGAGGGAGGAGAGGAAAGGTGAGAGGGGGGAAATTAATGAAAGACAAGATGAAGGGAAAGATGAATGAGGAGAGACAGACGGGATGAGGGAGCCGCGAGGGAGAAAGGGTTAAACATGTGTGTGTGTGTGTAATTTACAGTATGTTAATGGCTTCTACACATCATGGTTGACTGAAACGCACAAACTTCTCCAGCTGACGTGTGACTTCAGAGTAGCAACGGTCTAAATTGGGATGAACTGGTTCTGTTGCACCTCTGCTGTGGCTGCTGAGGTGTTGGAGATGTCAACACTTCACCACAAACTGGAAGTTATGGATCGCTCATCTGCGTTCTCGTCATTTTAGTGTGAGCCACAGATCAAACACAGAAGTTTAGATGATCGTGAACGACGTGATACCAAGTGAAAGGAAAGTGGAATAAATGAAATCTGGTGAAAGTAGAGATATAACATGTATTTTCCTCTTTTTTTCATATTAAACCTTTCTTGCTCTTGACATTTAAATTCTCTGAAACTTCAACAAATCACCATTTTCTTCCTGGGGCCTAAAAAGGTGCAACATCGACCAAACAGCACTCACCCATCACCGCGTGGCCGCTCCGTTGTTCTGGTCTCTGCAGTGCGTCGCAGGATCAGGACCTAAACGCTGCATTAGCAACTCACACTGGTGGATACTGGTAAAAACATTGGTGAGCAGCAGGTTTAAATAAAAATAAAAAATGTTTCCTTCACCTTGAAAAAGACCAAACAGTTGTATAGTGACCTCATGTGATATCATTTCTGGCCTCATCATCCACCCAGAAAAAAGGACAGAAGAAGATGTCGAGAAGTAAGAAAGGAACAGGCGAGCGCTGCCCTCGTCTCTTATAACATAACATTATTTTATTTTTTATTTGCTTCATACAGACAGGAACCTCTGCTGAGAATCTACAGTAGAATACAAGCGGGACGTTGTCTCTGGGTGTTTTTGGGGGGACAGACCCAGAAGCAACAGTTTTGTCCCGTCAGTCCATAAAACGTCCTCACTGTACACACACAACCCAAACAGTGCTTCATTTGACTTCATGAAGAAAACCTATAACTTCTCAATCTCTTGAACCTTCATCAATAGACTTGAGGTGAATATCCACAATAAACATCTCTTTTTAAAAAAACTAAAACATGACATGATATTTCAGGTCCTGTCTTTTTCAAACCATGCAACACGTACTTGTCTGTGGTCACGACTGCCTTCAAGGTCTTCGTTGCATGTGAATCCATGCAGTCATAATTATGTGTATTGTCACAGACGGCTGGAAACCACGCACACACCTTTTTTTTTCTCTTCATAGAAACGCACAGTTAAATGCGTTCCGCTCACGTCGGTGCCTCATCACATTTATGTCCAGTGCACGTGTGAGTTTGTTCAGATTCAACACGAGAACACACACACGTCAACCGACTGTCAGTGATTTGTATCCTCGTGCGCTCACAGCCGCTCGATGTCTCTGTATTTCTTCCTCAGGATGGAAACCTGGTCCCTGAACAGCACGGGGTCCAGCCTCATCTGGGAGTGCACCAGGGGCATGAAGCCCAGCCAGTGGCTGAAGGCGTTCATGCAGGTCTGCCGCTGGGCGAAGTGGTCGGGGTCGGCCCAGCGAGACGCCTTGGAGCCCTGCGTTTAGAGGAGCAGAGAAAAACACGGAGAGGGAGAAGGGTTCAGAGCGAGTGAGGAAACAGGCAACACAGCTTTGTAACAAATCCACCAAACTCTGTTTAGAACTCTTCTAAGTCTTTTTAACAACTGAAACCTGCTGGATCTGACACTTAAAGTCTGTTTCTAGAGTTTTCTTCCTGATAAAATGGAGGTTTATTGTCTCTCCAGTCGCCCATTTGCTCGTTGAGGGAACTGTTGGGTTTCTCCATTATATTGAAACGCTACCTTACTTTGCAAAGTGTCTTGCAGTGATGTAAGTTGTAATAAGGCGCCATACAAATAGAAATGAGTTGACGAACACATGTTCAAGGTGAGGAATGGAAATGAAAGAGACCATCCTCTCTCTTTTAACCTTCAAACTCACTGCAGCTGCTAGTTTAAGGTAAAACCGTTCATCATACAGTGTTGACATAATATAAATGAAAACTGGAAATAAGGATCTCGATCATAAAGCAGATAAACACGAGGTCAGGGCAGAAACACCTGAACCCAACTTGTGCTCAGTTCCTACAGATGAGTCTTGATAAATGATGTATTGATTATAAACGACTGAATCATCTCTGCTCATCCCTCTGAAATTAATAATTCTGATCGTAGCAACAAACTAAAACAGATGTTTTGATCGACCGACTCATTTACCGACATATTGCCTCTGACACACGCCCACTCATCAGCCAGTGACACGTCAGGTAATTCTCATTACCACAGATGGCCACACTGGGATGACATCAGTTTAATGGTCCGAGCTGGTGAAGCTGCTCCTGATGGGGGGGGGGACAGCTTGTCAGGACACACACAGGAAGTGTTGCTCAGAGTGAAACCATTTGTCACTGTTTGTTTTCACAGGCCGATCCTTCAGAGAATCCATCGTACTGACGGAGCCGGGCGAACCTGACCAGCTGCATCGCTCTGCGGGAGTCCCCCCCCCCCCCCCCCCCCGAGGAGTCGCTCCAGCAAACAGCAGCACAGAAAGTCAGAGCGGCAGAAAAACATACAAACAGCAGCTCACATATTGTTAGAGAGTGCAGCTTCTCCCATTTCTCAGTCTCACTCTGCAGAGCCGCGGGACACGTCGAGGAAAACAGGTTGCAACTGACGGCAAACTGCAGAGCTCGCATGTTTCAGCTCTTTTTCAGAAACAGGAGGACAGAGAGTCCTCGGTGGGATTTTCACAAAACAGCAACAGCTTTGTTTCACTGACATTTAGCTTCAGCAGCTCCAGAGTAAGTCATTTTTTGTAAAACTAGACCAGTACATAAAAAAACTGAGAATACTAAATATAGAGCTTTATCCATCTGGATTGTTATGAGCTTGTTCCCAAGTCTGGAGGGAGCCACATTGAAGCTGCTGTCAGACATGCACTGAACTCAGTGAACCTACATGTTGGGGCTGGGTGTGAAGGCAAATGTCTGAGTGAGAGGCCGTGGACCATTTCTTCAGCCAGTTCCCCAGTAAGATCCCAGTGAAGGAGCCAGTGCCAGAAAACAACAGGAGCTCCTCCGTAAGATTTACAGCAAACGAGTGGTGGGGGAGGGCGATGGCGTTTGTAACACGCGGCAAACACAAATAAACATACAAATAGAAGATATATGTGAAGTTTTTGACAGAACTATGGGTCTGAGCTCCTCTCAGGTGTTTCAACAGTGGAAGCATTCCAAGGCTCTGGAGAAGCTGCTGGGAAACTACAATCTCCTGCTGCTCCGCGTCCACGTCTGGTTCCCTGAGATGCACAATAGGTGGGGGGGGAGATGAGGGTTGAGGCCCCGGGGCGGCTGCTGGGAGATGAATTGGTGAGGGGGGGCATGCGAGGGCAGGGTGGAGGGCTGGAGACCTCTTTGTTAAATGTAGCATGAGGTGTGGAGTCGGAGCAGATTCATCCTGTGTGCTGCAGGAGGGTGGCAGCGGGGGGGGGGGGGCACAGGGGGGGTCAGGCAGAATAATGAAACTACGAAGAAACGGTTCGACACACTGAATGAAACGAGAAGCTCTTAGATGGGAAATGAATGCTTAAATAAGGAAACCTGTGTAAAATATAAGTAAAATATTTGTTTCATTATTCAGTTACCTTCTTTATAAAGCACTTCTCTAAGTGTAAGACACAAAAATGAACATAAAACAAATAACGAACTGTCGTAAAAGAATAAATAAAAGAATAAAAAGAATCAAATTAAAGCTGTTTCACTTACTACAGCAGTAAAAGTGAGATTTAGGTAAAATCATGGACGGCGATATGATATAAGCACGTTTCAAGCTTTGATTTAATGGAAGCTACTGACTCAGCCGGCCGTATTTCTTCAGCCTCCGAGCCTCTGAGCTCTTAAATCAGAAGCTCTGTGCCCCTTTATATTTACAAAACAAGTAGTTTTCCTTCACTTGCACTGGAATAAAAATGGATAAATTGGGATTTACATGTGTTTTAACGTTCGTGGACATTTGTATCATGATTTCCGCCTCAGTTTCGGAGCCGTTACAGCCGCAAACACGACTTCTGCTGCTTTGTAAAACTTTATTTCACTCGTCAAAGTTTCCTACGAGATGTCAGTTTCTGTGTTAAATGCCTCGTATCTGCTGTAGCTTGCAGCAAAGCAACAAATCAGAGGTGAGAGTGAGGGAGGGAGCAGGAAAAAGACACACACACAAAAAGAGAAAGAGCGAGAAAGAGCGAGGGAAGGAGCGTGTAAATCTTGGTTTGCCATGCTGCCTTCACAATTAAGACATTAATCATTGAGTCCATACTGCAGCGTCATCGTACTGCCTGTGGTCAGGTCATCAATCAGAGCCTGACATAGGGCAGGCCACAAGAAGCACACACACCCACACACACCCACACACACCCACACACACACACACACACACACACACACACACACAATCTCCCGAAGAGAAGGTCGAGGCTGCAGCCTAAAGCTTCTCCACGGTCGGGTGTCGAACAAAAGGAGACACTTCCTTTATATTTATAAGAAAATAAATCAGGCGCTTCATCTGCTTTCTCCAGAACATGAAACCTTTTCACTCTCTATCGTCAAACTCTCTCAGGAGTGAAATAAACATGAAGAAGCAGGATTTTTGAAGACGGCGAACCACGAGCCTCACCTGCGACATCATGGTTTCCTTGTACTGCTTCTTCTGCGTGACTTTGATCGGCGGCTGCTTGGTGACGGCCGACACCAGGAAGTTCATCAGGATGTCCTCGCAGTTCGCCATGCGGTCCACCATGGTCAGCAGGCTGGCCGGGACGTGGTGGGTGAACAGGTAGTGGTAATATCTGACGGATACATAGATAGATATATATATATATACGAGGATATTTGTGTATATCCAGTTTTTAAAAAGCTGCACTTCCATTCTCCAGTGTTCTGAATGGAAGATGCACTCTCAGCAACATGGCAGCACCAGATTACCGTCAACTCTGTTACCTCCCTGCCAACGCCTGCCGTCCCTCTCCCACACACACACACACACACACACACACACACACACACACACACACCATTATTCTATCTCTGCCTCGCGTTGCCATTTGAGATTCTCAATAACAAAAGGACTAAAGAGTTGCACTGAGCATCCTAACAATAGAACAATGAGAGAGCTGTTTATCTGCATGACAGGACGCTTCAAATCCCACTTCTCTTCCTTCAATTTACCGCTCTGCTTCATACTTTTTCTGTTTTTTCCCCTCTCTTTCAGGTCTGGCTTTGTGTTTTTCGACAATCATTTTATGAGCTAGTAGAGACGTGGAGTACGATCGTATCTCATTTCCTGTTCTACGGAGTTTTAACGGGGTCTGTATGAGGAGGTATAAGGATTTCTTAGAGGTTAGTTTCCTAGAAGGCAGATATTTCGTGTCATCTATAGGTAACGAGGGCACGGGGGAGAGGTGACAGGGTTTATAATAAATTAAACGATTGCTAAATTAAAGTTAAATATTAAATATTAAAAGCAATTTACCGGTGGAAGAAAGCTGCTCCTGTGAGGACCATGGAGTAGTCGTTGGTCCACTTGGAGGTGTAGCCCCAGCGGGACCTGGAGCCGTCCCAGTAGTGGCTCCTCGCCGGATAACCCACGATACGCTCCGGAAAACTTTGCCACACGATAAAGGCAAAATCCACCTGGGGGAGCAGGGAGGTAAAAAGAAGGAAGGCGGAGGAGAGAAGAGGAGGCAAACTGAAAATAAGAACAAGATCAAGAGAGAAATTGGATAAAAGGAGGAGGTGGTTTGCTTGGAAAAAGCAGAAAATAGGTGATAGAGCTACTTTATTGAAAATATACAGAGACGTATTCAGAATATAAAGGTAAACAGATAAACATTCAGAGTTGCTTTCAAATGACATTTAACCTTCCGAACTACGTCCTCTCTGCCTCCTCACAGCCAAACAAGGAGACATTTCAAATAGGATTTTAAAAAATCTCACCATCTTCCTTCCACATGAAAAGTCCCCATCAAAACACATATTGTTTAATTATCTACATAAACAGCTTCTCTTGAAATATAACGTTTAAAAACCTTGAACGGAGCAGACCTCCATTAACCACCAGCCTTCTGAGCCTTTGTAAACCAGAGCAAAGCATTTTCACCTTTAATCTATCGGGGGTTTCTTTAAAGGTTCAACGACAAACAACTGTTCTTAGAATCGAATTTAGTATGAAAGTATTTCTGTGAAAATGGCAGATTATATCTTTTACTGTAAAACGGCTGCAGGACGAGTTACGTCAAGGTTCATTAGGTTTTATCTGAGATTTCACAGAAGTTAACCGATGAGGTGAAAAGACAAAGAGGGTGAAACCACGTCACTGCAGCGTTGAATGATCCTGAATCTTCCAAACACTCGTGGGTATGTAGAAGACATCCCTCTGAAATGATGAGTTGCTAATTCTCTGAAGAATCACAGACACAGTGTGATGATTCAAATCTCTTTACTTTAGTCTCATCTACTGAAAATAATGTTTTTTACAGATCTCTAACTCTGTCATACCTGAATCACAAGTGTATGATTCTCTAACATATAAGAGGACGTCCCCTCTGCAGCTGCACATCTTTCTCTAGCAGAGACATGGACCATGTCTCTCTTGTTTCCCTCTCAGGCTCCTCACTTTCACGTGGCGCTGTCTGTCTTGATGGTCCCTGTGACCTTGAGGAAGCCGAGGCTACCTGAGAAATATCCTCTTTTGAATTCAAAAACACAAGCGAGACTTACGGGCAGACACACCAGAGAACGGGGATTAGCGCACACTGAAATGCTTGGTAATTTATACACACACACACACACACACACACACACACACACACACACACACACACACACACACACACACACACACACACACACACACACACACATACTCAGGAGCCGAGGGAGGAAATTAATTACCAGAATAGTGGAGGTAGAAGGAGGATTGTGGGAGGGGAGGGTCCAAAGTGGATGTTCTCTGGCGATACCTCGTGGCTCCTGTCATGAATCGCACGAGCAATTACTGTAAAGTGGCAGCACTAAGCCGGGAGAAAGGTTGGAGCTGCCATTCTCAGTGGAGCCCCTGATGAACGGACGTGTGTGTGTCTGTGTGTGTGTGTGTGTGTGTGTGTGTGTGTGTGTGTGTGTGTGTGTGTCTGTCTGTCTGTGTGTCTGTGTGTGTGTGTGTGAGGGTACACGTGTTTACACTGCATGTAAGATGTGTCAGATGTCTCCAGCTGAGTTGAAGGGATTAATGATATCATGCAAATATAATTTTTGCCTTCAGAGATTAAAAGATTAAAAGTGTGCGTGTGCGCTCGTTTCTAAATCGGAGCTTCACACCACCTGTGGGAACAGAAACTGAGCTTCACACGGTGCAGAAGCTGCTTTCGGCTTCTAGAGTTACAGTTAGTTCAGGATCAGGTTTAATTGTGAGAGCAGGATTCATGTGAAGCTGTTACTTTAGGGTGAAGGAGGAAGCAGGGCCGGGGGTCAATAGCACGGTGTCATTATGCAGCCGTGGTTTAAGTTGTAGCATTACCTCAGCAGAGGTTCACAAAAAGGTTGCATCCACCTTAAATATTCACTGATTCAAGGCTCCACCCGGTGACCACGGCAGGAGCCAAAAATCAAACACACCTGAGGTTAAAGCATGACCCACGAGAGTCAGCCATGTGAGCAGCGCTGAAAAACTGGTCCCTCCGCTGTGACCCCTACGCCATCAGCGAGTGGACTGGTTGTATTTCACAGTGAGATCGAACCAGCAGAGCAACGGGACTTACAGAGAATTCACGTGTTGTCGGAACAACTCAGAGTAAGTCCACGAAAATGTACGTCAACACCACGTTGAGCAAATACAGATGTTTTTCATGATGCATCTGTTTGTATGTATTTATATACCAGTCACACCGGATCCTGTCTCTTTGCTCATCGTCATTTTGCAAATATTTGGGGTAAATGGTAACAGCTGTTTGATATATTTAGGTAAATATTGCTATATAAAGTATATGGATACCTGCCTTTATATCCAGATGTTTCTTTTATTCAGTCCTTTTATATAAGTGGAGTTCAGCTAAATAACAGTAGCACATCTCTGTATATTTCACCACACACTCCATCCTCCAAAATGATCACACTCTCACCAATACATATACACCCAGTGATGAAAAACACAGTATATTATCACCACCTTACATTTTACCACATCCCCCCTGACTTACTGTGTACTTTTACAGTACTTTTACACTTCTACTTGAGTGAAAGTTCCTTTGAGTAACAGTACTTTTACTTGAGTAGAGTTTCTGTCGTGTGTGACACATACCAACAGAGTCATCGAGGCCAGAATTGATCCGAGGAGCATCGGGTCAATCCAGCACATGGATCTGTGACAAATCTCTTCTGACATTTGGGTTTAACACGTCCACTGATATGAGATGAAAAGGAGCTGCATCATATTTTAGAGCCTGGATCCTCCCTGTGGTCTTTTCAGACGTGTTGTGAAAAGTTGTATTTCAATGTGTCTTTTCATTTCTGCTCCCCGTGAAGAGAAGCCGCTGCGCCGCTCTCACTGTCGACTCCCATCTGCTTTCAGGCTGATAAGTGTTTTCAAAAACTGATTTCTGTTCTGCCGTGGTGTCGCAGTGTGATCGCAGCCAACCAGCCGAGGTGCGAGGTCCTGCAGTGAAGCTACAAGCGGCTACTGCAAGGCTGTAGTGCAGCATCTCCTGAATTATAGCTCCTTTCAGCGGCTGCTCTCGGCGGTGCACTGTTTCGCCCGGTTCTTAAAGTGTTCTCTCAGTTCTGTCGCACTTAAAAAGAAAAAGTCTGTCCCGTCAACCTGTCAAACCCCCCAAAAATGATCTGGTGACAACTCTCCCCTGAGTTTCTTTCATTGATCGCTGCGGCTCCTTTTATGAGCGGCTGAAATACGAGTGTTGGGATTTAACTGCCTCGGTCCACTTCCACGCCTCAGAGCTCCAAACAGGTCGAACCAAATACAAACAACGTGCAACATTCTGCTCGTGCCATGAAT
Source organism: Hippoglossus hippoglossus (assembly GCF_009819705.1). NCBI lineage: Eukaryota > Metazoa > Chordata > Actinopteri > Pleuronectiformes > Pleuronectidae > Hippoglossus > Hippoglossus hippoglossus. Next base: position 3,044,215 of record NC_047174.1, read on the forward strand.
ATTCATGATCGGTATTTAGAATTTAGGTCTCATCTACTTGACTGTGAAGGTTAAAGTGAATCAACTGTACAGAAACACCTCCCACTGTGTTGCTAATCATGAGTATTTAAACCTTTTTCATCCCCCAACTTCCTCTTTGTCCCCTTTTCTGATTAAACATTCCTAAAGTCCATAAAAACATTAATGAAATTACACATTTAGATACAGGAAATCCTTCCACATTGTCTTCTAGCTGCTATATAGAGAGTTTAAATGCTCGTTCGAAGCTCTGGGAATAAACACAGACCATGATGTATATACTCTTCATTCTCTACCACCCGTCCCTCGGTCTCTTCTCTCCCCTCTTCCTCACCCACCTCTCCCCTCTCTACCATTTTCCTCCGCTCACTCCGACCGGTCGAGGCCGATGGTTGTCTCCTGTAAAAAAGAGAGTTTCTCTCCACAACCGCCAAAGTGTTCAGGGACCTGTTGGCTTTAATATCTAATATTGTCAATGAATAACTACTTTAACTGTCACAGACAAAACTTTATCTCTTGTAAAATATGTGGGATATTAAGACCCAGTGGTTTAAATTACTGTAAAATGTCGACTGTACATTAAAATAATGTGGGCAGGTGATCTAGATAATCTTTCCCTATGAATCCATGATCACTTTAACAGATGGTTTAAGTCCATATTGAAAAACCCTGCACGCTGATTAAAGCGATAATGGCTTTTGGAAAAGGGCTCAGCGGCTACATAGTGATCCCTTGAAAATGAGAAGAGGATCACAATTCTGCCAAAGCTGTTGCAGAGCGATTTCCAGAGCCACCACATTGCAAATGTCTTCCAAAGGGCATAATGGAGCCGCACGCTTGGCCGCCCAATCACAGACAAAAGCTTCGTCAGGTTTTTTATCCACTCGTATTCTCTCCTCTAATCTCTCTTCACGGAATAACCATACATTTAATGAGCCGAAACAATGCAATTATGAAATGGGCACAGCCGTCCCTTCCTCTGAGGTGTTACAATACCCAAACCTCCTGATAAAAGCATTCTGTCCCGTCTTGCATATTCTGTCTCCCTCACTTGACACGTTTCATCCCCCTTTCGATAAATCCCCTCCGCCACGTTAAAAGGGCAATTAGAGCGACGGCACGGCGAGCGCGGCAAAGATTCACTCCACATGCGCTTTTTTTTATGATTCCTCTCCCTCTGACATCTTCTTTAAAAAAAAAAATAGTCGTGTGCCCATAAAAGTTTATGTGGAGAAATTCGCTGTTATTGCCGTGCCACAAATTGTGCCGCCATAAAGTGTAATTGTGATCCCATTAGCGTAGGAAAGGTGAACATTGACTCGCCCCGATCGATAAAACATCTCAGAGTTTAAGGATATATTGGATCTCTCGGGCTCATTGGGCCCCACGATCCATTATGGATCATGTGTTTTACTCGCACGAGGCGGCTGCTCGTTCTGACTTCAGAAGCAGGAGCTGGAACTTAGAGTCACAGACGAGCGGCGCCGTTTAAATACACAGGGAACAGAGCGTTGAGACTTTATTCTGCAGTATTTAAGTGTCTGGGTTGGGACGATAAGGAGTCATTCATACGGCAAGAAAATACAATAAGTGAAAGTGATGTTATGAGAATAGATATTAAAATATTAACAGCGATATATAGACTATTTTAAACCCAAAAACTGCTCCGAATATTGCTTGAACAAACCCTCGACGACACCATAAGTAGAAATATATTTACTTCCTCTGCAGAACTTTTAAATACGAGTAAGTGACATAATCTAAATTACAGCACAGACGTCAGGGGCCATTTCGGATTCAGCGTCTTGCTAAAGGACACTTAGGCACCCAGAATGGAGGAGCCAGGAATCGAACCACCGACTTTCTGGATAGTGGACGACCTGCTTTATAAATACTTACGAACGAGTTGGTTTATATACTTTTTGGGCTTTTAATCAACTTTAAAACATGTTATTTTTATTTGTTTTTCCATCCCCTGCTTTTCCTTCTCCGATCTCTTCCACTTCTTCTGATGTTGAGTTTTTCTCGAACTCTTCTACCTATTTTCCATTTCTCCTTTTCTTTCTTTCTTTCTACTCACTTTGCTTTATCTCTTCTTTATCTCCCTCAAAGCGATTTGAGTTCTATATAAATACAAACCATTTACCTTTTCCTCTCCTTTCCTTCACATTGAATAAAGTGAATATGATCCCAACACCACACACACACTAATTGAATTAACACCAGCTTTCATTCACCTGATGCATTCTGAATATAAAGCCTGTGTCGCAGCTCTTTAAGTTCAGCAGCCGTTGAACTGTTCAGCAGAACGAGACGATTCATTAGTAATGAGTGGTTTTCATGACTGCGTGGACTGACTGCCTCATTTCAGCAGGAATCAATACTGTGTTAAGACGTCTCCACCTTTGGCCACTGGCTGAAATAAACCATCGCAGGCTGCAGCTGGTTAGAAAAACTGTTTTCACCTGCTGGAGTTCTGCAGAAGATTTAAGGTCCCTTGACTCCACATTCTGTGACAGAGTTTAAAGTTTAAAGTGCATTTCGTTCGGACATTCCATGAGGATCAATGTACTTTTTTCAAATTTAAGTAAAATGTTCAAATTTGTTTGAAATATGAACAATAAAACAGTAACGTCTGTCTTGTTTCTTGTTTATGAGCCAGGCAGCCAAATGTTGGATCATACTTTACAACTTGGGCTAACTTTCTATAATAAAAACTACAGCAACTGTCAAAATGAAGTTACGAAGTGCTTCACAAATAAAAAACAAGTAAAAACACATGAAAACGGTCAGAAAAGAATAAAAACACTTAACATCTGACAGAAATTTGAGCATCACCACCCATCACAATAATAAACCCTAGAATTAGGTAAAATCATCGAGTGCAGTACGATCAAATTAAGTTTTCTTCTCAATATTTGGATGTAGAAATGTGACCTTTTCAGTTTATACTATACTTCAGTTGTTTTGTGAGTAATTTGAATTATTTAGATACTAATTAAACTTGTAATTGTGGCCTTTTCGCAGCCTCTGGTGTCGGACGTGAGGTCGTCTCACCTTGTGAGTAAAGCCTCAGTTCTCCAGTTGGTGTTTGAGTCGTGGCTGCTCACCGTGACTCACCTCATTGGTTGAGAGGACCGAGTCTTCGTCCAGGCTGAGAACAGCATCCGTGACGATGACGTCGTGAGGGAAGAATCGACTGCTCATCGTCTGGAGAGGGAGAGACACAGAGACAGATGAATTATATAACTGCCAATAACTTATCAACACAACTATAACTCACTAAATGTAGCACGAGTTATGGAATCATAATCTGACGTTTCTCTGTTAGAACCAGTTCCAGCAGCCGAAGAAGGTTTTTACTTCAATAAGCATTTTTAAAGTTGTAGAGTTGTTACAGAAGAAAGGAAAAAGTATTTATTTACTCCCCTGCTGTGTGTCAATCAGTCAATGAGCGGACTTAATGGGTTTTGTGTGAGTCTTTATCAATACAGCGCCCGGCAGAAAGTGTAGCAGAGCCTGGTCCATTAGCCTAAAGAGGCTGCTGATGATATTGATTTGTGATTAAAGTGTGAATTATTTAACTGTTTTCGTGGAAAAGCAACAAAAGACAGATCTTGGCTGAACAGAGGCAGAGTTCAGCCAAAGTTTCAAACAAACATCTGAAAAAACAGGGAAACAACGGAGTCGTCGCCTGCTGGTCATTCCAGAGCATCCAGATCTTGTTACATTCATTGCTTGTGAAAAGGGGGGGGGGGGGGGGAGAGAGGAAAGACACGCAGCCACAAGCCGGAATCGAACCTGCGGCGGCTGCAGAGGACTTTAGCCTCAGTGCATCTCCCCTCTAATAAGCATTTCATGTAATGTAAACGGAGTCCTGTGTTAACTACGCTGTCACAGCACTGACATTTAACTTGGATTCACTATCTGGAAGAAAGTGGATTGAATTTACAACCCGATGGGTCAAATTAATATGTTCAGAGGCAACAACACAAATATCTGCAGGGTTTGTGTCAGCCTCCAGTTTAATGAGCCGCTGGAGGCTGAGTGCAAATTCATCAAGAAATTAAACGTAACATCAAAATACATTTTAACGCACTTCACGCACTTCCTCAAATGATTTGATAGAGAAGTGAATCGCTGCTTCAAGTGAGAAGTCTTCGCAGAAAACGTGTTTCAATCAGCAGGAAGATGATTAGTTCAGTCAGGACGGTGTTCGGAGTCACAGCTTCTCATCTTTCTTTAGAAAACCACCGCCACCGTGCAAGTGGCTGCAGAAACCCTTCATATTGGCTGAGCTCGTTGTGTTTGTCTGCACCTGTGTGAGTAACAGCCCACCCCCACACACCCCCACACACCTCCACACACCTCCACCCTCCGGCTGGTGTCAATGCTTCTCTGCCTCCAGACCCAGATTAGATCCCACTGAGATCAGTGGCAGTTCAATGGTCTGAACCTTATCTTTGTCGCTCTCCGTCCACCCATCCCCTCTCTCTTTATATCCGCCATGACTCCTGCTACTTCGAGGGGAGACCCCCGCTCTGTCTTTAGATAGACCCACATGTTTCTGCTTTGAAAAGTCAATTGGAAGTCAGGGTATCTGCAGAGCCATCACGTGGGCAGCTACCTGCTTCTTCTCAAACATTTAATTTGATTAAAAAAAGGCTGAAAATCACTGGGATCTTTAAAATATACTTAAATAAATGTGTTCTACACGTCTGCACGATTAACTGACACTGACGGGATAAAGTTTGACGACGTCCAGTCGATTACAAAACGGAACAACAGACTAAAGGATATTTTTTTAAAGGACAATAATTCCGCCGTACATCAGCTCCCCCGACCTTGTGTTCAATCAGACTCTCAACATCAGCTCCTACTTGACCTGTAAACTCTTCACTTTTATGCTCCTTTGGTATAATTTAAATGCATAGCTAAGGAGTCCGGATCAATGCTGAAGATTAATTTATCAATATGAAATTCCGGGGCTTGGGGGGGGGGGGGGGGGGGGGGGGGGGGGGCGAGACATCCAATACTGAAAGGTGATTGATGAAGGTGAGATGTAGTCGACACCACTGGGCGAGTCCATGGATCACTACTTATAATATTGATGGCTGAGTCATAAACGCTTAGCAAGCAGGATTTCGGTTATAGAAGGGAAGAGCAACAAGGAGCCGGATTCTTCCTTCTGAAAAATCATATTTAAAATATATGTAATAATTTATATGTTTACAGTTATTTAGCAGGAAACTGGATTCACATTCCTTGTATGTTTAAACACATCAGTTTGAATAAAGCACAGATGAGGAAAAAAGGATAAAATGAACACAATATATATATCTAACTTACATCAAGTAGGTTTTTAATTCAAGGACAGAAAGATAAACTCCTTTTCTTCATGGATGAGGACTTGTTGGATATTGATAAATTAAATAATGCTGTTTTGCAGAAGTTGTAACGAAAAGTTTGCAGCTGTTCAGGAAAGAGAAGTTCCACAAAGTGAGGTCGAGGCCTGCTGGTGGCTCGTCTCCACTCCAGCAGCAGATTACTGCTCCATCGAGGCAAACAACTAACTTTCTGTGTGTTATTGTAGTGGCAACAAACACAGCCAGCACTTAAACAAACACACTGAAGAGCATCTGTCTGGGCTGCGTGACAACACACCACATGACTAATTATACGACCATAGACGCTGCTGAGTGCTGACACGCACCTGACGCACACATGCACACAAACATATACACACATACATACACACGTATATACACACAAACGTGCACGTTGCCTCAGAGATGCTGTTTATTGTCGCCAGTGGAAACGTTGTTGTGTTTCAAGGGGGAAACATTTACATGAAAACAAACAGAGGCAATTAGATGACAAAGGATCCGGATGAGAGGTGGGGGGAGAGAGGGAGAGAGGGAGAGGTGGGGAAGAGAGAGGGAGAGAGAGAGAGAGAGGGAGAGAGCGAGGGAGAGAGAGAGAGGGAGAGAGAGAGGGAGAGAGAGAGGGAGAGGGAGAGAGAGAGAGAGAGAGAGAGAGAGAGAGAGGGGGAGAGAGAGACAGAGAGAGAGAGAGAGAGGGGGAGAGAGAGACAGAGAGAGAGAGAGAGAGAGAGAGAGAGGGGGAGAGAGAGACAGAGAGAGAGAGAGAGAGAGAGAGAGAGAGAGAGAGAGAGAGAGAGAGAGAGAGAGAGAGAGAGAGAGAGAGAGAGAGAGAGAGAGAGAGGGGCCAGTATGTGTGATCGAGTGTATTTTTAGGATTGAAACTCAATTATTTAAATCGGTGTGAAAACGAGTTAAATGAAAAACATGAGACTATTTCCTCCCTTTTATGAAACAGTTTCGATTTCATGTGTGCGTGTGTGTGTGTGTGTGTGTGTGTGTGTGAACGAAACAATACCAACAAAGTCACACTCTCGGCTTGACGCTAATAGATGATCAGAACTCACAAGGCCTCAGTCCGAAGTGGAAATATCCTCCATTAGAACTGAATTAGCACAGGAAACAACATTCTCCACAACACGTCTGTATCAACCTCATGTTTTATCAGCTGCTTTGTTTACAAGGTTTTTCACGAGAGGACTCAGTGTGTGTGTTTTTAATCAGCGATGGTTCACTCCAGCACAGTGAGGGTCGAGTTCTATTTTCCATCAGTAGAAACCTGGATGACGGTGGAGCGGAGCCACGGTATCGAGGTCGGGTTCATACACTCACTCGACCAATCACGAGTCCGTCTCAGCCTTTAATCGTGGTATTTACTCTGTTTTTACATCATCACAGACAAACAAACATGATAAGAACGACCCAAAATGACAGAAACCAATTAATTGCAGACGTACTTTGACTTCTACATGGTCATATTGTAATTTCCTGCCATCAGAACTACAGCAATAACGGATGCAAACAGCCACTTTACCTTGGTCTGCCCTTCAATGACAGTGAGAGGCACGCTGGTGGAGGGCCACTTGTTCCGAGGAGGTAAAGGCTTGTCACAGTTCCACAAAAGCACAATCTGCAGGAGAGAGAAGCACAGGAAGGAAGAATAAGTTTCTGTAGAGCACTCGGGCCTGTCGAGGTTTTTCTGATCTTCAAACACACTCGGCTGAAGAATGAAGACACATAAATGTCAGAGGAAGCGAAAAGTCTGTCGTGTTTGTATCAAATATCAAAGTTCCACCAATTAAACGTGAGTCCAACAAATCTCCCTCATGGAAAAGCACAGTCGGACTTTCACCCCTGAACTTCCAACTGTTTTCTCATCATATTATTATCAATTTTATCCTTGAAATCTATTTTTCTTCCAAACAGTGGCTCTAATAACCTTTTGGATCAGAGGAGGGGCTGCACGTCCTCTTCAAATATTAATACCACAAAGACAAATAAAAGAAAAGGGAAGAAGGACAAGTGAGAATGAGGATGATGGAGGAAGCAGAGACATTTGTCTCATAAAAAGTAGGCCTACTGAAGTAAAAGCACCACATTGACTCTTAAGAACTTGCTTTTAGAGGTTAAAGAACTTGCAGAGAGTCTATAATGGAACAGTTTACTACATCATTACAATCCACCACTGTGGACACTACTGTGTGTGAGTTTCCTGTGTTGCACGAAGCACCTGGTCACAGTAAAGTACGGAAACGCTTCCCACCTGTGCACAGAACTTGGACTTGGCTACAGCGATGATGAGCTTCACCACAGGGGAGATCTGGGACTGCAGAGGAGTCACAGTGTGGATCACAGCTGTGAACTGCTGCTGCGGGCTCTTACCTGCACACACACACACACAGACACACACAGACACACACAGACACACACATAGGAAACAGTTGTCATGGCCGAAGTGTATTTAGGTTTTTTAACACAGATTTGTGCAGATGTACTTCCCCATAAAGCTCCATCACGGTTAACTGGACACCGAGTGCTCCGCGCTGCACCCGTCATCCATCTTCCTGACAGCGTATACACTCCCGCTTCACATGACTGAACATGAGTAAACATGTCTAATACAAGAGTGAACACTTTCCTCTGAGTGTCTCTTTTAGTGAACGCTGAACTGTGCTGATTTAGAAACCTCCTAATGAGTAATTCCATTTTCCGGCAACTCGCAAACAAACCAGCTCCTGTTAGTTACTTTTATTTTTTGCATTTTTTTTTTACCCGAGAAGAACAAATGAAGCAAACAGGATAAAAACGAGAAGTCGAGAAGCAGAACCAAACTTTAAATTACTACCTTGGATAAATGATCCCCAGCATGTGAGTACAATGAGTAAATAGAGCCGAGGAAGTGATTCCCCCTGAGGCAGCTTGTGCCAAAGAAATGCATCTGTATTATGGAGCGTCGGCTCCGGTAGCTGGAATATCTGCACACGTTTTCTTTTCCATAATAAATGAATGCGTTCACCTTGTAGCTTTCAATGTAAAGACACAAAGAGCAGACGTGTATTCACATGCTCACTAATAGACTGATCTTAATCAGATTAACGTGATGCTCTCACTGGAAAACGCTTTGTGTGAATATAAATCAGTGTGAGACTAATGTGATTAACACATTATGAGAAGAATAGAGTAAATGAGGGCAGATATTGCAATAACACGCACACGTTATATTCAGAACCAGGACTGCAGGAGCATCCCCACACCCACCAAGTGTTGGGGCGGGTATGGGAATAGGGGAATAAGCATCCTCATGTATAAGTGGAGCCAGAGTGCTCTTTAGTGTTGCTCGATCCATCTCTCTGACACCGGGCCCCCTGACCAGACATCTCAGGTGGGCTCAGCGTATTTATGGAAGCACGAGCTCTGCCCTTGTGGGGTCACAGGGATAAGCTCCGGCCTTCTGTTTCCACCGCGCTCTCTTGGAAAAGGCTGTGCCACCGTGATTCTTGATGAGTTGCCTTCACTGTCGTCGTATTGACACATTTTAGGGAGTTTTCATTGCTCAAGAGGCATAAAGATATTCTAAAGGATTCAGGTTTGTCATATTCCTCCTGATGAAGTCTTTAAGACTGCAGCAGTGGATATAAACTTATCAGTATGGGGTCGTCATGTGTTGCATTATGTTCGTTTATCTCAGCTGATACAAACGGAGGTGGAGGGAGTTGGAATGTGTCAGATGTTTCAGCACCATGGAGAGAGACACACTGGTTGGAATTCTTCAGCACCACAAACAGAGAGATAAACAAGCCGAGTGTTTCAGGACCACGGAGAGAGACAGAGACGTTTTAACGTCTGAAATAAAACTGAATTTACTTCACAGACTGATGGTACGGTTACCTCGTCCTTTTCAAATGTTTTTAAATAATATAAATAAATTCAGATTTTATCGAACCAGAATTAATCTTTAATGATTCTATTAACATTTGTGCCAGATTTCAAAGGAGACATTCTCAAGACAACACAATCACTAAGGGAAAATGTGTTTTGTGAGGTCACTGCGACCTTTGACCACCAAAATCTTCAGTTCATTCTTGAATCCAAATGAACATCTGCACCAAATGTGAAGAACATTCCCTCGAGGTGTTCTTGAGATGTCATGTTCAGAATGGGACGGACCAATGAACAAACCTACAACATAATGTCTAATTCTTTTTACTGGGTTTTGGCAGAAAACATGTATATAATAAATTCTTCTTCTCATTTTATTCACTTTCTCCACAGTTCAACTGTACAACAAACTGAAGTAAAACTCAGATCTGGGTTTTCCTTCAGCTCCTGAGGCCACGATGTCGACGCGGTCGGTCAAACTTTTATATTTTTCACGCTTCCAGGCTGAAGTTGCTTTGCCATCTGAAGTTATGTGAAGGAAGCAGAGTGAGACCGTCGGACCCACAGCACCGACAACAACTTATTCCCTGAGAGCAGCTCTGCAGGTGGCAGCAGCAGTTTCTCCTGACACCTGAGTCCACAATCCCTCCGAGAAGGACAAACACTGATCTGATTTACAGCCTCAATCTGCTGAGAATCACTCTGGTCCGTATGCATTCATCTACACACCCGCACGTACAGATATACACACTCCAGGCCACTTTCCCTTGACTCCCTGCCTGCGGTTTTCTGTTTGCTCCATCACCATTCATACCGCATATCAAGTGTCACCTACATTAACATAAATAAGGAGAAAGGCATCATATATTGATCGACTCTGGCAAGAGCAGTGAATCAACACGACAGGAACGAAAGATGAGGAGAAAACGGGAGGAATTTGTGGACTGACACCTCAAACCTGACGCCATTTCTTTTCTTTCCTTTCTTCCTCTTTTTTGTCAAAGTCTGACCCGATGCCCTGGAACCAAATCTGAGAAAAATTAAACCTCAGCACCGTCAGTCTCCTTCTTTCAGCTGCAGATCCCCGTCCACACATTTGATTTGGCTTCAGGCTTCAAGAGAAAGTGTAAATCGTAATGAATCTAAAAATATGTGCATCATGTCAGTGCATTCAAATCCCGGTGAGTCTTTGCAACTGTGTCAATCTGGTGCTAAGGGTTAAATTGCTTCCACTGGTGCAGCTCCAACCGCTGAACATGTGGATAAGTAGGACACATCAGACTGAACTACAACAAACTCTGAGAGAAGCAACCAAAAACATGTACAGTTAAATTTGTCTGGTTTTTACATCTATGTTTTAATAAATGTTTCTTCTAGAACAAAACGAAAGTGTGGCCAAACTCGTCATGTCTTCATTTCAGTACTCACCCAGGATGGCATAGTAAAAAGGGAACTGGGCAGGGTCTGTTGAGTACTGGGGCAGTGCATAGAGACCACCAGGGAGGGAATTCCACAGCAACTGGTTTCTAGACACGTGGGAGACCACGCGGTCCTGGATGATCTGGACGAGAGCGAGATAAGGAAAAGACAAAAAGTCAAAACACAAGGGCCAAAAGCAAGAAAACAGACAAACAACAGAGATGGATTTTAAAGTCATTTTTACCCACAATTTGTCTTCGTACATGTATTTTTTGTGTCATGGTTTGAATACACAATGATTTCAGAGCGACACAAATACACAAACTGCGTTTTAAGGGATGGAAGGTGCCTGACACCATCTGTGTGTTGGGATGAACACGTATGTCCCTGACTGAGTGAAGGGGAGAGTTCACAAACATCACTTCAGTTTCGTTCATTTCTTTTGCTCTGATTTATTTCCTGTTCTCTGCACGTGTCCCCAGTTCCAGCACTGGTTTCAGGTCTCGGTCTGATTAACCCCAGCAGACTTTCCAAAGGTGCGACAGCTTTATTTACTCGGTGATACAGACGTGTTTTCAAGCTGTAAAAACAGTCAGCAGGTAGATAAGCATGTGCACCAGAGTGTGAATATGAGTGTTTCAAGGTTTGTCGCTTGCATTATTGTTTTTAATCTGCCAACACTGATTATAAGGAAAGAAGAACAACATAGAAAATGGGGAAATTAAATGTACTTTTAATCTTTAATTCATGTTTTTTCAAATTTATTGATTTCTATTGCAACAGAAGAACAAAGACATTATCAACAATTCAACTTCCTTTGCATTTAAGCAAACGTAAAAACTGAGAATAAAAATGTACACAAACATACGTGCACACACGAGCACAGACACACAAAGACCCACCCACACACCTCCTGACACCAACTGTCACGCTCGCAGGATGTGGGGACACCACAGTTATCAACAACGCCTCATTTCCCCCGTTTAGCCCGGTGGCGTGCTGGCTCTGGGTGTTTGGCACATCTGGCCCGGCTGCATACGGCCGTCAGTGGGCTTCTGTCTAATTTCATACCCCGCCGGCACCGGGCATTTGGCGGAGTCACCCCGGTGCCGCTTGTGCAGCCGCTTCAGGGAAAGAAAATGCTGCGGTCGGAGAAATGTTTGTTTAACCTGAACTTGAAGGTGACAATAAATAACGTATCAGGATTTTCGAGGGATTAGTCCGTTAATATTCTCTATGAGTCACGTTGCTTTAGTTTTAAAAGTATAACACCTTCATGTATAACGAATCCTTTTCCCAATACGCTCCGGAGTTCTGCTGTCTGGGTTTGTAGCTTAAAGCTGAAGTTAGAAAACAAGATTCAACCTTGAGACGGATGTTTCTGTTTAATTGTCGTTACTGAGAAATATACAATCACAGTTATTTCATCATAAAAAAATACTGCAGGTCACGTTTACAGTTTCTTTATAATCCCAGATAAACAGGCGTGAAGTCAAGACTTGGGTGATGATGATTTCAGTATTTGTTGTAGACGCAATGTTTGTATAATAATCAAGATTATGGTACTTGTTCTGATGATTAGTGATGATGAGGAGGATGCTGCTGCTGCTGCTGACGATGAAGAGGATTATCATCGTCTGTGTCTACGCTCAGAGAAGCTGCAGCGAGCGAGTCGTCCCTGAGGACTGAATCAAGGCTGCGAGGAAGTGAAGCAACAACAAATGAGAGGAGCCATTTTCTTCTCTTCAGCCGCTGAGGTCACTTAATGAGCCGACCTGTAGCTTTGTAGTGCCGAGAGCGGGCGCACACACACACACACAGACACACACACACACACCCCCACACACATTGTGCAGCCTCTCTAACCCGAGGGCTGCCAGACCCAACGACCTCCTTCACACTTCTTCTTCACTTCCTCTCACGCTCACATTGTGATCACGAATCAAGACGGTTCCAGAATGTACGCGATAATAAAAAGCATATTTCAGATCGCTGTGTGCATCAATTCCTCTGTTCTTGTATTTATTAGGGGCTTTGGTAATATTTCATAATCTTAGAAGATGAGATAGAACTGGTAAGTTATTAGTAAAGTGTCTCAATTTAGCAAAACATTCCTATTCTTCGTCTTTTCCCTGAAGAAATACACAAAGTACAATAATTTAAAGCTGCATTAATCTATAATAATGTTGACTTGAAACACAAACTTTCACTTGATGGATTCTCCTGCAGCTTTGTTCACTGTTCAAACGCTGACCTGGTGTGAAGGTGCATTATATTACACAGTAGTGAGGCCCACTGCCTTTTATAGATATGAGGTGATAACACGTCCTTGTTGTGTGGACAGATTTCTCAGCCCCCGCCCCCCCCCCCCCCTCCAGTAGAAATCGATAATAGAAATGATGCTGCTTTATCATCCCCGTTTGTGGATTTAGTTTTTACTGCATGGTTTCTATCTAATCTAATAAAAAATGACCCTGTTTGTGCTAATCACAGCGAGCAGCTTCAGATCGGAGCCTCGCAGCTTCGTGGAGTCGAATATGAGACGACAACTGTACCAGGTTTATTTATATTCATGTTATTTAGTGTTGGGTTGTATTTTCATTGGCGAGTAGAGTGAAAACCTGTTAACTTCGTTTTATCATCCTCAATCTGACTTTCAGACTGTGGACATTTACATTTCATTTCCTGGTTATATTTATTTGCAACTTTTTGGGATTTATTTTCTGGGTGCTGGTGAGACAATAGGTCATATAGGGAACTAGGAGGTTACATTTTAAACCCATTCTCACAATGTTTAGCGACCACATCTATAACTTATGTGCTGACTGAGACTGAAAAATGCACTTTTGTAAAAAGCAAGAACACAATTTTGAGGCGTCCTTGAGGCTCCACTTACTTCAGTGAAGCTCAGTGGCTGGTGTCAGGAGTTGTTGTATAAATTTATAAAAACAAAACAGAACATCGCTGGAAAAGGACGAGACGCACTCGATTCAGAAAAGGTCAAAAAGTATATAACCAACAACTGGAGCACGATTTCTTGTGAAAGTTTCTCTCTGGGAGGTGAAGCAGGGCCTGCGGCCGTGTACAGTACAGAACAAGAGATCTGGTTGATTAAATGAAACTCTCCAGACAAAACTAAATCCCAAAAAATCCCATTAAGACCTTTTTTCTTTTCTTTTTGCAGGCTTACCTCCAGAGTGGTTGAGACGATTTTAGCTACAGAGGAGAAGTAGGCGTCCCAGAGGAACTGGGTCTGCTGACGGAGAGCCAGGATCCTGTCACGGCCCACGGACCGAGTGATGGAGGGAACCTGGAGGAAGAAGAGAGAGAGAGAGAGAGAGAGAGAGAGAGAGAGAGAGAGAGAGAGAGAGAGAGAGAGAGAGAGAGAGGACGAGGAAATGACAGTGAGATAGATTAAGTTAGATTTTAAACAATGTTGAGTGTGTGTGTGTGTGTGTGTGTGTGTGTGTGTGTGTGTGTGTGTGTGTGTGTGTGTGTGTGTGTGTGTGTGTGTGTGTGTGTGTCCGGTGGAGGAGGCAGAAGTAATTCTGTGGACATGCAGAAAAGATTAGAGGAGATTCTTCCCCCCCCCTTCAAGACTCCTTCACTCCCACATCTCACTCTGTCCATCGACGAGCTTATGAGCACAAACTGAAGCAGCCGCCGTCCGTCTTTAACATTCACTTCACTCCTCATGCTGGATTCTATTGAGTGGCTAGAAGAAAGGTTTATAACAGGTTAACATCCATGAATGTCTTCGAGTGGTGGATTCCAAAAGGGTTTTATGGGACATGCTCCCACAGCCCGATCAGTTTTTTAACTGGGTGTTATCTAAAATTAAAATATTGTACCAAATTTTTGTTCGTCAGCAGGATTACACAAAAACTTCTCGACGCATTTACAGAAAACTTGATGAAGGGATGTGGAATGGGCCATAAAATAACCCGTAAAGTTTTGAAGGGAATCTGGGAATTAATCATCACTTTCTTTAACGTTGCCAGATCGGAGGTTATTCGCCAATTTCACACATTTTTAACATTCATTTCTCTGCATATGTGTGAAAAAATATGCAAATGGCGAAGCGAATATCTCGGGGTTAAAGTTCACGCAGCAACTTGCTTCGCCTCAGGAAGCGAATATTTAATTCGTCCAAAGTTTGGAAATAAACTGGAGGCACCACGGACACTTTTGCGTATGTTTGACTGAGCCCTTAAGTTTTCCTTTCTTATGGGTTTTGTTAAGTTTAGTGTTTACTCTGACATCCTTAACTTTAACGATCAGTTTCACCCTCGCTCTCTTAACAGCTCCCCCCCCCCCCTCATCAGCAGCAGATGTCGAGGTGTTCAGGAATAACAGTTCACAGTTTGTTGATGCAGCCTGATGTCGCCTGGAGTTTTTAAACGATAAACATCAGCTTCTTTTCTTTTTATTTGTGTCCATATTTTCATTCTAACCTCAGATATGTTTTAGGAATAAAGATAATCTCTAATTCATACTTTTTCTCTCAGTTTATCTGAGCTGCTTGACAAACCCTCTGGTGAGTAAAGAAGAATCCACCGGGACTGGAAATCACTGCTGTGGAGCGGAGCTGTGTTTTTATTAATTCATCTATTAGTCTATAAAATATCTAAAACTCAAGGTCACATTTAGAAAATGTCTTCATTTGACTAATTTAAACACAGAAAAATGTTTAACTTCTCAGATCTGATGATTAATATTTTCATTTTTTAAATTACCAGACCAAAAGATGATCAAAAGAAAACACTGAATATGCACCAATTTAAGGATAAAAAAAAAAAGCCTGGTTCTATTTGGTGTAATAATTGTAAATTTCAATTTTCACCCACACTTCAGTGTATTTTTATTTAATTTTCACAAACAAACAAGGTAATTTGACAGTTTTGTGAAAACAGCAAATAAAAAGCGTGAAGCAGGTTTGTTGTGCAGCGGCTGACGTCAGCGACTTTAATGCTTCGGCTCTCTGAGGTGGAATATAAACAACACCAATTAAATCAGCTCATTCTCTTCCCCTCCATTGACTCTAATAGTGTTTATGTTTCTCAGCAGGGTGCGTGTCTGTCTGTGTCTGTGTGTGTCTGTGTGTGTCTGTGTGTGTGTCTTCTCTCCACAGGGCCGAATAGAAACTCTCCATATTGAACAGCCAGGTATTGCAGTTCCCGGTGATGTAATTGAAAGTAATGAGATTCAAGTCTCTCAGCGGGCGTTCGGAGCCGAACACCGAGTCTCTGCATGTGTGAGTCTGCGTCACCGAGAGAAACCAGAGACAAAGAGGGAAAGAACCAAGAATCTGTTTACCAACCAGAAACACGTCCATCTTGGTTATTTCATTGTACGATGCAGACGCCGTCAATTCCATGAAATGACTGAATCGTTTCTTTAAGATGGCTTTTTTCCCCAGGTGTTTGTGTGACAGTGCAATAAAACCCGAGTTGGAATGAGTCTACTCTGACACTCGTCCCTGCTCCCGGTGTCTCAGCACAGCAGGAGACGAACGGGAACATCTGCACTTTCTGAAGAAGAGACGTGAGATCGTCGCCATCTGCTGCCGTCGCGTCCGGGGACAACGACAATGTTGTGATGTTTAGAGGAAGAGACGAGAACATAAAGTAGGAGAACAGGTAGAAAACAATCAGAAAAGTGGAATCGTGTTTCTAATGATCTGGGAACTGTAGCGATGTTTTTACGTGGTGCCCCCTAGTGGTAAAACTGGCTCTAGATTTTCTGCTCTAACTTTGTTCTGAGATTTGTTTCACGTTTAGTTTCCCAACAACAGAACAGGGAGGAATTGGAGAAACCACACGAAAGACAACTTCACTTCCCTGATTCAATCCTTCGTGTCCGTGCTTCCCCCGCGTTGTTTCCTGTTACGCTACAAGTGGTGTTAAGGGACGAGATGAAACAATCCTGGAAAAGACTGAAGACACAAAACCGTCTTCAGCAGCAGATTGGTGGGTTCACATTGTGCCGCGTGTGTGTTCAGACACAGGCCACAGAGTGTGTTGCACAAACACCATAAAGTGTGTTTGATTTTATAAATGTCAGGTTTAATCCAGAAAGCTTTCGTGTTTTTATCCCTGAAATTTTCTTTTATTAATTCTTCACACGTCTGCATCAAAACAAATTAACGGAAAGATCCTTATTTTGCTCAACCTCAGAATTCCTACTGTCAACACACACGACACTTGCTTCACACGTATTACAGCCAATTAACACGCTTTTAGATGCACTTAACCAAAGCTCAGACGACATTAGTGCGTCTCAGTGATGTGTAATTAGGAAAGACGCTGCTTTATTAGATCGGAAAGCAAAGTTTTTATTGTGTTGTTGTGAGATTTACAGAGAAAACACTAATTATCATCATGTGCGAGGTGCTGATTGAAGCCTGATGAGGAACCAGGCACACGTTAATTAAAGACAGGCACAGACCCTGCACACACACGTCCAGGTGGAGTCATAGGTCACGCAGGTGCCTGCACGATAACACAGAGTAATTAGAGGAGGTAAATATCACCAGCTCGGTCCGCTGGCGTAATTAAAGGCAACAGAAGGTGATCCAGTTTTAGAAATAATCCATCTCAGATAAAAATACTTCTCGTCGGAGGTGTGAGTGACTCTGAATATCACAGCTGTCATGTCAGAATACAAACTGAATAAAAAGCCGCGTTACTGCAATTAAATTCCCCCGCTCCCCTCGGCTCCGGTGACACGCTGACAGGTCCCACTTATGACGAGGGTTTGGCCCAGTTTCTCAGAAAACATTCATATATAAATATAGTTGAGGTTTTTTACCGAACCTGTTCTGCTCCTCATTCTTCAGAGCTTCCAGAAATGTGGTGCAGCTCCACTGACAATGTGAGTCAGTTGTTGAGTGTATTTATAGTGTAAAGAAAGTCAAGCAAAAGAGTTTACAAGAATTAATCTCTTAGAAACTGTGTCTTGATCAGGCAGAGGCTCAATTAAACACTTTTAAATGGGACAATCTGAGTCTGGGTCATTTAATCAATCAATCAATCAACCAATCAATCAATCAACCAACCAATCGTTGACAGTCACTGAATTAGCCTCCTGCTGGAAGGGCTCACTCTTATCTGTTGATGCTTTATGCTGTAGAGTGTGAGGAAGGTTTGACTCCACCTGCTGTGACTCTGTGATAATGGGACAGTTCATATCAATCCCCGGCCATTTTTCCGTTTACCTGTAGGAGCAGCCTCTCGTCTCCGAGGACGGCGGCTTTCCTCCAGTCGATCACTTCGGAGAAG
This sequence comes from Hippoglossus hippoglossus, assembly GCF_009819705.1. Classification (NCBI taxonomy): domain Eukaryota; kingdom Metazoa; phylum Chordata; class Actinopteri; order Pleuronectiformes; family Pleuronectidae; genus Hippoglossus; species Hippoglossus hippoglossus. The sequence continues at coordinate 3,062,192 of NC_047174.1, forward strand.
GGCAGCTCCCAGCCGTTACTCAGGATGACCGGGATGCAGGCCGCCTGAGCCGAGGGAGACAAGGAGAGGAGAGAAGGAAAGGAGAGAAGGAAGCATCAGTGTGACAGGAAATCCTTCTTTCTGGGAACCGGAGTTGAATAAGTGTTTATACAACAGCCTGTTTGTAGGAGTTGGAGCCAATCGTCAACCTAGAGCTCACCTGAATCCCCTGAATCCACTGATTAATGATGATAAGTCAGTAAATATTGTTGCATATTGAAGGACGAGCCTCCATCTGAGGACATTTACGTCTCAATAAAAGACATAAAGTTCATTCAAACTATTCACAAGTTTTCACTGTTTGAAAGAAAAAAGAAAAATTCCTCTAATGAGAAGTTTTTCTTTCTTCCTTCACTGACGGATTTGTCCTGTTGGATATTTTCCGTCTGTGAGACACTTTCAACGTGTTCCAGGTTTTTTCAAAAGCAAAAGCCCAAAAAATCTCAAGGAGCAAACAACAGTGTGTTTTTATTTATTTCCCCCGAATGCATCGATATTCAGAGGATTCATTCATATAGTTTAAATCATCAGGATCTGTTTTTCTCACTGTGCTGTAAACTCATTTTATGATGAAGATCTTTAAACTGTTCATCGTTTGGGATTAACGGCTCCAAGTTGATAAATTCCTTCACTTCACATATTTAATGTCTCATCTAAAAACCTGTGGTTTGTTTTATTAAATTCTCAACTTAAAAATCTGTTATTAATTTAAGATTAATTTAGATTAACTCAATAACCATTTCCTGTTTAAAACACAGGTTTTATGGAAAACCAATGAAGGTTGTGCATTGAGTGGATGACACAAAGATAAATTAAAATCTAATAAAAAGTATTGTAAAAGCTTACACCAGTGAACAGTGAGAGTTATATATAGATTTTATTAATGTGCCAGCACAACACCTCATTTGTTATTGTTTAAAATGATATATGATTATGTAGTGTTATAGCTAAGTTATTCTTACCAAACATTTCAAACACAAGTGAAAGTATTTCCAAAAATATCTTCACATTCATTATGAACGACTTAATAACATGTACATTTTAAAGCTGCCATAGATATTTAGAAATAAACCACTAAACACTAAAATGTTCTTATATCTGCTGGTGCAAACTATATAGTGAATGGTAAACTATGAACGTTTTATTCTGCTTATGAATGTTACTTATTTTCTTCACAGTCCAGATGTGCGTCAGAGTCCAGGATGTCACGGGGGGGGGGGTTATGGCTCCACATTGATATAAAACATTCTATGACTCCTACATGCGGTGTGAAGCAGCTGCAGAATGAAAAACAGACAAACTCAATACGTCTGGTATTTTCATTTAAAGTTCAAGTTCGACCGGATTCTCAATCAAGTGAAGCCGAGAGATTAGAGGAGATTCACAAAATGCCGAGTGCCTGATCAGTGACCTGTCTAAGCAAATTCTCTCTGCTTTGATTAGTCCGGCTTTGTGAGATGACTTTCTCTCTTTTCTTTATTCCTGCCTCCGTCCTCTATCCCTCTCTTTGTTTTTCTCTCCTCTCCTCGGAATTTTGATGATTTCTAGACCTTTGCATGGAAAACGTTTTTTTCCTTTTTCGTACATTTGGAAAACAGGTAGGATTTCCTGAAAAAGCAATTCAAATAGTTGCTTTACGCATTTAATAAAAACCCTTTTTTATGTCCCCAGAAAGTTCAGCCAATACAGAGACGTTACTTTTAAAAAGAGTGATTATTATTTGGATGTAGAGAAGTTGGCAGAGTTTATGTCTTCTTTGTTTCTTTAATGAAAAACATTTTCTCGGCTTGTGGCTCAATTTGATGCTACGTTTCAAAACTATTTAATTATTCCAGTACTGTGGGAAGACACGTGTATAAATACTTCTCGCAAATACTCCGGATGAGACCTGGACTCGTGTAGAACCAATTTATTCTTCCAGTCTGTCTTGGATTGACTATGTATTAAGAAAGTGAAGGAGTAACAAGAAGAAGAAGAACAGCAGCCGCAGGCAGGTGCAGGGCGAGAGAGTGAGACACTTAATGTCAAGTCAAACGGAGAGACACGTGGAAACGAGGTGCTAATGGAAGCTGAACACATCTGTGGTCTGAAGACGTGCAGCAACGTTCCTCCTCCCTGTGGTGAATCTGCAGAAACGGGCCTTTTCTGGAGCGGAGAGATGACAGATTGTCAATGGTAATAAGATCAGCTGCTGGTGAGACGACACAGAGGAACTGGTGGATTCCTTGTAGCGCCCAGCTGGAGCTCCGCAGGAGGTCTGATAAGCCTTTAGCAGTAATCACGAGCACAACAGTGAAGCTACAGCCGGCGACAAGGATCCCGACAATATCCTCACTGGAAGTTTTACAAGTGGAAAACAAGTGGAAAGCTCGTCTAATCATTAGGTTCATCCTTTCATCACTTTCATGTCACACTGTGGACGTCGTTTGGAGACGAGTCTGTGCCGTCGCCATCGTGGTGCGGAGCTGAGGTGTCACATCCCGCTGATACAGGAGGTCGAGTTTCAGCTGTCGATCAAGACGTTTCACCGAAATAACTAATTAAAACCAAACTGAGAACTACCTAGATCGACAGAAACCATCTTTAAGTAAAACATATTTAATGTGGACTTTTTGGTTTGGTCCATGTCCCATCTACTAACAAGGAGGAGGTTTCTTGCAGAGATTCCCTCAAGAGTCATGTCTTTGGTGACCTTTAGTGATTCAACTACCTTTACTGTCGTGACGTGCAGGTGTATTCCAGGATTCCTGTACTTTGAATGAAGTATTTCTTTCACCGACGCCCATTACGTTGAAAAATTTGTATAGTTAACCTATAATATTCTCAAAAACACTTGGAGAAAACACAATGAAATCCTCCATACAAGCAGAAAGCTACTGTACCTGCAAGGCCTCCAGGAAGCGAAAGGATCCCAGACGCCGGCCCCGAGGCACCAGGCAGAAGCTGGAGTTATGGAGCAGCTCCTGGTAGTCGAACCTACGCAAACACAAATTTAAAAAGAGAAAGGTTAGAAAATAAGAGAAGAAGAAGTAAAGAAAGCGTAGAAAAGAAAGAGGAGAGGGCTTCGTTGCCAGAAACTAAATGTTTTCAACGTTCAACTCTGTCTAATGGGCCACAAGAGAAAATTAACACTGAAAGGTACCTTCAGGAAAAAAGAGCCGACAAAACTAATCAAGAGAAATAAGAGAGAACGACAGGAGGAGAGAAAAAGAGAGAGAGAGAGCAGAGGATGATTAAACTTCCAGGGGAACTCTCATGAGCTCTGGAGGAGGTGAAGACCTTTTCCTGGAGACAATAAGGTCGACACAGCTCAAAGAAACGAATGGCAAACCATTTTTTTTCCTTCCATTTCATCCTCGGTATCACGTAAATGGCCTTCGAAGACTTTTACGAGAACTTAATCTCTTTCATGAAACGTTAGCTCCTGCAAATCAAACAGAAACACGACGGATTCATAATGAAACGTACTGGAAATCAATGCACAGCGGACTATGGCACGTTTCATCTGATTGACACACGTGAGGAGAGGTTTGCTTCAGTTTAGGTTTTACTGGAAAACTATTGATCTGTGTGTGTGTGTGTGTGTGTGTGTGTGTGTGTGTGTGTGTGTGTGTGTGTGTGTGTGTTGTCCATCAGGTGAGAGTAATTAGCTTTGATTTATAGACGTTACAATGGATTTCAAATGTGACCCACAACCAAAGAAACAGAGCGGTAAACCAGGAAGACTTATTCATATTTATTTTATCCGTTTAAATCAGTTTAATCAACATAATTCACAGATGCAACAATTACAGATTTTCAAAAAGATTCCCTTCCCTCAAAGTTTTTCAACTTGCAAGTCACTTCTGTCAGTCTGCAACTTTAAAGCTGTGTGTGCGCGCATGTGTGTGTGTGTGTGAGAGAGAGAGAGAGAGAGAGAGATGAAAGAGGGAGAGTGTGTGGGTGTGTGTGTGTGTACACATGATCTCAGGGCTGGCCTGAGGAGATTTTAGATTGAAGCCTAATCTGTCTGGGGATCAACTGTCAGACACCTTGTGTGTGTGTGTGTGTGTGTGTGTGTGTGTGTACCTGCCTGAAAAGCCTGCCTCTGTACTGTGTGTGTATGATAAGTCTTCATGATGAGAGAGTGTCTGGCATATCACTTACTGTCACTGCACATTTTGTCTGTGTGGTGTGTGTCTGTGTGGTGTGTGTGTGAGTGTCTGTGTGTGATTGTGTGTGTCTGTGTGTGATTGCGTTGCTGTGAGAGCTAAATCAGATGTCAGGTGTCCAGTTTGTCGCCCAGAGACAAGGTCACTCTGAGCTCCTCTGACAGACGGAGACAGCTCGTCACAGCTGAAGATGGTTATTTGGGAACAAGTGCAACAGTTTGACTACAATTGAATCTCACTTCACCAAACAGACTCTGTTTGACGGTTTAATTATTAAATCTTATTTCCTGTGACCTCGGGTTTAATTCCTGCACGACTTGTCGATTGTGACGTCGTCTTTCTGTTCGTCGCTGCTGCAGCTTCAGCTTCACTTTCACAGGCCCCATTAAGACTTTATTGATTTATAATTTGAGGTTTGTTTGGTTTATCTCGTGAAATATAATTAAAACATGTATTGAAAAATCCTCATCAGAGCATCTGAGTGATGATATTTCAACTAGAAAGATTAGAATTGAATTCGAGTAGATTTAAAATGAACTGGAGCAGCCAGCTCACGTGTGCTGGTTCTCACTGGGGAGGTGGGCTTCCTGTGTGTAGTGACCGCTCAGGGATTCTTTCAGGGGCTGCGGTTCCTGCAGCTCCAGGAGCGACGAGTCTTCCTCCCGGTCAAGACGTGACCTGGCAGCAGATGCTCCACACGCCTACGATGCAGGGAGCAGCCTCAGCTTCTCGCCTGGAAGCAGAGGAGTCGTCTTCTTTGATTTCGTTCTGTTCTCTGCTGTTACAAGTTAGGCTTCGAAAAACAAATGCGACCTTAATCTATCACACTTCATGGTGTAATTCAGATAATTAACAATCCTGTAAAGACATAGCTGGTCTATTTAAAAACACAGCCATAAAAAGATATTAGATATATACACTGCAGCATTTTTCCCTTTTCTTTGTTATCTTTATAAAACTTCATGTAAACGATTGTTCCTCGATCTTTATTAACTAGTTTTTCCTTTGCAGAATAAATGAAGTCATCCAGAAAATGCTCCTCAAAGCTTCTCTGCAACATTTCTCCTCTAACCGAGGAGGTTTGGAGGCAGAGATCTCGACGTGCTGCGAGTAAAGAAGCAGAGAGAGAGACTCAGACTTTCTGGAGGGAATCTCAGGACACCTCAAGAGGAGCTGGAGACTGAGGAAGAACGACAAGCGGCTCTGTTTGCCGTGTCGCCGCCATGACGCTGACCTAGATAAGCACTTTGTCAGAGTATAGTTGACACAATAGAATGAACGATGCTGCAGGAGTAAACCTCTTGAACCAGGTTATTTTCAGCTGCATCCTTCAGACGCTGCATTTGAAGGGTCCAAAAGTCAGAGACAAGTTTCCACAATGGGAACCGGGTCTCAGGAGATTCACATCTCCAGGGATGAGGAGTTTTTACTCAGATGTTTCATCACTCATCCTCCGTCGTCTTTAGTCTTTTGAGGTCATCTTGATCTGTGGCCTGAATCAGGGGCTGCGTTCTTCGGAGGCTGCATTTCAAGTCCGACTGCATCACAGCATCGTGAAGGCTCCTTTAAGTGCGGCTGACAAAAGCGTCCCCAAGAAACGAAGGCTTCAATGGGGGGGCTTCAGGTGACAAAACTTGTTTTTCAAAGCGGTAATGGAGCTGGAGAGCAACGAGACCTGTTGACGCTTATCACGGACATCCTCTGTAGACCAGACCGTCTCATCTTAGTTCGGCCTTTGGGGTCCACACGGCCAAGAAGACCGCCTCCACTGTGGGCCACGTGGACCACCTCCTCTGTGGGCCACGTGGACCACCTCCACTGTGGGCCACGTGGACCACCACCTCTGTGGGCCACGTGGACCACCACCTCTGTGGGCCACGTGGACCACCACCTCTGCTAAGACGTGGCCCCTGAATCAGGACACACCTTCTGTTCTGTGGTCACTATTTTCTCAGATAATCTAAATACAGGACGCACCGTACAGGAGAGGTATCGTGACGTGAGGAGCACTTGGCAATAGCCTGATCCTCTCCGGGCACATTTTCTCGACTCATTAATCTGTCACTATGCTTCACCTCATCCACCTGCTTCAGGAAGTGGAGCGGCATTCCAGCGCCCTGCTCGCACACCTCTGCTGCGAAGGGGCTTCGGTGCTCGCACAGCAATTCACCGTATGTTTGTTTAAGCACAGGTCTGAAGGAAGGGGGCTGCATTTTCTATTTTTACATCCATCTCCCTGATCCCTTTATGTGTCTAAATGTATTTATGCATAATGTTATCACCAGCATTGTTTCATTTCTACATGTGATTATGCTGCATGTGTGCACACAAGCACTGATTGTTATATAATCCAAGATAAAGAAAAGCATGATTACATTTTTGTTTCAACAGAAAATTATGCTTAGGATTTAAAAATCTGTCCTTTTAGATAAATAAAATATAGTGATATATAAAGTAGAGACAGTATAAGTGTAAAACAATATTTGAACCATGTGTTCTTTCTCTACGGCTGCTTGAAAGAGACAGAGGGACAGACAGGAGCGAGGCAAGAGTTGGATAATACTCGGTGCGAGGGAATGAAAAATCAATATGTGCCAGAGAGAATCACTCACAGCATTTTAGCTGAAAAACAAAGGGGAGAGTGTTGTCGGCGATAAAGTTAAAGGGTTCTCTCGGCAGAAAACACTAAATAGTTTCAGGGGTGATGGATCAATATGAGGCCTCATAGAGTCCACCCTGAGATGTGTTTTTTTATATATATATATATATATATATATATACTGTATATCTGAAGACAAGATAAAATCCATAAAACTGGATTTTACACTCACACAGGAGGCAAAGCTCGGCACAACTCGGCACAAATAATGTTCACTTAGTTCGAGTTTGTTGTTAAATAAGAAGCATCTGGAAGAGACATTGTAATATTATCATAAACTGAATCATAGTTTGTGAAAAAGACAAGTTTAAAGACAGATAATTAACTTATAATTAATTAAAAGTACCAGCAAGTAATGGGTCTCCCCCAAGTTGGGTAAACTGGGTAAACCTCCAATGGAAACCTCCTGCAAAGACCACCTCGACTGGCCCCTTTCAACATGATGGAGCAGCAGCATTATGTTATACATGCTTCATATATCAGATTTACATATATGGATGTAATACTTCATAAAAGCGATGAGATGCATGGAGGCTGCAGTGGAGGCAGTGTCCTCACCAGCAGTCAGACTAAAGCTGAGTCTGAACCTGGTGGAGTTTTAAGCAGCACATTTATCTGACTTTACTGTAAGTCCTGTGATCGCAGGCTCCCCAACATTCATCACTTTAAACGCGGTGGACTATTTAAAGTATAAATGGCATCACAGGTAATTACAACAAACGGGCGCCTCACTGCTGCGGCTCCCATGCACCCGGAGGCAGAGAGGAACTGGAGGCTTGTCTTACACAGGGACTCGTGGTCCCTGCAGGTGTAATTGTTCAGTGCGAGCGAGGCCTCACATGCACCGTGTGTGGATCCATGAATTATGAAGCACAGACACACGGAAACGTCCTTGAAGAGCAAACAAACAATCTTTGTTCGTAAAAACGGCGAGCGAGACTTGCCCACTTGTGCAATTTATGACGACGAAACATAAACTGTACAGCTTGAACCCGACACTGGGAAATGTTATCTTTACAACTGCAGCACAAAAAGAGCATCACACACCCGAATGTGCATCGAGCCGGGAGAGGAAGATGATCTGGAGGAAGGTCTAATCTGCTCAGACAATCAGGCACCGAGGTCTTTAACCACACCGTTCGTTTCACTCTCCTCACTCCCACTGCTGGAGTGCGGTCTGGTATTATTACCACGGTATTAATTCATTTATGCGTCTTACAGGAAAGGAAAGACCGTTATTGACTGATGACTTCGGCACTCAGAGCTTGTGTTTGGCTCAGAAGTAGAAACAGGAAATAGAAAGGTACTCAGTGGAGCGCATACCTCCACCCAGCAGTCCATGTCTACATCTATACTCTAAACTATTTCTTCTGCCGCAGTCGCAACGATATGAAAAATCATAAAAGATGTTTAACTTTGTGTTTTTATGCCGTTTGCAGCACTTTGCCCTGCGAAGCGAACACACAGAGTGAAAACACAACCTTAAAATCATCTCAACATCCAACTGCAGAGCCGGGGTCAGGGGTTAAGTAAGTAACAGAGGTTGTTAGTCGCACAAACAACAATAACGTATGTTCAATAACGTCCAGTTTGATCCCATTAGGCTCCATAGGCTTCGATATCACAGCAAAGAGAAACAGTAAAGACTAAACTGAGTTAAAATGAAGCAAAGATAATCTCTGATCTTAAATCCCCCTCTAATATCAGCTGTGTAAAGATATAAAAGCAGATTTATAAACTCAATCATGACTTTCTTCTTCAGTCCCTGACGATCTGTGCAGCTATGATGTGTCACAGTGTGTGTGTGTGTGTGTGTGTGTGTCTGTGTGTGTGTTTGTGTCTATGCACTGAGGCAACAATGAACAGTCACATTACATTTGCTGCCATGTCGCGCCTCTCTGGATATAGTCTCCTCCCGCCCGGCCGGCCTCTTGCTCCCGCACCTCGGAGCGGAAAACAGAAACGAGGCAGAAAAGAGAGAGTGGTTTGATAAATTGTCTCAAAAAAATGGGAGTCACACAAGCAGAGGAACCCTCGGCAGCAACGAGATGTGGAACGACTGTGATTTGTTAAGTCAGGACAGAGGCTGGAGGCTTGTGTGTGTCTGTGTGTCTGTGTGTGTCTGTGTGTCTGTGTGTGTCTGTGTGTGTCTGTGTGTGTGTCTGTGTGATGTAGATCTGAGAAGCTAAATTCTCTTTTAAAACACTTCAGCGTGTGTTGGGGTTAATATCTTAATCTTGTTAAACCTAAAACTACTCTAATAAAAAGAACATGTGGATTTGTGTGTGGATGGTGTGACTGTCATTGACAAACCTAGAGCGAACTTGTTATTTTAGCATCTTCCAGCTCATTGTTTTGGTTTTCACAGGCGAATTTGAATGGTATTAAAATGTAAAATCAGAGGTGAAGGCATTTGTACTGAAGGAAAAAGTTGAATCGGTGCATCCCTCCTTAAATGAATCTTGTTGTAATTAAGAGGATTGCTGTCATTTAAGAAACTAAGATGAGTTACTCAAGATTTTAACCAGATCAAACTTTGAGGTTAAATCTATTTTCAGCATTCATATTTACGCCAGGTGTGTGTGTGTCACATTTAAGTCAGCGTGCATTAATATTCAGATCCAGACCAGTCTGCAGCATTAAGCTTTAATGCCGGCCCAGAGACCTGCATGTGTTTCATGTCACTTAAGAGAAGCGAACAGTTTCAGCTGCGATGTTTACGCACAGACACACACACACACACACAGACGGATAAATATGGAAATTTCCCTCCGTCTCAAAGACAAACCGACACAGCACAGAACATGAAAACGATTCTCTCTCTCACACACACACTTGAAGCGGAGGTGTCCCTGTGAGGCAGTGCCATCTATTTCAGGTATTTTAATGGAGCTTGACGGGAGCAGACCTCTGTAATAACAGTATTTTCCCTTCAAAGCGGCCGCGGTGTAACATAAACTTTGAGGAAACCTCCTCAGAGACTCCGAGCTCCCGACCTCTGCCTGGCCTAACCTCCCAGAGACCTCTTAAACTGCCGCTGTTTGGAGACCAAGGTTAAAAGCGACGCCACCGAATGTCACAGGCAGGAATTCCCAGCGTGGAGGAGGTTCACACAAGTTAGCTTTTTGGCTGTTTGAGTTGGAAGCAAAGTTTGATTTCCCCCTCCTCTGACCCAGGTCCCAGAGAAGAACCCAAAGCAAAACATCTGAAAGAACAGATAAGTCAAAAACAAGTTCCTCCACGAGCACTTTTGCACTAAAAATATGAAAATACTTGACGTTATTCTAAAAGGAAGGAACTGAAACCTCTTATATTGTTCCCAAACTAAATCTACTCAGTTTGCCTTCTCACTCCCAGCTTCTCCGGAGTTCAGTGCACATCTGAAAGCAGCTTTTGTTTCTTTGTAAAGACGAACCTCGGACTTACTGACTCTCCATCCACTCGACCAAACGCCCACTTCCTCCCACTGTTTGCAGCATTAGAGCCATTAAAGCAAAGAACATTTTTTTTCCGTATGGCCCCTAAATGATGAGATTTGCCGACTGCAGCCTGGAGAGAATGGCGGCGCTTTTAAATGCACGAGCACGCCTCTGCACTAAAGAGGGCGCACGCATTTGTAAAACAACTGTGGCAGAAAGCAGGAGCCCATTACGACACACACACACACACACACACACACGCACACGCACACGCACACACACACACACGCACACACACTCTTTGATGGTGGTCTAAGTAGTTTGCTGACGCTTTGATGAGTTTTTAAACAGCTTCCAACAGACTCCAAAGAGCCAGGTGCTGAAGGACTCAGCTGTGACGCTGCAGCCGCTCACACGCTTCCCTCTCAGTCGGTTTTCAGCCCTGACCACTCGTCTCCTCGACGTTTTTATCAAGACTGATGCTCAGGTGTGTCCTTTGAATTGTTTTAACAGAGACTCAGTTACTCTGTGTCCTGATTTATGATCACTTCTGTCTTCAAAGTCCACAGAGGAACAGATATGTACATATTCCTGTGTTTCTTACCATCTATATGAATGAATTTATAATGTGTTTACACTCCTTTCTCTTCTGTAACTATCTTTATTTCTGTAGCTGCTTTTATTTGTTGTTTCTTATTGTTTGCTTTTTAACTGCTTGCTGCTGTTTGCCTTCATTTTTTTATTTTTAACCTGGAAAACACCTTGAAACTGTGTGAAAGGTGCTGTATGAATAACGTTTATTATTATTATTTTAATGAAAACTATGGTAATTAGTCATACCACGAAGTTAATTAACGAAAAGCACACTTGCCAAATGCAATTTTCAAAGGCAATAATGAAATCCTTTCGTTCAGATATGATTTATAATACATGTGATTCAAAAGAAACCAACACACGTTTTAGGATAATTACACATTTTCAAACTATTATTATTATTATTATTATTACTATAACAATGACAAACAACACAATCGTACTTTCAGGGCTAATTACTTTACTTAATGTTTGTATTTTCTTTTATAGCCTGAATATGTCCGCAGTGAAAATGGTCTCAGTAACGTACGTTGAGTTCTTATAAAATATTAAATATAATGAATTCAGGCTCCACAGAGCTGTAATAAACTCTGGCTTTTTTTTTTTATTAAAGGTTATTAGAGATTGTAGCTTTAAGCATAAACAGCCTCATTATTTCTTTTCATTTTTACTACTTATTGTTTCTAAGGTTGCAGAGACGTCGTCTAACACCAGCGACTCTGATCCCTTTTCTCCTCTCGTCATTTTCATTGACCTCAGTCTGAACTTTCCTTTTTTAATTTGCCGGAGCAGCAGCCGACAGTTTGCCACAACAACAAGACTATTTGGGCTCGGGGGGGTAAATCTAAAGAGAAGTTAGTGGTATCCAATCTCGTTCCAGGAGATGGTGTCACCGAGCAAACATTCCTGCACAAAACGGGTAAAAAGCTTTCGCCTGTTAACCAATCAACTGTGACTTCTCAGGGTCGACGTCCTCCTGCTCCCACGACACCACAGACAGAAGGTCTCTGCAAAGACGGGGAAATAAAAAGCTGCAAACAATGTGTCTTCATTTCGCTCTTCTATTTCTTTCCGGCACAGATCAGCAGGTGATCGGAGGACGTTTCCAATTCACAGTTTGATGCTATTGTGTGTTTGTTATCTTGTGTGTGTGTCTGTGTGTGTGTTATGTGAGAGATAATTGCAATTTCCTTGAGAGTAAAAACAGTATATAAAGATGGTCGACATGGCATCTCCCCAAAAGTGAAGCCAAAGCATCTGGATCGCCCCCTGGTGGCTGGTTACCGGAGAGGTCATAAACCCCACCTCCTCCATGTTAGTGGATGGATCAAACTCAAAAGTAAAAATTCACATCGTAGTTTTAATCTCATTGATGTTTGTTCCAGTGTTAATTTGAGTGTTATTTTGGATTTAATTAGTTATTTGAAGCTGTTAAAAGGGGTTAAAGGTCATGATGGACAGCTGAGGAGATTCTTTATCTATTTGATTTACTCGTGAATGAGAATCCGGGTGAGTTTGGTGTCTCCTGACGAATCAGCTTAAAATACTGTACCACTGACAGCTTGTGGGCACTTTATTGAAATGTTGCCCCCGGATGTGTTGTTATGGAGAAATGCCTGAACGAGCAGGTTGCTGCGATTCAGGAACAGTAAATATGTTCTGTAGGAAATGTTATTCAGCCCTAATTACCTTTTCCTTTTGACATGATGTTGTTAATTAACATATCTGCAGGTCGGAAAATGTTGATATCAGACATAATATTCACTGACAACATATTTAATTTCTCATCTCACGATATAATATATACAATATTTGCCCGTACCAACTAAAGCATTGTTAAAATTGATGATGGTTGTTGAACTCAACGCAGGTTAGTGTTTCCAGGGTTGCTACACACACACAGACACACACACACACACACACAGACACACACACACAGAGGGGGAGTGTGTGAATGTGTGTGTGTGCTGTGAGGAACCATTAGCACCCTCTCTGTGCCCCTGCAGGTTTCAGAGGTCCAGGATGTACGCTGTGTGTTAAAGCTCTTCACACGTCAGTCTCACTCCTTATTCTCGTTTATGGGCTGTGAGCTCCGTCTGTGGGTTTTTTGGCAACACACACACACACACACACAACTAGGTTTGAGTTTTTAAACCGTCCACACTTCTCCGGAGCTTGGAAACTGGTGCTGCTGCTCCTGTAAAACTTGCTGCGTTGTAGAATGGACGAGAAGCAGCTCTCGCTATGACGCGACATCGACGGCACCACAGCTCCACTTTAACTATGAGCTTCTTTAGTTTAGTTTGTCACGTGAACTGTGTCATATGGATTCAGCTTTATTCAGCATGGCCGGATCCAGTGAAGAGCGCGGACTCTTCACACTCGCACACGGTGGAAAATAAACTTGTGAGGTTAGCCTCGGTACAGGCAGCTGCAGAAATCAATAATTCTGAATACACGCCACTTAACTCGCTCACCCGCTGCACCTCTCCATCTCAATTCACTCTCTATCTCCCTCAGAGAAGAGAAGGGAACAAGAACAAGAGTCACTCCCCTCCCTCCCTCCCTCGCTCCCTCACCCCTCACCTCCCCCAAAATACCGCACGCTGCCTCGTCCTCCTTGTTTCCAGAGATAGCGACAGACATTAAACAACATCAGGCAGGAAATCAGAGATGAAACAATGTCTTTCTTCCTGCTGCTGAATAATTGAACACTACAAAGGTTCAGACACACACACACACACACACACTTAAATACACAAAACACACACTCATATGGAATTTCATGCTGATAAACTGATAAACTTTGATAAGCGATGGCCCAGACAGCCTGTTGTTGTATTTTGTTTTTTTCTAATCAACTTCCTCTCAGTGTTGGTATCACAGGACGACTCTGATGATTTATACCTCCACAGAAGTGGAAATGTGGTTTTACAGCAAATATCGTTAACACAACGTGTCAGAACAAGTTCTCAATGAATCACTATGATGAATTAGAATAATCACTGTTGGACCACGTCAGGCTTTTGGTTGTTTTCCTGAAGATCTCAGATTTTTAAATACGGCAGATAACAAGATGATCAGTGTAAATGTGTGTTTTATTCAATTTACAGAAAAAAAAACAAAGATGTATTAAAGGTTTGGAGATCTCTCTCTCTCTCTCTCTCTCTCTCTCTCTCTCTCTCTCTCTCTCTCTCTCTCTCTCTCTCTGAGACATGTGACTTCACTCCTCTGCAATGGAGATAAATGGGTGGTTGGCACTCACAGCATTTATAATGATATTTAAAAATAAAAATCAATTTGTACAGGTAATCTGAGGACAATGCTGTGAAAAACCTGGTCCCGGTAATTCTAGCCTATGGATTACCCATCAAACTTTATTGCTGGACAGAGGAGGACCTCTATACAGAAATATTTTGCATGGAAGTGAGGGAGAAATCGATATTTGTAATTCAGGTGCGCCGACTCAATCCTGTATTTTCTTCTGTCTGTTGTGCTGATGTGTTTAAACATTGATTATGAGCAAGAAAGAAGCCAAACACCACTAATGCAATAAACGTTTTAGGGCTGTCGCTGACATTATGCATCTAAAGTGCAGTGATGATGGCAAGGAAGGTTTGAAAAATCAAGATAAGGCATCAAGAATATTTCTTGAAATAAAATTGGATTAAAGTAACGCTCACATTCTTTTCTGAAAAGCCCAAAAAGTAATTTGCAGGGATAGCTGGTGAACTCCCAGGGTTGGATAGCCAACAGCTAACCCGCTAAAAGCCTGGAATATGCTATTGAAGTTCGTAAGAGTTCAACTTTAAAAACTAAAATAAATACTTCATCCCCTTCTGTAAATCCAATAACAATTTTGCAAAGAAATCAAACTGCGGGTGTTGAACGCTGCTGTGACCAGGATGTTAAAACCTCTATGGCTTTCATGTTCAAGCTATTATCATTCAAAACAATCTCTTTCAAAAAACGTGGGTCACGCTAAATGTATTATCACGGCTGACTAGAATAAACGTAGGTCACATACTTCCGATACTAATTTCTCTCCTCTTCGTTCTTTGCAATCACACGATGATCGTTACTCATTATCGATAGATGGGCAACGGAGATTGTGAAGCCCAGGGCGTGATATCAGAAGCAGCGTGATTTATACTCAGTCGGGGTTTGTATATACAGTGTGTGTGTGTGTGTGTGTGTGTGTGTGTGTGTGTCACCTCCAGACAGACCAGTTCCTCAGTGAGGAATGAAAGGCTCAGGACATCATCAGTTCCCATATTGATTTTGCTGCTCACATGCTTAATTGAAGTTGTTGGGGTATACATAATTGAAGTTGGTTCTCCCGGTTACACACACACACACACACACACTCTCTCTCTCTCTCCCTCTCTCTCTCTCTCTCTCTCTCTCTCTCTCCAACATTAGAATGAGAGAAACCTTTTCCTGCTCTCCATCCTTTTCTCATTTCTTTTCAAGAGACAAGTGTTAATGGGGACGCCCGTGGCTATGTAGTTTTGATGAAGTGTTGGGCTGTGTGTGTGTGTGTGTGTGTGAGAGTGTGTGTGTGTCTGTATGTGTGTGTGTGCATAGTTCCTGGGTGCACTGATAAAACCTCACCAAAGAGAAAAGCAGGATGAGGTTAAGAAACGTTTTTTGATAAACATTTTACTCACATTATACATTTATAATTTTTTGGGCTGCAACTAAAAACAACTGCCTGTGGTTGTTCATTAAATTTTCTCAATTAATCGTTTTCTTAACAGAACATGTCAAGAAAAACAACAAAAGAAATGAAATATGTCAACGTTAGTTCACTAGAGTCTTTTCTCCATATGGATATTTTAGCATGATGAGTCCAAAACTAAAACGTATTTTATAAATAATCCTACATGACAAAGAAGCTGCAATCAGAAAATATTCTTGATTTATTTCCTTATTGTTAAATACGCCACAGAGTGGGTCGAAAGCGCGATGTGGGTGTCTTTGCTATTTGACCAATACAAATCTGGTCTGAAATCAGTGTTGCAGTATTTAACCGTTCATCTTAAAGGTGCATGCACTAACCCAGACCCTAACCCTCATGTGGAAAACAGTTCCCTCTGCAGAGAAGCGTTTGTTTCTACTTCCTGTTCAAACTGCCTTTAAACAGTCGTAGCAGGGAGTCAAGGTGCAACCAGGATCTTAAAGGGAGTGGATGACGGCTCTCTGATTACTTCATTGCAGTTTATGACCCAAACATGATTCATTAAGAGACTAAGAACAACCCTTTTGAACCATGTGTCCGGTGCACTGACCTTTTTTTTTCCCACAGATAAACTAACAGAAGTGGATTTGACCCAAATACACTTGCACCATGTGCTTAGATGGTTCAAACAGAGGAGCTGGAGTCTCCACCTGCGGCTCCGAGAGGCTGAACATGGCCACAGCTGTGCTCTGACCTAAATGCCACTGTTAGCATAGCAACACGCTCACAGTCAAACTTTGACCTCACGGAGCTGCTATCGGAAAAGAGACGGGGTAACCTCTGGGTACCTCGAATGTCATATCCAGCGATTCTGACCTAAAGCTTTACAGTTTCACATGAAATATTTCAGTCATCAGAGTTGAATTAGGTACAAGAGATGATTTTAGTTTAATTGCACTGATCTTTTGTACTATTGTAATTGTTTTTGTACCTTTAATTGATTTCCCTTATATCTGGTGTGTTGCTGACTCCTTAATAAATCTAATAAATATTTAATTGGGTTTATAATAAGTATTGTAAGTAAGTATCCAGGCTGTTTTTTTTTTTTTTGTTGCGTTTCTGACCTTTGATGATTTTTACTTCCACGCAGCTTCACATTTCCCCCAATGTGGAAAAAAGGAAAATGATAAATGGAGTCGACGCTGTTTAAACCCGAGACTCTGTTAATGAGAACAAGAAAAACCTCTCGTGAAAACCTCAATGAGTTCAGCTGTGGTCAGAGACTACAGCCCGGTAATAAATAGACGTATTTAAATGTGTCGCGGCCCATGAAGAATCACACGTGTTTGCTGGGATAAGAAAAAAGGGCGACGTAATTAAAATGAGTCATCGCGTCTATAATTCAACAAGAGGAAAGCGAGGCCGTAAATCTGAGAAATGTATTACAACACAAGAGGTCTGGTTTAATACAGGTCGTCACTTTCAGGAATATCAGAGGCGCAGTTTTACTAAAACACAGACACAAGCTGAAAAAGGGCCCGTCCACACCGATGAGGATTATGGGATGGCATTTGTCACGCTGGATAATTGGTCTCCTCTGAGCTGCTCCGCATTTTCCTCCCGATTGTCCTTTCTCCTTCTCTGAGATAATCTTCCTCCTCATCTTCGCAGATCTTCCTCCTCCCGCTCCACTTTGATCTGCTCTCTTCGGCTCCCTGTGAGATCTTCCCTCGTCCTCCTCTCAGATCCTTTTCCCTCCCGACACAGATCCGCTCGCTCCTTTGACGTTTAAACCTCTCAAAGATCCTCTTCTCTGCTTTTGTCTTGGACCCGAAACGGTAAATGTCTTTTCAGGTTAAATATTAAATAAATTCTTTCTGGTTCAACTGAGGAAATCCTTGGTTTAAGTTGAATTCTCTCTCTACGCTAACATTTACTGTTCCCTCGTTCCTATCTTGAGTTGAGCATCATCTCATTAAAGAAAGAGGAGGTTCTCCTCACTTGGATATAACCTATGAGTTGGCAGATACTACAAAAAAAAATGGCTTCTGAAGTCGGCTGCAGCACAATGCATGCTGGGAAGTGTGCTATTAAGCTAACTCAATCTAAACAACTTAAATTCATAAGGTTTATTAAACAAAGAGTTTTTAAATTGAGCAGAGTCACAATTAAAAAGTCTGAAAAAACCGACATACACTTAATTAACGATAAAAGATTCGCTCTTGAATTTACTACGGAATCTTTTATCGATTTGTGGAGTAAACGAGACATTAATTAACATAAAACGTGAAATGGAGACAATCCTGACTTTAAATACAAACACTCCGACCATAAATCAAATATCCGTAGCCTTCACACAAACAGCCTCTAAACATACGTTGGAAATATCCCACAGTAATGTGTGTGTGATAATTACTCCACCATCACATCAGCCCCTAAAGCAAGTACAGATCAATTATGTCGGCGTGATCGAATGTGGAATGAATCTTCATTGTTTCTTTTCTGTTTTTTGTTTTTTTACTGGCGGCTGAAGAGCGTGCTCGGGAGCAGATTAATTGCGGATTGCAGATTAATTCGCTGCCCGGGCCCCAAACGCCACACGTCTCCATTGATTAAAATTAGCCTGTGTTCTGTAGCAGCTCTTTGTTCACGTTAACAGGGTAATTGATGGGGCCAGTTGTCTCGTCCTCCGTCCACCGCTCCTCCTCTTCCTTCCTTCCCGTGTTTCCTTCCCTCCTAAACACTCCTGTTTGCCAGTGGCCGAGCTCCTAAATCACGCTGTTTGCGAGCTGTCTCCTCCGGCAAGAGTGAGTGTGTGTGTGTGTGTGTGTGTGTGTTTCTCTGCACACTCTGTGCACACACTGCTCCCAGTCTCCATTTCACACACTAACATCACCGCCCGCCCGTGTTTCGGTTTGGTTTATTAAACCCGACTGTTATATAGTGTAGGTCAGTATAACATGGAACAAATAGGAAAATAATAAGGTGCCGCTGTTTCCCCGGCAGAACTTCGGCAGCCTCGCACTGTTTTTGATTTATCTAGACGTGTCCCGCAATTTCATGTAGAATGGGAAATTTCACCGGCGCGCTAAGATGGGTGTTGAGGGGCCGTCAGCTGCTGCCAGTTTTGTCACTTGTGCCCTTTTCATATTTGAACAGCAGCGGCGAGGAAGCATCACTGGCACAGATCATTAAAAGATCTATGAGCTGAAAGGTTATAATCATACCGAGGGGTGTTCCTGCGAGAAAATGTCCTCCATGCATCCAACTGCACCCCAGCATTACGCTGTCACCTGTCAGGAACGCTTGTGTGGTGTGTTTTGGCAAATTGTTTGAATATTTTAAGCATCTCTCTTCTGTATTTTGACGTGAGTCCTGGATTTCACTTGACTTAAAAAAAACACATTTAAAATAGGAGGTAAAAGATCAAGTTGACGTATAGCATTGATTTCGGGCCACAGCAAATACTCCAAATACACCGAGCAGCCGAGAGACGCAGGTAGCAACCAGCTGGAGAATTTACTGGAGCGATGGAGCTTTAAAAGAGTCCGATATTTCTCTCAGGAGGTGGTAAAGACCAAAAGCAACAGAGCTCAATAAAGATAAAGAATATTGGACTTTCAGGCCGGTAGCAAGAATCCAAATTAAAGAAAAAGTTGCTGTGTAAATTGTTAATGTATCAACAAAAGATCTTTTGGTAAGAAGTTTGCCGTCTCTCCATTTGAAGGAAATAATACAAACCTCGTGTCCACGACTTGCTGCCAACAAGTGGCCGAAAAAGATCTGTTATGTCTGGTTGAAATTATGCCAACGTCCCAATTCAGGGGCTGCGTCCTTCAGAGAACGTCTTATCAAAAAGATACGGTCCAGTCTACAGGTAATTTATTATCTGTGTCATCGGCTGGTTGCTTAATCAGCTTTGCCGGCCACGTGGCTAGTTAGCTTAGTTAGTTAGCTTCCTACCAAATTACCAGTATGCAACGAAACCTACGATAGGTTGGCCCAAGAAGGATGCACACCCATTGGATCCTTCGTTGCTAAGGAACGGAAGGACCCATTTCCTGACCATGTTTGATGGAATCTTCGTAATGGAACAGACCAGTTATGCCACTGTGACCCAGCTGGTCTTCAACTGCAGTCTCAGAAAAACGTGGCCCTTAGATTGACGCTTTACAGCATTAGTTTGAAATTATTGCTGAAAGGCGTTAAAAGACATTTCAATTTTAGGAAACAACTTTTTCGTCTTTGGACTAACGGCCTCACAGCCCACAAAGTTTCTTGAACATAACACAACTTCACTTTATACATTTAAACTTTAGTTTGTCTTGTAGTGCAGATAACAGTGACTGGTTTGTCTCCACTTCATGGAAGTCCCCGGCTGCTGAGATTTTCAAACATGAATCACACACTGTTGCCCGGGAGACGGTGACTGTGTTAAAATTATAATGAAAACACAAGAGGTTTGTTTCAAAACAGAAAACAGAAAAAAGCCCACGAGTTTCTGAAGTCCAGAAATGTAGTTGATTCGTCTGATACTAAACTTAAGCATTTGTTATTGTTTCTTTGTCAAATTCTTATCATTTCCAGACTAAACCTGCTTCTGTGAATTGTTTTGTATTCGTATTTTGCATCTGAACCAAACAGGCGTCTCTGAGCGTGAGGACAGGACTCAGTACAGAAGCTCACGGACCTCACAGAAGACATTTCCCTGAACCTCAGACAGCTCAGCAGCCGAGTGATTAATGAAGAGGCCATGATGCCTCAAGCAGACGGAATCTGTCGGAGTCTGCAGCGTTCTGAGCTCTGACATATCGTGTCAGTCGCCAGCGTCTCCTCGGCTTATTTTATAGGCTGCCACTGCTGAGGTGGGGTGGTTAGAAACTTGATCACAGCGAGGGAAGGATCATTGACATGGTTAAGATCGTTAACCTTTTCTTCAGGTTGAAAACGTTTGTGTTACTTTGTGACCCACAAGGCTGAGCTGCTGTTCACATCACATTCTTCTCTACTTCAGGCTTCAAATTCATTGTTTGAATAAAAGCTGCTTCCTCTAAGATCTCCTGTGTGGACTCCACACGCACTTCTATTGTGTATCGATTGATCTCCGACCAACTTATTCTGGGTAGATTTCTCTCAGGCGGATCACAAAGGCTCAAACTCAGCTTGTGAGCTGTCGGCCTTTGTGAGGCAAATCCATCGCAGCCCCGGTTGTTGCATCACCTCCCTGATGCAACTGCAAAAATTTGGCATCACATTCTCTCTGATATGAACAATATCAGAGAGTCGTGCAGAAGAAAGACGTCGAGATTAGAACAAAACAAACCGAAAAGCGGCACTTTTCATTTATATTGCATTAAACTCAATAATACATCAACTACAAGTGTGAATTTGCCCAGAACACAACAAACCTATCGTTTCAGTACTTCTGAAGCAAAAGAGCGACAAAGACAATGAAAAGCACGTGCAATACATTTCTGATCCGCATTAGACGAAGTGAATAAACTTTAACCTGCATCCACCAGGTCAATATCTTAAATTATTACATAGATATTAACGTTTATTATGAAGCTAATGTCTTCAGAAAGTGTTCAGTCCCATTCACTTTGTGTTGCATCATTTAACTTTAAATCAATAAACCTTCTATAATTACAAATCTTTCTGACAAATAAAAAATTAGAATCTTTTTATTTGTTAAAATCTAAAGCTTATAGATAATGTGATGATGCTATGAAACACGTGTTGGAAGACATCTGGAAATGGGCTCACGGTGCAAAGGTCACACACCAGAGGATATGACGTTAAAATACAGACGAGGACACATTGCAAGAACAATGAGGAAGATAGAAGAGAGGAGGAAGAGGAGGAAGAGGAGGGCGTCAGACTTGAGATCAGAGAGGAGGGCGATAAAGAATGAAGAGCTTGTGGAGGCATAAGGGAACAAGAGTAAAGTCAGGGCCTGCACATTAGTCACACTTCCACTGAGCCATGACGACACACTTACTGCTGTGACATGATACAAACCACTACGGCTAAAAGAAAGAACGAGTTTAACACAGTGTCCCTGGCAGCAATTATTTCAACAAAACCACCGCAATGAACCCAGAGTTGCAGCTCATGATTTGCACAAAAACAATTTATTGCACGGACGTGTTTTTTATTTATTTATACATGAGCTCTGTCAAAGAGAAACTTCCACTGCCGGATGATGGGAAACAAACTAAAAGGAGTCTGGATCTGATCTCTTAGGGCGTTTGTCATTTCAGAAACGAGACGCACACCCGGCCAGCTCCTAAATATTTTAAGCCACAACTTAGCGGGGGGGAAAAAGAGGTTTTTTATTCATCCACAAGAGAATGCAAAATGTTGTATGTGGTTCCACTTCTTCATTCTCTTTGTAGGAGGACGGGCAGTCAGTTCTTAAATATAATAAGTTTAAAGAAATTTGATTTATTATATCATTTCAATAGTAAAACATCTACATGTTCACATTATCCTGTATCGATTATTTTTGATTCACCACAAATCACTTTACAACAATATTTCTCTTTGCTTCACGCTTGTTCTTCCACTCAAAATGCAAATGTTAAAATGAATGTGACACAACCTCTAGAGACAAAATGAGCTGCACTCACACTTCTGTCAAACTGTGGTTTGTGCACGTGTGAGAAGTCTGACAGACCAGAAAACTGAACTGGTCCCAACAACAGCCTCAAAACACCACTCACCAAGTGAAGAAACATATGAGACGGAACAGATGAGAGTTCAGCCAAGAGCTCAAAATAAACCTGAGACTCAGGGTAAGAAGTTCATCCAGGGACACAACATAAGACAAAAATAAAACTCAAAGATGGAAGGAGGTGCAGCTACAAATCTGCAAATGTGAATGTGAATGTCTACGTGTCAGTAAAACAGCAACAAACGAAGTCTGTGTCGCTCAGGTCAGAAAATGAAGTGAAGGGACCACTGCTAAATACGTCCAGCGTCATTAACTTTCATTACAGCATCACCAAAAAACAACACTCTGTGGGAACAGCAGCGTTTCTGTGATGTCTCGTGGTTTTTTAAACCGAATTTGCACGATTAAGGGACGCAACTGAGTGGAGGGGGGGGGGGGGGTGTCGGTGAATTTCAAATGTCTCACACCGGGGTTTTAAGTCCAGACGATTTGTTCACCTGCAGCAGCCACTGAACATCCAGGTGGCGTAGCTGCATGTTTAGCTTCAGGCTAGAGACAGCATGAGCCACAGGCCGAGCTGCCAGCGCAGCACTGAAGTATTTACTGTTGAGTTAAACATAAAACTTACATCATCATGCCCAGGGCAGTATAATGCTATATGCAGACTTTGAGTTGTACATAAATACATGTATATTGTCAGCATGTGTGTGTGTGTGTGTGTGTGTGTGTGCACGTGCAAGTGTGTGTCTGTGGGAGGGTGCATGTGCCACAGGCTTCGCTGGCAGACTCTGGTCTTTGATATGCCTGCCATTCACCAGGGAAGAACTTTAATATTCCAACAGTAGAACACACACACACACACACACACACACACAGACAGACACACACAGTTGGTGGTGGGAGGCCTGTTCATGCTGCCTCCAGCTTCAGCAGTGACGCTGCCCCACAGGGAAAGACAGGGAGAGAATCACATTCTCTGGAAACTCGGTGGCAAACACAAATCAGTCTCCCTGCATCAGATTTACAAGCAATTCGCTCTTTTTTTTAAATTTCCCATGAAAACCCGAGCTGATGTGTTTCAACTTTAAATGTTCACTGCAGCTGGAAATCGACTGAGCGTCCTCACGGTGAAGAGTCGTCTCGGTTCTGCCTGCTTGTTTCAGAGACGGTGATTTTACAGGTGGACTCTGAGGTGTTTGCATGAAGTTCAGTTACTGAGACTATGGAGCTGTCTTAGTGTTAAACTGTTTGGCTGTGCATTCACACACAGTGTTTGTTTCCAAGGGAGTTTGGTTTGAGTCTCTTCAGGGAAACAGCTGATGATAATAAAAACATTTTTATTTTACATATTGAAAAAAATCGGAGACTGTAGAAAACAAAATATAAGAAGTAATCATATTGTTGTCCTTATTTTACTTAACTGAACACTGTGTGCTTACGCTCTATAATGTCTATGTTTGTCAGGACCAGTTTGTGTTTTTGACCTTGGGGGTCGGAACATCTTGGGAGAAAAAAAAAAGGCCAAACCTCATTTCGTTAAAACCTGAGGCTTAAAAACTGGATTTAGATTTGATATGATTTAATATTTAACATGGATACTTATACAAAAGAAGAATTACACCAGTGAGGATTTTCTGGAGTTCAGGAATGTGTGTGTGTGTGTGTTTGTGTGTCTGTGTGTTCATTTGCTCGGCTGCCAGCGGTTCGCTCAGCTGGCCTGAAGTGAAACAAGGAGACAAGCGGAGCGTGCTGGTGGCGGCGTTCAGCCGTCACTCTCTGTATCCCAGTCACACACCAGCAGCACGCACACACTCAGTGAAACGCAGGAGAGGAGCCGCTCTCGTATTTCTCACACACAATGCTCTGCCTAATTAGGGTTGTAATGTGAACAAAGGCAGCGGCGCTATCTGCCGCTGCAGACCTCTGAGCGCTCAAGTTCAGACAGGAAACCTCTTAGTGGAGTCATGTGGGGCCCTTCATTCGTCTGTCTGTCGCTCACACACTCAAACAAGTGCAGATGGTTTAACAGCACGGTGACGAAGAGAGTCCGACCGTCGTTCACACACGGACACGTCGCTCAGGGTAAAAAAGTCGTTCACCTTCTTAAGACGGCTAAATGAAATCACTCTTTCTGTTTCACGTGACCACAGAGCGCAGGAGGAAGGGGATTTAACCACGAGAGTCGTCATGGAGTCATCCATCTTTATATATAGGGTGTATCCCACCGGAAAAATAAATGACATGTAGTAGCCGTGCAGAAATCAAAACGTTTACTGTGAGTTAAAAACATACAAGCTTTAACTTTAAAGGTAAAAACCTTGTTCAGGGAGTTGCAGACTCAAGGAGTCTGACAGACTCCTTCTGATGGAGAGATGGAAATACGGTTCTGTAACTTAATAACGCGTCTCATCTAGTCGCAGCTCATGTGTCTGTAGAAGCCAGAGAATGAATCTCGGTGCATCTATTGCTTTGTTTACTCGATATAAAATGTTCTCACAACTGAAAACTGCACGAGTTTCTGATAAACCAGGGGGACGGGCTTGGTTAACTTTCTGGCACACACACCAACACACACATAGATAAATTAACACCTACACACTCACACAAATCTCTCTCGCTCTCAGACAGACACACACACACACACACACACACACACAGACACACACACGAGTCCCTGTCCTCCTGCCAGTAATGAAGCAGATAATAAGCTGCTTCACGCTCTGCTGTAGCAAAACCAAAATCAAAACAATGTTGATTTAAGAATCAAAATGCGTACACTCATGGGTTTTTCATCTTCCATGCTCCGTGGCAATGATGAGGTAGAGCCTCAGTGTGTGTGTGTGTGTGTTGGAGCTGTATATCAAAAGCCTGAGGAGCAGGCAGTGGGTTTGCTTGGCAGCGTTGAGAATCCATTCCTCCTGCCTCGCGCCTCATTTCAGCTCTCCTTATTTCCAAGAAACGATTCTCTGACTCTGACACTGACGTCGTCACTGAAAAGAGTGTTTGTTTGTTTTTTCTTTTGGAAATGTTCTGAAGTTGTCAAAGAAAAGAAACAGAAGACAACAAACCATGCAAGCGCTCTGATGCTGGCAGGAGACCAAAGCTCTGAGTAACGAGGAACAAATGAAAACTATAACGAGACGACGTGAACATTGCAGAACAGAAACGGACAAAGGGACAGATTGCATGTGTCATTTCAACCAAATGTGAACCATATGCACACGTTACTATTATTCAAATATCATTTCAACACAATGTCAAAACTCTGAGGTCCTTTTTTAGAACAAACAATTCTGCTTCCAACCCACCATCAGGTTTTCAACCCACCATCAGGCACATGTAATTTACTGGAGTACAGCTGCACCTCCTCACAAGGATCCCACGCTTGACACTATTTATTATTTTATTTTGAATAGACCTTTCTCCAAATTTCTGTTTTCAGCCCAAAATTTTGAAAAGGCTATTTTCTCAGAATCCTTTTCTAGTCGTATATGAATGTGAATACTAATAATATTAATCAATTCCGATCACGTTTTCAATTTCAAACTCAATTGTTCATAATAATAACTCAATAATTAATTAATTCATGAATCAAGGATCTTGTGCTAAAGGCTGCAACAAGGTTCTGGCTGTTCTCTTACGCATGTCAGAGCTTCACATTGGTTTCTAAGATGTTTTATCTTTTGTAATGAATTACTTCAGCCTTTTAATCAAACGTTAAGATTAATTTTTTTATTTTATTCTATTCGGTTGGATGGTTCGGTTATTCTTTCAGTTGGATGGTTTTTCTTTATTTTCATTGTGGTAAATTTGGCTTGATTGGATATTATCTTTATTTTATTAAATCAGGAAGCACTTTAAAACACCTTGCAATCTAGTGTCATGGTTTAGTTTTGTTTCTAAAAGGCCACTGATACTAGAACAAACATTTCATAAAGAAACTCTTTGAAAGCTTTTATCAATTATTGATTTGCCTCATTTCCGTTGTTAAGGTGCAGATGTCGAAGACGCAGTAAAAAGAGATATTTAAGATTTGAGTTTAAATTCAAGCTGCAGTTCAGAACAGGTACTTGAGGCATATTAACTCGTTTTTAACACACTGTTGTTCCTGACTTTGCTATATTAATGACCATATTCTCCTGTTGGGGGAGCCTACACACAACACCATACAAATATAAGTTTAATGACCATGACTCTACATTAAACTATTGTGAAAGAGACATTATGAATATGTCTATACATGTTTGAACTGGCGGCCCCCGACGAAAACACAAAAAGTAAACACGCGCTTACCGGAGGGAGGTTTGTGATCCTCTCATGTTTGACAGAACTTTGATATCGTCTCCAGTATTGATGTCAAACACTTTTAAAAACAACAGAACCTCTCCTGTGTGTGAATCTTGACAGTGACGGTAAAGTCAAAAACAAAATAACACTTGTTTGTGTGACCCCATTTGAAATAAAGAAACAAATCCAGGCTCAGTCCCTTTGTCCCACGTTGTAACAAGTGACAGAATAAAGAGGAGAAACCTTCACACAGAGCATCAGACATGTCTCATATGTGTTTCTGTTGGATCTCAGTGGCTGTCGTTGGCCTGGCAGCTCATCAGAACTGTTCAAGACACATATACCACACACACACACATAGATAAATGTACTTATACTGTGTATTTTTATCTATATGTGAATGTTTTCTCCTTGTCTCAGTGACATGGCTGTTTGTTGAAGTTGTGTTTATTCCTGAGAAGGTTTTATTTTTCTTGTGAGTTGATTTATCTCCTGTGTTGCTTAACAACAATGTTCTCAGTAAAAAAATGTTTCTACTGTGGCAACACACAAAAAAGTAAAATCAAGAGAAAGAAAACTGTAATGGGAGGAGAGAAATGCTGAAAAAGAAAATGTCCTTAAATCGATATATATATTTGTCCTTGGGGCTCGATAACGACATCTTTGGCATTATTAACATTTTATTTTTTTTAAACATATATATATCGCCCATCGTATCTGTATCAGACATTTTCTGTGTCTCTGATGTGATTTTTTTGTTTCAAAATGAAATATTAACAATCACAATCAAATACCATTCTAACAAATTGTGTGGTAATCCATCTAGGTTTTTGCGTAATCTTGCTCAGTTTTAAATATAACATCCTCATTTCCTTGACGCTTGAGTCATTATTCAGTTCCAGTCATGTTGATGAAGTCTGGCTGTGTTAACCCAGGTGTGTGTGTGTGTGTGTGTGTGTGTGTGTGTGTGTGTGTGTGAGCGTTTCGCACCACTCGTCTGTCTCCGGCGAGGGTTTAAAGAGGGATTGAATTAGAGGACGGACAGCTTTCAAGAAGGGATTAGGCTGAAGCCGGGTCTCACAGGGTCATTATTCAATAACCAGTGAGTGGCATCAAGACCCAGAAAACCCCGACAGTGGCTGCTCCGTCAGTGATGAAAGGACGAGAGTTCAAGGAATGTGTGTATGTGTGTGTGTGTTCTTGTACAGCTGTCTTTGTGAGGACCGGTTTAAGTCTACAACCTAGTGAGGACAATTTGGGAAAGTGAGGTCCTCACTTTGTGACCCCCCTTTAATGGACTGTTTGGGGGTTAAGACTTGGTTTAAGGGTTAGGGTTAGAATTAGGTGTAGGTTAGGTTATGTTAAGGGTTAGGGTTAGGCATTTAGTTTGGATGGTTAGGGTTAGGGTAAGGGGCTAGGGAATGCATTATGCCAATGAATGTCCTCACTAAGAAGCTATACAAACCTGCGTAGCCCCCGTAGACCGAGTATTCTGCTAAGGCTCGTCCTGCTCCTACTGCTTCAGAATGATTGAATCACAGTGGCGTGACGAGCCTCTCCCACAAATGTGTCCTGCCACAAATGAAGGCTCCATCTGGATCCTCCCTGGTCCAATGTTTTAGTATCACACCGGTGACACTGATCACTGAAAGCCTCTGTAGACCAGCCTGTCTCGGTTTGGCCTTCACAGTCCACAAAGGAAGTCTTTCCCCTTATTTATCAACTTACTATGTTTGTTTTAAACCAAAATGCCAAAGAAAATTATTGTGCATGACCACTAATGATTCTAATTATTAGGGAAAAGCCAGTGGACATCTGGTTGTGACAGCAGCTTTCTGGTGCTTCTTGTGCAGCGAAGCCAAGGCCTGGGATCTGCTTGAATTCATAATCATTATGTTGAAAATTAACGAACAGAGCAGAGTGGGGATGGTAATCAGACAAAAACGAAAAATTATTATTAGCACATAGAAGTGTTTGTCCAACAGATAATATGCACCGATGTCACTCAATTACTTTTGCATCACTCCAAACAAAGTGGTCAGAGTACACAGAGCTGCATTACTGGAATAAATATAAATCATCAAAATATCTTGAAGACTATCTGATTAATTAAGTTATTGTCTTGCAGCTTCTTAAAAGTGTTGCTTCATGTTGAAAATACTCATTTGTATGCACAACTGATTACACAACAGTTGCCGACAGTTTCTGCTGCGGTTTTGATGTTGTTTTTTTTCAGTTAGTAAACTTCGTGTGAAATGTTTTATAACCACCCACTTAAAAACAGGAACGACTCTGAGGAACACGTTTTTCAGCTTTCACAGAAGTGAACTACATTTCCAAAATTTCAGCCCGTGTGAAGTCGACATTTCTCGTTCCAGGGTAGAGGTGGACAGAAGGATTAAAGAATAACACAGAGAGCAGAGAACTGAAGACGGTTCTGTACATTCTGAGATTCTTAGCGCTGCAGTGAACCGACTCCTCTGAGCCAGCAGAGAGAGGCTTAGGCTCGGATCAAACACAAACCCTCATCGTCTGTTGCTTTGTCAGGATCATTGTGAGGAGCCTGTTTCTTGGTGTTTCCAATCCAAAAAGAACCTTGCACGTATCAGTGTAACCCGACTGGGAACAAGTTAGACAACTACAAGGAGTCAGGCTGTGTTTCCCACTTATTAGCTCAACTGTAGCGGCCCTTCACTCTTCACATGGTTTCATAATGTACTGACATAGAAGTCCGCATGACCCCTGGTTGTTTATACTTTAGCTGAACATGTTCCTGTGGTGGACCTGAAGTTCTCAGCAGCTCACTAAAGGTTATCACACGTGCAACACTGCAGACAGGAGACAATATCATCCCTCTGTATATTGTGCTGGAATACAATACGTGTTTAATCCTGAAGTGGCCAGAGAACATCCACTTGTGATTCAATATACACACATACACACTTAATACTTGATGCTACTGCAGTGTGCATGTTTCTTTATGCCGTACATGACTCTTCGGGGCAGGCACACATTTCACATGTTGCATATTTGTAAATGAGCAGGTCTGGAGTTTCTATGTGCAAACGTGTAACTGAGGGGCCTGGTGATCAAACTGCAATGTCCTAAGTGGGTTATGATAATTGATGATAATATTAATACAAAGGAAAATAGTTATTAGTTCTTTTAAACAGCAAATATCAGGAGGCTCCTGAGAAAAGCATCTCTGGCCTGCATACAAATAAATAGAAAAGGAGGAAGATTGATTAGTTTTTCCATCTGCTTGACCGATGCGCAATTGGGAATTGCGATTCCATTCAATTCAATTCAATAATTTTATTTGTATAGTGCCAAATCATAATACACATTATCTAAAGGCACTTTACATAGAAGGTCAATACCGTGAAAAATGGAATAAGTTTAAATGAAAGAGTGACTTGAAACTGTCTCACAGTTGGTTCTGTTAAGTGTCAGAAGAGGAAGCAGAGCGTGGGGAAGTGATACGATAATAACCAAGCTGTTAACAGTGACACAGCAAATACTTTGCAGTGTCATTTTCCCACTCAGATCAAAGTTACCACAAGAAACACACCCGTACAAACACTCACACATTTACACAAACAGGCAAACTTGACGAAAACAAAAAGAAAAGAGAGAAGAAGAGCTTCCTTCGCTACCAAGATCCTTTGAAAGTATTGAGAGGCCGTTTATCATACACATAAATTACAAGCTAGAAAGACAACCAGATAAAATTGGTAAATACTGCGCTGCCTTCAGAAAAAAGACGTACACCAAAACTCAGTTACTTGGACTAAACAGAAAGCTTGAACATGAGAAAGCAATGAGTGCAGCGTCTATATTGACCTTGGGTTCATGGTTGAGTTTCAATCAATAAACCATTTGGCCCAAATGAAAGAAGATTGTACGTTCATCATTTCTGCAGTGTTCCTTAATATCACTTAATTTCCAACTGCGTTCAGTCCCAGATATATAATGAGAGGAGAATCAATCTGTCGTACAAATATTTACATAAATTGAAATCGCTCTGTTTGAGGACAAGCTTTTGTCTTTGACTCTGAATCAGTGGAAAGGTAAGAGAAGAATATATCATCCAGTTATTTTGTGAACAAGACAAAGTATCTGTGGCTGAAGTTTACAATCAGGAGTTTTAAAAACAATGCTCTCCCATAACTTGTTTAACTCTCATTCAAAAATGCAATTTGGCAATTTAACTTTTTAAAAGTTATTTGTTACTTTTCATTTGAAATGTGAAATATTTGTTGCCTCATAAGCAAATAATCATACCAGAAGTTTGTTAGCTGCCACTATTCCTCTGCTTTTCAGTGGCCTTATGCCTCATGTCACCGAGCAGTGATTAGCTACAGTCTGAGCAAAGTTTCTGCGATTCTCTCTTTTAACGGGAAGTTGTCCAGTTTAAACAGCAAAGCACAGGCAGATGAAAAAATGTCTCCACTTTGACAGCACTTAAATCTCATAGAAAAGAGTTCATGGTGTCCTACAAGGCTCTATACTGGGAGCAGGTCTTTTTCACAAGATTAATGAAACTAATGTGTAAAGTCTTCTACTGCTTTTACTGTATTTACTTAAACTGCAAATCAGCCTCACATTTCTGGAGCTGCAGCCACAAAGTGTTGCTTCATAAAAGTGATTAGACTATTATCGTAACAACCACTCAACCAATTAACCAGAATCTACAAAGTGAGGAAGTGAGAGGAGGACTAGGGCCTGTGTTTTCTAGTTGTTGAATTATCTACCACTATGTGAGCTCCTCCTGTTATAACTCTAAATGTTACACAGTGACTAGGAAGTCAGTCCTGTGTATATAAAGAGTTGCCTCTGTTGTTAACAGTAGACAACAGATTTCACCTTTGAATCTCACAAAGGTCACTTTGTATTCGACAGGTAAGATCGATATAATTCAAACTCATTTAGACGAGACCAAGCATTTGGGAAATGTGCTCAGCTTGTTACTGTATAATGCAAATGTTAATGATCTTTTTGTTCTGTTGTTTTTGTAGGATGAAGTTCGCTGCCGCCTTCCTGGTGTTGTTCATGGTCGTCCTCATGGCTGAACCTGGAGAGTGTTTTTTGGGATTGCTTTTTCACGGGGTCCACCATGGTAGGGTCACGGAAGTAATTCGATTTTTACATGGCAAATATTTTAAGATAACACACCATATGAGTAGTCGATATATTTGGCCAATTAGAATCACTTTGATTTCAATAATAATCAAAATAACAATCTCTAGGCGATTTAATATTTGCATTAATTGGATTTGTTTTTAAAAATATAGAATAACTGGATCTTTATGGTAAAATAATTAAACATACATTCTGATTTTACCAGTCAAGATTGAACACTACTTAGAAGTATGTATAAAACATCATCTGTATGTATAATTGTTTAACTGTTAACGAATAGTCCAAATAATTGTGTTATGGAAATGTATTAATTGTCATTTAATATCATTTGCTTGAATTTATCACCATGTGTTTTTGTTTGTTTTTACACAGTTGGAAAGTTGATCCATGGGTAAGGACTTCTACCATCATTACTGTGTATTTTTAATAGTATTATCATCAGTACTATTATTGACAACTTCTCTTGTCTCGCTGACTCTCTCCATCAGACTCATCCATGGCGGTTACGACGAGCAGCAGGAGCTCGACAAGCGCTCAGTCGATGACAACCCCGCTCCTCCTTTCTTTAACTGAAGAAGTCGTCCTGAAGGAACTTTCAGATGATATATAATGCTTCTTGCTTTTCAATGAAATAAATCTAACATTAACCCACAACAGCAACCATGACTGAATATGTGTTCTTTTGCATTGATGTATTGTTGAGTGACATTTGAATAATTTTGAAAAACTGAGAACAAATCTCAATTTTAGGATGTCAAAACATTTCTCTGTGTCTTATTCAAAAATGAGATTTAACAATGACGATGAAGACTCCTCTAATCTCACTGTATAGATATTTTAACTTGTGGGGGGTTTAAATCAATGTTACTACAAAGAGTATTAAAACTTCTAACTGATAACTAATAACAAATTCATACAAAACATTTACTGCACGTTTGTTACACACTGTAAAGTAACTGCAATCCAATATAGTGCAATTAATAGTGTATATTGTTTAGTGCAGAGGTCTTCAACAGGGGTCTGCGGAGGTACTGCAGGGGGGTCGCAGAATTTTTGGTTGATTAGACAATTTTGTATATTTTTTTAATTTTAATTTTTTTTTCAACCACTTTTTTTCCCACGAATTTAAATGTCTTTAAATACACATTAACATGAATCCAACATATTGTAGCGAAAGGATAAATGAAGGCAAACAACGTTATCTTTCAGTCAGCAATGCACACATTCAGCGACAAACATGAATATATGAACCTGTGTATTATTTGAATAGCTTAGTATTGAATGCACAATAACAGGGTAGCTTTGTTTATACATGGCACCAGGCCCAGTTTAATATAAAATACAATTTTATACAATATATATAGTAGGGCGTCCCTGCTCCGTCTCTCCATCAGTTTGGGGGTCCTTGGCCTGAAAAACGTTGAAGACCCCTGGTTTAGTGTATGAAGTATTTGGATTTCTTCAAACTAATCGAATTAGGGTTTACAAGTCAGATAAAACCAGACAAAGTTGCCTTCCTGCACAACAATAGAGTGGAAGAGAAAACAGGAGAAGACTTGTATCCTCCTGATGCTGAGAAGAAGAAAGAAGAAAGACTTGCAGCGTTGATACTTTTACTTCTACAGAAAAACTATAAACACGACGGGAGCATAAGTTAAAGTCACAATACAGAAGAAAACCAGAAGCCAAACTGCAGCAGATTTACTGATATTCATATGTCACTGGAGCCAAAGCAATGCACAGACTCAGCAGCAGTGGACCAAAGGGTTTGACTGTACTTTTGTCCAGGTGGAATGAAAAGTATTGAATTAAATAAACAAGACAGAATATATTTGTAAAAAATCGTAATTCGAGACAAAGTGTTTTTTTTTTTTTTCATATCACTGGTAAAAAAATTGTTGTTCCCTATTTCTGATGTTGCACATCCTCACTCACATGACCGTCACTAATACAGGAAAGCTGCTTCTGTCGGTGAAGATGCTTAATGCTCAGTATATTATGTACATGCGTGTTTGTTAGCTGCCACTATTCCTCTGCTTTTCAGTGGCCTTATGTCTCATGTCACCGAGCAGTGATTAGCTACAGTCTGAGCAAAGGTTCTGTGATTCTCTCTTTTAACGGTGAGCATTAGTGAAAATAGAATTCAACGGGAAATTGTCCAGTTTAAACAGGCAAAGCACAGGCAGAGGAAAAAATGTCTCCACTTTGACAGCACTTAAATCTCATAGAAAAGAGTTCATGGTGTCCTACAAGGCTCTATACTGGGAGCAGTTCTTTTTCACAAGATTAATAAAACTAATGTGTAAAGTCTTCTATTGCTTTTACTGTATTTACTTAAACTGCAAATCATCCTCACATTTCTGGAGCTGCAGCCACTAAGTGTTGCTTCATAAAAGTGAATAGACTATCAAATCAGGTGCCAATTAATGAATTGACCATTATTATTGATTTAGAATCTTGAATTTGAGGAAGTGGGAGGAGGACTAGGGCCTGTGTTTTCTAGTTGTTGAATTATCAAGCACTCTCTGAGCCCCTCCTGTTATAACTCTAAATGTTACACAGTGACTAGGAAGTCAGTCCTGTGTATATAAAGAGTTGCCTCTGTTGTTAACAGTAGACAACAGATTTCACCTTTGAATCTCACAAAGCTCACTTTGTATTCGACAGGTAAGGGCGATATTATTCAAACTCATTTAGACGAGACCAAGCATTTGGGAAATGTGCTCAGCTTGTTACTGTATAATGCAAATGTTAATGATCTTTTTGTTCTGTTGTTTTTGTAGGATGAAGTTCGCTGCCGCCTTCCTGGTGTTGTTCATGGTCGTCCTCATGGCTGAACCTGGAGAGTGTTTTTTGGGATTGCTTTTTCACGGGGTCCACCATGGTAGGGTCACGGAAGTAATTCGATTTTTACATGGCAAATATTTTAAGATAACACACCATATGAGTAGTTGATATATTTGATATATTAGAATCACTTTGATTTCAATAATAATCAAAATAACAATCTCTAGGCGATTTAATATTTGCATTAATTGGATTTGTTTTTAAAAATATAGAATAACTGGATCTTTATGCTAAAATAATTAAACATACATTCTGATTTTACCAGTCAAGATTGAACACTACTTAGAAGTATGTATAAAACATCATCTGTATGTATAATTGTTTAACTGTTAACTAATAGTCCAAATAATTGTGTTATGGAAATGTATTAATTGTCATTTAATATCATTTGCTTGAATTTATCACCATGTGTTTTTGTTTGTTTTTACACAGTTGGAAAGTGGATCCATGGGTAAGGACTTCTACCATCATTACTGTGTATTTTTAATAGTATTATCATCAGTACTGTTATTGACAACTTCTCTTGTCTCGCTGACTCTCTCCATCAGACTCATCCATGGCGGTTACGACGAGCAGCAGGAGCTCGACAAGCGCTCAGTCGAATACGCTCCTCCTTTCTTTAACTGAAGAAGTCGTCCTGAAGGAACTTTCAGATGATATATAATGCTTCTTGCTTTTCAATGAAATAAATCTAACATTAACCCACAACAGCAACCATGACTGAATATGTGTTCTTTTGCATTGATGTATTGTTGAGTGACATTTGAATAATTTTGAAAAACTGAGAACAAATCTCAATTTTAGGATGTCAAAACATTTCTCTGTGTCTTATTCAAAAATGAGATTTAACAATGACGATGAAGACTCCTCTAATCTCACTGTATAGATATTTTAACTTGTGGGGGGTTTAAATCAATGTTACTACAAAGAGTATTAAAACTTCTAACTGATAACTAATAACAAATTCATACAAAACATTTACTGCACGTTTGTTACACACTGTAAAGTAACTGCAATCCAATATAGTGCAATTAATAGTGTATATTGTTTAGTGCAGAGGTCTTCAACAGGGGTCTGCGGAGGTACTGCAGGGGGGTCGCGGAAATTTTGGTTGATTAGACAATTTTGTATATTTTTTTAATTTAAATTTTTTTTTTAACCACTTTTTTTCCCACGAATTTAAATGTCTTTAAATACACATTAACATGAATCCAACATATTGTAGCAAAAGGATAAATGAAGGCAAACAACGTTATCTTTCAGTCAGCAATGCACACATTCAGCGACAAACATGAATATATGAACCTGTGTATTATTTGAATAGCTTAGTATTGAATGCACAATAACAGGGTAGCTTTGTTTATACATGGCACCAGGCCCAGTTTAATATAAAACACAATTTTATACAATATATATAGTAGGGCATCCCTGCTCTGTCTCTCCATCAGTTTGGGGGTCCTTGGCCTGAAAAACGTTGAAGACCCCTGGTTTAGTGTATGAAGTATTTGGATTTCTTCAAACTAATCGAATTAGGGTTTACAAGTCAGATAAAACCAGACAAAGTTGCCTTCCTGCACAACAATAGAGTGGAAGAGAAAACAGGAGAAGACTTGTATCCTCCTGATGCTGAGAAGAAGAAAGAAGAAAGACTTGCAGCGTTGATACTTTTACTTCTACAGAAAAACTATAAACACGACGGGAGCATAAGTTAAAGTCACAATACAGAAGAAAACCAGAAGCCAAACTGCAGCAGATTTACTGATATTCATATGTCACTGGAGCCAAAGCAATGCACAGACTCAGCAGCAGTGGACCAAAGGGTTTGACTGTACTTTTGTCCAGGTGGAATGAAAAGTATTGAATTAAAAAAACAAGACAGAATATATTTGTAAAAAATCGTAATTCGAGACGAAGTGTTTTTTTTTTTTTTCATATCACTGGTAAAAAAATTGTTGTTCCCTATTTCTGATGTTGCACATCCTCACTCACATGACCGTCACTAATACAGGAAAGCTGCTTCTGTCGGTGAAGATGCTTAATGCTCAGTATATTATGTACATGCGTGTTTGTCAGCTGCCACTATTCCTCTGCTTTTCAGTGGCCTTATGTCTCATGTCACCGAGCAGTGATTAGCTACAGTCTGAGCAAAGTGTCTGCGATTCTCTCTTTTAACGGTGAGCATTAGTGAAAATAGAATTCAACGGGAAATTGTCCAGTTTAAACAGCAAAGCACAGGCAGAGGAAAAAATGTCTCCACTTTGACAGCACTTAAATCTCATAGAAAAGAGTTCATGGTGTCCTACAAGGCTCTATACTGGGAGCAGTTCTTTTTCACAAGATTAATAAAACTAATGTGTAAAGTCTTCTACTGCTTTTACTGTATTTACTTAAACTGCAAATCATCCTCACATTTCTGGAGCTGCAGCCACTAAGTGTTGCTTCATGAAAGTGAATAGACTATTATCGTAACAACCACTCAACCAATTAACCAGAATCTACAAAGTGAGGAAGTGAGAGGAGGACTAGGGCCTGTGTTTTCTAGTTGTTGAATTATCTACCACTATGTGAGCTCCTCCTGTTATAACTCTAAATGTTACACAATGACGATGAAGTCAGTCCTGTGTATATAAAGAGTTGCCTCTGTTGTTAACAGTAGACAACAGATTTCACCTTTGAATCTCACAAAGCTCACTTTGTATTCGACAGGTAAGATCGATATAATTCAAACTCATTTAGACGAGACCAAGCATTTGGGAAATGTGCTCAGCTCGTTACTGTATAATGCAAATGTTAACGATCTTTTTGTTCTGTTGTTGTTTTTGTAGGATGAAGTTCGCTGCCGCCTTCCTGGTGTTGTTCATGGTCGTCCTCATGGCTGAACCTGGAGAGGGTTTTTTGGGAATTCTTTTTCACGGGGTCCACCATGGTAGAGTCACGGAATTAATTCGATTTTTACATGGCAAATATTTTAAGATAACACACCATATGAGTAGTCGATATATTTGACCAATTAGAATCACTTTAATTTCAATAATAATCACAATAACAATCTCTAGGCCATTTAATCTTTCCATTAATCGGATTTGTTTTTTTAAATATAGAATAACTGGATCTCTATGTTAAAATAATAAAACATACATTCTGATTTTACCAGTCAAGATTGTACGCTACTTAAAAGTATGTATAAAACATCATCTGTATGTATAATTGTTTAACTGTTAACTAATAGTCCAAATAATTGTGTAATGGAAATGTATTAATTGTCATTTAATATCATTTGCTTGAATTTATCACCATGTGTTTTTGTTTGTTTTTACACAGTTGGAAAGTGGATCCATGGGTAAGGACTTCTACCATCATTACTGTGTATTTTTAATAGTATTATCATCAGTACTGTTATTGATATTTTCTCTTGTCTCGCTGACTCTCTCCATCAGACTCATCCATGGGCATCACGGTTACGACGAGCAGCAGGAGCTCGACAAGCGCTCAGTCGATGACAACCCCGCTCCTCCTTTCTTTAACTGAAGAAGTCGCCCTGAAGGAACTTTCAGATGATATATAATGCTTCTTGCTTTTCAATGAAATAAATAAAACATTTACCCGCAACAGCAACCATGACTGAATATATGTTCTTTTGCATTGATGTATTGTTGAGTGAAATATGAGATTCAACAATGACAATAAAGACTCCTCTAATCTCATAGTATAGATATTTTAAATGTTGGGGGGTTTAAATCAATGTTACTACAACGAGTATTAAAACTTCTAACTGATAACTAATAACACATTCATACAAAACATTTACTGCACGTTTGTTACACACTGTAAAGTAACTACAATCCAATATAGTGCAATAAATAGTGTATATTGTTTAGTGTATAAAGTATTTGGATTACTTCCAACTAATCGAATTAGGGTTTACAAGTCAGATAAAACCAGACAAAGTTGCCTTCCTGCACAACAATAGAGTGGAAGAGAAAACAGGAGAAGACTTGTATCCTCCTGATGCTGAGAAGAAGAAAGAAGAAAGACTTGCAGCGTTGATACTTTTACTTATACGGAAAAACTATAAACACGACGGGAGCATAAGTTAAAGTCACAATACAGAAGAAAACCAGAAGCCAAACTGCAGCAGATTTACTGATATTCATATGTCACTGGAGCCAAAGCAATGCACAGACTCAGCAGCAGTGGACCAAAGGGTTTGACTGTACTTTTGTCCAGGTGGATTGAAAAATATTGAACAAAAAAAAACAAGACAGAATATATATATTTTTTAAATAATATTTAGTGGAATTAAATATGAGTCAGGAGAATGTGTGTTGTTGTGGTGGCAGGAGGCATCACTCTGTCAAGTAAACACAAGAACTTTTAGAAACATGTATACGATCTCAAGGAAACCTCCATTTACTATATGATTTATATTAAATACGTACAAATAATATTTAAAAAAACAACAATACAGTCAGAGATAACTCTATGGAGACGTCTAAATTTATATGTGTGGGCTGCACATTCATGCTGCCTGTTCTATCACATCTGAGTGTGGAGGCCACTAACGTTTACTGAACTCAACGTCTACCGCTCTAATGCATTTGGAATTAAAGTTAAGCATTTAGTTATTTGTCTTAACTGTATTGATACTAAATGTACAGGGTTACAAATACAGTTAAAACAAGAGAGAACAAGAGAGACGAGGTGTCGAAAGCTTCAGCATCAATGTGCTGATCGCTGATAGTTGATCTTACCCAACACCGGTGACTTGGCATCAAAATTACGATCTTTTTTTTCTGTTTTTTTTCTGTAGGACGAAGTCCGCTGCTGCCTTCCTCGTGTTGTTCATCGTCTTCGTCATGTTTGAACCTGGAGAGTGTTTTTTTGGAATGCTTTTTCACGGGGTCCACCATGGTAGGGTCATGGAAGTAATTCGATTTTTACATGGCAAATATTTGAATGAAACATACCATATGAGTAGTCAATATATTTGGCCAAGTAGAATCCCTTTGATTTCAATAATAATCAAAATAACAATCTCTAGGCCATTTAATATTTGCATTAATTGGATTTGTTTTTAAAAATATAGAATAACTGGATCTTTATGCTAAAATAATAAAACAGACATTCTGATTTTACCAGTCAAGATTGAATGCTACTTAAAAGTATGTTTAAAACATCATCTGTATGTATAATTGTTTAACTGTTAACTAATAGTCCAAATAATTGTGTTATGGAAATGTATTAATTGTCATTTAATATCATTTGCTTGAATTTATCACCATGTGTTTTTGTTTGTTTTTACACAGCTGGAAAGATGATGCATGGGTAAGGACTTCTTCCATCATTACTGTGTATTTTTAATAGTATTATCATCAGTACTGTTATTGATAACTTCTCTTGTCTCGCTGACTCTCTCCATCAGACTCATCCATGGCGGTTACGACGAGCAGCAGGAGCTCGACAAGCGCTCAGTCGATGACAACCCCGGTGCTATTCCTCTGCTTTTCAGTGGCCTTATGTCTCATGTCACCGAGCAGTGATTAGCTACAGTCCGAGCAAAGGTTCTGCGATTCTCTCTTTTAACGGTGAGCATTAGTGAAAATAGAATTCAACAGGTAATTGTCCAGTTTAAACAGCAAAGCACAGGCAGAGGAAAAAATGTCTCCACTTTGACAGCACTTAAATCTCATAGAAAAGAGTTCATGGTGTCCTACAAGGCTCTATACTGGGAGCAGTTCTTTTTCACAAGATTAATAAAATTAATGTGTAAAGTCTTCTATTGCTTTTACTGTATTTACTTAAACTGCAAATCATCCTCACATTTCTGGAGCTGCAGCCACTAATTGTTGCTTCATGAAAGTGAATAGATTATTATCGTAACAACCACTCACCCAATTAACCAGAATCTACAAAGTGAGGAAGTGAGAGGAGGACTAGGGCCTGTGTTTTCTAGTTGTTGAATTATCTACCACTATGTGAGCTCCTCCTGTTATAACTCTAAATGTTACACAATGACGATGAAGTCAGTCCTGTGTATATAAAGAGTTGCCTCTGTTGTTAACAGTAGACAACAGATTTCAACTTTGAATCTCACAAAGCTCACTTTGTATTCGACAGGTAAGATCGATATAATTCAAACTCATTTAGACGAGACCAAGCATTTGGGAAATGTGCTCAGCTCGTTACTGTGTAATGCAAATGTTAACGATCTTTTTGTTCTGTTGTTGTTTTTGTAGGATGAAGTTCGCTGCCGCCTTCCTGGTGTTGTTCATGGTCGTCCTCATGGCTGAACCTGGAGAGGGTTTGGGAAATTGGATGGGGCCCCATATCAGCGGTAGAGTCACGGAATTAATTTGCTTTTTCCATTGCAAATATTTTAATATTGCATAGCTGGAAAATCACGAAATAAGTAGTCGATATATTTGGCCAAATAGAATCACTTTGATTTCAATAATAATCAAAATTACAATCAAAAAGGCCTTTGATTAGCATGTTCCTTCAATAAAATGGACATTGAAGTTTATTTTGATGCTCACATGCACCGACCTGCTGCGGCAACAATTGAAATCAAATTTGTCTCAGAATTTAAAGTACATTTTTCTAGGTGATTTAATCTTTCCATTCATCTGATTTATTTTATAAATATAGAATAACTGGATCTTTCTGCTAAAATAA
This sequence comes from Hippoglossus hippoglossus, assembly GCF_009819705.1. Classification (NCBI taxonomy): domain Eukaryota; kingdom Metazoa; phylum Chordata; class Actinopteri; order Pleuronectiformes; family Pleuronectidae; genus Hippoglossus; species Hippoglossus hippoglossus. The sequence continues at coordinate 3,103,362 of NC_047174.1, forward strand.
TAAAACACACATTCTGATTTTACCAGTCAAGATTGAACACTACTTAAAAGTATGTATAAAACATCATCTGTATGTATAATTGTTTAACTGTTAACAATAGTCCAAATAATTGTGTTATGGAAATGTATTAATTGTCATTTAATATCATTTGCTTGAATTTATCACCATGAGTTTTTTGTTTGTTTTTACACAGGTAGAAAGAAGGCCTTGCAGTAAGGACTTCTACCATCATTACTTTGTAATTTTTATAGTATTATCATCAGTACTGTTATTGACAACTTCTCTTGTCTCGCTGACTCTCTCCATCAGGATGAACTCAGAGCGTCGCAGTTACGACGAGCGGCAGCAGCAGCAGCAGGAGCTCGACAAGCGCTCAGTCGATGACGACCCCAGTGTTATTGTTTTTGACTGAAGAAGTCGCCCTGAAGGAACTTTTGAATTGATATGAAATGTTTCTTGTTTTTCAATGAAATAAATCAAACATTTACCCGCAACAGCAACCATGACTGAATATGTGTTCTTTTGCATTGATGTGTTGTTGAGCAACATTTGAATAATTTGGGAAAACTGAGAACAAATCTCAATTTTAGGATGTCAAAACATTTCTCTGTGTCTTATTCAAATATGAGATTCAACAATGACAATAAAGTCTCCTCTAATCTCACTGTATAGATATTTTAACTGTTGGGGGGTTTAAATCAATGTTACTACAACAAGTATTAAAACTTCTAACTGATAACTAATAACACATTCATACAAAACATTTACTGCACGTTTGTTGATACTTTTACTTATACGGAAAAACTATAAACACGACGGGAGCATAAGTTAAAGTCACAATACAGAAGAAAACCAGAAGCCAAACTGCAGCAGATTTACTGATATTCATATGTCACTGGAGCCAAAGCAATGCACAGACTCAGCAGCAGTGGACCAAAGGGTTTGACTGTACTTTTGTCCAGGTGGAATGAAAAGTATTGAATTAAAAAAACAAGACAGAATATACATATTTCTTTAATAATATTTAGTGGAATTAAATATGAGTCAGGAGAATGTGTGTTGTTGTGGTGGCAGGAGGCATCACTCTGTCAAGTAAACACAAGAACTTTTAGAAACATGGATACGATCTCAAGGAAACCTCCATTTACTATATGATTTATTTTAAATACTTACAAATAATATTTCAAGAAACAACAATACAGTCAGAGATAACTTCCTGGAGAAGTCTATATATTGATTTGTGAGCTGCACATTCATGCTGCCTGTTCTATCACATCTGAGTGTGGAGGCCACTGACGTTTACTGAACTCAACGTCTACCGCTCTAAAGCATTTGGAATTAAAGTTAAGCATTTAGTTATTTGTCTTAACTGTATTCATACTAAATGTACAGGGTTACAAATACAGTTAAAACAAGAGAAAACAAGAGAGACGAGGTGTCGAAAGCTTCAGCTTCAATGTGCTGATCGCTGATAGTTGATCTTACCCAACACCGGTGACTTGGCATCAAAATTACGATCTTTTTTTTCTGTTTTTTTTTTGTTGGACGAAGTTCGCTGCCGCCTTCCTCGTGTTGTTCATCGTCTTCGTCATGTTTGAACCTGGAGAGTGTTTTTTTGGAATGCTTTTTCACGGGGTCCACCATGGTAGGGTCACGGAAGTAATTCGATTTTTACATGGCAAATATTTGAATGAAACATAACATATGAGTAGTCAATATATTTGGCCAAGTAGAATCCCTTTGATTTCAATAACAATCTCTAGGCCATTTAATATTTGCATTAATAGGATTGTTTTAAAAAAATATAGAATAACTGGATCTTTATGCTAAAATAATAAAACATACATTCTGATTTTACCAGTCAAGATTGAACGCTACTTAAAAGTATGTTTAAAACATCATCTGTATGTATAATTGTTTAACTGTTAACTAATAGTCCAAATAATTGTGTTATGGAAATGTATTAATTGTCATTTAATATCATTTGCTTGAATTTATCACCATGTGTTTTTGTTTGTTTTTACACAGTTGGAAAGTGGATCCATGGGTAAGGACTTCTACCATCATTACTGTGTATTTTTAATAGTATTATCATCAGTACTGTTATTGATAACTTCTCTTGTCTCGCTGACTCTCTCCATCAGACTCATCCATGGCGGTTACGACGAGCAGCAGGAGCTCGACAAGCGCTCAGTCGATGACAACCCCGGTGCTATTCCTCTGCTTTTCAGTGGCCTTATGTCTCATGTCACCGAGCAGTGATTAGCTACAGTCCGAGCAAAGTTTCTGCGATTCTCTCTTTTAACGGTGAGCATTAGTGAAAATAGAATTCAACAGGTAATTGTCCAGTTTAAACAGCAAAGCACAGGCAGAGGAAAAAATGTCTTCACTTTGACAGCACTTAAATCTCATAGAAAAGAGTTCATGGTGTCCTACAAGGCTCTATACTGGGAGCAGTTCTTTTTCACAAGATTAATAAAACTAATGTGTAAAGTCTTCTACTGCTTTTACTGTATTTACTTAAACTGCAAATCATCCTCACATTTCTGGAGCTGCAGCCACTAAGTGTTGCTTCATGAAAGTGAATAGATTATTATCGTAACAACCACTCAACCAATTAACCAGAATCTACAAAGTGAGGAAGTGAGAGGAGGACTAGGGCCTGTGTTTTCTAGTTGTTGAATTATCTACCGCTATGTGAGCTCCTCCTGTTATAACTCTAAATCTTACACAATGACTATGAAGTCAGTCCTGTGTATATAAAGAGTTGCCTCTGTTGTTAACAGTAGACAACAGATTTCACCTTTGAATCTCACAAAGCTCACTTTGTATTCGACAGGTAAGATCGATATAATTCAAACTCATTTAGACGAGACCAAGCATTTGGGAAATGTGCTCAGCTCGTTACTGTATAATGCAAATGTTAACGATCTTTTTGTTCTGTTGTTGTTTTTGTAGGATGAAGTTCGCTGCCGCCTTCCTGGTGTTGTTCATGGTCGTCCTCATGGCTGAACCTGGAGAGGGTTTGGGAAATTGGATCGTGCGCCCTATCGGAGGTAGAGTCACGGAATTAATTTTTTATTTTTTCCATTGCAAATATTTTAATATTGCATAGCTGGAAAATCACGAAATAAGTAGTCGATATATTTGGCCATATAGAATCACTTTGATTTCAATAATAATCAAAATTACAATCAAAAAGGCCTTTGATTAGCATGTTCCTTCAATAAAATGGACATTGAAGTTTATTTTGATTCTCACATGCACCGACCTGCTGCGGCAACAATTGAAATCAAATTTGTCTCAGAATTTAAAGTACATTTTTCTAGGTGATTTAATCTTTCCATTAATTTGATTTGTTTTTATAAATATAGAATAACTGCATCTCCATGCTAAAATAATAAAACACACATTCTGATTTTACCAGTCAAGATTGAACACTACTTAAAAGTATGTATAAAACATCATCTGTATGTATAATTGTTTAACTGTTAACAAAAGTCCAAATAATTGTGTTATGGAAATGTATTAATTGTCATTTAATATCATTTGCTTGAATTCATCACCATGTGTTTTTTGTTTGTTTTTACACAGGTGAAAAGAAGGCCTTGCAGTAAGGACTTCTACCATCATTACTTTGTAATTTTTATAGTATTATCATCAGTACTGTTATTGACAACTTCTCTTGTCTCGCTGACTCTCTCCATCAGGATGAACTCAGAGCGTCGCAGTTACGACGAGCGGCAGCAGCAGCAGCAGGAGCTCGACAAGCGCTCAGTCGATGACGACCCCAGTGTTATTGTTTTTGACTGAAGAAGTCGCCCTGAAGGAACTTTTGAATTGATATGAAATGTTTCTTGTTTTTCAATGAAATAAATCAAACATTTACCCGCAACAGCAACCATGACTGAATATATGTTCTTTTGCATTGATGTGTTGTTGAGCGACATTTTAATAATTTGGGAAAACTGAGAACAAATCTCAATTTTAGGATGTCAAAACATTTCTCTGTGTCTTATTCAAATATGAGATTCAACAATGACAATAAAGTCTCCTCTAATCTCACTGTATAGATATTTTAACTGTTGGGGGGTTTAAATCAATGTTACTACAACGAGTATTAAAACTTCTAACTGATAACTAATAACACATTCATACAAAACATTTACTGCACGTTTGTTGATACTTTTACTTATACGGAAAAACTATAAACACGACGGGAGCATAAGTTAAAGTCACAATACAGAAGAAAACCAGAAGCCAAACTGCAGCAGATTTACTGATATTCATATGTCACTGGAGCCAAAGCAATGCACAGACTCAGCAGCAGTGAACCAAAGGGTTTGACTGTACTTTTGTCCAGGTGGAATGAAAAGTATTGAATTAAAAAAACAAGACAGAATATACATATTTTTTTAATAATATTTAGTGGAATTAAATATGAGTCAGGAGAATGTGTGTTGTTGTGGTGGCAGGAGGCATCACTCTGTCAAGTAAACACAAGAACTTTTAGAAACATGGATACGATCTCAAGGAAACCTCCATTTAGTATATGATTTATTTTAAATACGTACAAATAATATTTCAAGATACAACAATACAGTCAGAGATAACTTCCTGGAGAAGTCTATATATTGATTTGTGAGCTGCACATTCATGCTGCCTGTTCTATCACATCTGAGTGTGGAGGCCACTGACGTTTACTGAACTCAACGTCTACCGCTCTAAAGCATTTGGAATTAAAGTTAAGCATTTAGTTATTTGTCTTAACTGTATTCATACTAAATGTACAGGGTTACAAATACAGTTAAAACAAGAGAAAACAAGAGAGACGAGGTGTCGAAAGCTTCAGCTTCAATGTGCTGATCGCTGATAGTTGATCTTACCCAACACCGGTGACTTGGCATCAAAATTACGATCTTTTTTTTCTGTTTTTTTTTTGTTGGACGAAGTTCGCTGCTGCCTTCCTCGTGTTGTTCATCGTCTTCGTCATGTTTGAACCTGGAGAGTGTTTTTTTGGAATGCTTTTTCACGGGGTCCACCATGGTAGGGTCACGGAAGTAATTCGATTTTTACATGGCAAATATTTGAATGAAACATAACATATGAGTAGTCAATATATTTGGCCAAGTAGAATCCCTTTGATTTCAATAACAATCTCTAGGCCATTTAATATTTGCATTAATAGGATTGTTTTAAAAAAATATAGAATAACTGGATCTTTATGCTAAAATAATAAAACATACATTCTGATTTTACCAGTCAAGATTGAACGCTACTTAAAAGTATGTTTAAAACATCATCTGTATGTATAATTGTTTAACTGTTAACTAATAGTCCAAATAATTGTGTTATGGAAATGTATTAATTGTCATTTAATATCATTTGCTTGAATTTATCACCATGTGTTTTTGTTTGTTTTTACACAGTTGGAAAGTGGATCCATGGGTAAGGACTTCTACCATCATTACTGTGTATTTTTAATAGTATTATCATCAGTACTGTTATTGATAACTTCTCTTGTCTCGCTGACTCTCTCCATCAGACTCATCCATGGCGGTTACGACGAGCAGCAGGAGCTCGACAAGCGCTCAGTCGATGACAACCCCGGTGCTATTCCTCTGCTTTTCAGTGGCCTTATGTCTCATGTCACCGAGCAGTGATTAGCTACAGTCCGAGCAAAGTTTCTGCGATTCTCTCTTTTAACGGTGAGCATTAGTGAAAATAGAATTCAACAGGTAATTGTCCAGTTTAAACAGCAAAGCACAGGCAGAGGAAAAAATGTCTTCACTTTGACAGCACTTAAATCTCATAGAAAAGAGTTCATGGTGTCCTACAAGGCTCTATACTGGGAGCAGTTCTTTTTCACAAGATTAATAAAACTAATGTGTAAAGTCTTCTACTGCTTTTACTGTATTTACTTAAACTGCAAATCATCCTCACATTTCTGGAGCTGCAGCCACTAAGTGTTGCTTCATGAAAGTGAATAGATTATTATCGTAACAACCACTCAACCAATTAACCAGAATCTACAAAGTGAGGAAGTGAGAGGAGGACTAGGGCCTGTGTTTTCTAGTTGTTGAATTATCTACCGCTATGTGAGCTCCTCCTGTTATAACTCTAAATCTTACACAATGACTATGAAGTCAGTCCTGTGTATATAAAGAGTTGCCTCTGTTGTTAACAGTAGACAACAGATTTCACCTTTGAATCTCACAAAGCTCACTTTGTATTCGACAGGTAAGATCGATATATTTCAAACTCATTTAGACGAGACCAAGCATTTGGGAAATGTGCTCAGCTCGTTACTGTATAATGCAAATGTTAACGATCTTTTTGTTCTGTTGTTGTTTTTGTAGGATGAAGTTCGCTGCCGCCTTCCTGGTGTTGTTCATGGTCGTCCTCATGGCTGAACCTGGAGAGGGTTTGGGAAATTGGATCGTGCGCCCTATCGGAGGTAGAGTCACGGAATTAATTTTTATTTTTTCCATTGCAAATATTTTAATATTGCATAGCTGGAAAATCACGAAATAAGTAGTCGATATATTTGGCCATATAGAATCACTTTGATTTCAATAATAATCAAAATTACAATCAAAAAGGCCTTTGATTAGCATGTTCCTTCAATAAAATGGACATTGAAGTTTATTTTGATTCTCACATGCACCGACCTGCTGCGGCAACAATTGAAATCAAATTTGTCTCAGAATTTAAAGTACATTTTTCTAGGTGATTTAATCTTTCCATTAATTTGATTTGTTTTTATAAATATAGAATAACTGCATCTCCATGCTAAAATAATAAAACACACATTCTGATTTTACCAGTCAAGATTGAACACTACTTAAAAGTATGTATAAAACATCATCTGTATGTATAATTGTTTAACTGTTAACAAAAGTCCAAATAATTGTGTTATGGAAATGTATTAATTGTCATTTAATATCATTTGCTTGAATTCATCACCATGTGTTTTTTGTTTGTTTTTACACAGGTGAAAAGAAGGCCTTGCAGTAAGGACTTCTACCATCATTACTTTGTAATTTTTATAGTATTATCATCAGTACTGTTATTGACAACTTCTCTTGTCTCGCTGACTCTCTCCATCAGGATGAACTCAGAGCGTCGCAGTTACGACGAGCGGCAGCAGCAGCAGCAGGAGCTCGACAAGCGCTCAGTCGATGACGACCCCAGTGTTATTGTTTTTGACTGAAGAAGTCGCCCTGAAGGAACTTTTGAATTGATATGAAATGTTTCTTGTTTTTCAATGAAATAAATCAAACATTTACCCGCAACAGCAACCATGACTGAATATATGTTCTTTTGCATTGATGTGTTGTTGAGCGACATTTTAATAATTTGGGAAAACTGAGAACAAATCTCAATTTTAGGATGTCAAAACATTTCTCTGTGTCTTATTCAAATATGAGATTCAACAATGACAATAAAGTCTCCTCTAATCTCACTGTATAGATATTTTAACTGTTGGGGGGTTTAAATCAATGTTACTACAACGAGTATTAAAACTTCTAACTGATAACTAATAACACATTCATACAAAACATTTACTGCACGTTTGTTGATACTTTTACTTATACGGAAAAACTATAAACACGACGGGAGCATAAGTTAAAGTCACAATACAGAAGAAAACCAGAAGCCAAACTGCAGCAGATTTACTGATATTCATATGTCACTGGAGCCAAAGCAATGCACAGACTCAGCAGCAGTGAACCAAAGGGTTTGACTGTACTTTTGTCCAGGTGGAATGAAAAGTATTGAATTAAAAAAACAAGACAGAATATACATATTTTTTTAATAATATTTAGTGGAATTAAATATGAGTCAGGAGAATGTGTGTTGTTGTGGTGGCAGGAGGCATCACTCTGTCAAGTAAACACAAGAACTTTTAGAAACATGGATATGATCTCAAGGAAACCTCCATTTAGTATATGATTTATTTTAAATACGTACAAATAATATTTCAAGATACAACAATACAGTCAGAGATAACTTCCTGGAGAAGTCTATATATTGATTTGTGAGCTGCACATTCATGCTGCCTGTTCTATCACATCTGAGTGTGGAGGCCACTGACGTTTACTGAACTCAACGTCTACCGCTCTAAAGCATTTGGAATTAAAGTTAAGCATTTAGTTATTTGTCTTAACTGTATTGATACTAAATGTACAGGGTTACAAATACAGTTAAAACAAGAGAAAACAAGAGAGACGAGGTGTCGAAAGCTTCAGCATCAATGTGCTGATCGCTGATAGTTGATCTTACCCAACACCGGTGACTTGGCATCAAAATTACGATCTTTTTTTTCTGTTTTTTTTTTGTAGGACGAAGTCCGCTGCTGCCTTCCTCGTGTTGTTCATCGTCTTCGTCATGTTTGAACCTGGAGAGTGTTTTTTTGGAATGCTTTTTCACGGGGTCCACCATGGTAGGGTCACTAAGTGTTGCTTCATGAAAGTGAATAGATTATTATCGTAACAACCACTCAACCAATTAACCAGAATCTACAAAGTGAGGAAGTGAGAGGAGGACTAGGGCCTGTGTTTTCTAGTTGTTGAATTATCTACCACTATGTGAGCTCCTCCTGTTATAACTCTAAATGTTACACAATGACGATGAAGTCAGTCCTGTGTATATAAAGAGTTGCCTCTGTTGTTAACAGTAGACAACAGATTTCACCTTTGAATCTCACAAAGCTCACTTTGTATTCGACAGGTAAGATCGATATATTTCAGACTCATTTAGACGAGACCAAGCATTTGGGAAATGTGCTCAGCTCGTTACTGTATAATGCAAATTTTAACAATCTTTTTGTTCTGTTGTTGTTTTTGTAGGATGAAGTTCGCTGCCGCCTTCCTGGTGTTGTTCATGGTCGTCCTCATAGCTGAACCTGGAGAGAGTCTTTTTGGAAAGTTCTTCAAGAAAGTTGTCCATGGTAGAGTCACGGAATTAATTTGCTTTTTCCATTGCAAATATTTTAATATGACATAGCTGGAAAATCACAAAATAAGTAGTCGATATATTTGGCCATATAGAATCACTTTGATTTCAATAATAATGAAAATAACAATCAAAAAGGCCTTTGATTAGCATGTTCCTTCAATAAAATGGACATTGAAGTTTATTTTGATGCTCACATGCACCGACCTGCTGCGGCAACAATTGAAATCAAATTTGTCTAAGAATTTAAAGTACATTTTTCTAGATGATTTAATCTTTCCCTTAATCTGATTTGTTTTTTAAAATATAGAATAACTGGATCTTTATGCTAAAATAATAAAACACACATTCTGATTTTACCAGTCAAGATTGAACACTACTTAAAAGTATGTATAAAACATCATCTGTATGTATAATTGTTTAACTGTTAACTAATAGTCCAAATAATTGTGTTATGGAAATGTATTAATTGTCATTTAATATCATTTGCTTGAATTTATCACCATGTGTTTTTGTTTGTTTTTACACAGCTGGCACGTCAATTGGCGAGACAGCCTTGCAGTAAGGACTTCTACCATCATTACTGTGTAATTTTAATAGTCTTATCATCAGTACTGTTATTAACAACCTCTCTTTTCTCGCTGACTCTCTCCATCAGTGTCGCCGCAGAGCATCACGGGCTTCATGCGCATCACGGGTGTCACGGGCGTCACGGGGGTCACAGGCGTCACGGGGGTCACAGGCGTCACGGGCGTCGCGGTTACGACGAGCAGCAGCAGGAGGAGCTCGACAAGCGCTCAGTCGATGACGACCCCAATGTTATTGCTTTTGACTGAAGAAGTCGCCCTGAAGGAACTTTCAGATGATATATAATGCTTCTTGCTTTTCAATGAAATAAATAAAACATTTACCCACAACAGCAACCATGACTGAATATGTGTTCTTTTGCATTGATGTATTGTTGAGCGACATTTGAATAGTTTTGGAAAACAGAACAAATCTCAATTTTAGGATGTCAAAACATTTCTCTGTGTCTTATTCAAATATGAGATTCAACAATGACAATAAAGTCTCCTCTAATCTCACTGTATAGATATTTATCTATCTATTAGTTATAACTAATAACACATTCATACAAAACATTTACTGCACGTTTGTTGATACTTTTACTTATCCGGAAAAACTATAAACACGACGGGAGCATAAGTTAAAGTCACAATACAGAAGAAAACCAGAAGCCAAACTGCAGCAGATTTACTGATATTCATATGTCACTGGAGCCAAAGCAATGCACAGACTCAGCAGCAGTGGACCAAAGGGTTTGACTGTACTTTTGTCCAGGTGGAATGAAAAATATTGAATTAAAAAAACAAGACAGAATATACATATTTTGTAAAGATTATTTAGTGGAATTAAATATGAGAAAGGAGAATGTGTGTTGTTGTGGTGGCAGGAGGCATCACTCTGTCAAGTAAACACAAGAACTTTTAGAAACATGGATACGATCTCAAGGAAACCTCCATTTACTATATGATTTATTTTAAATACTTACAAATAATATTTCAAGAAACAACAATACAGTCAGAGATAACTTCCTGGAGAAGTCTATATATTGATTTGTGAGCTGCACATTCATGCTGCCTGTTCTATCACATCTGAGTGTGGAGGCCACTGACGTTTACTGAACTCAACGTCTACCGCTCTAAAGCATTTGGAATTAAAGTTAAGCATTTAGTTATTTGTCTTAACTGTATTGATACTAAATGTACAGGGTTACAAATACAGTTAAAACAAGAGAGAACAAGAGAGACGAGGTGTCGAAAGCTTCAGCATCAATGTGCTGATCGCTGATAGTTGATCTTACCCAACACCGGTGACTTGGCATCAAAATTACGATCTTTTTTTTCTGTTTTTTTTTTGTAGGACGAAGTCCGCTGCTGCCTTCCTCGTGTTGTTCATCATCTTCGTCATGTTTGAACCTGGAGAGTGTTTTTTTGGAATGCTTTTTCACGGGGTCCACCATGGTAGGGTCATGGAAGTAATTCGATTTTCACATGGCAAATATTTTAATGAAACATAACATATGAGTAGTCAATATATTTGGCCAAGTAGAATCCCTTTGATTTCAATAATAATCAAAATAACAATCTTTAGGCCATTTAATATTTGCATTAATAGGATTGTTTAAAAAAAATATAGAATAACTGGATCTTTATGCTAAAATAATAAAACATACATTCTGATTTTACCAGTCAAGATTGTACGCTACTTAAAAGTATGTATAAAACATCATCTGTATGTATAATTGTTTAACTGTTAACTAATAGTCCAAATAATTGTGTTATGGAAATGTATTAATTGTCATTTAATATCATTTGCTTGAATTTATCACCATGTGTTTTTGTTTGTTTTTACACAGTTGGAAAGTGGATCCATGGGTAAGGACTTCTACCATCATTAGTGTGTATTTTTAATCGTATTATCATCAGTACTGTTATTGACAACTTCTCTTGTCTCGCTGACTCTCTCCATCAGACTCATCCATGGCGGTTACGACGAGCAGCAGGAGCTCGACAAGCGCTCAGTCGATGACAACCCCGGTGCTATTCCTCTGCTTTTCAATGGCCTTATGTCTCATGTCACCGAGCAGTGATTAGCTAGAGTCCGAGCAAAGTTTCTGCGATTCTCTCTTTTAACGGTGAGCATTAGTGAAAATAGAATTCAACAGGTAATTGTCCAGTTTAAACAGCAAAGCACAGGCAGAGGAAAAAATATCTCCCCTTTGACAGCACTTAAATCTCATAGAAAAGAGTTCATGGTGTCCTACAAGGCTCTATACTGGGAGCAGTTCTTTTTCACAAGATTAATAAAACTAATGTGTAAAGTCTTCTACTGCTTTTACTGTATTTACTTAAACTGCAAATCATCCTCACATTTCTGGAGCTGCAGCCACTAAGTGTTGCTTCATGAAAGTGAATAGATTATTATCGTAACAACCACTCAACCAATTAACCAGAATCTACAAAGTGAGGAAGTGAGAGGAGGACTAGGGCCTGTGTTTTCTAGTTGTTGAATTATCTACCACTATGTGAGCTCCTCCTGTTATAACTCTAAATCTTACACAATGACTATGAAGTCAGTCCTGTGTATATAAAGAGTTGCCTCTGTTGTTAACAGTAGACAACAGATTTCACCTTTGAATCTCACAAAGCTCACTTTGTATTCGACAGGTAAGATCGATATATTTCAGACTCATTTAGACGAGACCAAGCATTTGGGAAATGTGCTCAGCTCGTTACTGTATAATGCAAATTTTAACGATCTTTTTGTTCTGTTGTTGTTTTTGTAGGATGAAGTTCGCTGCCGCCTTCCTGGTGTTGTTCATGGTCGTCCTCATGGCTGAACCTGGAGAGTGTTTGGGAAATTGGATCGTGCGCCCTATCGGAGGTAGAGTCACGGAATTTATTTTTTATTTTTTCCATTGCAAATATTTTAATATTGCATAGCTGGAAAATCACGAAATAAGTAGTCGATATATTTGGCCAAATAGAATCACTTTGATTTCAATAATAATCAAAATTACAATCAAAAAGGCCTTTGATTAGCATGTTCCTTCAATAAAATGGACATTGAGGTTTATTTTGATGCTCACATGCACCGACCTGCTGCGGCAACAATTGAAATCAAATTTGTCTAAGAATTTAAAGTACATTTTTCTAGATGATTTAATCTTTCCATTAATCTGATTTGTTTTTATAAATATAGAATAACTGGATCTTCATGCTAAAATAATAAAACACACATTCTGATTTTACCAGTCAAGATTGAACACTACTTAAAAGTATGTATAAAACATCATCTGTATGTATAATTGTTTAACTGTTAACTAATAGTCCAAATAATTGTGTTATGGAAATGTATTAATTGTCATTTAATATCATTTGCTTGAATTTATCACCATGTGTTTTTGTTTGTTTTTACACAGGTGGTTTGAAAATTGGCGAGCAGGCCATTAAGTAAGGACTTCTACCATTATGACTGTATAATTTTAAAAGTCTTATCATCAGTACTGTTATTTATAACCTCTCTTGTCTCGCTGACTCTCTCCATCAGAATTACCCGCGCGCAACAGTTACGACGAGCGGCAGCAGCAGCAGGAGGAGCTCGACAAGCGCTCAGTCGATGACGACCCCAGTGTTATTGTTTTTAACTGAAGAAGTCGTTTTTAACTGAAGGAACTTTCAGATGATATATAATGCTTCTTGCTTTTCAATGAAATAAATAAAACATTTACCCACAACAGCAACCATGACTGATATGTGTTCTTTTGCATTGATGTGTTGTTGAGCGACATTTGAATAATTTGGGAAAACTGAGAACAAATCTCAATTTTAGGATGTCAAAACATTTCTCTGTGTCTTATTCAAATATGAGATTTAACAATGACGATGAAGTCTCCTCTAATCTCACTGTATAGATATTTTAACTTGTGGGGGGTTTAAATCAATGTTACTACAACGAGTATTAAAACTTCTAACTGATAACTAATAACACATTCATACAAAACATTTACTGCACGTTTGTTGATACTTTTACTTATACGGAAAAACTATAAACACGACGGGAGCATAAGTTAAAGTCACAATACAGAAGAAAACCAGAAGCCAATGTTGGGCCATGGTTTTGTGTGAAACCACACTTCGGCCTACATGTGCCATCAAACCCTGAAGCCGCATGTTCCCCCAGGACTCCGTCTCCCAGGGGCCATTAAAAACCAGAGCAAGGAACTCAGTCTCCCAGCAGGCAACAACTTCACACAGAGGGGTGGAAAACCCCCCCAGGGACACAGGTTTCAACTCCCATTGGTCACTCTGGACCCCATGACCTGTGAGGTCACCGGGCCAATATAAGCCAGGTTCTCCAGCTTCTTGCCCTCGATCTCTCTTTTTTCTACACTCCCTCCAAGGAGAGAAGGCGGTCGAGCCTCTTCATCCTCTTCCTACGATCCTTCCACAGGAGGGAAGGCGGTCGAGCCTCTTCATCCTCTTCCTACGATCCTTCCACAGGAGGGAAGGCTGTCGAGCCTCTTCTCCAGCTCACATCTTCTCTTCCCATCCAACTCTTCGAGAGGAGCACAAAGGTGCAGCTTCCAGCTCATCTTACCAAGGAAACCTCTTCGCACTCCAAGCTCTGCCAACCCTTCAAGCAGCGACTCGATGTCCTGCTGTAAGAACTTCAAACAGCAACTGAACTCAACCGAAACCAGCAAGACAACACAAAACTGCGAACTGCACAGCAACTTCCTTTTTCCCCTTTCCACGGACTGGTAACACATCTGGGCTTAATAATTATACTAGGCTAAGCAAGACTGTTTATTCGATTCTGTGTGAGGTTTATAAGTTTGATTTGTGGTGTTGTGATATTTTGGGTACAAGTTATTGAGAAAGTAATGTTAGTCTGTTATGCTCTTCACAGTCTTTCGTTGCATCCAATCTAGTAACTTACTCTAATTTGGCACACACACAGACACACACACACACACACAGACACACACACACACACACAGACACACGCATAACTCTTCACCTCATTATCTCTACAGGTCGTAAACATTCCAATAGGTGGGGGACGGGTGTTATCTCTTTGGCCAGCGACCATCTTGAAAGCACGCTGACTCACACAGACACACGCACATACCTATCTTTGTTTAGCAATTAGACCGTTAGTAATTTGTGTTTTTATACTTTATTATATTCATAATAAATGTTTTTCTTTCACAAATGTTTTTTTATTAATGTTGCATAAGTGAATTTCGCCAACCTCTACACTGTCAAGAACCCCATATCTTTCAACTTAGCTAACTATCTATATGGTAATTTTGGTTATAGTTATTAATTTAATTGTTAATCAGAGTTCCAAATTTGAAGTTAGAACCTTTATGAGACTTAATCAATAAATTGGCTATCTTTTCCCTTCCTTTGAAGGGTGTTGCCCCGAGGTAACTTTAATCAATTAAAGTTATTATTTAATATTAATAATAAAATATTAATATTTAATATTTTTATCTTGATAACCAAATTTATTGAATGCCGAAAGGCACACCATTTTATGGTATCACGTTTGATGCATTATGGCACAACACCAAACTGCAGCAGATTTACTGATATTCATATGTCACTGGAGCCAAAGCAATGCACAGACTCAGCAGCAGTGGACCAAAGGGTTTGACTGTACTTTTGTCCAGGTGGAATGAAAAGTATTGAATTAAAAAAAACAAGACAGAATATACATATTTTGTAAAGATTAATTTGTGGAATTAAATATAAGTCAGGAGAATGTGTGTTGTTGTGGTGGCAGGATGCATCACTCTGTCAAGTAAACACAAGAACTTTTAGAAACATGGATATGATCTCAAGGAAACCTCCATTTACTATATGATTTATTTTAAATACGTACAAATAATATTTCAAGAAACAACAATACAGTCAGAGATAACTTCCTGGAGAAGTCTATATATTGATTTGTGAGCTGCACATTCATGCTGCCTGTTCTATCACATCCGAGTGTGGAGGCCACTGACGTTTACTGAAATCAACGTCTACCCCTCTAAAGTAGTGGTGCACCGATGTATCGGCCGTATATCGGTAGCGGCCGATATACGGCCATCGGCGTATCCGTAATAAACTTGACTTTCACCGATAACATTGGCCGATGTTCATTGGTATGTTTTCTGCAGCCTGCCAATCTGGCATCCAGATTATGGTACACTGATGCCGGGTTTACACCGGGCGCTGAAGCGCGTGCCGCGCAGCGCCAAGGAAAGCCAGGCGCCTCCCATCCACCCCCCTGTTAAACCTTTGTGCGGTTCACATGGGCTGCGATGCGCCGCGCCGCGCCAGCGCCCTACACCGATGGTTTCGGCGTGCGAGCGAGCGTATCGCGCCAGGAAACAGACTGAAAAATGATTTTAAACGATATAAATGACATATTTTATATGATATAAATGATCAAATATGCATCCCATACTTTGTATTCCCCTTCTGTTGTCCTGGAGTTTTAATTTTCCCAATTTTCCCAATCACATAATTAAATGTCCCCCTCTGCCCATCCACACAAGCAGTCATATAGATAAAAAGAGAGAGAGGGGGGGGGGCTAAAGGCTTGCTTGGAGAATACGTCACTTACCCCCGACACCCGACATTGAACGGGTTACATACAACAACAAGCGGAGAATTGCGGGCTGACCGGTGCGGAGAAATGCGGGTCCGGCTGCGCGCTTGAGAATGGCGCGGCGCGGGGCGGCGCGGCACTTCAGCGCCCGGTGTAAACCCGGCGTAACACACCAAGAAGGCCACATGCAAGTAATAAACAAATATCTGTATCGGCTATCGGCTAGATTGTTGTTTTAAATATCGGTATCGGCCAAGAATTTCCATATCGGTGCATCCCTACTCTAAAGCATTTGGAATTAAAGTTAAGCATTTAGTTATTTGTCTTAACTGTATTCATACTAAATGTACAGGGTTACAAATACAGTTAAAACAAGATAAAACAAGAGAGACGAGGTGTCGAAAGCTTCAGCATCAATGTGCTGATCGCTGATAGTTGATCTTACCCAACACCGGTGACTTGGCATCAAAATTACGATCTTTTTTTTCAGTTTTTTTTTTGTAGGACGAAGTTCGCTGCTGCCTTCCTCGTGTTGTTCATCGTCTTCGTCATGTTTGAACCTGGAGAGTGTTTTTTTGGAATGCTTTTTCACGGGGTCCACCATGGTAGGGTCATGGACATAATTAGATTTTTACATGGCAAATATTTGAATGAAACATAACATATGAGCAGTCGATATATTTGGACAAGTAGAATCACTTTGATTTCAATAATAATCAAAAAGGCCTTTGATTAGCATGTTCCTTCAATGAAATGGACATTGAGGTTTATTTTGATTCTCACATGCACCGACCTGCTGCGGCAACAATTAAAATCAAATTTGTATCAGAAGAAACTTAATTAACAATTTCTAGGCGATTTAATCTTTGCATTAATTGGATTTGTTTTTAAAAATATAGAATAACTGGATCTTTATGCTAAAATCATAAAACATACATTCTGATTTTACCAGTCAAGATTGTACGCTACTTAAAAGTATGTATAAAATATCATCTGTATGTATAATTGTTTAACTGTTGACTAATAGTCCAAATAATTGTGTTATGGAAATGTATTAATTGTCATTTAATATAATTTGCTTGAATTTATCACCATGTGTTTTTGTTTGTTTTTACACAGCTGGAAAGATGATCCATGGGTAAGGACTTCTACCATCATTACTGTGTATTTTTAATAGTATTATCATCAGTACTGTTATTGATAACTTCTCTTGTCTCGCTGACTCTCTCCATCAGACTCATCCATGGCGGTTACGACGAGCAGCAGGAGCTCGACAAGCGCTCAGTCGATGACAACCCCGGTGCTATTCCTCTGCTTTTCAGTGGCCTTATGTCTCATGTCACCGAGCAGTGATTAGCTACAGTCCGAGCAAAGGTTCTGTGATTCTCTCTTTTAACGGTGAGCATTAGTGAAAATAGAATTCAACAGGTAATTGTCCAGTTTAAACAGCAAAGCACAGGCAGAGGAAAAAATGTCTTCACTTTGACAGCACTTAAATCTCATAGAAAAGAGTTCATGGTGTCCTACAAGGCTCTATACTGGGAGCAGTTCTTTTTCACAAGATTAATAAAACTAATGTGTAAAGTCTTCTACTGCTTTTACTGTATTTACTTAAACTGCAAATCATCCTCACATTTCTGGAGCTGCAGCCACTAAGTGTTGCTTCATGAAAGTGAATAGATTATTATCGTAACAACCACTCACCCAATTAACCAGAATCTACAAAGTGAGGAAGTGAGAGGAGGACTAGGGCCTGTGTTTTCTAGTTGTTGAATTATCTACCACTATGTGAGCTCCTCCTGTTATAACTCTAAATCTTACACAATGACTATGAAGTCAGTCCTGTGTATATAAAGAGTTGCCTCTGTTGTTAACAGTAGACAACAGATTTCAACTTTGAATCTCACAAAGGTCACTTTGTATTCGACAGGTAAGATCGATATAATTCAAACTCATTTAGACGAGACCAAGCATTTGGGAAATGTGCTCAGCTCGTTACTGTATAATGCAAATGTTAACGATCTTTTTGTTCTGTTGTTGTTTTTGTAGGATGAAGTTCGCTGCCGCCTTCCTGGTGTTGTTCATGGTCGTCCTCATGGCTGAACCTGGAGAGGGGTTTTTTAAAAAGTGGATCAAGAAGGCTGTCCATGGTAGAGTCACGGAATTAATTTGCTTTTTCCATTGCAAATATTTTAATATGACATAGCTGGAAAATCACAAAATAAGTAGTCGATATATTTGGCCAAATAGAATCACTTTGATTTCAATAATAATGAAAATAACAATCAAAAAGGCCTTTGATTAGCATGTTCCTTCAATAAAATGGACATTGAGGTTTATTTTGATGCTCACATGCACCGACCTGCTGCGGCAACAATTGAAATCAAATTTGTCTCAGAATTTAAAGTACATTTTTCTAGATGATTTAATCTTTCCATTAATCGGATTTGTTTTTATAAATATAGAATAACTGCATCTCCATGCTAAAATAATAAAACACACATTCTGATTTTACCAGTCAAGATTGAACACTACTTAGAAGTATGTATAAAACATCATCTGTATGTATAATTGTTTAACTGTTAACTAATAGTCCAAATAATTGTGTTATGGAAATGTATTAATTGTCATTTTATATCATTTGCTTGAATTTATCACCATATGTGTTTTTGTTTGTTTTTACACAGGTGGTTTGAAAATTGGCGAGCAGGCCATTAAGTAAGGACTTCTACCATTATGACTGTATAATTTTAAAAGTCTTATCATCAGAACTGTTATTTATAACTTCTCTTGTCTCGCTGACTCTCTCCATCAGAATCGCCGCAGAGCATCACGGTTGCGTCGGGCAGCAGCAGCAGGAGCAGGAGCTCGACAAGCGCTCAGTCGAAGACGACCCCAATGTTATTGCTTTTAACTGAAGAAGTCGCCCTGAAGGAACTTTCAGATGATATATAATGCTTCTTGCTTTTCAATGAAATAAATAAAACATTTACCCGCAACAGCAACCATGACTGAATATGTGTTCTTTTGCATTGATGTGTTGTTGAGCGACATTCGAATAATTTTGGAAAACTGAGAACAAATCTACATTTTAGGATGTCAAAATATTTCTCTGTGTCTTATTCAAATATGAGATTCAACAATGACGATGAAGTCTCCTCTAATCTCACTGTATAGATATTTTAAATGTTGGGGGGTTTAAATCAATGTTACTACAACGAGTATTAAAACTTCTAACTGATAACTAATAACACATTCATACAAAACATTTACGGCACGTTTGTTACACACTGTAAAGTAACTGCAATCCAATATAGTGCAATAAATAGTGTATATTGTTTTTGTGTATAAAGTATTTGGATTACTTCAAACTAATCGAATTAGGGTTTACAAGTCAGATAAAACCAGACAAAGTTGCCTTCCTGCACAACAATAGAGTGGAAGAGAAAACAGGAGAAGACTTGTATCCTCGTGATGCTGAGAAGAAGAAAGAAGAAAGACTTGCAGCGTTGATACTTTTACTTATACGGAAAAACTATAAACACGACGGGAGCATAAGTTAAAGTCACAATACAGAAGAAAACCAGAAGCCAAACTACAGCAGATTTACTGATATTCATATGTCACTGGAGCCAAAGCAATGCACAGACTCAGCAGCAGTGGACCAAAGGGTTTGACTGTACTTTTGTCCAGGTGGATTGAAAAGTATTGAATTAAAAAAAACAAGACAGAATATACATATTTCTTTAATATTATTTAGTGGAATTAAATATGAGTCAGGAGAATGTGTGTTGTTGTGGTGGCAGGAGGCATCACTCTGTCAAGTAAACACAAGAACTTTTAGAAACATGGATACGATCTCAAGGAAACCTCCATTTATTTTATTGATTTATATTAAATACGTACAAATAATATTAAAAAAAACAACAATACAGTCAGAGATAACTTCCTGGAGAAGTCTATATATTGATTTGTGAGCTGCACATTCATGCTGCCTGTTCTATCACATCTGAGTGTGGAGGCCACTGACGTTTACTGAACTCAACGTCTACCGCTCTAAAGCATTTGGAATTAAAGTTAAGCATTTAGTTATTTGTCTTAACTGTATTCATACTAAATGTACAGGGTTACAAATACAGTTAAAACAAGAGAGAACAAGAGAGACGAGGTGTCGAAAGCTTCAGCATCAATGTGCTGATCGCTGATAGTTGATCTTACCCAACACCGGTGACTTGGCATCAAAATTACGATCTGCAAACGTCCCCAACACGTCAGCAAGTATCACACTCACTGCTTCTTTAGGCTTCACTCAGGCTCCTCAGACACACTCAGGTTTATTCTTATGCTTTGGCACATAAAAGTATCACACAATGTCAGAGTTCTTTCATAAATGAATCTTCCAAAAACATGCTTTCGTCAAACTTTGGTGAATAAGTGGGAGCTGGTTTTTACCGTAAAACATAATCTGTATTTTTGTTTTCAGTTTACACCAAGAGCATCAGAGTAGTGACACCTCACTCGCTGCTAATTTAAATCCCCAACTAGGTTTTCTGTGCAGGTTTCAACCAGTTTAAACTCTTTAAGACCAAAATGAGTGAAATTTAAGACGTAAGCTCAACTACGACAGATGTGAAGGAACATCAGAGTCCCAGCATTACTGACACTTCCCTATAAATGAAGGACCCTGGTCGAGAACAACCCTGGAAACTCCACGTTATCTTTCAGACAGCAAAGCTTTTAAGTGTAGTTATCAGTTCCACGTTGGTCTCGTTCGCAGTTTTAAGACAGCGTGCTACTATCCGTATCGTTGAGAAAGAACTACAACACACGCAGACATTACAAACCAAGCACGCCACCACATATATCCTCTTGAGACATTAAAAGACCTACCTGGACATATTTAAAAACTTTTACGTATTTACGACTTTTAAGGCCAAAAATTCAGCTTAATGAATTTGAGACTATTTAAGACCCCGCAGAGAACATGCAAGAACTAATGAAGAGAAACTGTATAAAGGTTTTTGTTGTCATAATTCTATCAAATCCACAATTTGTACATAGCACATTTCATCACATGGGTTGAATTTGCGAAGAAAGGGCAATGACAGATTAAAAGTTTAATGGCTGAAACCGTCTGCGTTTGTATTTGTGTATTACTCAAGACATGACATTTTAAAAACCACTATGTACAGTTTCTTCACATGTATTTCAGTCAAAGTGGAAGTTGGGTTTGTAGAAGTTAAGTAAGAAGTAGAGATTAGATCAACAGCCTCCGCCTGCGCAACATGATATTTCACAATTTAGAAAACGCAAAATTGCCAAATACTTAACTCAGGCTGAGCAACTGGATTAACTCCTGCCCCTGTTAGAAGACAGGTAGCCCACAACCCTACGCCTCAGTTTCACATCACCTGGGCCTCTCAGCTCTCTCCCGTCGATCTATCGTGAGGTAAGACGTCAAAGTTTCACCCTCACTAGTAAATCTAAAGCCCTGGATCCACACGACCTGCTGTAACTGAGGGTCTTTGTTTTCCAGGATGAAGTACTTCATGATCTTTCTGGTGCTGTCGCTGGCCGTGCTCATGGCCGAACCCGGGGAGGCTTTTTTCGGGCATCTTAGAGCCATGTATAGAGGTGCAAAGCAAGCATGGAAAGGTAAATCGCAGCTGAAAGACTTAATCTGGATTTATTGCAAAGCAGTTTTCCACTTAGTGCTATCTGCACAGGTTTGTGCTGAAGGTTTCTTGAATAGGAAAATTAGGCTGTGAACCTTGGGCCTGTGGGTAGTTGACCTTACATCTCAGCTCTGTGCATCACTCATTCTGCGTGGGGAACAGACGCTGTAAGAAAGCATGAGGGAGAAATGTATATTTTATATAATCTGGTCCCGTGAGTTTTTTTGCATTAATATGACAGAACACTCTTCCAGAATTTTGTCTCCACTGATATTTTTTCATGCAGCCAACGGAATCTCAAATAAAGCTGTAACATCAGAGTTCTTGATTATAACCTGTCCTATGAAAACATATTTTACATTATTACAATTGGGTTTGATTATGATTTATTTAATAATCCGTTTTGTTGGGGTACATGTTTATATATTGTTTATATATGTTTAAAACTGTGTTGATGCTATTTTATTCTCATTTTCTGTTTAGACTACAGAAACCTGAAGAGGGCTGGAAGGTAATTATTATATTCTAATAACTGTTGTTAGTAGTGAAATGCCAAACCCAGACCTGCCTTTAATGTTTTATTATGATGTGTTGTCATGAGGTGTATTGTATATTTATAGATATTATCTGATTTCTGTTTTATTAATCCTGGAAAGTGTCTTTTTAGAATTGTTATTATTATTAGTGATCCTGTTATTAAAGTTTATCATATAGAGTTGTAGCTTTTTTTTTTACTGAGATCAAAACCATGATAAGTTTGGTCCAATTGTGACCATAATAAAGACTCATGATGGATGTTAGACACTTGAATTAGCTCAAGATGAATAACGAATAATGAATTTTTTATTATCCTTGCAAGAATAGAGGTGTTGAGCAAACCGTGGATTTTTAAGAAGACCAATTGTTTGACCAAATGTTTACATTTACATGAAATGGTGAAGTTAAACTTTTCTCTTACTTCCTTTCCTCAGTCACAGAGCTGAAGTGCAGGAAGGCGACTCCGACGACTCACAACCTCGGTATGACGAGAGCTGAAAGTTCACGGAGATGATTTTAAACTCTGGTGCGGTACAGGGATCGATGCCATTTGAATAATCTGCTCTGCGCTTCGCAATGTAATCAACCAACAAAAGGATGCTTTCGGATTTGGACGAAAGTTCAACGCCTCGCTCTTGCTACTGCCCTGTTTAATAAAACTGCAAATCAAAAAGTCAAAACTCTGGGTGATGTTTTTAATTCAGTTGATATAAGAGACGACACGAATACTGTTGAAGCTGACGGATCAGGCGTCGGCTAATGATGCAACACATCCCAGAACTAACACAACAAAGAATGCAAAGGAAACGGAGAAGAGAAAAGAGTAGACGAGTGAATACCTCGGCCCAGAAGAGTAACAAACTGCACACACTCATAGTTATCAGCTTCCTTTAAGTTAGTCCATCAGGAGCCATGAATTACTCTCAGGGAAAACGGAAAATTTAGCAAAACAGCGTATCTCAAAATGTCAAAGAAAGTGAAATCCTGAGTGCTCAAAAATCTAATGGGTTCTTTTCTGACCCGCATCACATCCTTCACTAAGTGTCGTGGAAATTGACTCAGTTGTGTTTGTGTAATCTTGTTCACAAAGAAACTAAATAAAGTAAATTCAGGACCCACGTAGCAAATTTATACTAATACACACCCACACTGAAAAAGGACTTTTTTTTTAGATATAAAATAGAAATTAAGGGTATTGTGTTGATTATGCATTTGCTAAGATGTTAATGCATTCACCCTGAATATATCAGGGAGAGGCACATAGCAAGTAACAGGAAGTTAAGTGTCAAAGGACTTAGAGGACGTGTCAGAGTATTCTTCAGCGTCAACGTGTTGATCGCTCATAGATGTGTTTGCACTACAACGATGACTTGACATTACGATGACCAGCTGCTAACACCCTTCACACATCAGGCTGGATCAGAATGGAAATAATCAGACGTGCGTAGGGGACTGATATTTGGTGCTGATCCAAACAAAAAGTCTGGTTTTGGTGAATTCAATGCAGTTTTATGAGGAGACAGTTGGGCCCTGCACTGACCTGAGAGCCATTCCAGTTAACATGTGGTGTGTTCGGTGATGTGCAATAGAAAACACATGGCCTGCTCCAGTGTGATTGTTATTCTCAGTGGTTTTTTCTGAGCTGCTCTCTGGTCTAAATAGCAAGAAATTGGAGGGACTGGAGTAATTTCACAGAAAACGGAGCATAAAGCACTTTGGAAAACCCTCAACTCCATCAGCTATTTTTAAAGCTATAAGGCTTTATTTCAACGTGAAAATAAACTGAAGGAATAAATTCAATTTTAAGTTCATGGTTGAAAGAGGAACAAACATCCAGTCAAATGAAGTGATGTGCAAAAGCTTCAGCCTATTTGTTCTTTGGTTTCTCCTCGAAAGTTCAACGTGAGTCACAGCTTTGTCCAAAAGCAGCTAAATGAGTCAAGATCAGATTATTTGCGTCTCGTGTTCTGTGATGTAACCAGTCTGAATCTTTTTTTAAGCCCCTATCTGTAGTTTAAAGCAGATAACACAGCATGGAGGCACAACTTATGATGTATCCACAGGCCTGAATGAAATGTATATATCCCATGGAAAGAGAATCGGAAGTTGTGTCCTGGATTCTGAAGCCTTTGGGTTGTCATGTCACTTTATTCTGAACCTGAGGAGCCAACGATCGCTCATATACACCTGCGGGAAAATGTCATTTTTAATATTAATAACGTCTTTATACCTCCACTGCTTTTCTACCTTATAGATTCTCTTCATGAAATGTGACAGCGACAGAAACACAGAAAAAAAACACATGCTCTCAAATCTCAGAAGAAGAGAAAACACTATAGGAGGTGGAAAAGTTAACATCAAACATCATTTCAGTGACATAAATTCCAGCCGACAATTATTTCTGATAATGTGATTTTCTTTCTTAGACACGAGGGAAACAGAAAAGAGTTTAGAACCTGAAAATCATCACGTTTTAAGGTTTTCTTCAGTAGGAGTCTGATCCAGTGACTCTGAAAGTCTTTACTCCCATAAACAGGGATGCAAAATAAGTAAATGTAATATTTGTGCATGTTTGTTTGACACTGCAGAAAGATGTATTATATTATTTAGGTATTAAGATTCTCTTCCATCCATCATTTGTGATGTTTATCATTTAAAGGTCACAGGGCGGCTGCAGCCGATCGACACTGGGCGAGAGGCGGAGTGCATCCTGGACCAGTTCACCAGCTTATAGCAAAGGCCAACATACACAAACTGAGACTCACATTCACACCTCCAGTCACTTTAGAGTCAGACTAACTTTTTACTAACCCCCAATCTGTGGGAGGAAGCCAGAGTATCCTGACAAACACAGGGAGAACATGCAAATTCCCAATAAGTAGCTTCAAAAGTGCTTTTCCATTGTAACGTTAACCGTGTGAAGCCTCACGCTTCAGTCCGATCTGAGAGCAGCTAACGTGCAGTTAGGAGGCTGAGGTGTCGGAGATAGGGATGATGGATCTCTCTCACTGTCGCCTGCAGACAGCACAGAGGGCATCATGGACCTGCACTGAAAATGACACCTGCATCTCCCCCATAAAAGAAAAAAAAAGGACAAACACACACCAGGCCAACGAGCAAAGTTTGTTTTGAGGCTCCGCTTAAAACATATTGATCGGAAATGAGATGTGGTCAGAGGAGGGACGGGGTTAGAACGTTAGAGGTGTGTGTCTGTGTGTGTGTGTGAGGGTCGACCGTGTCATTGGTTGTTTACCTAAAGGCGATTGCCGGGCCTCACACACAAGCCTTTTCCCAGACAGAGACACGTGGTAAATAATAGAGGAGCTGTGACAGAGGGCAGACGCACACAAACACAGATCAGCAGCAAGGTTAAAGATGGGTGTGGGTGTAAGGGGAGAGCTCTTTATCGACACGTCCTTAATACGCGAGGCCGCTCTTCGCCAGAGCAGAGAGGAAGGCGAGCGAGGAAGAGCGACAGTCAGCATGGATCCTGACATCTGCATATCAAATGTACGAGAGGTCTGAATTCCTCCGTGACAGTTCGGTCGATGCGGAGCCGCGCTGCAGAGTCAGGTGACTCCCACTTACTCGCATTACACACTCTCACCATTCATAAGCCGTTTGGAGATCAGGTGTGATAATAACAATCATGTGGTTTTCTCCGCGGACACAGTGTCACTGCATCATCTCGTGGATTCATCACTGTTTATCCATCTTTGCTCCTAGAGGGACGAAACGTGCACGATGTAAAAGGCAAATAAGACCAGAAGAATTATTACTTCTAAGAAATCAATGAAAATGAAGACAATCAGAAAAAAGCAAATGATAAAATACTGTTTGAGGAGAAAGCTGTTTTATAATTCTACACGAGTTTAATGTCAACTTGATAAATTGGTTGATTCCCTGAAAGGAAATTTAAAAAAAAAAGGCAAATATTCATCCAAGCTTATCAAATATTAGGACTAATGCTAAATATCTTTGGGATATAAGGAACTCGTTCTTAATAAAATATGATAACATTTATTTAAGGCTCTGGAAAAGTAAAATGTATTGTTTAATTTCACGTTTTAGAGACAAAGCAATTATCTATTCAACTGTCAGAATGATCAACTGAAATAAAGAAGATTAAATAAATTAAATTGCATTTTAACTACATTTTTAAATCCTGGATTTAATTGAAAAGAATTAACATAATCCTGAAAAGGGAAAATCCTCGTCCCATTGTCTTCTGTACAATCTGAACTATAAAGATGACTTCAAGTTATACTATAAAGTTGGTGCACAGATAGTTTTGCACGTCACTTTAAACGCTGCTTCTGATTGTAAATTGCATAAAGAGAGAATGTGAAAGGTGAAGATTGGTCATAAAGAAAAATATTAGACGGAGATTTGGAGATGCAAAGATAAAGAAGACTGGAGGACGCAGGGAAGCAGGTTTGATGGCGAGCGTGGTGATGGGATCATGTTGTACTCTACCAGCTTGGATGTGTGTGCATGTGCATGTGCATGTGCATGTGCACGTGCGTGTGCGGGGTCAATGCACGGATCAATATGCTGGATGTCACAAATCTCCCCTGCAGTGGTCAAATGTGGAAACAATGCCCAGGAGCTATTACCGCTCCCTCCCTCCCTCCCCCCTCCTCATTTACTCGCTCTTCTATTTCGGCTCCCCGACACCACAGCAGAGAGACAGACGGGTTGACAGCTCGACACGTGACAGACAGACAGACAGACAGACAGACAGACAGACAGCTTTCACGTATTAAACACAGACCGGCAGGAAAACACAGATTCAGGGATTTCATGAAAATATCAAAAATATCTTCATGGTTTTCTTTATTATTTTCTTCAGGCAGAGCGATGCCCTTTTTCATCATTTAACTGACACTGGATTCAGTTTGACATCAATCGGCACTGATGCTTTGTCAGTACATGTTTATTAATTTATTAATTTTTCATGTATGGCAACAGGGAAAACCAATTTAGCAAGAACATCCTCTGACTGGTTCTTGTTTCTCAGTTTCACAAGAAATCCATTTTTTAATGATGAGTAATAAAAACAAATATCTGACTTCCTTTCTCTTTTGTTTTTTAAGTTGAAAGAAGTTTGTGATCCTGATGCTTTCTGGTTTGACCGAGCTTCGTTAAATCTCTGCAGGAGGCCGGAGTGCAGCCATGTCACTCTCTGCCGTCGGCTCCATACGTGACCCAGGAGGGGCTGTGTGTAGCTCCATGTGTGTAGCTCCATGTGTGTAGCTTCATGTGTGTAGCTCCATGTGTGTAGCTCCATGTGTGTAGCTCCATGTGTGTAGCTTCATGTGTGTAGCTCCATGTGTGTAGCTTCATGTGGGGTCTGTATGTGTATTCACGTGTTGACATGTGCAGAAGCAGAGCAGTGAGCGCGACACTGCAGTCCTCCAGTGTGGCTGTAACGAGGGGAGACTTGAGATCTAAAAGTGAGACCTTTGATTCAGCCGCTGCACAGCGAGCCGTCGTGTGGCCGATGTTTACGGCTGCACTGGAAGCAATGAAAACATCCTTCAATCGAAAACACTGAGACTTGACTCACAAGGGGGGAAACCAACTTTTGGACCCGAACGATCAAAGGTCAACAAAAGAACGGTTTGTGAAACACGCCTCCAAGAGAGACAATTATTCCCAATCATGTGTCGACTTCTGATGAGTGACAACCTGACGAGTTCGAGTCTAAACCTTCGCAGAGGCCGGTTCTGAGCGGCCTGCTGGGTACAACAGAAAAAAAGTCAGTCTCGCCTTATTGGGGTTTACACAGCGCCTGTTTCATTTATCAAGTAGAAATGATAACTTGAGACACTTATGATAAAGACAAACAGATTAATCTGTCGTGAAAATAATTGATAGTCGCAGATACGTACATGTGGACCCTGAAACAAACTGAATAGAGTCTGCTGCGAGTAAATTACGGAGGATTTCTGTGCAGCTTCTCTAAAGTGGCCCCCAGGTTACATGACAAAGTGACAGAACCCGACACGCTGAGCAAACGGAGGGAACGACACCGACTCCTGTTCCTCTGTCAATCCACACGGAGGCAGGAAGAAGCTTCGGCTCAGAGATCAAACACCGACACAGGAAACGGAGGAAAAGCTCTGATCCCGGTGTCATGGCGCCGGATCTTATTACAAACCTCATTACGCCACATGGCAGATGTTTTAATCAAAAGCTCGTAAAAAATAAGAGACAGTCGCAAATCAGGGTTAAGACCTGCCGCCTCACGGCCGAGGATTAAACCTGGTAACATGACCACCCCCTTGTTAAATTAAAACAATCTCACTCCTTCATTTATCCCATTCCATTAAAATGTACTCGGGGGGGGGTTTCATAGAGAAGCGGGATCCCAACCACGAATCGTATAATTTTAACAAAACAAACTGAATCATGTACATAAAACTCGATGTCGCAGAATTAAAAGGTTTTGATGCTTCAGGTGGTTGAAATCATTTCGGCTCTGTCCCAGTTCACCCACCAGCTCGACCACTGGGCCTTACACCTTCGTTTTTTATTTTGGCCGTGAGGGGGGGGGGAATCTACATGCTCATAAATGTTAGTATGAAAAACAGGTGGAACCCAGCAGAACATCTTGTTTTCATCCAGCAGCAAAATAAAAAACTGAATCGCTGTGACAAGCGTTTCAGGAAAAATCTGGACACGTGAGAATCGAACTTCACCTGCTCACGTTATAACGTTTCCAGTTTCTATGGACAGGACCAACGTTACTTTGAAATCACCGATGTGAACACGCTGACTGACTGAGTATCGATAAATAGATCAATCTGCCCCGTCAGATGTGTCACTGTTGATATCGGTTGTTGATATTGTCATTGTGTAATAACGGGAAAAAGGACACTTCATATCTCGGGGAAGGGGCCAAGGGAGAGGAATTGGGACAGTTGACTGATTATAGACATGACTGAAAGAAAGGAGAAAATGGTTTTGGGTGAAAAAGGTCTGAAAATGAGGCGCTGACATAAATATAGATATATAGATATATATATCTATATATATATAGATATATATATAGATATATATATCTATATATCTATAGATATATAGATATATAGATATATATATACGCACGATGCCATTTTAACATCAGGGTGCTGTTATTATAAGACGTGACACGCTCTCACTGTGCTTCAGGTCTGATTCCATCCTGTGGTTTGCTGCAGATGTATTTACAGGTGAGACGCACCATCAGCCCCTGGGAGTGTTTTACTGTAGACCCTTCTAAAAATAAACCACAGATGCATTTCACACAGCGTCCATTAGTGGAATGAGAGCTACTCAGAGGAATTAGAGCTACGGCTGATTCATTTAGCTTTTTGTCCAACCGAAGGAGGAAATACAGCAGGGGGGGGGGGGTTTCCTGGTGAAATAAGTGACATTAATTAATTAAAACCACAGAATCGACCCACATCACACTCGTCATTTATTTCTGTCACAGTTTTCACTTTGTGGCTTCAAAAGTTCAAAGTTCAAACCATAGACTGTGAATAAAGACGGACGACAAAACAGCTCTCTGCAAGTGGAGCAAAATAGTATTTGTCGCCCCCTGGTGGTTGGCTCCAGTATAGGGCATAAACCCTTCCTCCTCCATGTTAGTTGTTGGACCAAACTAAATGTTGAAGCACTCATTCAAGAGGGTTTCTCTCATTTGACCTAGTTCTTATCACATTGAAGTTTGTTCAAGTGTTTCTAACAAGTTTGATGTGTAGTGAAAACCACTGTACTAAATAAATGTCACATTTTCTACGTGCCTCCAATAAAATTATACGTCGGGTCATTTCTACTTTTTGTAGTTTAGTTTACAAAAGTAAATCACATCAAGTTTTACAACAAAAACATACAATTTATGATTATTGCCACCGGTTCTGATTTAATGAATGAATTAAACATCTGTCAGATCAAACACCTCCCAGGCTCCAGCTGTGAACATAATGTGAGGTGAGGGAATACTGCTGCGGTTTGAGATCATTAAACACTTGACAGATCCCAACGTGGACGAATGAAAAATTATATTCAGGGCGGATTTCATTATGTTCTCTTCTTTTTCGCCCCCCCCCCGTCACAGTAAGCGGAGACCTGTGGGTTGTTGGGGCCAATATTAGTTAAGTATTTATTTACAGATCCTGGCAGAGCTGTCCTGTGAATAATTCATCTTCCATGCTCAGAGGAGTCTGTTGACAAGACAGCCTGACGCAGGAGAAGGGAAATCAATGCAGCGATGATGGGCAGCAGACTCCAGCAGATCTGCTTCTGACCCGAGTCCAGCTACCGTGTGTGTGTGTGTGTGTGTGTGTGTGTGGTTACAGTAGTTACAGCACAGCCCTATGTAAAGTGATCAGGTCTGGATGTGCTGATCGGAGGGAAACAGTGTCCGTGGAGGGCAGACAGTCCGCGGGGGAAATGTCATCTCCACGTTATCCCTGATATTCGCTGTAGACGGTAACTCGAGTACGTTCTTTATACATGAACCTTCCATTACACCCAGCAAAAAGCTGCTGTGGTGAACAAACCCCTGTCGACCCAATGGATCTGAGGATGTGAATAGTTTTACTTACAGGGCAGCTGCAGGGGCTGATGTCGAGTTTTCATATTTGAACTAAGACATCATTTATTTAAAGTCTTTGTTCCGTCATCTTTTAAATTATCCAAGTTCTTTGTGTCTTGAAGTTGTGTTGAAAGTATTTTGTCTCGAGTTCTGTCATCATCCTGAAAACCTTTAGCATCTAACAAGGTTCCTGAGGTTGAGTCTCGTTCCAGCTCCAAGTCTCTTTACTTACTTTCCCGAAAACCGTCCTGCCTCTAAATCTTTCTTGTAGAAAGCCCCCGAAGGCGAATATCTTCCAACATCACTTTACTCGCTCATTTCATCTGTAAACACTTCTCTCCTTGTTTCCTCTTTCTCATCACTCACTCAACGTCACCCCCCCCCCCCCCCTCTCTCTCCCTCTCCTCCCATCCTTTAAATCTTCTCGAGCACAATGAAGACAAACTGTTCGGAGGTAATTGAACACTAACACGAGCCGGAGGGAGATGAATGAAGGCACATTACAAGTCGAGGATGTCTTTGCTCTGCAGATTCAACAATATGGTGAATGAGACGTTGTTGGTTTGAGGATCTGATTCTGAGTCACAGCAGAAATTAACAACAACAAACAAGGCATCAAAACACAGAATTAATTCTTTCTTAACTTGTCTCTTGTTCTTCTCAATCATGTTGTTGTTTTTAAATGTGAAGTTTTATACTTTATACAGGATGGCCCCTCGACTTTGGTTTGAAATAATCGACTGAAAATGATGTTTCCCATCACTTCTCGCTGCTGGAGACGGACTTTAAACTTTTATTTATTTATTTTTACAGCTGTTATATACAGTTGGTCTATGAAAGATCAGAATAAATATTTCCGGCTGTTGCTTTCTCTGCTATTGTTGGAATGGTTTTAAGTGGGTTGAGCATTACTGTCTAAAATAAAATCAAAAACATGAATATGGAAATGCAGAAAGTGGAAAAACCAAAGGAAAAGAAGTCCCTCAAAGAAAGTGGAAAAAGCAGCATGTGTGCATGAGCTGTAATAGGCATTTTCAATTATTTCCTGAAGTATGACGTGTGGAGTAGACAGAGGAAGTAAAGGAGGGAATAGAGACAATCCATCAAACAGACAGTCTGAACAGTCGGAGCAGGAGAAAGAAAAAAGGAGTCAAGGAAATGGAAAGTACCTCATATGAAGCTGAACACCTTCCTACAAGTGTATTTTATTTGCATGAAATGTGTCACTACACACAGGAGGAGTGATGGAGACTCACCTGTAACATTCAGGTTCACACCAAACTGTCACACCGGCAATATTTACATCACGTTTCTAAAATTTATAAATACGTTTCTACAATTACCAGCAGTTCACCAAAGACATTTTTCTATATTTAATCTCAATCTTTAAATGATTCTTTAGGATTTGAAAAGTAAAAATGTCCTTTTCCAGAGTTTTTTCCAGGTTTTCAAGTGAGTAAACGTTTCCTTGTCTTTATGGGAGTTCAGCCACAGTCGACCACTAAAGCTAACGGCTCTGGAGACTTGGAGGAAACATCAAACTTCTGCCCGTTTTCTCTCCTACATAAAAAATAGATATTTCTCTGTGGTTTCATTTATTTATTTGTATATCTTTTCATTTAGGGAGCTCCACTACCAGCAGCTCGATGAAAAACCGACAAAAACACTCCTTCTACTTTTTAACTACAGGACAATCGGTCGGGATAATCAAAGCAAAAAATTAGAGAGAGACGTTAACTGAAGATGTAGTTTTCATATTAAGAGAATTAAAGCAAAGTCATAAAGAACAAATAAACAAGAAGACACTGACACAACTTAAATCCAAACAGGTTGAGAAGTTTGTCCAACAATCACAACGCTGGTGGTTCCATCCCCAGCTCGTCCACATGTTAGTGTCCTTGGACAAAACCACTAAACCCCCATGATTCACTCTGTTTTCCTCAGTTAAATAAATTGGTCTATAAAATGTCAAAAAAACTGTGAAAATATTGATCGCAAATAAATATAAATTACACCAATAATCATTTTACTAAATGAATTCTCACAATTCAGGGACAGAAGCTAGATGACGTTCAGTGTTTGAATGAAAACCGACTCGCATAAGTGAAAGAATATGGAAATAAATGCACGTCCGTTTTCTAAAGGTCAACTTTTGATCGATCGGTCGGTTAATTATTTGCTTCATTCACTGAACGATCAATTTCAGCTTCATAGTCTCAAACATCAAACTGTCCTCAAAGCTAAAGAGAAAAGAAGATAATCATTCCTCATTAACGCGGAACATCTGGTGCATCTGTCCAGACACATCGTATAATCTGAGCCACATCAGTTCGAACACCGCAATTTATCGGCAGAACACGGAACACATGACCTTATGTTCCACAAGTCGTGTTCTTCTTTGTAAAGCTTCTTACACAGACAGGGTGACAGGGTCCGGATCATGCTGGGCCGCAGAGAACGAAGCTGGCTGGAATACAAAGAGAGCAGGTCCGCTACAAAAAAACCTTAAATTCTGATTTAAGCAGAAAAATGAACAATGTCCTCACGAGGTGCAACAGAATCCAAAGCTGAGCGATTCCCCGAGGGGAGTTCAATTAGTTCTCTGTAGCTTCAGAGCCAGAACAATATGTTTTAACATTAGAAATCCACCAGGGACCTGCAGGTGCATTAGCCGATGCTCAGATTCACTCTTTCCCACGACATGCAAATCGGTGGCCTGATTCTGGAGCTGCGGTTTGGAAATAGCAGCTCTATTAATGTGTGTGTGGTGATGCCATCAATCATCAGAGCTCTTTCATGAGCGGAGCTGTGCAGCCGCAGCAGCACGATGCTTTAATTACCAAAGTTTAACGGAACACACTCCTCTCACACTTCCTCTTAAACTACTTGACATTAAACTGAGGAGTGTGTTGAGTCCTTAAAGCAGCAGCCTCGAAAAGCATGTGAATAAATAGACTGTGTTTGTTTCATTTGCATCCTACCGGTAATTATTCTGCACATTTACTGTGTCTACACTTTTCTTTTTTTTTTACTGTCGTTCAGATATTTCTTACGTATTTCTGAGGAGGTTTTATTTTCATCTGCGTTTGTTTGTCTGCTTGTTTGATAGTTTGCAGGATTACGTACAAACCACTGAACACACGGTAAATGGTCTGTATTTATAAAGCAGCTTTTTGATGACCACTCAAAGGCGGAATGGGGAAGACTGGGATCAAACCGCCGACCTGCTGGTTAGAGAACGACCCCTGTGCTTTTGTGCAGCTTGATTAACTTTAAGAGGACTGTTAGGCCTTGGCGAAGGTTAACACTCTATTTAGTTGGTTTATTTTTAGCAGGATTACACAAAAGTCTCATAAACCAGTTTCCACCAAACCCGGTGGAGGGATGGGGGGGCGTAGAAAGAACCGTTTACATGTTTGGACGGATGCAGATTTAAGGGCGAATGCAGAATCTTTCATGTTTCATGATTAAACCGATAATGTCTATGAAACAAATTTCTTTTCTCTGGAAGATTTCTACCATAAGAACGAACCATGAGCACGATGCATCGGCCTTGGAGGAGGTATGTGCTCCATTGAGTGAAATGTTTTCATTTCATTTCCTATTCGTTCCTCAACATTTATGTTTTCATTTGTTTTTTTAAAAGAGTTGTAGATTTATTGCTGTCAAACTGATAACAAACTTATTTTAAACCAGTGTCAGAAAATACTGGAATTTACATTGAGATTTATAATCTTTTTTTTTGTGCCATTTTTGCTTTAAAGAAAAATCTTAACCAAAAACTGTTGCTAAATGAATTTCTGTTAATCAACCAATCAGTTTTCACTCCAACATTTCAAAGTCAAAGTGCTGTGAAGCTGCGTTTCCTCACCGGTGCATCTAAACCTTCGAGGGCTGTCTTAGTTCCCATATACAGGGACAATGTGAATTTGCCAAATAAAGGACTATTAAAATGCTTATGGCACAACTTTCAAGAGCAGCTGTTACATTAACTATATCATTTGTACTATAAAACCAAATGTCCTCTGAAAGACAAGAGTTATCTACAAAGGTAAAATCAACTTAAACCTTAAATTTGACCTCATTCATCCGCACACGATCACAAAACCATTATGAAGGAAACAAGGAAAGTGGAGGTGTTCATTCTGTGCATCAATCGCAGCAGCAGCCATCAAACTGTCGGAGCAACTGCATCCACTGAACGTTTGAAATCCTCTTTGCATGCTGGGAAACTCACCGAGGTTGCGTTTATGTTTCTTTCGAGGACATTTAAAAAAGAATATTTGCGTAATCTGTCTGCAGTGAGTCAGAACTGCTGTTCTGCAGCGGGCGTTATAGCCTTGAGCAAAGAAAAGAAGCAGTTCTGATCCATCACGCCTGGTGTTTCTGAACTGTAATGTCCTCGAGCGATGCAGGGGCACATTGGTTCGAGCGGTCCGGGGGGGGGGGGGGGGGGGGGGGAGCGGACATGTCGGAGGGGACGGTGCCATCAATCAGCTCATAATCTGAGAAGGCACACTGTCAATGTCAAAGCAGAAATAAACAAGACGGACAAGATAATACAGCAAATAGGCCTCGATGAGATGGAACAACAGCAGAATGCGTTCGGCTAATTTATTCAGCCGCTTCGTTACAAGTCAGACATTAGTGTCAGCGCGGGAGGAAGCGAGGGAGGAAGCGCGGGAGGAAGCGAGGGAGGAAGCGTGCCACCGAGTGATTGTGACCTGAGAGACACGAGAGTGACAGAAATAAAGAGGCGGGAGGGGTCGCAAGGACAAAGAAAATGGGAAAATGAGGCTAAACTCACCTGAGGGGACACGCAACCTTCACAGGCTCTATTTAAAACACAGACAGACGCGGAGCAGATGCTGCTGTTCAGTGTTTTTAGAGGAGAGAATTTGTCTGTCATTCACTGGATGTATGTTTCCAGGGCTGTGCGTCGCAGCATGCGCGCTACAAATCAAAACTGCAGCACCAACGGATCTAACACATGAGTTACTCGTTCGTGTGCGTGTTTTAAAACTGTGATTTGAGGGTTTGTGTACTTGCAGAACCCTCCGTCTGTATGTGGTTCACAAATCTCTAGAATCGTATCAGCGTATCACTAAAGGACAAGTCATGCTTCTGCGTTGAAGCTACGCCGTAGGTGCGCACGTAGCCTGCGCACGGGGGCCGAGCGTTCATAGTTGTGTGTAGGTGTGTGTGAGTCGCGCTGCAGTTACACCACCGAAACACTAGTGGCGGTAGAGTTTCTATGCGGGTGTTGAGTGTCTTCCGGTTTCTGGATATTTACAAATTCGCTTCAGAACAAAAATAACCATCGCCCTGATATTACAGACATGAATAAGTGCAACAAACATCATTGAGATAACAACACTGATGTAACTCGATAGTTGGTTAAACTAAATACATAAAGGATTAAAGTTCCGAGCAGGTTTCCACACGTGACCCTCTGGTTGTTATGGATGTTAAAGGAAGTTGAGGTAAGCAGAGGAGATATTTTTGGTCAGAGTTAAATAAGAGAAAGTTTCTGTGCGAATGAAAACTTCCCTCCCTGGAGAAAACCCCTCTTTTCTTGGATTGTGGCTCGTGAGATTAAGCGAGCACAGCCACTCAATTCCAAAACGTTTGTGTGAGCAGGATGTGTTCAGGTGCCTATTTGGAAGCTTTTACAGTGAAATGAGCGCGAAAAATATATATATTTCCTGAGTGAATTTGTCTTATCTTCATATTTAAAGCAACAAGGGAGCAGGAGATTTATGCACAAAGATTCTCCAATCTGGACGCTGCCCAGTGCGACCAGCTTCAAATTGCTGGCAGCGGAGCAGCTCTGCTCAGGTGCGGATTAAATGTCTTGCATGAACGAACACTCGTATATTGCAGAAATTGTGCAGGAAGTGACCCATATTCTCCAATCAGCTTTTTCCCGACTGGAAACAAATTTGAACCAGTGGCTTTTTGGGTCTTAAGATCCCATGTCTGCTCCTCAGATCTCCGCTCCTCCAGATCAACATGCAATCGATCTTCAGTAGAGCAGATGGATAGAGATGGTGGCCGTCGGAAGGCTCCCCGCTGTGATGTACTCTTTTTCTTTCCTCTCCAACTGTGCTGGCAGGAGCGGATGTTGACTTTCAGATGTACTGAAGCGTGGAATGAGTAGAAAAGAAAGCGACGATGTCCGCGGGGCAGTTATCTGTGAGCTCCACATCCAGAGGAAGTGGAGGCCGAACACGCTTTTAGCGAAAGAGCATAAATTAAGATACAGGTCAGACATACGAGTTGTAATTACGTCCTTTAAGCCGGCGTCACACTATTGATGTGCATTCATTCAACCTTTCTCCGTTTGAAAAACTCAAACAACTGAGGCTCACCCCCCGACTGCTTCAGCGGGTTTGTGTACATGAATATATGCAAACTGTGTCCCGAAAGACGACCGCGTCCCCAAATAACCTCGTCCCTCCGTCGCCACATCCAGGCACCGAGCTTAACACTAATCCAATAAAAGCTGACTTTGTCATTAAACAATAATCAAATACCTTTTTTTCCCCCCACTCGCTGCCTCCAAATGATTTAAGTCTCTGGAAATTGGACGAGATATCTCCTTGGCAAAGTGTCCCGGCTCATATCTGTGTGGTTGGCAGCTCTGAGCGTGCGGCGGTGGCACTCATTCTCAAAGTGATCCCGCTGTGCACAGCCTTTGAGGTTGAGCGCCTTCAAAAGACAAATGTGTTTACGCGACATTGAATGTGGAGCCGAAAGTTCTCTGACACAAAAACTATATCCGACGGCCAATTTATTGTGTTTGGAAAGATTTCAATTGTGTTTTTTCCTTATTTACGTGAAGGCTTGTATATTTTTTATATATTTTAGAGTTATGGAGCTTAGTAAGAGTTTAGTTTGGAGGAATAATTCATCTTCTCTCCTCGAGACCTTCTCCTCTGACCCTTCATGCATCTTGGCCTCTATCCATCAGCTTAACGCTCAGTAGATCACGACACCTGAGCTGATGGACAAACAGACGTGGGAAACATAATGTCTCATCACCAGCATGTTTCCTATCAAAACTCAAATTTAAATTTAAAAAGGCTGCATCTTGTTTTGTGATATTTTCAGAATTTCATTCGTTAAGATAAAATCCAGGACGTGCAGCGATATATAAATTCATTTTTTGTGTGATTCTAACTTGAGTTAGTTTTGATTACACCCTGTCACAATGTAGTGGTGCACCCTGGGAGTTCTGTCAGGTGTCACCGGCAACTTTACCACAACGCAGGGTGTGTGTGTGTGTGTGTGTGTGTGTGGAGCAGATGGTGTTTTTTGGCTGTCATAAAAGTGTCAGTTGAGATAACAGAAATTCAGTTTGCTGATTATTTAATAAAATGTGGAGGGCAGGACGGAGACTGAGCGGTTAGTTGTACAAGTAGAAAATGATGTGATGTTTACACAACGGCACAGATGTTCTGCACATGTTCTGCTAAACTTGTTTCCTTTGACACATTATTTTGCAGGAGTTACGTGAAAGGTGAACTCCAGCACTCTCTGCTTAACGTATGCATTTATATTTATATATTACAGCTCTGGGTGCATAACTTGAGATTGATTTACATTGAATTGTTTAATTTTAAAGTGAAGCCCCAGTAAACTGCTCCTGTTCGCTGAGATCCAACGGAGAAGCTTCAGACACAGTCATCATTTGTAAAAATAAAATAGCCTGTTAAATGAGAAACAGTATATTTTTATGGGCCGTCCCCTCAGGAATAAATCGGATAAATCTGTTGAGCCGATCCCGAAACATGCTGCTCTTTGTGAAAACTACCGACTCCAGAGTATGTGCCACCTTTAAATTAACAGCATCTATTGATTTTTATATATATACATGCTTATCCTCGCAGTGCATCTGCAGCTGAGGTATTTATATCACATGCATGTGCAGAAATGGATAAAACCATGAAACTATCATTGATTTTTATCTCTCTCACTAATAAAATGCACTGAAAGAACATTGTGGGTTCCAAAAAAGTACGACTTCAACTTGCAGTGGTAACAAACAACAAATATTACAACTACCGTCATCATGTTGGTCGAGTTGACGCGTTGCTACGGTTACTGTGGATGATGTTTATGCATGATTTCAACAATGGTGACTCCATCTTGTTGTTGAAACTCCCATTAAAACAATAATTGTCCCTAATTAAGTTCTTTATCCATTTTTGTCTCTTTAATGTAATTTTAAAATCTAAAAAGAGAAAATGTATGATTGGATATTTTTATACTTGTATGACTTGATAACTACAATGATATTAAAATATTACTGTATTGTAATTATTACTGTATATATTAAACTAGTTGTGTTCCCATAATTGATTCAAGGACAGAGACAAACAGAATAAACAGTCACATTACACGTTTGTTATTCCACAGCAATATTCCCGACACAGCTTGGTTTATTAAGGTCCATTATATAAATGTGGTGGGAGCTGGATGTGCCAACCAGAATGACGTTAGAGGCATTAAACGTGTCTCGGGGGGGGGGGGGGGGGGGGGGGGGGGGTTGCATTAACCTTAAACTGATATTTAAATGTCAGGACTGTGTATGTGTGTGTACGAGGAGCTTATAGAGAGAGAGAGAGAGAGAGACTTAATTCAATAAAGGCCTCGTCCCTCCAGCTGCATATTTCATCAGATCATACAGTCGGAGATGACTGATTGTTACGGGCAATATTTTCATCAATTAAGCCAAATTAGCAAACAGCTCCAGCAGCACACGACCTCAACCTGTGGAATTACTCGCACGCGGTGTGCGTCTCGCAGGTGAACACGAGTTTGCCAAGCGAGCGAGACCGTGTGTGAGACGGTTTGTGCACCATGTGTATGTCTATGTGAGGTTTGCATGTCTGTACGTACAAAAGAAATCAGATTATATTCATTGTGGCATTTATTTTGCTTCTACAGTGTTTTTGTGCTTTTATTTTTCATTATCATTCCATTTGTGGCCTCGAGGCGTCTCCTCCGAAACTCTTCTTTAGTATGATTATCACATTTATTACCATCCCTATTATGTCTTTGCTTTTATGGTTATTTCCTGTGTGCGCCAACAGGACAGTTAGCAGGTAACTGGTGATGAGAGGGGAGCACGGGTCCAGGTGAGCGGACTCCTCCAGTCAGTGAAGCCAGCTGGACGTCCAGATGGTCACTGGGAGTCCTGGGAGGAGACCAGGTTAAACGTCCAAATGTTGAACCCTGCGCTGGGACGTGGGACAGTTTGTTTACTCCGCTCGGTCCAAATCTACAAACCACTGAGCGCGTCCACATCCATCTTAATAATTGAGTAAAATTACTCATTTGCTGCAAAGTCGGGGACAGAGCGTGGAGGTGGAGGCTCGTGGTCTGTGTGGATTCTACACAAACACTGGAAGCTGCAAAACCACAATGGAATTTCTTATTGATCCATGTGTAACTTAAAAATGTATGTATGAATTGGTGTTTTATGCAAAACCAATGACAGCAGGTTCCTCAGCCCCAACAAACACAAGTCCAAGCTGCACGTGCACAGAATAAACTCAGTAATAACACATGGGGGAGAGAAACTAGGTTTTTTTCCACAGTTAATAGAATTGTTTGGCAGTTTAAATGTAGCTATGCAGTTTGGTGATATGTTAAATTATCATCAGGGCATCGTCTCACTCATTTGCTTTCCGTTCACTTCCGATCTGTGTGAGCAAGACGGCCGATAAGACAACTGCTTCCTGTGGCAAAGCAAGTCTACGCAGCCAAAGTCGGAGGCACCCTCCAGCCCCCTGCTGGCCATCAAGGGGTTAACAGCAGCTAATGGCTGGTTGGAAGGACGATTTCAGTATCAGCCTCAAAAGTCCAGAACAGCTTTTGCTTTAATATCAAATGCCTTCATAGCAGCTGCTGTACCGTTCAACAAAGGATGTTTGATTGGACCATGTTCTGCAGCAGCACAGAGTCGTGTGTCGGGGATCGAACAGGCGACCCGGAGCTCCGCTGGTGAATCGCTAGCGGAAAGGTGACGGTGGCCAAAAATCTAAAATCCCAGTGTTGTACAAAAAAAACGCCTGCGGTTATTCAACCTGCTTATCAAAGCATCTTATCTCATTTAAGGTGTCATTTAGGATTTAGTCATTACAGGACGGAGGCTGAGTGCAGCTGCGATTGAAATCTTATCTTTTCCAAGGTGACGATGTCAGATCTTGACAAAAAAAAAAAGTATCTTCAGTTCAGAAAATTCAGAATCTCTAAAAATACAACACGTACAAACTGAGGAGGCTTTTAACAGCCATTAGAAACTCGGGCTGAGATCTCGAGGTGTAGACGCCTGGAGCAGGAGGGAACGGAGCTTAAAGTGCAAAGCTCAAGTTTTACATTAGAGGTGAACGCAGAGATTACTGTGTATTAATTAATGTGTCTGTGTGGTAAAAGTTGGAAAAGAAGAAACGTTCGACTTAAACCAGTGGGACTGAGTCTTGGCCTGAATATCCTCTGTCTGCACTAACAGCCCCAGAATATTGGCCGTTCCTGCCAGAGGCTAAATACCCGTCAGACGATAGATGATAGGCTCCGAGATCGATCTTTATAAAGTGAGGAATGAAATGTCTCTTAAGATTAACCAGCTCAATTCTGCAAATACAAGTCTTCAAAAAATCACAGAAAGTTTTCTAGTTTGACTTGTTTTGTCTGCAGAAAATGTATCATATACTATGTGCAGTGAATTAAATATGTAAATGGATGAAATCAATTGTAAATCAAATTCACACGTGAGATTTTGACGTTATGAGAATGTCCTGGTCTTTCATGAGCTGCTGGGCTTTTGTTGCAGGGAGCAGATGTTGTGTTGATGCAAACATGGAACAGAATCAATACAGCATCTAAGGCAACGTCTGAGAAATTCATACAATCAGGGAGGAAACATGATGCAGGCGTCTTAGCAACAAAACTGTTCCTAATATTCGATTCAAAAATCCTAAAATCTGGGTTTTAAAAACAGTGTTGGATGACGAGGGCGTGGCAACAGACCTGCAGAGCCACAGTGAAATATACTCAGGCGGCCGCGCTAATCTGGCGGCAGCACCGACTCGCTGTGGGAGACGCTGGTCCCGCTTCCCCCCCCCCCCGTGCAGCTGCAGCCAGCAGCTACAGCAGCAACAAAAAGGTATCACAAATGTTCCCACATGCTTCACTCGCCAGCAGGTCTGCACGGGCAGAATCCATTACTGACGTTTAGACACACAGCAGCCAGGCATTAGTCATAAACAAAGAAAGGTGATTTTCTCACTATACATCGACGAGACTCCCATTTTGTATAGATTGATTCGCCTGAAGATTTCTGCAGGAAAAAAATCAATCAGAAAACCACAGTGGAAGAGCGGCACTGACATCGTACTAGATCACACAGCGTCTCAGGTGAATCTTAGATTTTTTATTTTGCGACGTGCACGGAAACAGTGGAACGGTTAAGAGATGGAGCGATGAAATGAAAGTAGTTTATCGTACGTGAGCATAACTTATAACACGCAGAGCTGTGCATAGAAATAGGAGGAAAGAGGGAAAAAGCTGCAGCAGATCTGTTTCCAGGATAATCAATAAGATCCTCAGGTCTCTATAGCTGGTGTTTCTCTGCATTCTAATATCTGTGTAATGTATTATACATTGTACGTGCAGGGTATCAATAGTTTGTACTGGCTAAATATTGCAATATGACCAAAATCATTTGGAGCCAAAATCTGCATAGTAGTGACTGGGGCGCTACAAAGATCCTCCTGACCAATCACAGGTAGGTTTCAGCCACAGCATCAAATATCTGGTTGGTAACTCGGTTTAATGAAATCCATCCTGAACAAGTGGGATTAGAACAAACTAACATGGCAGAGATCGTCTTTGGGTAAAATCTAACTGAGGCCGAGGTTCTGCGCTAGCCAATAAATTACATACAAGCCCACACTTATGACCTGTACTGCATCCAGCCACTAGGGGGCGATATAGACTCTCAGGGTTCACTTCTTTACATTCAGTCGATAACATGAATCAGTAAATCCAAAATCAAATCAAGATTAATGTTTGGAAATGTCGTACTGTGGTAAACTGCTACAGGTTTTTTTTTGTTCCATTCCAAAAAGCAGCTGTAGCAAACCTAAATAAATGTAATTAGATGTGTGCTGCTGTAAACCTTAAGTCTATTTAAACTACTTTCACATCTCACTGACAAACAGATGGCTGGGGAGTTTGTGTGTCTGCATATTTGTGTGTGTGTGTGTGCGTCTGTGTTTGTCTCGGAAGTGTGAGCTCAGCAGGTTACTCTCTGTCTGGCGACCGGCACCCAAGGGTTTGACAAATAGGATCTGGCCCAGTGGTGCTGCTTATTAGCAACATTTGTATGGGACCTCACCTGTGTTTGTGTGTGTGTGTGTGTCTGTGTGTGTGTGTGTGTATACCGCTTAACATTTGAATGTGATCTAGGGAGCTCACCTTTGCCAGACGTGCAGTCAGCGTTTCTCCCACATGCAGACTCACTTCCTCAGGTTGGCGAGCAGCTAATGTTCCCTGAATACCTGCGACGGCTGCAGCGCTCACACTGATAAGTCACTTCTCTCCAGATCAGCGTTTCATGATAACTGGAGAAATGTGGAAGCACCTTCAGGACCGGTGCTGAGCAGTGGCACACACACACACACACACACAGACACACACACACACACACACACACACACACACACACACACACACACACACACACACACACACACAC
This sequence comes from Hippoglossus hippoglossus, assembly GCF_009819705.1. NCBI lineage: Eukaryota > Metazoa > Chordata > Actinopteri > Pleuronectiformes > Pleuronectidae > Hippoglossus > Hippoglossus hippoglossus. The sequence continues at coordinate 3,147,055 of NC_047174.1, forward strand.
ACACACACACACACACACACACACAGTGGAGTTTGGGATTAACTGTGGACGATAGTTTGTTCTGAAAATCATGAACTTGCTGCAAACTGCTGAGAGCCGGAATATGAAAGTACACTGTAAATTCTGGGCCTTTTTAAAACCTCCTCCTCCTCTTAAACTGCCATTATTATGATTTTTGGGGCTTTTCTCTTCGTCTTATTGATTTTTTTTGTGCATGTAAAGATACAAAGGTACAACGTCTGTGAGTCCTTCTCTCCCACGTCTCTGCTCCAAAACACCTCACCTACACTCTTGGCTTTTTATATATATATATATAAATCGTCCACATCACCAAGAAAGATGCAACATATTCCTTTGCTTGTTTAAGTAAAATCCATCAGGTGAAACTGACACCATCAGCAACAATCAGGAAGCCTCTGAATAAGGTGCGTGACATTTCTGACACTTTAAGTGATCGATCACAGAAGAAGACGTGGGTCAGTTGACCAATCAGAGCAGAATGGGCTCTTATTACTTTTCAAATCTATGAAAACTTCAATTATTATTATAGTTATAGTGAGGGGAAGCTGTACACTTTGGTAATATTCATTTTTAAAATGTGTCACGTGATTATTTTTCCTGACTGAGAGATCAAATCTGCTGAAAAAAAAATGAAAAAGAAACGAGTTGTGAACAGAATAGTTTCACAAAAATCAAAGAATCTGAACCAAACTGTGGATAATTCACTGTAATTTATAGACAATGATATAAAATCTCCTTTTCCTGCTGCAGCAATAATTACTCTACGTTGAGACCATCAGGTCCCAAAGCACCGATGACATCAGCTGCAAATGTCACAAAGAAATGAGCAAAGTCATTCTTCTGTTGAAATGTTTACCTGTAGCCGCCGCTGTGGTGTTTAACACTGTGGGTTCAATTAAATAATCAGATGAGGCCGGGGGGGGGGGGGGGGGAGAGGGAGAGAGAGAGAGAGAGAGAGAGCTGGAGAGCTGCACCATTAGGTTAATGAGCTATGAAATGAAATGTGGTTCTTAGCCTGCAGCCCACAACCTCCTAAATATCAGCTAACACGGTTAATGAACTTTACACCGTCATCAATTACCTGCATCGTATAATGGCCTGGTGGGATTTAAATACGGAGGGTGAGGAGAAGAGGGGGAGGATGGACTGTAACTACAGGGATGTGCCGCACATTCAACTCAGCATATAGACTTTAATTATATAGCAACTCATTCATAGGTGATTGAATGAAGCTGTTAAATAAATATAGACTTTACAGACATTTGAGATCCCGGTGGGAGCAAAACAAGTCGTGTGATTTATTCGTCTTCCAATATTTACAGTTTTAATAATTGTTAAGTTCGCCTCCGCAGTTTGAGGCGGCTGCTGTTAAAAGATAATTAGTTAGTTAATTACTACTCACATATTCACATTTGAGAATAACAAGCAAGTTTAAATATACATTTACTTTAATCAGTATAAATTAAATTGTCCATATAATCTGAATATTAGTGCTGTGTAGGAGAAGGACAACTTGAAATAGATTGTGAAGTTATGTGGATTTTTTTATAATAAGAAGTGACTGATTCTCCTAAAAGTAAAAATTTAGGCACTAAAGAATTTTGTAGGACAAACGTACGTCCTGTCGTCGTCACCTACTTGGGCTGCGTCGACCTTTACACTGATTGGTCCGGACTGAGACCACCACTTTGGGTCCCATGGTCTGGATCCTGGTCTGAGCTCCTTCCCACACCTGCTATTTTCTGGTTTGGACAAAACTGAAATGTCCGAAAGGTCCCGACCGAACAAGATAGATGTGGAAGTGCCCCAAAAGAAATCTAAATTGCAGGATGGAGAATATAAAAGTTAGAGGAGTTTAGCTACAGAAATTGTTCTTCATCTTTGAGATGGTTATATTAAGTTAATGTTGTGGCTCAAGCGACTCATTTGAATTTTATGATTTCCATGTGCTACTGGTTCATGTTTAGCTCAGACATTTAGAGAGTTTGTTGAGGAATAGAAGTAAATACATTCAAAGTATAAGTCTTCTGGACGAGCTTCATGTTTTCCGTCCACAAACACATGAAAATGCTTGAACGCTGTTAATGCAGGAGCAGAGCAGAAAGTCCAGATGGTCGTAAGACAGACTGTTAATTTTATTAAACGCTCGTCTCTCCGGCTGAACTCGCTCTCCTTCATTTCACTGTGCAAACAAAACAAGAATCTGGCAACGTTTCACAACCACAAAGAGCCACGGGATCTCTCGAGAGTAAACATGACCACACGCAGCCACGCTCGCCAAACGCTCCGCTCTGACTCCCCCCCCCCCCCTCGTCCTCACCCGTCCGTCTGAACTCCCCCCCCCCCCTCTCTCTCTCACCCCTCCACTTTGACACTAACGTGCAGTGAAGACTGTTGTGCTCCGGAGTCCGATACACTCAACAGTCATCTCGCATAAAATCAAACGGCCTCAGCTGAGCCATCCAAACCACCCCCCCACCACCACCACAGACACATGCAGCCAGCAGGGAAGTGGACACAGAGAGACGTTGAAATGTCGCAGTTCTGATGCGTGACAGAACAGGTGTGTCAGGTGACCGGACAGCCACGGCCAACCGTCTGCTCTGTGGCCTGGAGCTCGGACGTGTAGGGAACGGGAGCCGGCTGCTGCTGCTGCGTCGCTCCGACAGTTCCCCGAGCAAGACGATCACCGGGCTGATGGAGCAGAACACTTTGGACACAATCTACTTTTAAAACAGTTTCCGTTGGGTCCATTTAACTTGAAGGTGCATTAATGCTCACATGAAGTTTCCTGCAAACTCTCTTCACTGTTCGAGGAACTCGCAGGTCAAGCACAGTTCAGCTTTACTGTATAATGTAGTGATTCTGCTTCTGTATTGATGATTGCATTCTTCTTCCACCCAGAGAGACAACGTTTTCTGTCCTGGTGTCAATGCTATTTGTACGTCTCCGCCATTGACTACATATAAAGATGGAAGATATGACAACTCCCCTAAAGAGAGGCTAAACCATCTTGATCACCCCCTGGTGGCTTCACTTCCACGATGCGCCCGGTCTGCGCTGAATGAACCGTTGCAGGAAAGCACACGATTCTCTTTGCAAGGTGCTGCAGACGTGAGAATGAGCCGCCTCGTTTCTCCCAAAAACAAAGCAAACTGTCCTCTGATGACTTGGCCGATTGTTTATTATATTAATCAGAAAGGTTTATTTTTACGACCTTGCCCACCCGACCTGCGAATCAACTGTGAGTCCGCAGGTTTAATATAATATATCACAGACACCCTTCAGCTGCCAAACAGCAAAAACCTGGTATTTATCAGAGATCATTCAAAATGAATGAATTAACGACATGAGCTGGAGGATTATGGGAGTTCTGCTTTAATGTCAGCGCCACACGTCGGAGAGATCACCCTGACACCGACGCTGCAGTTCAACTGCAGAGTCGGTGTCTTTCTTCAACTCGTCATTTCACTGCTGCTTATTGATTCTGCAGAAAACAACAAATATAAAGAGAATTTTCCCTGGAAAAGATGTTCAGAAACCTGAGTGCTGAGGAACAATGTGAAACCTCTCGTGAATTGAAGAAACGATCTCTCAGAATGTAGATTCTTCTATTTGAAAATGACACCGTGGACTCGAGGGCCTTTGGGCGGTTCTCTTTTCACAAACTGCTCTTGTCACCTCTACAGGGACTCTCCTCAATGTAAAAGTGTCTGTGTGACATAGACAATTCTTACCAAACACACACACAGACACACACACACACACACACAGACACACACACACACACAGACCGCTCCCTGAGCAGTTGACTCTCCAAAAGCGATTGTTAGAGGCAGAGCGATTGGAACAATTGTTTGGACAGTGTGTTGAGATATAATCCCTTCATCTGGACCCTCTCTCCCTCTGTCTTTTCATCTCTCACACACAAAGCTACACACACACGCACACACACACACAGACACACACACACACTCACACACCCTTTGCCGAGCATGGCAGGAGACGAGTGTGTAACTCTCCGTCACCTTCCTTTATTTACAGCTTTTTCTCATCAGCTGCTCTGTCGCTGCCTGGTCCTCAGATACGAGATCAGTCCGAAAGGGACAACCAAACAAAGACGGTGCCGGACCAGAGCTTCCACCGACTTCACTGGACAATTAAACCATTAAAGGAACAACTCATGAGATTCTCATTTTGACCAATTAATCATTAAAAGAGACATATTCAGGTTTATGGATTTAATTTCTGTTATTACTTGAAAAGGTTTACGTGCTCTAATGTTCAGAAAACATTACTTACTTTAGAAACTCTTTTCTTCCCTTTGAAATGAAGCTGCTTAATTTTGATATTAGTAACTTCATTTCACTGAAGGAGACATCTTAGGATCGTATCTGTACTTTTGAATCCATGTGCGTATTTTATTTTTCTTGCACTGTACTGCTTTGTTGTCCCCACCTGACTGCAAGCCAAGTCTCCCACCTGAGATAATAAACCACCGAACTGAACCGTAAGTTGTAAAACTGCTGTGACAACATGATCAAGGTGTGCAGGAGAAGTGGGAAGTTCCACTGCAGACTGGACGTCCAAACAAGTCCCTGACGAGCAAATCAATTTTTCAAAAAGAGATACGCCCGGCTTCAAAGGGACTCAAGGACAGAGAGACCGAGGACAGACAGACCTGAAGATAATAAGATTTAATATGATGCAGTCAACCTGACGGAGAGAAACATCAACAAGCAACACCGGAGGAGTGTTGCTTGTTGAAAACCCTTTTTACTTCAAACACATTCTCCATCGTACTTAAAAAGAAAAAAGTCACAATTATTCCTGAATAATTAATGGGCCTAGTTTATCTCAGGTGTCAACACCACACTTCCCAGTTGAGGAGTTTTCCCGGACTTGTTGCACAAGAAAAAATCCAAATGCAGGAGAAATCCGAGAGTAGATGTTTCACACAAAACTAAGCACAAGCGGCGTCTATTTGAGTGTGAGCGCAGGGTTTTGAGTGACAGCATCACAGTCCTGCTCTCGACCTGAAAGACCACGCTCTTGAAGAAATGATATTGAAAAATAACATGTTTTAAACCCCCACCTCCTCCATTTTAGCAGATGGGACGTGAACCAAAGTCAAAAGTCAACTACATTTTTCCGCAAAGATGGTTTCTGTCATTTTAGCTGGTTCATGATGATGTTTGTTCACTATGTTTCCATTAAGTTTGGTTTTTAAAAGTTATTTGATGCTATTAAAACGGAGAGAAACATCATGATTGACAGCTGAGACTGACTCGTGATTGGTCGAGCACATGTTGATAGACTCTGGCTCCAAATGACCTCATCGGTGCAAGATGGCAGAGTTTGTATCGGAGATATTTTGGCTTCATTTCTGGATAGTTAGAGGAAGTAGAGACATGTCGTCCATCTTTATAAACATTCATGCTCAGGATCTAGTCCCTGATAATAAAAGTTAAGTGGATTCAAATAAAAAAAAGCAACAAGATCAAACCTACATGTCCAAAATCGAGGGATCCGATTCTCTGCAATAAATTACTGCTACGTACGATATGTGCATCTGAGAAAAAAAGTTGTTTTCTTATTTATAGAAATGTATTAAAAAAAAACACCGTTTCCCCACCAGGCCCGCCTGATGATGCACTGTATACTTCTTACTTCATGCTGTGCACTTGGCTCGGTGTCTCTTAAAAGAAGATGAAGACGGAGAAGCACTCGCTGATGTTCTGTATCCATGTGACATGATGCCATCACGCAGCGTGGATCTAAAATAGCACACGGCTTCATTCTACTCGTGTTCATTAGGTGGGAGAAACCTGTTTTCTGTTTTAATGAGACTTCCTGCAGCTCTGAGCAAAATGTGGCGTGTGTGTGTGTGTGTGTTTGTGTGCAAGTTTGAATCCAGAGAGAAGATAGAAGGACCTAACAGTGGGAGGCAATACACACACACACACACACACACACACACACACACACACACACACACACACACACACACACACACACACACACACACACACACACACACACACACACACACACACACACACACACACACACACACACACACCTCACCTGTGTTCAGTGTACAGCAGGGTAAATGATATGTCACATAAGCTCAAACCTCGAGGTCAGACAGAGCAAGTCGTACGCTGTAACGACCCATCGACACACACACACACACACACACACACACACTTGGTCTCTAAATGAAATGTCATTGCCAGCTTGTGTGTGTCTGTGTGTGTGTGTGTTGCAGTGCGGCCTGACAGTCAGCCATCCCATTGCTGGGTACCAGCGGCTGCTGCATTGTGTGCCGTACAATGGTGATTAGGAGGGCGACAGAGACAGAAGGAAAAGCCAGTGGATCTTATTGTGCGTTTCCAACAATGACATTTCAGAAGAAGGCGAGTGAGAGAAAAAGAGATAAAAAGAGGTTTTATCGTCTGTTGTGCGAAAGCATTTCAAGGGATGAGCTCAGAGAAAAGGAGATTTAACACGGAGATTGATTGGATCTGTTGGAAAGTCATTGCAAAAGCAGGGAATTGCAAACGTACACTCCTGCGATGTGTGAGGACTCCTCGCTGCACACATGAATATGGCTGAGTATCAAAACCCTAATGGAGGGGGGGGGGGGGGGGGGGGGGGGGGGGGGTTTGGCACTGACTAGAATGTGTTGGAATTTGGCAATGGGTGTAGATTCTGGTGTCAGGTGCGTTGAAATCCTGTCTGCACACAAGTGACGTATCCAAACGTAAACATGCAATGTGTAACGCTGGTTTGATGACAGCCGGGAAGACGTGGACGTGTAACTGGTGCAGAAGAGGCACCAGTTTGGGTCTGAGTACTTTCTGCAGCCACTGTTTTTTACATTCAAGCTTTTTACAGCAGTTGTTTCCGACCTGGGTGAGTTTTCCACTTTAGTTTGATTTGACAAGACAGCTGAGAACAATGCACTTAAAAAAAAGAAAAATACAGCCGTGGTGTTGGAGCTCCTCCAGCTTCAGTTAATTAGGAGTGAAATACAACCGAACTAAAAGGAAATGACACAAAACACCGTGATTTATGGGTCCAGCTGGATGAATGTTGACACTCGGCAGTTAGTCATGAGAAAAAGCTCATACACATCAGTTTCCTCGTGTGCTGTTAACCTGTAGAAGATAAATCACAGCGCCAGACAGAGTCAAATCATTTTTATCTACAGAAACTGAACCAATTCATTCAGAGTTTCCACTTTAAGTCAACAGCAGCTGTCCAATAATTATGTTTTTTTCCAGCTCCCATTTGGACTAGAGACCATTTAGTGAATATACAGATGTGCAAACAAGTTTTAAATCAACAAATAGTTTCCAGATTTAGGAGAGAAATTCCATCTGTAATTGTCTGTTAAAGCTTTGCCTTGGAATCCAGCAGGGGGCGCTCTCAAAATAGAACGTCACAAAGGTCAATACAAGAGTTAACAGGTGTACTTTCAAGAAGAAATACTTGAGATAATTAAGTCGTTACAGATGTTTGCTGACTCAGATTGATGCGACTTACACCAACAGAAGTTTTAAGGAGGCAGCTGAGGAACCAGAAACCAGAAGAGTAAAGTCAACACTACGACACAGTTTAGGATAAATCCTTATTCTCTTCTTAAGATCTAAACTCAGCCAAACGTTTCTTTATCTTCCGTCTCCTCTGAAGTCTGAGAGCTCCCCCCTCTGTCCCCCCCTCTGTCTCATCTGTTATCTCCATGCTGATGTCCTCTAGTCTCCATTACCGTAATCGTGATTGTCTCAGGATTGATTGTCCAACATCGCCTTGATATCCTTAAAGGGACATTTCACTTTATAGTGCTGTATTTCCCTCTAGCAGCCGTGGATTTACCAGCGATCAACCTCCAACAACTTTGGTCTTTTTCACTTTGGAATATGATGAACGTTTTACAGCGTTTATGTCGGACTAGTTTTGAGTCAGAGAAGAGAAGCACATGTAGAGAAGAGAAGCCACTTTTCTTTTTTAACTCCTCCCGAAGTCACAATAAGATAAAATCCCAGCACAGGAGAGGAAGTAAGGTTCAGAGGAGAAGAGGAGAGCAGCCGGTTGAGGTGCTGGTGATCACCGTCACGTGTCCTCTGTGGTGAACCGGCAGAAGGTCAGGGATCTCGAACACACAGGTTGCCAGAAGGTTGGCTTAGTGGATTCCCTGGGATCTCGGTCCAGCTCTTGTCAACGAGCCGATTGAAAGCCGTTCCCAGCTCCTGTGATACTAATCGCTATCGTTCCGTGAAAATCAAACCCGCTTGACCTTTTTTTCCAATTCTCGTCAAACGGTAGCCAACTTTTCCACAGCTGATCGAACCCCTTCGTACCACAAACACAAAACCCCATTTCTTTTAATCAACTTGTTAATTTAAAGAAATAATTTGTTCCAATTTGACAATGACAAACTTATATTGTTTACAATGATGTGAACGCATATTAAATAACAAGATCTGAAGCTAAATGATTTGTTGTAATGAGGACTCGACCCCTCCGCATGTTTCAGGGATTAATTTCTTTGTTAATGTGTGTATGTGCATATCTGCAGAGCTGCCTGTGGTTACTGTGTGTGTGTGTGTGTGTGTGTGTGTGTGTGTGTGTGTGTGTGTGTGTGTGTGTGTGTGTGTGTGTGTGTCTGGCCCCTTTCTAAAGGTTAATGAGTGGGGAGCCACCGCATCATAACACTGAGGTGTCTCTACAGCCCTGAGCTAATTGGGACACTCTTTAACTTCATGCTTAATGATGTCACACACCAGACATGACAAGCGGTGTGTGTGTGTGTGTCTGTGTGTGTGTGTCTGTGTGTGTGTGTGTGTGTGTGTACGTGCGCATTAATGTGTGCCCCAGTTTCCCAGCCCTGCAAAGTTATAGCCAATAAAAATGAATGAAATCTTAAAAAATGTGCCTGAACGGAGTCAAGTGATAAAAAAAGACCATTTCATATTCATGTGGTCGAAAGAAAAAGAAACATGCGAGTGTAATATAAAATAAAATATGATGCTACATAAAACAACAGCAGGCCTCAAAATGCCACTTTTGTGGAGCTCGTAATGTTCATATTTCCATCAAACTGTAAGGATGTGTATTTAAATATTACATTTTTATTCTGTGCTGGTTTTCTAAAGGACTGTATCACTGCTGACTGGATTATATTGTTGGTTTCGTTATGTTACGCACTTCTCGGGCTGTTTCTCCCTCAGATGCATGTTAATCCTGCACACGCTAAAACATATCATTTAAATACGACTTATTTTACTACTTATACTGCAGGAAAAATCTGAAAATACTCGGTAAAATGAAAAGGAACACAGTCTTTCGGCTTTGAATCATTTCGATATCTGAAAATATACGAACACTTTAGCTTGATTGATCGAGTCTAAATATAACTAAAGGAGCGTCTCGCTGATTTAAACGATGAGGAAACAGGCTTGTTGCCGCAGTGAAGAGTGATAGTTTGAAAGTGAGTGAGAGTAGAAAAGGAAAACGGGAGAGAACAGAGGAACTGGAGGAAATTAAATATAACCCGATCGATACGGCACTAAGACCTGTCAGGAGGGGAATGAATGGACGAGGTTATGACGGACAGCTTTACAGTAACTGATACACTTCACTGCCTTTGACCATCTGTGTGTGTGCGTGTGTGTGTGTGTGTGTGTGTGTGTGTGTGTGTGTCTGTGTGTGTGAGAGAGAGAGAGAGTTGAATTGTAAGTGGTGCAGTGTGATTTAAACAAGTCCTTTACAGTAAAGGGCCATGAAGAGCATTAGACAAATGACACTGGGACCAGGAAAGATTGATTATCAGCGGATAGGCAAAGGGCAGGATGGTGTGTGAGGGCGGAGGCAGGGGTCTCACACACACACACACACACACACACACACACACACACACACACACACACACACAGGAAGAAAGATCAGGGCCGAAATGAGCTGTAACGGAAACTCATCCTAATGGGTGGGTTTAGCTGGAAAGTACACCCTATTAAATATGCATGGTGTACAGCAGAGTCATGTGGAGGAACCACAGTGAGTCACTGCAGGAAACCGGCCACGGTCGCACACTGAGTCCGATCCCTCGCTTAGAAAACGACACGAGGTGAATCCGACACATTGGATCAGCGACGACGAGAATGAAACTTTAATGATCCCACTGGGAAAAGTGGGTCGTTGCCACAGAGAAACAGAAACGTGATCCAACACGAGCTGGAGGGAATTCAGGTAAGAATAGAACAAGGAAGGGGGGGGGAACAAAACGTCTGCTGTGACACAAACTGTCCAGCAGGGGCACACGAATTAAACGTAAAGATATTTCTAAATCATATGTTAACTCTGTAAAAGGTCATTCAAATTGAGATAAAGGAAATGTATGATTTAAAATTGTATCAAAACTATTTACTTTAACTTTTTGGGGGGTTTCCACAAAAACTACTGAACCAATTTGCAATAAGTTTTGTAAAAGGATGAGGGAAATATCTTCGGATCTTGAGAATACATATTTGTATTGCATTATTATTAAATGTATTAATTTCAAAGTTACACGAGGGGCAAAAATAGGCCTCACTTAACATAAAGGAAAACATTCACACATCAATTCACACCAACAGTTCACAACTCGAAGCAAGTTTTATAAATAAACCTTCAAAACTCACAAGTTCTTTGGTTGGAAGTTTTTATTATGATTAAATAAGTGCATCCGGGGTCTCGTGAGGCTCGTAGCGACATAACAGGTCTGCAGCTGTTTGTGTGTGCGTGCTCAGCTGTTTCACTTAAAGTTGTGTCACTGCACAGCGACCCCAAACTGTCACCGCTTCTTCTGCTGCGTCTTCTCACTTCAGGATTAAATGAGTAAAGTTACAGATGAACCAGTGAACCTGCGACAAGGTGTTCGGATAAACGAGGAGCTTCTCGTGTCGTCTTGATTCCTCGTTAAACGAGCAGGACGCCGCTCGCTCGCGGTCACTTTGTCGTCCCGGAACTCTGAGAGGTGACAAGTTGTTTTACAGAACGTGAATCTCCAACTATTTGATGACCTGATGTAAAACTTTCTGAAATTGGGACAACCCTATTCTTTCATTAGCTCTGCTGTGTTTTCACCTCTGAGTGAACTCGTTAAATTTTTGGTTTGGTTCCAGAATAATTGGTGAAACAATCGGGCGCATTTAAAGGACTGATTTCTACGAGTGTGTGAAATCTGGTGCAGCTTGATTTGAAATTAAGAGCCTCAGAAGAGGGATGAGCTTCACTGAGTCACATTCTAGTTATAAACGGAATATCTTTTTTATTTTGAACTGTTGGTCCAACAAAACAAAACTTCTGAAGATTCAATCTAGAGTTTCAAGAAGTAAGGACAGACATTTTCTTTTATATTGTTCAATTCTATTGTGTTTTGTTGTTGTTTGTGATGTGGCTACAGAAGTGATGTAAAACCCAAGTGGATCCCGTTAAAATATATATTTCATTCACGATAAAACTCATTTCTAAAGGTCAAGAATGAACCTTTAAGTTCATGTTTAGCAGTTGAAACAATATCTTAGATTCACTTCACTTACATATGATCCAGTGTGTTTAGTCTCCGTTGCCTCCATTAGCCGAGCTCATTAATATTTTTGTAATAAAAGTTTTTTTGGGGGGTTTCTAATCACATCAGAGCAGCTTGCCTGCTGCCGCTGCTGAGTAATCATCTCTGCGTGACGGATCTTTTTTATTTCAAATCACAAACGTGGGAATATGTTTTTCCAGAAGCAATAAACGGCTTCCTGTCCTGCAACAATAAAGCTCAACAGCAAAACTTCACGCTGTGACTCTCCGCTGCCGCATCACATTTGTCACACCGCAGGACGGCCCCTTCAGAAATTAGACAACGCTGACTTTCGGAAAGTGACTCATGGATGCGGAGTGAGTGCGGCAGCAGATTTGAATGAGAATAAGAAAGTTGAGGACTTGAGGACACAGTGTACAGGAGTGAAAACGTGTCCAATAGATGTGAGGAAAGACAAAAGCCTTCAGAAAGAAGGGGACGTTTTCCAGGAACACAAAAGCTTCCAGTGGACGTCACCATCACTTGTCATTACTCTGAGTAAATGGTGGCACTTTACTCACAATAATGCTCGTGGGACATGAAAAGCAAACTGTCAGCGGGCGATAATTATGTTGATTTGAGGATATTGGCTGGTTTGTATTAAAAAGTGAAGCCTGTTTTTTGTTTTTCTTCCTGTGATGTCCTTGAAACTCATTCCATCACTTCAGGGAAACTGCTCATTTAAAACTTTTATGTTTGAGTTAAATAAATCCAGACACAGCTGGTAAATGCAGTTGTTAAGCAGGTGCTGTCGGCGATTCGGCGAGAAATGGACGGGTGGCCTTCATTCTGCGGGGAAGCCCCGAGGGGCCCGGCTGAGACGAGCCAGAGGCCGAGCTGGACACACACAATCCTCACGGTCAACGTACACTGGAACCCAGCGGGATTCATACTTCTCTGAACATTTTGTTGTTCTTACAAAAAGGCACCGTTGACTCCTCTGGCCTGCAGCGAAAACCGAGGCTGGGACCAAAACCTCGATCGGCGGCGAAACGGCCCAAAGGCACGACCCCGGCGCAACAACACAAAACAGCCTCATTGTGTGACCGTAACAAGTCTCTGAGATTCCCACTGACCCGCGCTCGCTAAAGCCTTCAACCCTTTTCTCCCTGGACACTTAAATAAATACACAAATTGACCGAACACTTGACGGACACATGCGTGCAGCCTCGACCGGAGCACAATGCTCGGTTGGCCGTGCATTTCCTCTCACGCCCAGTTACCCTCCGTCAGTCAGGCAGAGGCGGAGCACAGCTGGAGATTGATTGACTGTCTGGTCCGACGGTGTAAAACCCAATAAAGCAAAGTGCTCCCGATTGAGCTCCACAGCTTCCTGTGATGGTTTGTGAGACTTTTTAACAACCGCCTTGATTTTAAAATGAAATAGAATTTAAACAGACGAACTGGAACGAACCTGGACGAATTGCGAGAGATTTCAACTGATGCAGGAAACAACTTCGTAACTGATTAAATATTTAGACAAAAGACAAAGAAATAAACAGAAACTGGAACTGAGTCATTTTTCATTGAAACGACCAATCGTTCAATCTGCAAGTTCATCAATCGATGAATCAATTAATGAATTGATGAAAAGATTGATTGACGGGAGTGATGGTTTAAATCCAATCAAGCAAAGTGCGTGTGATTGACTTTAACGACATCATTCTGCCTGACATGTTGATCGTGGCTGCAGCTAATGTTTGTTTTCATCAACAATGAATCTGTCAATTGGTCTTCGTTCATCAATCAATCAGCAAATCTATTAATTGATGACTCTTGTTAACCAATTCTGTTTTTATTATATTTTATGAGGTTATAAGTCAACAATTTATGAACTAAGTTTTTCTTATTTTAAATTTTTTAGTTGTTGGAGACGTCTGAGTTATTTTTTGGATGTTGTGCTAATTCACGTGTGTTTCAGCCTTTTTTACGCACGTTATATACAAACAAAATTGAAATTGAAATCCTGTAACCAGTTCATGCTTTGGATCTTTTGCTTTGATGTCATCAGAGTCTTTGGTCGTTTAAGGAATCCGTTTGATTTAGATTAGATTCTGAATTGAACTGCCGGCGTGAGAATATGACAGAGCCTAAGTGGCTGCTCCGTCAGCTGACTGGCTCCTCCGTGTGGTTTTTACAGGCGGATTCCTCCCCCTGTGTTCAGGCACTTTCCCCCGGCCGGCTGGCATGTCATCCGAGTCCTTGGCGACCCCATAAATGTCAGGTCATTTCAGTGTCACTTCTCCAACATCTACTCAAGAGGACGTTTTCCTCTGGCGAACCTGTCAGTTTTATAAGGCTGTTAAAATGATCAAAGTCCCTTTTAGAAAGAGAGAGAGAGCGAGAGAGAGATGGAGAAGGGGGGGGGAGAGAAAGAGAGGAGAAGATAGAGTGCAGGCGGACGAGAGGCGACGGCGTATAAACATAAAAACAGACAGAGAGTTGAGGAGCTGCAGATGCAGAAAGACGACATGTTAACGTACATATGACTTGAGGTGGTTCGCATGCTGGGATCTGAACTGGTTTATTTGGCTCCAATTACAGTTTGTAGTAAATCTCCAGAATGATAATAAGTGTTGATGAAGTATTATGATGTAATCTAATCTTTCCAAAACAGAAGAGGAAGCAAATCAGTGAGTGAGAGAGAAACAGTACGACCTTGATTTCTAACTTTTAAACGAATCATTCACCAGCAAAACACTTAATAACATTTAGGAGCCGTTTTAAGTTCTTGTACGTGGAGATGAAATTGGACAATCTTAAAAAATATTTGTATTTGTAATAATTGTCCAAATTATAGCAAAAAATATGTTTTAATCAGTTTGTCTGCAACTGGATAATTAATATTAATTAAACCACATTTCCCATAAACCCCACTGCTCCCTCCTGTCGGTCATATCATTTATTCTCCCTCTGCCATCTGTGCCTTGATATAAGAACTCCTGATGTGTATTCATTGCTTTACATACCCACTGTTGTACTTCCTTATTCCCATTAACTTAATTATCGGCAAGCAAGAAAAAAAAAATAGTCCATTATATTAACAAGAAAAATAAGCTTATAGCCAATAAATTGCGTCGCAGGCAAAGTCCGTAAACCATTTCAGTTATAGACGATATAAATCACGTGTTACATTCGTGCTACTCAGAATCACGACAAATCGAATCATTGGAACTGCAGCTCGTGAGAAATCATGATTCTCTGCCACTGAGTCAGATTAAAGTGAAGAGGTGACGTGACGTCAACCGCACACCATGTGTCTAACTTCGAGGAAAATAAAATCTAAATCTAATTATTACTTTAGTGTCTCGTAGCAAGTCAATTAAGTTGGACATTAAAATCATCACTGAACAGCAGAACCCCTTGTTTTGTTATTTACAAGAAGTAAATCGGCATAAATAAATATTCTGTGTAAAACTGACGGTATTCCACATGTAGCTGTAAAACCCCTTTTTCGGAAAAAAGGTTTCCTCTCTCTCTCTTTCTCCGAGGGTTCAAGTCCCAGCAGGACGTTCTATGTGCTTCCTCTCATTTGTATCCCTCCATAATCCTTCCCTCGGCAGTTGAGGCCAATAAACGGGGCTGTCAGGGAGGAAGAATAGGTCGGGGGAGCGGAATTGTTCGCTCTCCACGAGGAGAAACACAGAATGGCTGTTGGAAGCGAGCGGACTGAGGAGAGAGAGAGCGGGGGAGATGGTAACTGCGTCCTGCACATATACACGTTTACAGCCGGACAATCAACCACCAACAGTAAACATCACGGGAGAGCAAGCGTCAGCCTAATGTGCATAAACAAAGCCCCCACAAAAAAAATCCTCTCAGTGAAATATGAATTATGAATTAACATGAATTATGGCCCTGCAGGACTGAGCCGCCTGCTCATTAATCAGTGTGTTTTCAGCAGAGTGGGAGAAAAACACCAAATTCCCAGTATGTCCATTCATCGAAAACACGTAGACACACGTACAAATATGAAAGGAGCATGAATCTGTGCAAATAGAAATAAGAAAAATTGGATTTTAAATCAATTAAACACGTTCAATCAGTTGGGTCAGTTACCGGCTCACATTGTTTTTATTAAAATCATTATTGGACTATTTTATACATTCAGTAAAAAGTTTGAACATGACAACTACAGTATGGTTAAGATTAGGGATCATAACATTTCCCCCCCTTTTAATAGCATCATACAACAAAGTAAAAGGTTGGTTGGATGATTGGCTGATTGGTTGATTGGATGATTGGCTGGTTGGATTGAAGCGGTTCTATGACGACAACAAAAATTGAACATGGTACAGAGGTGTAATTTATGTGTAATGTTAAATGTAATAATAATATTTCCAGTCCCAACTCGTCTGTTGACTTGTTCAGATCAACTTGTTTGTGAGAAACTGCGATGATCAGCACCGAGGCTGCAAAACGTCGAGTTAACAATATAAATAAATGACAGTTTCTCCAGCTGTTTAAGAACATCACAAAAAAAGCATTTGCCGCTTTAAGCACTGGCCCCGTTCCATGAGTCACGAGTCCTCTCTGCCCTGACGTACACTCCCAGCCTCCCCTTTAGCTCCTCTCCTCAGGAGGAGCCCTGCTGCTGTGTTAAGTGCTCCTCCATTACTGTGATAAGTCAGGTGAACTCCCTAAAATAGACCCTTACAGCAGAGACACAGTCAATGATGTAAGCTCCGGGAGCCCATTTCTGCCCCGAATTCTTTTTGCAATTGTGAATCATTACTGCAGCAAGACGACCTGGCAGGACGAGCAAGGCACGAAAAATCATTTGAGCGCCGCAAGTGCCACAAGAAAAGAGTCGTGGAAGTCGAGTGTGAGAAAGACGGAGGCCATGAGCGTTCAAGGGAATCACTGATAGAATGAAGACGCTAAGTTTATCACTTTCCACGTCTGCTTTGTTTACTAAGAATAATAAAGAGCTGCGACTTACGGCATTTAAACTATTTCAGCTGCATTTTTCAGTCGCACATCTCCTGTGTGACAGAACTCATTCACTCCTCTGCCAATCAATCCAGCTCACACACTCCGTAACGGCTCCGCACTCATACGCACTACATCCCCATCAACGCGAGCTGAAGCGTATTTCTATGCTTTCAACTCTATTTTCCTGCGAGTCACACACACACACACACACATTGTGCACAGTGATCGTGCGCTGGGCTCCGAGAGCTTTTCAAAAATGTGGGTGACCTACAACTCAGCACTGTGGCTGAACTCGTCCTGTGCAGACACACGCAGGGTAATGGAGCCACTGCTGCTGACGTGAGGCCCTTTGTGCAGCTCGAGCAGTGGACGCCACAGCAGTTAAGAGCAGAGCTTTAGTCCGAGGCAGCAGGTTTTTATAAAATCAGAGGGGAAAGTGCCGCCCACACTTCAAGCACAATTTCTACAATGTTGGAACTGAATGGGTTAAAATGAGTTCTTATCTCTGTGTTGTTGTGAAATAAACAAACACCGACATTGTGGTCGACAAACTCTTTGAATTCAATGAGCGATGAGTCATCACAACACGCCTGACCGGCTGGAAACACTTCTGGATTGAGCTCCACTCAATGTTGAAATTATCGTGCATAAATGGGAAATTTGGCATTATTGATCGTACATTGTACTGAGGGCAAGATAATCGTACGAATGGGATAATTCTCATTCATCTGGCAATGCTGCCGTACAGCCAGATTCCCTTTGGTGCTGTCGGTTAGTAAAAGCTTCGATGAGTCATGTTTGTAAAGGTTGCATCGATCTTTTAAACGACACAGACCGAGGACTCGTTGGGTTGTTTCTGTCATGTGTGGTTCTCTCTCCGTCGAGGGTTTGAAGAGCTCACAGATTGGACGCTGGGTGTGAATGAACCGGCGGCGGCGGCAGCAGAGAATGTGCAGCGAGTCTGACGCCTTAAACCAGACGGGTCTAATATGAGACGGCAATTACAGGAAGTCAGCTGACCCACCGGCTAATGCGGTGCTACTCACACCGTCCGCCTGCAGCTGCCTTTACAAGCATCACTTCATAAAAGACACCTTTTCCTTTTATTATCATTGAAATTTAAAAGAAACCAGATTATATAATATCTCTCAACTGTAAATTGATGGAAGACGGGATTTGAGGACAATCTTGAGCAAAGTTTGGGGCAAATAAAAACCCTGAGCCGCTGTGATGTCACTTTCTGAGGTCGGGACACTTTGTTCTGCTTCCTGCGGAGGAGAGCGGCCGTGATTAACGCCCATGAGGGAGCTAGTTCATGTTGTAATTTATGTAGCGCATTGTGTTGAGGACATCTTTACATTGTGAAGCATGTATCCGCAGCAGCTCCTTCCCCCGAGCGGGCTGTGGGCTCTCAGTCACTCAGACAGGCCGGCTGTAAAGACGCTGCTGACAACCACAGTTTCAAATAAAATTGCTCTCGGCACTAACAACTTTATCTGGATGTTTTGCCCTTCGGATATACTCCGAACCAAAATGCCTGCGTTACTGTCACTATCTGTCAGCGCCTCAACCCGGAGATTTATCCCGGCGACAGACAGTCAAACCCAACAAGGCCAGACCCTGAATCCCCCAAAGATGATGACAAGCCAAGGACCGGAGCTGTGACACTTTAATCGGCCGCACGGAAAAAGATGAAGCTGAAGCTCTTTTTGTCTCCATCCTCCATAAAAAGTCTTACTCTGTTAAAATCTCTGTCCCTCTCGCTGGTGTCTCACATCTCAATTAATCAACTCACCACCACATCTGGAGGAAATCGAAACAACCTCTCCCTCTGCTCCCCTTTTTTACAATATTCCATTTTTCTCGAGATCAAGCACCGGGACAGAAAATCAATTCCTTCACGGGAACAAAAACACGGAAACAAAATTAAAGCATGTCAGAATAAATGGAAATAATGTTGGAAGTGAGGCTGAAGAACACAGAACATAAGTAGCATTTTCTTTGTCGTTTCAAACATTCAAGTCCTTTATAAGTTCATTATTTCATATTTAAGTTTAGTAAGGAAAGTCTTGAATGAATAATATCAGCGAAACTAAGGGGATCATTTGGAGAGATCTGGATTTATGTATAAATGTGTCATGTGTTCATCTGAGTTACAAACACAATCTATTTTAATTCCAAACAAAACAATCAGTTTCCCAGGAAATAATACATGGATCCTGATTTTAGAGTTTGAGGATATTGTCATATTTAATGAAGTATAACACAAAACAGAGGATTTGTAACTATGGTTACCTGAAGTTTGATATACTGACTAAGAAGAAACTTGATTCAATATCCCAGCCAATCAGAGGCCAACGTCTCCTGTAGCTGTGATGTAAAGATAAAGTAAAACAGAAGAAGCTGTAAAATCCACATCTGTTCATCTGGGTTAAGTTGTTGTGCAGCATGAAGGAGGTGAGGCAGCTCGGCCCCCCCCCGATCCTGCGTCTCTAATTCAACACGAAGGCTGGTTAATATTATGGCACGAGGTCTGGCCGTGTAAATAAAACAGGGGCTGAGTGCTCTTGGCTGCGTCCGGGGATTTCTAGGTACAGTATGAAGCTGTCCTGCTGTCAGTTACATCTCAACAACAGTAGGAAGCGTTTCCCCCAGTGCACGCCTGTCTGATCCAATCCAGATGTAAAGCTCAGGAGGACGGGGGGGGGGGGGGGGGGGACAGCTGCTCTCTGCATTAGATACCCACGCTCTATACCTACGGGCAGTGGCAGTGATTTAAGCACTTGAACAAATAAAGTGTTCGGTTTAAACAAAGTGACGTTGAAGAGAAAATCAATTCAAGTCCCCGAAAAGTGAGAAAAAGGAGGATTTAAAATGTAAGGAAGGGATTGTAGATTGTATAGAATCTGACAGACTTTCTCAGATTTCACGTCAGCATCAGAATTTACGTTTGTGAGAATGAAAACTTAAATTTCACAGAATGAAACAATGCAGAGAAGATGAGCAATCGTGTTTATATTTTATGTAAAAATGTTAATTTCATAGGTTCAACTTCTGTATGTTTGGTTGTATTTGTGTTTTCTTTTTCTTTTCATTTATTCATAATAAGGTTTATGGTTAAACTGTAGAATATTTAGCCTCATTTACATTTCTTTGTCATAAACAATTGACAACGACATCTTATATGCAAATGTGTAAATTGATATATCAGTATTAAACTTTTTTTAATTAATAAATCTATTACTCCCTTATATCGGTGGAAAGTAAAAGCTAAAACAATGATGTAAAAGTGAGTAACGATGCTTTATTTCCTCTCACTAGTTGAGGAAGAAGAAGTTTGATACGAAGTTTCCTTGTTTTTGTCGGCGAAGCTGCAGGAGAAGAAGATGCAACTTTCTTCCCTGTCAAAGATAATTTGCTCTGAATCGTGCAGATGCTCTTTGAAGTGTCGGAGCTTTTTCTTTTTCTGCTTTTTCCACACGATGACGCAAACCAGGATGTTTTTCACGAAGACAGCGATCTTATAGGAAAAGTTATTTAAGGATGGAGAGAAGAAGCCAGCAGCTTTAGGAAGGGAGAAGATTCAGGACCAAGCACCAGACGAGTTTCCTTCTGTGATTGTTTTCCCACTGCTTCAGTTTGAACCTCTGTCCAAATCAGTTCCCTTCCTACTTTATCTTACTATACCATGAGAATTCTGCATATACATATATATAATTCTCACGTTATAGCAAGATATTGTGTCTTTGACTATAGATTCTGTCATCTGTTTTGTCCAAATTAACAAAAAGATGGACTTTTGGACAAGACAGGTAAAGAGTAAACTTCCCCTTAATTATCAGGACTGATCAAGTTGTTTGGGTCTTTTTCTCTGTTGTAAATAACACAAATGTTTTAAATAAAGTTCTATTCTGTTCTGTCCTTGTGTCGAAGCTGTAGGTTGTACGTCTTCTTGTCAGCCTCCACTTATCCAGTAGCAAAGTGCCCGCGGCTACGGCTCATTAGTTACCATGCAAACAAGATCGCTATTGATATCTCCTAACGAACTGCCACCTCATCAGTTCGATTTCCTGTTAACTCAGTCCAGACAACGAAAATCAACATCCAGCAATTAGTTTCGGGGCCGGGGGGGATTAGTCTGCAGGGCTCGGATATGGTGAAGATATTCATTACACTAAATGGGGCCTGTCTCTCCGCTGCTCATGGGTTCAGTGTTGTCACTCGTCTGATTGGACATAATGGTCCTCAAGGGCCCGGTCTGAAGACGTCAGAGACTGACGGCTCCGTCTCTCCTTTGGGACGTTTGACCCTGGACTTAACGCTGCAAACTGCTGGTTCTCTGTAAAGGATTCAACTTCTGAAACCACACTGAGACAATCTGCTCAGAGATATGAATAAATCTACTACAAGATACAGAATCTTCTTCATAGTCAAAGGTTGTGAAGCTAAAATGTAGGAAAACAACCAATCAGGGTGCTCATTCAAATAATGTCATTCATTTCAATGATAATAACAGTAAAAGTGATCATGAAATAAAAGTTACAGCTTTTTATTTGAGTAATTCAACACTATTACAAGTATTGTTGTATGTGAAATAATAATCTTCAAATGTATAACACATTTTAAATAAAGGGGAGGAGTATTAAAACAATAAAGCAACTAAATAAAATCAAGCAAATTTAACTGAATTGAACTGAATGGGATAAAACCCCAATAAAATGAAATAAAACATTAAAATCATCCAAATGTATCCATGAACTAATGCTGAAACATGTATAATTATATGTTTGTATATTTTATTATTTTTAACAGGTTTAGAGAGGTGATCTCCAAGCTTCAGACCCTTTACTTAATCATATTACATAAATAATCTTTTTTGGGGGGTTACTTAAACTCCTGGTAGTCTATGCTACAGACTAGGTGAATAAAACAATAGTTAATAACGCATTAAAATATGCAGTTAAGGTTAAAATGTCCTTGGATTAGAGATGCACATATGGATCAGTATCAATCAAATGTCAGAATGCAAGATACAGTTACTAAATACATTTAATTTCTTTGCTCGTCTGTTTTTAAAATGAAAGGAAAACAGCAGCGACCTATTACATCAGTGCTTTGCGAGCACAGTTTGCAGGCAGATCACAAACAGCATCGCTGGGCTGTTTTCTCTGTTGTTCTCGCAAATTGCACATAAATATGTAAACCCCACGGCCCTGCTCCAAATAAGTGAGAAAAGAATGATCTCATGTGATAAAACCTCAGCACAGGAGTTGAAAACAGGCCCCTCGAGGGCAGGAAACGACTCCCAGCATGTCAGGTAACTGCTTCGGAGAATAACAAGCAGTGATGCATGTAAACAGCACATATAGAAGAAACTGTAGTTAGTGAAATGTAAAACTTAAAGCTCATCATTTGTAGCAAAACAACACAACGTCCCCTCTGCTCAATAAACAACAGAAAAGCTTCATCTATTTACACGTCTACAAGTGTGATCAGCAGCAGTAGAGACACATTAAACGTCTTCATCACCACACAATGAAGACGATGAAGAAGCAACTCAGAGTGTCGCTCAGCAGAGCTGGTTTCCTCCGCCAAGGCCCAGCAGTCCCCTTCAGTCCAATCAGGCTGCACCGAATCTCACACACTCAGAGAAATTAGTCCTCGAGACATGATTGTTCTCATCAAGGTCCATGAATTATTCACCGGGAAAATGGTGAAACTGTCAGAAAATAAAAAGAATAAACAACAAATCTCACAATGTTAAAGAAAGAAAAACTAATTCGGGATCCAAATGCTGCTCTGCGTGTCTGCTGCGTCATCCTGCTAACAAACGCAGATGAAAACATAACCTTTGACCCTGAAGTTTCCTATCCGCTGCCAAAATAATCAACATTTTGCAAAAAAAACACGTTCACCTTCTTGCAGAGAGTTAAACCAGAAGAACAATCTGCTCCAAGCGAGGAGGTGCATTCTCCGAGATGTCGAACTGTGACGTTGATGTATATTTAATTCCCAGCGTGGATCCTCTGTATGAACTCTCTCTCCTCCACGAACCCCAAACTCCCGGTCTCCTCTTGTTGTGAAGTGATTTCTCCGTGTAACGGTGTAATATTCATGACGTGCCTCTACCTTTTAGTAGCACTGCCTCTCTGTGTCATGTTCTTTTCTCATTACGGTGCCGCAGCGGAAATGACAAGGTACAAGAGCCGAGACCCGTTTTTCATATCCATGCCTCTTCCTCTTCCTCTTCCAGATCCGAGTGAGGGAGGATGAAGCCTAATGGACTACGTATTGTAACGTGTCACTTCCTGCTCCTCTTTTAAAGTGACTTATTGGACAAATCGCACTCAGAGACTATTATAGCATCAGTTAACAATCAGTTAACAAACAGTCTGTGGTGAAAAACAGGTGATTTCTCTTTTAAAGAAGCAGCAAATGACAAATACAAACTAGAAGATGTGCACTCAGCCATTTTACTGGCTTCTTACGTTCTGCTTTGGCTCCATCTCTCTGCTTTGCTCCTTAGTCTTAATAACACTAATAATAATTATAATAATAATAACCTGCCGTCTAATGTGCTGACCCGAGCAGAGAAACTAACAGGGAGAGTGAGAACCTGCAATAAACAGGCTGAGAGCAGAAACAGTATCGGTGCATTAATTGCAGTTCCATTAGCTGGACGGCTGCTTTTGTTTTTTATGCTCTCAGCTGCAGCAAAGGTGAATATTTCCTGCCTCAACCCTCCCACACACACACACACACACACACACACACACACACACACACACACACACACACACACACACACACACACACACACACAGACACACAGACACACTCAGACATTTCCATTACTGAGCTGGGGTGGATTGCGTTGTGGTGATTGGACGCGGGGCCATGGACGCCGGCCGTGTCAGGGCTCAGATGCTGAAGAGGACAGTTTATCAAGCCGGGCTCGGACCAGAGTTCAGAAACAACTGGAAGAGGACGAGACTGACGCGTAGTCTCAAATGTATTTGGACTCACAATAATAAACAGTTAGATTGTGTATTCAGTGTTGTGATAAACAACACTGTGTCCTTTTTTTATGAATGTATTTGACACATCTTGTGGTTTCTCACCTCTTTGTGGTTGTTTTGTGTCTATTTGAAGTTGCTTCATGTCTTTTTGTCTTACACTCATTCTGCATGTCTTGTGGTTGATTTTCATTTTGCAGTTGTTGTATATGTGTTTCTGCTCATTTTGTGTGTCCTTGTGGTCATTTAATATGTCGTGGTCATCATTTTGTGTCTTTGTCATCATTTTGCATGCATGTGTACTCGTTTGGCATGTCTTGTGGTTGTTTCTCATCTCTTTGCAGTTGTTTTGTGTCTTTGTGCTCATTTTGTGTGTCCTTGTGGTCATTTAATATGTCGTGGTCATCATTTTGTGTCTTTGTACTCATTTGGCAATGGCATGTGCTTTCTCTTCTTCCCTTTGCAGTTGTTTTGTGCGTCTTCCTGGTCCATTTGTGTCTCTTTGTTATCGTTTTCCATGTCTTTTGCACGTCTTTTTGTGTGTCTTGTGTTTTTTTCATCGTCTCTTTGTGGTCGTTTTGAAGCTCTGCATTCTTGTTTACTCTTTGTGTTCACTTTGCATCTCTTTATTTGCGTCTCTCTGATCATCTTGCATCTCTCTGCGGCTGTTTGTCTGTTTGTAATTGTTCTATGGTCCATTGTGCATGTTTTTGTATCTCAGCTTTGTTTTTTTTTGTTCTCATTTGGGTGTTTGCTTGTGTTTGTTTTATATTGGGGGGGGTAATCTCCCTCTTTCTTTAATCCGTCCTCCCGTCCTCTTTCCCCCCCCCCCCGCTCTGCTTTTCTTTCTCTTTGTCCGACGAATGCAAAAAAGGCTAAAAACGGGGGAATTGGAATATTGAAAGAATGAGGGCAGTGTATTTGTCATGGTGGAATTGAAATACAGTACAAAACCACAGCTGAGTAAATCTTTTCACATGGCAAGAAAAAGCTCTGAGCGATTTGAAACAATGTGGAGGCTCAGTGGCAGGAAGCCATTCCCCCCCGAAACGCTCCAACTCTGAACTTTCAAATCAACTTAGTCTCAGCGAAAAGGTTCGGATCCCCTTTGACGTAAAGTGTTAAATATAAGAGAGGATGGACAAATCATTCTTTTGATTTAAGGCACAATAGCACCTCAGTCAGGTCGAGGGGAAAGATCATAGTTGGGGTTAAAATAAGCACTTCATGAAGTGTTGGACGACCCTGACCCAGGCCCGATGGGATATGTAAGTCCTCCGGCGAGAACACCAGTATACCACAGGTTCTCCTCCCAGTTGGTCGGGCCTGGAAAACCTGCGATGGGAGACGCCCAGGAGGAAAAACTCCATCACTACCCAGAGCTTTCGACCATCGGAGAGAGTCGACTGGTGAATGGAAAGCTCTGCCCTGCAGCACAGGCTCCCTCACATGTATGTAAAAGCAAACAAAGGTTTCTAATGGTAAGTAATTGTTTATAATGGGAACTTTCTAAACTACATATTGATGCATGTGCACTGAGAAAAAGCCTAAAACAAATAAAGTTAGACGTGATTTTTTTTTTCCCCGATCGATCGTATTGACACGAGTTTGAAAACTCCGAGCGAGCTGCCCACTCCGACCTGGAGCAGAACGCAGAACTGTTCGCTAACTGCATTTACTGGTGCAGTAGTTTCTCTGAGGTTGTGACCTCCCATATACACAATAAGGGCCCATGGTGTAGGCTATAAATCAAGCTGAAACAAATGAGGCTTGTTGATACATGAAATATTCATCAAGCTGTAATGAATGGCTCACAGTGTGGAATTAAAGTCAGCAGCAGCAGCAGCGGTCTTTATGCTCTCCTTACACAAGCACAGGAATCGGCAGTTCCATTTTCAACAATCATTATTCCGGCCATTAGCTACTGTATTAGCTACCGGAGGCATTTCTAAATCAGCCACATATAGATTTACACACACACACACACACGCACGTATCGCCGAGTCCATTAGGGCCGCTGCGTACGAATCAAACAGGAAACACAAACCCCCGCGCTCCAGCGCTGAAAATGAATATATGCAAAGCAACGAGCTGCTCCGGCTTTTAAACCATCAATCACGTAATAGTCCTGAACTAAGATGGGAGACAGGAGGCTGGGTGAAGTTTCAACAGGTCAATCAACACGGGGACCGAAGACTTCCAAGGTCAAAGGCTCTTGAACGTCAAGTTGCATGTTTTAGGGTTTTTAAATCAGGACTTTATTTTAATAATTGAGAAAACTTTAAATTGGTCCAACCCCAACCTCTGCACCTTTCAAACTACATCGTCTCAATGCTCACACACCTATTTGTCATCTCAGCTCGACGAGACGCTGCTCTCGACAGATATTCCTGACACCCTCTCGCTGAGCGATGTAAGGAAACATCCGCGAGGCATCGGCTTCTCCTTTTGTCTGTCTCCTCATCTCCTCCTCGCTCCCTCTCTCTCAGGACATGAAAGTGGTACCTTTGCTTTCAGGCAACTCTCAGAAAGCCTGTTAGGTATCTGACTGGAGACAGCCGAGTCAAACGGAGAGAGCGGAGGAAGAAGAAGGATCCGAATAAATGAACTTCAGAGACTATCGGCAACACGGGGAAAGACGGGGTAAGTGAGTGCCAAAGCGAGACAAGGATAGCCCGCAGGATAGAGGGAGGCTAAAATAAGACAGAGGTGGGGGTGTTGTCGAGTGAGAGAAGAGATAACCAGACAGAGCTGTCTCTTTCTCCAGTCCTCAACTTTCCACCTCCTCTTCTTTCACCATCAAACTTTTATTTCCTCTCAACATATACAACTTGGTTTTATTGACTATTGCTCGTGTGGGCATTTAGAAAACTTTTGTATTAAGTGAGTTTCTGGTGCAGCAGAGTTATCTGTTATCGTTTGTGTTGTATGATTGACTCAGAAAACTGCTGCAGTGCTTCATCGAAAGTGCTGCAGGAAAGTTATCGACGGAGTCTGGAGTCAAAACAGGGACACGAACCCATAACTGAACATCACCTGCATTAATGTCAAGAATCTTTTGTTGAATTAGCCTTAAGGCGAATTTAATTACTGCTCCAGAAATGTGAGATGAATAAAAACCCACGGAACATCGAAGGTCCACACATGGTTGTCTTTTATAATATAATAGAGTTTGTCCAATTGACTTGTGACTCAAGGGCCTTTATACAACAAACACCTTTTCACCAAGGATATTTCCATCTGTGGTGAAAGATGTGTATATTTTACAAGTGAAATTCTCCGGCGTGGAGATAAACTTTATCTTATCTTATTTCCAATGTTGACAGAGATTCTTCTGAGACACAATAAACCAGGCTTTAGCTAACGACATGTCGACCTTGGCTTCTCTGTCGTTTTTTAACAAGAATCAGAATCATAGACAAGAAAAGCCAAACAAGGATGTAGTAAAGATCCCCTTTGACCATATTTGGATTTCCCGACGGCAGGAGAACGAACCTCAAAACGTGAATCAACACCTCGAGCAAAGCTCCAGCGTATTTTTGACGCTTCCTCAATAATGAATAAGTGCTTTGATTCCCCAACAACGATAAAAGCCAATTTACATGGGATATTCCGCCTTTGATTTGTGGCACTGAATATTTATTGGCCGATTAAAAGAGTTACAATCCAATCAAAGCCAACGGGATAGAGGATATAAACGGCCCCACCTGCGTGGCCCATTAAGAACCACTGCATCATAAACGCACGGAAACCGCTCCGACGGCGAGGAGTGAGAACATCAGGCTGCGGCTCCTGGAAAAGAAATGGTGCACACACACACACACACACACACACACACACACACACACACACACACACACACAGACACACACACACACACACACACACACACACACACACACACACACACACCTTTGCACCTCTGCTGCAGTTCACTCTCGCTGAAATCATTAATTTCAGCAGTTACTCACAAAGTGGAGCTTCCATTACTATCGTGAATATCCTCAGCCACGGTGCGAGTTAAGCCTATTTACCACGGTGTCCTCCATGTTTTTGTTAAATTACAGTCGGTGGGCAGGGGGGGGGCGGGGGGGGGTAGATGTCTTCCATTAACTTCCCTGGAAAATCGTCTCCTGGCGGATGAGACGCTAACTTTTCTTCTTTCACGGGGTCCGACTGATTTATGTGATTTATAAACATTTCAGGGAGCAAGCGATTCCTAACGACTTTCACGGAGTTCACTCGCCTCTCGTGAAAAAGACCTGGGAGGCATAAAGTGAAGCACAATGCAGACGAGAGAAGCTTCTGCAATTAGTGAGAAGTGCTGTCTAAGGTGGGACTTCCCAGGTGAACACATGTGAGTAAGCAGAGATCGTGATGAGGCGGCCGGGTGAAAGTGGCTGAGCTGGTCGGGTTAGCAGATGCTTTAATATTTTCTTCTTTTTTTTTTAAACCTATAAAGAGCTGACATGTCGGTTTGTATTCAGTCCAACATTGTTGTGATGACACATCCCTGCTGTGCAGTGACGCTGATTTCACATTTTACATCGGAGCAGATCTTTAGCATCATGTTCCACTTTGGTAAATATCTGTTTTCCGTCAGCTTGGTCACGACATCGTATGTAGACTATTAGCATCTATTAGCGTTCACCCACATCGGAGCTAACATTAGTGTTGAGATATTCCTTGTTAAAGCTGCTATGTGATACAATGCCCAACGTGGTTTTATCATAAAATATCAATGGACCTGTAAAATGGGCCGAACAGTTCTCTGCTGTGAGCAGCCCGTTAAGAACGCACAAAATATTCTGATGCACTGGAGACGATTTGGTTCTTCATGCTTGTTATCTCTAGAATGTTGTTTGTATTGTATAATAGAGACGTGATGGATAAAGAAGACACAGTAGGTGTTGGTAATGCACCTTGATGTTGCCATCCGCCAATAAACCAACGATGCACGAGGTGGCGGGGGGTCAACAACCTGCAGGTTTAACAAATCTCTCAAGATACGGAAGGACCCACAAAGGTCAAGTACTTGGAACTTCCCACCAGGCAGGTAGAACTGAATTCATTTCAGATGAGACGTGAAACATCTTCAAGAATCATCTAATCAACATCTAACTCCTGGAGAAACCACAACATGAATGAGTGAGGATCTTAAGAGAGATGTTTTCCCAAAGAACCGAGATGACCCTGTCGCCCAATGTCAGATTTTCACTAAGGAAACATATAAGTTACTTGTCTAAGTGTCTTTATTGCATCTTAGATTAAGTAGAGAGATGCAGAAATCTGTCTAACGCTGAGTAATGGCTCACATTTCCATCCCCTCTACCGTTTGCACAGGTTATAAATGGCTGCACTGCACTTAAAGGATTTGGAAGACTGATACGAACACTTAAATATTTAAATTAAAAGATGCAGGTACATCGAATTTGCCCGCGTCGCATAAACTTCACCATTTATCTCTCAGTTTACGTTCTGCCTCTTTGACCATCGCGTTGACAGTGACTGTTTGTTAGTAATGAGGAGATTTCCTGTCGGGTCAGCAGTTCCCTAAAAGGCAGGAGAAGGTAAACTTCACTGCGGGTTTACGATCGGAGCAGTAAATTAAAACAAAGCACCAAACTGACGGGACCAGATCTTTTCATTTCTCACCAGCAGAAAAAAAAGCCTTTTTTTCTCTCGTACAACACGGAGTGAAACCGAACGTGCACTCGTGTCCATGGTCGCAGTTATTAATCACAGGGATGTTTAAATTGCTGTTAAATCGTCCGTGGTGCAAAGTAAACCTTGAGGCAGGATTTAAGCTCCGCGTTCTTTATCTCTACAAACGTGAGGATGTTTTATGTCGTCTCACTCGTTTTCCTCGCAGAGCTCTGATTAATTATACCATGTGTGACCTCTTATTGTTCCCTTTGTTAAACTCTCTCTCGGTTGCTCTTAACCTCTTCTGATCTCTCTCTCCTCCTTCTGTCGACTGAACTCTGCTCCTGTGTTTTCGGATGAAGGGGAAACTATTTGCTCGGTTAAACGCAGCGTGAAACCAACACAATGTCTGTTCCTCCTTGTTTGTTTTATGATGTGCAGAACGACACATTTTTCCTCGTTTCTGTAAAAACTACATCGTGACATAAATCAACCGTTTTTCCTCTTTTACTGCTAATGACTTTCTCTGCGAGCTCCAGGTTGAAAGGAAGGTTTGTCTCAGGAGTCGGGGTTTTTGTGGGAGTTACTTTGGATGGGACGCTTTAACCTTGTTTGTTTGTTATGTACAAATTTTGCATTTCGAATAAAATCTAGTTGCTGCCTGGATAATGATCTTTGCTCACTTTCTTGTTTGGGATTTTCTCTGTCTGATGGAACGTTGAAACAATTACTTCCTCATCATAAATAAATGATTTAGGAGCCTGACTCTATAATAGGAAAATAGAAAAACGTGTTGTGGCAACAGTGAGCGATTTGCAGATTTGTTCAATATTAGAGCCCATCTGACGAATCTTACTTTTCTGATATTAACATCCGAGAGTCAAGAAAATTATGTATTTCAGTTGCAGTAGTTTTTAAATCAGATAAAAATCCCAATATGTCTTTTTATTTTTAATTGAGGCGGCTCATTACTTTATAAAGGGCTAATTTAGAGTCACATCTCGGGCTTTTACCCCAAAACTGTTTTACTTTGCTCATAAAGTAGCCACATGTGCCTTTGACACATTTGCACATGTTTTTATTACAGAATCTTACGTTATTCATAGAAAAATCTAAGGTTTAGATCCTGTTCAACATTAGGATTTGGAACTAAAACCAGCGCAGAAACAATACGGGTTGAATTGTGGAAGGTCCTCATCTGTATACAAAGCCGTGGTGTGTGTTTGAATGTGTAGCAACACCAGAGTGATCCCTTTTCTCTTGGTTAATGTTACTCTCGTCCTTGAGCTACAAATGCAAATGGCAGCTAGCTCCATTTTCCCCAATGCACAGCTGGAGAGGCATTTTAAAGTATCACTCCTCACCTCCTCTCACCTCCTCCATCAATCCCACACACACACACACACACAAACACACACACACACACACACACATATGTCGGGCAGTAACGACAAACTCAAATTCATTTAAAAAGTTTCCACCTCTGCCCCTCGTGCTGCAGACGTCGTTTTCACACAGGAAGGCCACAACCTCGACTTGATTTATTTACCTCTTTTCTCGGGCTTCTGCTCCTTGAGTGTCTCTTTTTTCATTTTTCTCATTTTTCCCTGCGTGCGTGCGCGTGTTTCAGTTTCGCTCCCCGACTCTGCACCGGTAACCAAACAGTCCTCGCTTGTGAGTCCGTCTGGTGAGCGGTGAGAGGGACGGTCTTTACTCTGACACCGAACAAAACTCCACACAAACTCTGATGGATGGTCCTGACCTCGCGCTGCCGGGAATGATGGTAATGTGCGTGTGCGTGTGTGTGTGTGTGTGTGTGTGTGTGTGTGTGTGTGTGTGTGTGTGTGTGTGTGTGTGTGCGCTTACACATAAGTGACCTTTTGCAGCAGCATGACAAGGCCATTGATCCTGGCCTGAAATTGGACAGCATCAATGCAGACACGTCCAGAGCAATATGTGTGTGTGTGTATGTTTGTGTGTTTGTGTGTGTGTGTGTGTGTGTGTGTGTGTGCAAGACTTTGTGTATCTATGTGTTTATATGTGCACAAGCTTGGAAGGTTCAAAGATTTTTTGCACTTTTTGCTTCATATTTTTACAGTTTGAAGCAAAAGTTGATTTCAGACGTATCAGAAAGTTTTCCTGTGATGGGAATCTCTGTGTTGATAATCATACAAACACAAGAGTCTCCTGTAAAATTAAATCTCATATGTGATGGACACATGACACCCGGTTGACACGCTAAGTTCTTCTTCTTCTTTATATTGGCAGCGATCATTTTTTTACATCTTGGGGACAATGTGCAAAAAACGATTTTTTCTTTGCATGGTGCCAAATGCAACACTGGCAAGTTTCCAAATGCTTTTGAGACGTCGAACATGACTCACAGAGGAAAAAAACAGAAAAGCAAGTCATTTGCCTTTTTATAGCAGATTTAAATATGTTAATTTTGGTGTAAAACATGTATAAGACGTAACTTTTGCTTTGTACTGATGATTTAAGCTGGAACCGACAGTCCCCTTCACTTTCTCTGTGCAGAAAACAGACTGGATCTTCGCTTCTGGACAGTCGGACATCTTAAATAACTGCTCCTGCTCCACCACATCATGAAAGCCGCTCAGTAAACAGAACAACCAGAAGCCTCCACTGGTAGCAGCTCTCAGATAATGCTATATTGGTCCTCTGAAGGAAAGTATAGATACGAGGCAAAACCCGCCTCCGGGCTGTTTGCGCTGTGTGAGTGTGCTCATGTAAATATGATCCCGCTGCTGACATTGACACTTTCCACTTTCCATTTCATGCCTTCGTACTTCCCTGCAGCATTTCACAGTTCTGAGCTGCTAAACTTCAGCGGCCACAGGGTCACAGACTGTGTACATAGAGCTCATATCAACACAGTGACTGAGGAGAAACAGCCGCAGAATGTAAAAGTTAAGTCTTTATCCCGTCTGATTCCAGGTAACCTGAGCTGGGATCACATTAACATATTACTGGTGTGTGGTGCGTGCACAGGGTTATGTATTTTTTACAAGATCCTGCGACTAAACTCATGAGTTACACAACGCAGAAATCCGCCTG
This sequence comes from Hippoglossus hippoglossus, assembly GCF_009819705.1. Taxonomy (NCBI): domain Eukaryota; kingdom Metazoa; phylum Chordata; class Actinopteri; order Pleuronectiformes; family Pleuronectidae; genus Hippoglossus; species Hippoglossus hippoglossus. The sequence goes on from NC_047174.1 coordinate 3,179,362, forward strand.
GCGTTTTGTCTGGACAAGCTGTAGCAGGTAAGAATCCACATGGACTTAGTTTCTCACAATCCTCCACTCACCACATTCCGACCTGAGCCCAGTAACGACCGGTAGTGAAGATCAATGACCCACAACATTATTTTATCAATAAAACCCATGGTCACACTAAATTCTCTCCAGCTCTGTTGTTGGACCTTTCTCCAGAAACTCTGAATAATGTCACCCAACAAAATGACTGTGTGGGTGACAAACAAACACAGGAAACAACATCGTAGTTAGTTTCCTGCATAAAACTTTGCCCTAAAACTTCCCTGAGAGTTTTATCGTGGAGCTGAACGCCTCCTGTTAGTGTGGAAATGTTTCTAGTCTCGCTGATCCCGCGGAGAATCGGCCGACCAGCCTGCAGCTCTGCTCAGCTCATTGTTTTGGTCCTCCACACCATCTGGTTGAGCCCCGAAGGCTCCCACTACTTCCCCCCCTACAGAAAACTGTGGGCAGCGGCTCCCAGCACACAAACGGATTGTACGCTATCAGCACAGAGCCAAATGGCAGCGAGCTGAGGTAAACAAGTGTCTGTGTAGAGATGTAAACATCTAACGAGCCGAAGGGAGCCAAGTCCTCGTTAGGAGCTGGAGGACCAAACCACGGCTAAAAGACCAGTAAATATTAGATTTGTGTAATTATCTCATCGTAACAGCAGCACACGTAGCGGACCTTCGTCGTCATGGTAGCAACAACACGACCTATTGGAGCTCACCGGTTATCTAAATCTTCGTCATCATGGTAAACATACGATTAGTCTTGTGGAACAGTCATGGTTTGGTTTGGTATAGATTAAAAAACTACCTGGTTAGGTTCAGTGAAACATTGTGGTGTAAGCAGCTCTCAAAGCTTAGAGGCAAAGACTGTTGATAACGATTGAGGACGCGTAGTTTCCACTTCCTGTCATCGTACAAGAATCAAGCTACAAGATCTTTCTGACGTAGAAACACAGACTGAGATACACAGTCAGCTAGTTGAGATAGTTGCATGGTACAAATTTAACACTGAATGTACCTCGTTGTGTTGACGGACCTAATGAGGCCACAGGGAAGTGACTGAAACCTGTCTTCTCTCAAATGACCAGCAGGGGGCGACTCCACTGGTTGTTTATCGTATCAGTTAAAACACATGAGGAGGCTAAAACGTCTGTTTGACTGAATTTCACTGAGTAACAAACCCTGGAAATACATTGGAGGTTTTCAACAGAAAGAAAAACCCCAAAGAGTGTAAGTGTGCGACAGTGCAGATGTGACAGGAGTGGAGATGACCCCCCCCCCCCCACACACACACACAGAGCTGTCACACACACACACACACACACACACACACACAGTGAGAAAGAGAAGTAGGAGGTAATAAGAATGGAGATTAGACTTTCGATTAAACTGCTTTCTTATTCTCCAGCTCTCCAGCAGCTTTGACACGGAGTGCCTGAGAAGCAGCCGCGGCCAATTCGCCTTCAGCGTTTACAAACAGAAACGACTTTGAACGCTCACTTCTGAGAGGGTGTCTGAGTTTCCAATCGGCAGCCGCAGCACTCAGAGGGGAATGTGTCAGCGCTTGTGCTGCAGGAGGCAAAATTGCGCTAGTGTGTGCATGTGCATACATGTGTGTGTGTGTTTGTGTGCGTACGTGTTTGCTCATGCATATGCATATGGAACAAATGTGTGGCGACGTGAAATAAACAAAACAAGTGGGAAGCTGTCAGCAGATAGTAGAGAGGGTCACAGGAGACGGTGGTGACGGTGTGTGCACGTGATTGCACACAAACACATGCACTAAAAAAAAAAGGCGCACACAAAGCAGGTCACGACTAAAAACAGAAGTTCGTATAAAGAGAAACTTCTGACATCACATCACAGACACGACGCTGGGTGAAGACGGAGATTCACACGTTTGCTTTCAAAACAAATCAATCAATTTACCTCCAAGGTTTTTTCGCCGACGTGTTTTCACTTGTGGAAACTTTCTGTTCTCAGCAAGAGTTTGGATGAAGTGAGGGAGCCTATATTTTATTTAGTTTTTAGTAAACAAAATGAAGTTTAACAAGGTTTTAATGATATTTCCCACTATGCAGGAACTGAATGTACGAATCTGGAGAAATTTATTAGAACCTATTCCTGAGCTGTCACCCCCAAAAAAAAAAGTTCCAGGATCCCAAAGCAAACAGACGACAGTAGAAATGAAAATGGAACTCAGTAGGGCAAGGACTCTATCTCACAATGTTCAAAATTCCTGGATTTGCCGATGTATTACCGTCCTGCGGCCGATTTAAATCCACATTTACATCTGCTAGATCCAGAGTTTTACCTGGAGAGAAGGATTCATGAATTATTCCCTGGTGAATCGGTGGAAATGTCCCAAACAGTGGCAGAGGTAAGAAAAGTGGAACCGAAGACGAAGGCTATATGTTGCGGTTTTGCAAAATTCTTGCAGTAGAAAAGAAAATATTATATATTAGACAACATACAATTATTTCCGAAATGAAATGAAAATGGTTTTGTAAGTTTGGTGATTTGCTGTCAACTGTCAACATCTGTCAAAAAAACCCCACAACAGAATCATTTGTTTTCTTTTGAATAGGAAATGTGTAACGATTAACAGTGTATTAGATGGACAGAGTATTTTTGGAGTCCTATGAACAAGTTGATTATTCATATTACAACACAAAGGAGAATGTAAAGTGACAAACTGCTCATTAGTCTCACTCCTCAGTTGTGCCTCTGTGAGCTGTGAACGCTTTTCATATCCCGCAGTTATTTTCTGCTGTTGTAGAAAATCTGACGTCTTCAATCTTTGAACGGGGGGGGGGGGTAGAAGAGAGAGAGAGAGAGGGAGAGAGAGAGAGAGAGAGAGAGAGAGAGAGAGAGAGAAGTGAGAGGGACATAAAAGTTGAGCTCCAGTGTGAGAATTAGCCACCGACACAAAATATCCAGAGGAAGTCTTGACAAGGTGTCAAACAGCCGCAGCAGCAGTTAGTGTGTGATGTGTTGCCTCAGTCAGCAGGAACAACATATGGCTCCATTAAAAATAACACAATTCAATTACTAGAACAGGTTCGATGTGCCAACACAGCAGCGCGACCAGCGACGGGAGGAGGAGGCGACTCAACTTTTATGAGTTGGGAGACAGAACGTCGGACATAAAGGGAAACGCAACATGTTAAATAAATCCTTATGACAAAGAACGAATATTAGAGTAAAATGTTCTGTGTGTTTAATGATATTTTTCTTTTGTTCAAATGTAATCATACAAAAGGTCTATGAAAGAGATTAGTGCACGTTTTGCTTCTGCTTCAGTGACGGTATATGAACGTGTTTAAATATAGAGTCTGCTTTCTCTGTGTATTTTAAACGCTGTCATGCCCTTGTTCCTGCTCGTGAGAAAAATGAAGTTAACACGTTTTATACGTTACAAAAATGAAAAAGAAACTGGGCCACTGGAGCATTAAAATTAATTGGCAACAGCTACGGAATCCATTACACATAACCCAGAGCAGGGGCGGTGGATTTAAACGCGACACAACAGGTATTTAAACAACGATATTTCAAAAAAAAGGTCAGCGTGAAATATTTGGACGCTCACAACAGAACTTGAATCACACAGAAAAGAGCCGACGGAGAAACGCTGCGTTACAAACTCAGCTGTCAGGAGCCGAAAGGCCTCGGACTATTTTCACCTCGCCAACCCCGAGGCTGGTTCTGCTCTGTGCTAATGACTGAGTGTGTTAAGGCAGCTCTGCCCTCCAGCACATCTCAGCATGTGAGGATGAACTAACAGGCGTCAAGTACACACACACACACACACACACACACACACACACACACACACACACACACACACACACACACACACACACACACACACACACACACACACACACACACGGCCATGTTTCTGATCCCAACCTTGAAACGGCCCGTTTTCAACCCACTGTCGCGCCACAGGACCGACGCCGAACCTCTCAGTGTGTCAGAGAGAGAGAGACGGAGATGTGAGGAAGAACTGAGAGAGGAAAGGAAACGAGGGAGCGGGTGAGTAAACGAGGGTGGGAAGGGAGGAAAGAGAGAGGGAACCAGGACAGAGCTGTAAAAGTGATGGAGTAAAGAAAAGAGAGGTGGATGAAAGGAAAGAGGAAACAAGCAGAGGAAGAGGTAGATGAGAAAAAGGTAGAAAATGGAACTGGAAAGACAGAAAGAAAGACAGAATGAAATATTTGAAAGGATTCAAAAAAGGGAAGAATGAAAGAAGTAATGTAAGAAGATGTGGAAGGAGGAGAGGTAACAAGCAGAGGAAGAGAAAATGGGGTAGGAAAGAGAGAAAGAAAGAGAAAGAGAGACAGAGAGAAACAAACAAAGAAGAACAAGAGATCAAGAAAGAGGAAATATGGTGAGGAGATGAGGAAAGGAGGAGGAGATAAGGAGTAAATAGGAAAGGGGGATACAGAAGGAGGAGGAAAGAGGAGGAAAAAGGAAAATAAAAACAATCAGGGGCTAATCCAGAATTTTTTTTCGCACACTTTCTTTGAAATTGCGACATTTTCACAGATTTTCCTGAGCGTGAAAATCATTGCTGCATGTGCACGAGACAAATGTCCTCATACATTTAATTCAATTAGTATCATCAGCAGCTACATATTGATGATATTGTGCAGAAACTCAGACCAACGGGAGCGTCTCCTCCTCGGTGGACCTGTGGTGCGCGGAGGCTGCGTCCCCCCCCCCCCCCGTCTCTAAACCATGACACTGCAGAAGTCCATAGGCCGAGAATAGCCAGAGGGCTTCAAGTGCAATATCACATTTTCATAATGAGAGCCAATGAGCTGTAAATCCCTGCTGACAGAGTTATGGAGTGAGGGGAGCGAGACTGAAACTATTAAACAGTCGCCTCCCTCCACCACCAGCTTCCATGTGTGTGTGTGTGTGTGTGTGTTCTCAGACACACTTTGTATTCACACGCCTTTTTTCAGCTTCAGCAAGAAAACAGCTGCATGTGACGCTCAGATTCCCCTGATCTATACGCCACCTTATTTTTAATTAAGAAGATTCCGCGTGTGTGTGTGTGCGTGTGTGTGTGTGTGCGTGTGTGCGTGTGCGTGTGTGCGTGTGCGTGTGTGTGCGTGTGTGTGTGTACAGAGCAGCAGATTTTTCTATAAGATCATAAAACCTTTATTGTTTTTATTGTGGTTAATTTGGTTGTCAGCACCTTCTGATTGAGGCCAAACTGCTGTAAGAACAAAAGGCTGCTCAGCTAAAAATATTCCTGTGGAAGAAGAATCAGAGTCTGAATCTGTTGCAGGTGAGAGCAGCTTTTTTGTTCATGCACATTCACAAACACACAAACACACACACACACACACACGTCTATAAATTGAATGAATTTTGTTGGAAACGCTGCAGAGAACGTGAACAAAATTCCTGGATCGCCACCAAACTCCTTATATTAATACTTCACTGACCCATAAAACATCCTTGAAGTTTTAATCCAGCTATAGTTTTTACGTACAAATAAAAAATACCCTCATTGACGAAGGCAACTACAACTACAACTGTCCCTGGAAGAACAACAGATGTTACGTTTGTTCGAGGATCTCGTGGCTGCAAATGCTTGAGAAGCTCCACAACAAAGAAAATGACCAACCCTCCACTTTTCAGACCATTTCTCTCAACTAAAAAGACAAATGTACATGTTGACATGTAGCAAATGAAAAGTCACACAGGAACAACACTTCCCCCGTCTCCCCCGCTCCGTCTTTCTCTTCCTTTGTCCCGACTAAAGAGCGGTTTGCGTGAAGCCTGATGGATTCACTCTACAATCCATCCTGCCACGCGGCGACACTACTTCCGCCGCCTCTCTAATTTTGTCCTCGCTCAGGATGGATGGCCAAACATCCCGGGAACGACCCGCGCACCTTTACCTCGACTCAACTGATCATCAGTTCTTGACTAACAGACGGAGAGGGGGGGGGGAGTGGGAGGAAGAGCGGCAGCGGGGAAAGACAACAAAGAAATGAGAGTGAGGTGGGTAGAGCGGCGGAAATGAGACAGCGGAGGAGAAGGAGGGAAAAGATGATTGAGTCGATTGTGTTTCTGGACCAGGTACTCGGGGAGAGAGAGGGATGTGGGGCTGAGCGTACGGCTGCAGAAAATGACCACCTTTCTTCAGACAGACGGCGTTTTTAATCCTGATGTGAGGAGCAAAGATCAAGTTACAGAAAAGGCCTCAGGAGCGAACACTTGTTGTTTTTCAGCTTGTTTGCAAACTCAGGAGGAGGAGAGGTCCTCGAAGTTCTCACAAGAAGGAAAAGTTGGATCATGTTCGGCTCCATGGCAACGAAACAAACTCCATCCATCAGCTTCGAGGGCTGCAAGCGCCAGAGACACCAGAGATGAGTGTTTGCATCCCGCGCCGTTTTGGTTCTTAGATTAATGAAACAAAAGCTCTCAGGTTATGGTTGAGGAAAGACTTTTGTTTATTTCAAATGTTAAAGGTTAAAATGAACCACTATGCCGAGTGTTTGAATCCACAAAACACATTTTGGAGTTTCAGGGGTAAAGAGCTGAAACAGCTTCAAAGTTAAAGTTTACTCTGCAGTTGAGCAGTTTCACACAGTTTAGTGTTAAATAATACATTCAACCTTAAATCCACAAGTTCTGGATTGATCAAATCTACACTTTGATTCATTCCAGAGACAAAAAGTTGATTCAATCGATGGGACAAACGTTGGAGATCAGCCGCTGTGTCCGTTTGCTGTTTTCACCGCTGATACATTGACTTCTCTTTCCCATTAAGACCGACAGAGGGTCGGCGCAAATAGATGCCGAGGCCTCTTGTCGCACTAAATGCCGATCGTGTTTGGCTTTCACACACCGAGAACAACCATTAACCTCCATTCGTCTGCTGAACGGCCTCAGTGGTGAAGTCAAACCTGATCAATAGAGACTCTCTTTACCCTCCAACCAGCCTTGGCAGAAACCTTCGATGTATTGATGCCGTCTTCTGCTGCCTGAGGAATCTGCAGGTGCTAAAAGACTCTCACACACACACACACACACACACACACACACACACACACACACACACACACACACACACACACACACACACACACACACACACACACACACACACACACACACACACACACACACACACACACACACACACACACACACTCCATGGGTATCGTTTGTCCAGATTTATTATTTTCATCAGCATATAAAACACGTTACGATTGTTATTTATAAGTCCCAATAACTTTTATATTATTTTTTCATTGGCCGGGTGTGGCCAAAGGGGAACAGTGCGTTTGCAACTCGTTCTTTTTTTTTCAGCTTCCTGCAGCTCGGCTCGGTTGCATAAGAAGAAATATGCACAGAGAAAAATGAACTCTGAAGTAAAACATAAGACAGAAATATTTACAGGCCTCTAAAAAGCACTGGAAAGCAATTGTGTAAATGTATGTCCTTAAAAAAATTGCTGAAAATCCTATTTGTTGGGTGTGGTTATTAATGCAAGACACGACATCACAGCTCCACAAAGGGGAAGCCAAATTGTATTGATCGCCCCCTGGTGGCTGGCAGCAGTATGGGTCATAAACCCTGCCTCCTCCAGCAGTCGTCCACCTTTATTTACAGTTGATGGTTTAAACAGGTTTTGATTTGTTTCTTAATCAACCCTCGTTTTTGGATGCAGATAAAGATTTCACTCAAGATTAATGCAGTTGCAGCATCACAAAATATGCAATATTAAACTTCCTTTTCTTCCTGTGCACATGTGCATCCTCACAAACAGGCACTGGCTGCTTTTTGTTTCTTTAATTAGGAGCTGGAGTCGGCCACACATCAAAGTCCTTTCAAAAGTCCTGATTTGGGCTCCTGGAAACTGGCAGCCGCCGTTATTATTCCTCATGGCGCTCTTCATCATGACTTGCATCAGAGATGCACTGAGACAGCAGTAAAACCTTTTCCACTGTTTAGTTTAGCTCGGCAGGCGAGCGGGGAGGTAAAGAAAAAGAAGACGAGCGAGAGGAAGGGAATGAGGGAGGAAAATAGACGAGGATGGAAGGAGGAGGAGGAGGAGGAGGAGGAGGAGGAGGAGGAGGAGGAGAAAGGAAGAGAGAGATGAAGGTGAAGTGAGGGGGAAGTAGAGTGAGGGAGATAAGCACCAACAAGGAAAGAGGACATTGACTTTTGATGTGCTTTAATAGAACATCTCACAACAAGGCCGGGAAGAAATGACTAAAAAAAGAACACACACACACACCACTTACTCTACACACGCCACTTCCTCTGCTACACACAGACAGCGCCTGCCACCCATATGACCGCAGCTGACGTTTAAATTAATACACTCAGACCCTTTTCTCCTGTCACACATATTGAATTCTGCAGCTGCCAAACACTCACAGATGTGACAGCAGCTGCGTTTCCATCTGTGTGTTTTCACTGGGACGCGCATCACATTAGAAACGCTGCTCAGAGGAAGCACGTTCTGACTTATTAATTCAGCGTCTTTTATGTGATGTAAACATGTCTGTTGAATGAAGTCGCTCTGGGGTTTTATGAATATCTGCCCGTCAGGATCAGAGCAGGGACGTATTTGTGCTGTACATCATATCCTCTCATCACAATAATGGCAGCGATGACGCACCTCAGTGTGTCGGAATTCACCGCTGTCCTATATCCAGGCGCTGAAACACGCCAATGCTCCAGAAAAACAGGGATTGTATTATAGCCTCATCCCAGAGCCCGACGTCTGGATGGTGCATGCAGGGTGTGTATTATTGTATATAAAAACGACACAATGCAACACAGCTGCTGGTGTGTGTGTGTGTGTGTGTGTATATATGTTTTTGTGACTCTATTAGTTTAGCTGTCAGACAAAGCCTTTTATTTAAGGTCCACTCCTAAATTTGTTTTATGCTTTCCTCTGCCCTCACTATGCATGTGGGTGCGACGGCTCTGCGGCAAACTTGAAAACAATTCCAGTCAAGGTTGGAGACAGAAGCCTCCCACGGTTCGGTGTTGAACAACAAAAGAACTGTGATTTGTGGATATGGGATATACAAATAAAAACTGATTGATTGATTGATTGATTAATTTATATTTTAGGTCTCATGCCACGAAAAAAAAACACCACAAGTGAAAACTTTTCTTTAAATCCTCAACAGAAGTAGAACACGGATAGAGGTCACAAGACAAGGTCAAAGTCTTGTATACGGCTTGAACATGTGCGGTCAAGGAGCTGAATCGAGGACATATTTGAAAACTGGCACGGTAATATGCCATTTAAAGGTTTTAATAGAAATTGATGTATTGGATGTTGAGGACAGATGAATGGATGTTGAGGGCAGGGGTGAAGGTGTAAGAGGTTTTCTGTTGGGATGGTCTGGAAGGACATACTGAAGACTGAGACGTGTGTGCGCTACAAACTGAATATGAAGGGAGGTGAGTAAAGACGATGGACGGAAGTGGTTTGGGAAGGTGAATGAATGAAGGGAAAGAAAAGAATGGTTCAAGAAATCTGAGAGAAACAGAACCAGATAGACGAACAGTTGTACGACGGATTTACAGGTGATTAGAGGCGGGTTTGGGGCGTGGCCTAGCTCCTGAAGCGGATCGAACTACTTAACTTCATTTATTGAACCAGAACAGTCCAATTAGCATATTCATGTCATCATCGTGTTTTCATTCCTTCCATAACTTTTAAGGGATGAAGTTTTTCAGGATCCAAGATGCAGACAGAATTTGCGAACAAAGGCAGTTAAAGTGTAGTGAGGAGTATTTAATGTGGGTAGACAGGCTAACAGAAGAATCCACACAAAGTGAAACAAGGACCGAAGATGAAAACATTGGAATCACCAGGGAGCCGAGCAGAAGCACGAAGTTGCACTGAAGAGACAAACAGATGGACAGACAAAGAGGACGGGGAGCACGGAGACTAAATGCACGAGGGACACAGGGACTGTTGGACACAGGTGAAACACGTCAGGTTGGGGCAGAAAAATCACACAAGCAGGAAAAAGAGACAGAGTGAAACATCAGACACGCAGGGTTAAGAGACATCAAAACAACACAAAAACAATAAATAATACGAGTTTAAAAGAGGCAACGTAAGGTCGCTAATAGCTTAGCCACACTAAAACAGATTTCAAAGGTCCAACGATAAAGATCATTTTACCACTGGAGTGACGACAAAGCAGCCACAAGCTACATCTGATGGCTGATTCCAAAGAAGTTGTAATCAGAAGGTGGTGGAGACCAAACTAGAGATAACATAAACACAGGCCATTTAGCAAAATGTCAGACGAGTGTATATATTTTCCCATTTAACTGATTTCTTCAGTCTCCAAGTAGCCAAACATTCGTTACTACATCATCAGGGTGTTACCGTGTTTTTGACCGTTCCTGCCAGTTTATCACCACGAAACTTGAGGCCCTTTCGAAGCTTAATCGTTTCCACCTTCCTGTCTAACACTCCACGCTATGTACTTGTTGTTTTATTTGCCTCAACTGTCTTGATAAACAACTCCATGGACATGTATCTTGTCTTGGAAAAACAAGTACATGGTTTATTAAAAGCCAGTTTCATCGTTGCCACGTGGTCGATAAGTAAAGTTGAAGGAGGGAAAGAGAAAAAAAAAGCTAAAGAGCTAAAATAACTTCAAGGTCCTACAGAGACGAAACAAAGCGAGGACATCAATGAGCGCAGAGACGAGATGAAGGGAAATGTTTATGGATTTACAGTCAGACACCTCTCATCCGCATCCCTCTTTCTTCTTCCCTTCTCTCCGTCGGCCATGAAAGACATGTTGAAAGACGCGGCGGCGATCTGAATTAATCATTTTAACCGCCGCTGTGTAAACGGAGCCCTGCGATATCAAACATTCTTCGGGGAGACACTTCTGTGCGGCGAGACTCTAATTGGTTTAGCGAGCTGTTATCTTTGTACAGTAAAACAGTTCCATCCAGCGCCACTCAGTGGGAGGTGAGATCTCTATCTTCCCCCCTTCATTCACAGCTTAATTCAATTGGAGGGCAATTATCGACCACCCCGAGGCTTCAACATCCTTGTTGGTTTCTGTTCCCATCAGGGAGCCTCGCAGCAGGACCCCCCACCACCACCCCCAGCCCCTCCTCCACCAGCACTGGGTGATGTCTGTATCGATGTGCCGTGTGTAAAACACCAGAACAGGCAGCTGCAAACGGGCGAGAAGCCCCTTTTCAGCCACAAGCTCCAGATTCAAAAGATTGTGGAGCCGTGTGAGTTCACAGATGAAAAGGGTTAGAGAGGCTCTCAGGTCCTTGTGGGTAGAGAAGAAGGAGATGGGCTCATTCCTTCAGGCGGATGCAGCAGATTCAAGGTAATGACCAGTGCTGGGCAAGATGCTCAAAGACACTGAAATACAGGTAATGTTTGGCTTTGTGTTAAATACTGAGTCAAACTAAATGTGAGGCTCATTTCCGACCCTCAGTTTCCCTCCTGAGACTTTAAAACGTCCTGTGACTTTGGATATTTGTGACCTTGAAAAGGTTAAGTAGAGCATGACTGTAACACTGGTTCCTAAATATAGTTTCCTCAATTTTAACTCCTGTTGATGTGATGATGTGATTATTTCCTTTTCAAGCATTAATCTCCTCATTCAGCGTTTTTGGTTAAAGCCTCCAATATGTGACATTTTTCATATAAATATCAATTGACCGTGTGTTTACTTTGTTCACGGACACAGATGAAAATGAACAGACTGCATCAATCACAGCTCATGTGTGAGAAGGGAGAAGATACGTGATGAAGACGAGCGGAGAAAGAGAGAAGAAGATGAAACAGGAGCAGGAACACGGCTCAGTTCTGAGTTCTTGAAAACTTCTGTGTTTCTAAAAACGTTGCGTACGGCGCCGTCCTTGAAATAAGCTGTTAAATAAACTCATTGGATCAATGACAAATGGGGATGAGAGGAGGGAGAGAAATGAGAAATTAAAGCACTACAGAGCGATAAACTCAGTTCCGCTGTGAGAATAAGCTCTTTGATTTTGGTATTGAGCATCAGAAAATGCCAGACTGAGGCAGACAATGGACTAATGCACTATTTATTTAGTGGTGGAGCCTCTCAAGCACTTTAACCCTTTGACTTTTAAGCAGCAGATTCTTCAAAATAACACATTTCAGGTGAATCGTGTCACCTCAATGAGACTAAAACCATTTGTTCTTCTTCTCCACAAAAGCTGCTCGACAACAAACGCATTTATGAATGAAAACATCTGGTTAATTCACAGTTTGCCGACAAAGAAAAACGCGTCACTACTAAGTTGTTTGTGAAAAGACCAATTAAGGCAAATGGGGATTTTTAGAGCGTCAGAGTCACAGATAGCGTTTCAGATTTTATTCTGCTTTGTGGAAATGTGGTTTTCTGTCTTTTAGCTTTAACTTGAGACAGTTTACATTCACATGAGATGAGAAAAATGGGAAATATGATCCGTTATGTCCATAGCTCCACATTTTAAGAGAACGAAAATTATTTAACTACTTTAAAATACATTTTAATAAAGTCACATTCCCTCGAACCTGGTTGTAAATAATTTGCAGCTACCGACCGAAGGGTTTCTGGCAGAGTTTTATATCCGAGGCTCCTTCAGTGCTGCTTCTCATGAGAGACGAAATTATTACACTTCTAATTTTACAGAAAATATATAATTAAACTGAAGGGAAAACAGGAGCAGATTGAACTTGTCAAGTTCATCACGAGATGACAACTTGCATGTGTGGATCTGTCGGATTCTACAGTCAGCGAGTGGCGATAATCAATCAGTCACATTCAATCACCATCAATCAAACTTAACGGGAGTTAATCAGAGCAGCGTGTCTCAAAAAGAAAATATCAGGATCAACGCTGCTGATCACCTTCATTTATACTTTTCTGTCCAACGTCCTCCTGGGTTTATACAAGGAAACAGTTGAGGAGCTTCAAGGACTGGACCATAGACTGTAAATAAATAAAGATGGACAACCACGATCCAGAAATGAAGCCAAATTATCCTGCACACAAAAAGTATATAATGCGTATATGTGTTTTTTTTTTAAAATGCAAGTCGATAGAATCCATTCCTATTGCAGACAAAATCCAGATGTTAGCGAGAGTTAGTGGGTTTTTTGACTATTGGAAAAGGGGCTCTATACTGCAGCCAGCCACTAGGGGGCAGTCAAGATGTTTTGGCTTTACTTTTGGGGAGCTGCCCTGTCGTCCATCTTTACATACTGCCTGCGGCGCTCACTCATTTGCAAGTTTCTGGATCCCCCAGCGATTTATTCTTTCCAAACCTAAAATATGCAACAGATGTCACTCGGGGCAACACATCTGGGATTTCTGTTCACATCTCGTTTCCCCCGACTTTCAGCTGTCGCTAAAATTTTCAAAAGGTGAACTTTTCACGGCTCAGATCACTTCTCTCTCGACCAACTGCTGAGCTTTTCCTTTTCTCGACAGTCGATGCCTCTTCTCCTCCTCTGCTCCCTTTTCTCTCTCTCACACATACACAAACACACACACACACACACACACACACACACACACACACACACAGACACACACTTGCATGTTTGGAGCGTTTTGTCCCTGGAGCACAGCAACAGCGAAGCCCCAACTCCCCTGACAACTGTGAAATATGTACTTGAAAGCATCGAAGCTGTTTTAGCTCAAATAAAGACGAGACGCTCCCCAACAATCTCAAGCAGGAGAGATCTCGGCCATTAAACATGAACACACACACGCACAGGAAGCACTGTAGCTGAGCTGTAATGGTGCACAAACACGCTGCATTCGAAATAACCAACAGCAATAATAAGGTAACTGACACATGTCGGCTCAACCGAAGGCTCTCTGCCCTCAGTGCACGACAGAGGAGCAGCGACAAGCAACTCTGCAGCGACCAAACAAGAAGGAATGTCAGAAAATCACAGGTATTTCTTCACAGGAGTTATGTGATTTCATAAAACTTGGACAGCACCAAGAAAACCAATATCTCCTGACCCTCAAATTGAAATAAACGCCAGCCCAGAAGCAGCAGAGACGATGAAAAGAGCTGAAAACTTACTTTGAGTATTCTTCATTATCCCGGTCACAGCGAGAGTCCTTGTGCTTCTCCCAGTCTTTGCCGTGTTTGCACGTGGTCAGCAGGATAATATCTTCCGCGTTGTGGATGTGATACAGAGCGTTCCTGGTCTCAGACCCTATGCCAGTGAGGTACCGCTTCCCTTTGAAAACCAGCAGGTATTTCCTGGAGGGCGGCGCTTCGCTGAGAGTCAGATAACCTATCCCCCCTCCTTTCAGAGGGTGATCCTTGGAGAACAGAGGGATGGAGATATCAAAGTTTGGTCGGAAGTTGACCACGTCAGCGCTGGCCTTGGCCAACATGGCCTGGCCCACCTCGAAGCCCAGATCCTCTGTGTAGTCCGGCCAGGTGCCAGAGTAGAGGTTGAAAATGAGGTGGTTCCTGCCATCGTTCCACGTCGGCAGGCTCTGGATGCGGGACCTGACGTTCTGCACGAACTGGGCGGAGAGCTGGTCCCTGTCCAGCGTGTCCACGGCCAGAATAAAGAGACAGGCCTTCGAAGGGTCCGTGGTGTGGAAGCGAGACTCTTCCACGGACGCCAGGATCTTCTGGTAGGTCTCGGAGATCTCGTCCCCTCTCTGCGGAGGGTAGACGTAAACCCTGAAGCCCGACTGGCAGCGAGCGAAGTCGAAGCAGGTTTCCATGCGGCAGCGCTTGTTCTTGTAGATGTTGTCGCGGATGGCCCGTCGCTCCCGAGGGGAGGTGTGCTGGTGGTGGAGCTGAGGACTGTCCTCCTGTAAACACACACACAGAGTTATCACCATCCAAAGTACAGTAACTTTACATTGCTCATCTTTTCAGAGTTAACTTTATCCAAAATATACATAAATTGAGGAGTTCTTCATGGTTTCACTAAACACTTTAGCCGTGAATTGCTTTTCTGTGACTCATTTCATTTCATTGATCTGTCACATGACTGAGCTGCAGCTCTTCTGCTAACCCTTCCAGATGAGGAGACGAATGGAGATTGCATTTGATTTCTCTAAAACAGTGGAACTCTGTTACACCTTCACCGTTTAAAGCGAGGCAATTTCAACTCGCGGCTCCGTGTCACAGCTCGTAGACGTCGGTGGTTGTGCTCAGGCTGCACCGCATCAGGGCGACCATGAAGCTTAATGGTTGAGGCGTTCAAATCCTGACCCTGGGGACCTTTGCTGCGTCTTTCTTTCTTTCCCAATGTTCCCAGTCTCTTTACACACAAAGCATGAACAGATCCACTGAGTGAATCCAACAAGGGCTTCAGCAAAAAACTGCAGGATTGTTCTCGAGTTTAGATTTTCACTGCAACACAGGGTTTCCAGTCAAATATGTGGAAGTACACGTACCTGATAAGTTGTTTTTTAATATACTGTATTTATGATGTTTTTCTTTACAACGCGATTGTTGCATCAAAGGAAACTAATTAAACTTCTTTTATCTCATCTTGATTCTGTCTCACAGTTCTGTTAATGCCCTTAATGCCCAAATAACGTATATATATATATTTTCCCACTTTCTTTAACGTTGTGAGTTTTTTCAACATTTTCTTTGATTTCTCAGAGTTAATTCATGGATCTTAATTAAAAAAGACCAGGCATGTTTAGGGGACTGATATTTATGAGTTATGAGCAATTTGGTGCAGATTCAAATAAAAATCCAAAGAATAAAAGAGCAGGGGAAATAAAGTTATTTGTTTAATCATCTCATCTTGTTCCTTCGAGCTTTGAATCCAAACAAACTCATCATTCATCTGCGAAACCACCAGAAATGATCTAATAGAGCTGTGGGTTAGAATGAAAATGTATCGTCCTCTCTTGATAACTTGAAATAACACAAAGAGAAAGGGCCCCACTGCGTCATAACTACTCATATTTGATGAGAATATTTCACTGTGAATGTGAATGAAGGACTTATACTCTGGTATCTGAGTACTTCTATCACAACGTCCTTTTGGTTTTCAGCTAATGAAGCAGGTGAGCATTTCTTTTCCTCTAAGCGGATCCAGTCTACCTCCTGCTCTCCCCCCTCCAGGTACGGTTCCAGCAGCTCCGTCGACTCCGGCCAGTGCCTGGGGGGTCGGGACGGACTCCTCTGGGGCTGGTACACGTCCTGGTTCTGGTGGAAGTACTCCTGCTGATACTGGTGGTACTGCGGGTCCTGGGGTAACTGGCGGTACTGGTACGGCTGCTGCTGGAACTCCCCGATTTGCAGACCCCACAGGTAGACGAGGAAGAGAAGACCGGCCCCCACAGACACGAGCAGGTACCGCTTCTTGGCCTGCATGTGTGCTGCGGGGGGAGGAAGAGGAGGAGTTCAGGGGGCAGAGGTGAAGAGGATGAGGGGAGGAGAGAGGACAGGAGGGAGGAACAGGAGGAGAAGGAGGTGAGGAAGGGGAGGATAAGGGTCAGTCAATGAGAGGAGGAAAGTAAAGGAGGAAAAGAGGAGGAGATGAGGAGGAGGGGAGCAGGGAGGTCGACACAGGTCAGCTTGACCCACTGGGCGGCCTCTCTATCCACAGCTCGGCATTGTGGGATCTGGAGTCACTGAAAGAATAAAGAGATTAACAGTAAGTTAGTCAGCATTTTCAAAACAAAGAAAACTTTACACAATAGAAAACCAGTGTAAAGTCATTGTATTATAACTGATAAAGGTTGTGTCAGATTAGATCTTCATTAATCCCTGTTGGAGTATAAACCCCATCTCCAGTTTTATTAATGACTTCCCATTACAAATCCTTGTGAATCATCATAAATCAGTGAATCAAAATGATTTAAATGCAGTGAGCAGACAAGCACCACGAAATTCATCTTATTTAATCTGTAATTATTCCATTTAATTTACTGTTATCTGGGCTTTAATCTCCATCAATGACAAAGCCGGTTTTCATACAGATTATTTACCTCATGCAACAAATTCACAGAACTCAATTTCATTCTGCCGATTCAGCATCGACTGTGCAGCAATTTGTTACAGCACAACTTTCTGTTAACAGTCGATTCAGTGCATCGACAGTCTGCAGGTTAAACGTGTTTGATAAACTTCAGGGTTTCTGAATGGAGTTTGGTTTACAGAGCTGGAAACCAACAACCAGCGTGGGCAGCTTTCACCCTCTAATTCTCCTCCTCTTGTAAATATCATTAGTTTTCAAATGAAGCCGATAAAACAGATAACGGTTGTGGCTCCTCTGAAATCATGAGTTTGCATCTTGCAAATCATCAGTCGTTGCCCGACTCCGTCAAATGTTTTAAATGCAGATGAACAGACACAATCTGAAGTATATAAATCAAGGATTTTATGTTATTTAATCCCTATAATCTTATTTATCGTCACCTAATGTCTATAAACGACAATCACAGATTATTTTTACTTCAGCAAAATTAAAAGAGTTTGTGTTAGATTGTGTTTGATAAGCAATGCAGCACCAAACCACAGGGTTTCTCAATGGAGTTTGGTTTACGTGCAGGAAATCTTATTAATTCTTATCCAACATTCACAGATTACATTTTTAATAATCAACAAAGCTCAGTTTTAATTATGCCGATTCAGCATTGATGCGTTCCTGCAAAGTAGCACAGCTTTTACCAATATTTATAAGGTTTATTTGATAGAGACAGATTCAATGTACAAACTGAAAACAGCCGTCCAATGCAGGTATAAATATATATATATTGCTTACATTTGTTCTTATATTGTACTGCTTTAACACAGTATTTTGCTTGGGATCAATGTACATCTATCGGAGGATTATAAAGGTGATGATCACAATATACAATAAAGACCATATAAAAACATTACATACTAGAAC
Source organism: Hippoglossus hippoglossus (assembly GCF_009819705.1). Lineage (NCBI taxonomy): Eukaryota > Metazoa > Chordata > Actinopteri > Pleuronectiformes > Pleuronectidae > Hippoglossus > Hippoglossus hippoglossus. The sequence goes on from NC_047174.1 coordinate 3,197,287, forward strand.
TCATGGGAACAAGTTTGTTGCTGAATAGTCAGGATTTGGTTAAAAGGAAAGTTTGCATTAATTGTCATAGAATCAAAGCATCAATAGAATGAAGCAGGAGGTTCAAATGGTTGTTTGATCAGCTGCAGCTCTAAACTGCAGGTTTCTGAATGGAGTTTGGTTCACAACCAACAAGCAGCATGGGCAGCTGTTACCTCCTGAGCTCTTCTATGTACTATTAGATGTTTCCACATGTATTTATCTCTTTTTAATTATCGGTGACATGTTTGTATCTCTAACTGGAACCTACCTGTTCCCGCGGAACACCTGTTTTCCCGGGAAGGGATCTCGGTGTCCGCTGCTCGTCCCTCCAGCCTGAGCAGGAATCCTCCACAGTTTGGAAAAGCATTCTCCAAGTTTCTCCAACAAACGCATCCACCGATTTCTATACAGATGTGTTTAAACCACGTGCAGGGGACTTCCACTGAGCCACACCGGGTGCGCTGCCTTCATCCTCCTCCGCGTCCCGCAAACTTTCCCCATGCACCGAGGACCTGGAGGGATTTTACGCGTAAAGGAGGCGCAGGTCTCCGCTGCGTGAATTCAGGTGCCGGAACAGCCGCGGTAACACCGACAGCATCCATCCAGAACGAGCTGCTGCGTTACACCAGGCGCGTACATCTCCAAATCTACAACTGCGCATACATCCAGAGGGGGGGAATCCAAACTTTGGTGTTTAAATCCTCAGCGTCGCCTGTGCGCAGCGGCTCATAGGCAGAACGAGGCAGGAACCATCACCTCAGGTAAGTTGAGGAGACGCCGGCGCACCTGATCCAGAGAAATCCTGTTACGGGGGGGGGGAACTGAGGCTCCTGTGGGTTATTCCATCCCGGCTGCGAGCTGCTAACACGCCGGCTGTCTCCACGTTTCCATCCTCAGACCCTCAGTTGGATGTGGGCTGCGCCACCGTGCAGCAGCAGCAGCAGCAGCATCAGCAGCATCAGCAGCAGCCTCCAGCAGCAGCATCAGCATCACAGCGCCGACACACCAGACAGCATCATCAGCACCAGGCTGCTACACGCTGGAGGCGACCAGTGCGCGTGCATGGGGCGTCATTTGGCTCCGATAAACGTGGGGGGTTCGCCACAATCCAGAATCTCTCGGACTGTGTTTGCAGTTCTGCTCGGGTCCAGTTCAGGAAAATTGTCACAAAGCCACAAACACTGCGAGGAGAAGTCCCGGAGGAGCGTTCAGGATCAGAACACTGCCTTCACTGATTCCGATGCACGAACCAAACTCCACTCAGAAATCTGCACATTTCAGTTTATCGTGCGTAATATGCAACAAATGGTCCTAAATTGTTTAAAAAACTGGGATTTGCAAACACACGCAGGCATTTGAGGATGACTCAGATTTAGCAGTGTCATTTATTGAGCTGTTGTGTGTGACAGAATCCAATGTGCATTTTGATATATTTCATTTTATCTAATCATTATAATTACACAATCTGTGTTCATACCCTGCAGCATCAATATGGAACCTTTGTTTAAGTCCTGTACCCCCACGTCCACTTTCTCCATTTTATTCCCACTAAAGTTAAAACATATTTTAGTTTCATGAAGTGCTGCTTTGTTCATAATAAATCATAATACGTTTGAAAAGTTGTTCCATCGATCAAGAGGCTTTCCAGTAGAGTTTGGTTTGTTTGACCTCAAGGGATCACGGAGAACCTGGTGATCTTCAATGTCTTCATTGTTCTAGCTCGAGCTTCATAGAGATCTGACTCTTTAGAAGCCAATGAGCACTTTTAATTAAGCCTCAGCTCATTAAATCTCTTAATGATTGGAATATTTGGCCCAATAAATTCACTTTGACCGTCCGGCCACTGATCTCCGTCTCCCCCTCGTCTTCCTCTTATCTGGACGGATGCCACCGAGCAGATAAAACGAATCTGACCGTGATTTAAATAGATGTCACTGTCTCATAAATTACAGAGGGAGGTTGCAGATGTTGTTGTGGCTCCACTCACAGGAGCATCAGGCAGCACACAGCGCCATCTTGTGGTTATGTTGCAGCCCACACTACGGCAGAAGTAGCTCCAGCTCAACTTATTAGGGTGAAGTAACTTAATTTCAGTTTGTAATGAGACAATAATCAGTTAGTTTGACCTGCAGTACTTCAGAAACAGGGACGTTGATCTAATCTTTAGCTGTGGTTTGATCTCAATGCTTTGGATTGTTTCACAGCCTGATCTTCATCTTCTTCTTTCCTCACGAGTCCATAAACTGAGCTGTAAACTGCTGGTGTCGTTTTGTGTGTTAACAGCTTCTTCTGGTGCCAGAGCCGGAGTTTAAACATCTGTATAAATCCCTCCACTTTTAAAGAGTTGATGAATCGTGAACCAATAAAGGTTGTGGATTTATTTTAGTGCTTGAAAAACGCTGCCTGTAAGAACGACTCTTTTTAGATGAACTTCTGCAGCAGATCAAAACCAGCTCACCAGAATCTAACGTTTTATTTCTAAGTACCTGTTAGTGTGATAACTCTGAACCACTTGGACGATTAGGAGAAGAGAGAGAGACAACTTTGATCCGTCTCCATGTCTCAGTCCGTCGCTTCAGGTCCTCAACTTCTCACCGTCAATCCAGAGGCTTAACCTCCCTGAAGTCTTATCTCCTGTTACAGCTCCTCAGAGGAGACGGGGATCCGGCTCTTTAATTATCTCGTATTCAGATTATGTTCCGTGTTTGATTCACTGGATTACAGACACAGATCTCATGATGCTGAGATCTCACCTCTGCCCTGTGAGAGAATTAAAGATACTGTAGATCCTGTGTAAGATTATTCTCTTGCTAAATGACACCTCAAATCTTTTCCTTAGAAACCAAGTTGCTGAAGCCATCACTTATAAACAAATTAGTTACAATCAGCTCTAAAAAGTGTAGCTTTAAATGGGAACTGGTCAATTTTGAACCAATACAGACATTTAAATGATTAACATGCACACGTACTAAATAATGTATATTCCTGTCACACCGGATCCTTTTCCTTTGCTTTTATGTGCAAACATTATAAAGAGGAAATACACACATTTTGTTTCTAAAACACATGAACACATTAAAGTGTGAACAACAACTTCCCACTAGTTTGCTTTGCTTTGATTCCTTAGTTCGTCACCCAAGTTAATTTCAAGTAATTAAAGTTTATTTCTTTGTCCTCTGTAACTGTCTAAACTTAATATTTGTTTGTTTGAGTTACCTGGGGTCATGGGGGGGGGCACTTCCTGGTTCAGCCAAAGTCTTGGCAGAGGGGGGGGGGGGCGGACTCTTACATACTGGAGGCAGCTGATTGGACTGAACCATGTGCTGCCCGGTCATGGGGGGGATTTGAGTTTGGAAAGTTCTCCTTTGCATTTAGCTGTAATTAGCGTCTTGTGTCCTTGTAGGATATAATTTTCGTGGACGGGGGCTGAACGTTTCGCCCGTGAGGTGAAATAATGGGCAAAAAAACCCCGAGTCAACCACTTCCTGTTCCTCTTTAAGCTCGACGCTCTGAGGTAATAACTAAAGGTGACTCACACGAGTACATCAACATTTTTATCGACTCATCTGGACCACAGCGGCTGGTCATTAAGACGACAAGGTTTAGATTTTAGTCGTAAAATCAACCGGAAACCATAAAAAATAACGAGGGGGACAAAAAATAGGGACATTATTTATGTCTGCGTCCTCCTGCCCGATGCGTCCGATCGCCTCCAGAGGTCGAGCTGATTGGATCGTCACTGCGTCTTTGAGCCCCAACACCTTGTGACGCAGGTGAATCCAGTTGACGTGCACGGAGCGGTTCGATGCCCTCGGTGGAACGGTGGGACCCTCCGGCACCTTTTCACCGGGACGCTGCTCCCGGCCTTCAGCGGCAGGAGCCTCATCTGGAGTCTCTGTGCTTCTTGGGGCTGAGCTCTGTTGGAAGTAGTTCGGCTTCACTGGCGTCACAGAGACTTTCCACAAACGTGTTTCTGAAGATAAAACACTGACATTTGTTTTTATCCAACGGGCGAAAAACATCGTCTGTGTTGAACTGAAGCTTTCATGACCTGTTTCACCTCTAAAACTCTTTCAATCAACAGAAATTAAATACGTTTTTTGGTAGATCAGAGGAAGCGTTCGTCTCTCAGTGTCTTCTCCTGCCTCGTATTTGCACTTTGAGGTCCTCAGCTTGAGCCCATTAGCTGCTGAATTCAGCTCAGACCAGAAACTGGGAGTAAAAGCCACTGAAACAACGAGCAGACGTGTGCAGCTGCTCTGTTGATCCTCGTTTCACTCCTGCAGTCGACCGTTGTGCAGCCGGGTTCCTGAAAAACGCTCAAAGCGAAGCCTCTGTTGACAGTAATGGTGTCGATACGTGCACTGTTAACACTTCACAGAGCTTCGGTCCATTACTGCTCCAGACTCTAGTAGTTATGGATACAGACAGACAGAGACAAAAAAGACAGCGTAATTACATCCTGTCACAGAGTCCAACGTCCTGGAGACGGCAGCGAGGCAACACGTCGCTGCGGCGGTGACACTCTGAACAAAGGAGGACAAAACGTAGACGTGAACAATGCAGCCTGCTGAGATAACGAGAGAAACAGGGTGATTTGAGAAATATCAATCGCTTTTTAATATCAAAAGTCAACTCTGACAAATTATATTGTTAAAAAACACAGATAAAAGCAGTTTTCCCTCTCAGTCATATTCAGAGACTTTGAATCTGTCACTGAGATTTTTGTCACAATTTATAATTTTTGATAAAAGATCTTTGTGACTTTGTAAAACATGTTTCTTATGAATTTATCATAAGTAAATGTTTAGTGTTTTGAGCGTCACACATGAAATTACATGCACAGGAATTAAAAAACCACACACATCCACCATCACGGCTTCATAACACCAGCAGCAAAAATCTGTATTGATGCATTAAAAGAATTATGAAAAACTATTGTAATTGGGAAATAAGAATAATATATACACATTCATGTATAATATATAGACTCATACATAGAAATCTACTTTTAAAAGTCTACAGCTCCAGTTAGACACTATTTATTAGTTATAGATAAGTGACATTAGTCTGACTGTTAAACAAACCACTAAATCAAATGTCTGCTGGCGTTAAAACAAAAGAACACAACACAGTGACATGAAACATGAAATAGAACAAGAGAAACTCTACAAAACTCTTGTTCTCTAACAGAAGACACGGGTCAGTTTTAAGCTTCTCTGCAAAAGTCGTGACAGAAAAAATATCTTCACTTTCTTCAGAGCTCAGCTGCAAATCATCCGTCAGACTCACGGAGCCGAGAGGTGAATGCAGCAGCACCTCCATGCATCTGCAGCGCAAATTGATTTTTCATGTTACCACCACTCACTGGCAGTGTGTGTCCGTGTGTGTATGTGTGTGTGTGTGTGTGTGTGTGTGTGTGCGTGTGCGTGTGCGTGTGTGTTCATGTAGAAGAACTAATCGATAACCTCTGACCTCCTCTGATCCTTCTCTTCTTCCACTTCTCCTTCGTACGTCCAGGACTCGAGACCTTTTGCCCCAAACTGTGAAATGTCACCGGACGCCTTCTGATGTCATGACGGCTCAACGGGCGAGGACAGGGCTGTTGTCGTGGCAACCGCACCACATGCTCAGGTTTGGTGAGACTTTTCCAGCTCAGTGAGAAACGCTGACCATCATCGTGTAACACTTCAGTTCCTGTGTGTTTCCTGGACTAAAAGACTTCCTGTGCAATATACTTATATTATTTCACTAAATGTTGGTTTTATTTGTTTCATCAGCAAAATGTATATTAAATAAATTCCTATAACAGCTGTGGATGTGTTAAACTCCCAGTGAAAAGGTGCCATGGTATAAAGAAAATTGTGAACCACTGCGTTGGTGTTTGAATGAGTTTTTTTTAATACTTTCTTTACACTGAAAAAGTTCAAAAACTGAAAGAACTTGCAGGATTACTTGTCCTTAAGTTTGGTTTTCAAAGCGAAGGCTTCCCAGCAGCACAGATCTGGAGCTGTAATCTCACCTGACTGGATTGAATATCATCTTTAAGTCCCGTCGGCTGCTCTGCTCTCAGCTTATCTCAAATTGAAATTCTTATTATGTTCTTTGGAATAAAGGGGAGGGAAATCCTATTTGACCAGTGGAACAAGGTGACGTGTGACAGACTGGGGAGTCGGTGGGGATTCATCCCATCGTCCTCACTCCCTCTGCTCATTGTCGTCTTTCACACCCTCCGCTCCGTGGAGACCATATAACTCACAGAGGTGATAAGAGCACGTCTGTTGTGTTCGCTGAGAGAAATGAAAACAAAATGTGCTGGAACGTCAGATATTGATCAGCAGTGAACACGAGCAGCGTGTGTGAGACTCGCTCTCATTACTTTTTCTGTGATGTCTTTGAGTTTGTCTTGTTGATTAGTTTTTTCTGTTTGCTTCACTTTCTTTCTCTCTTTCTCTCTTTCTTCAAACTTCCCTGTTCCGGGGCTTGTTCATCGAAGTATCCGTCCTCAAAGTTAAAGCAACGGTAAATGTTGATGCCGACACTGTTATTATCAGACTCTACTGTCCAAAATAAGGTTTTATTTGATTTAATAGAAATAAAATATCAGATAATATATTGTAAAGTAACAATTCAGGCAATGGCCTCCCCTGCTTTCAACATGACAAAGCTCCTGTGCACAAGTACAGTCATAAAGAAACATTATTCCCTGTTTGATATGGAACAACTATCACATTTATCATACCACTTAATACACTGTGAAACATTCATGTTATTTTTATTATTTATCATATTTATCCATATCTTTACTATCCTGTCCTGAGTTTAGTTTATCAAAGAACCTTTTTAAAATACTTCTTTGGCTGATATTATACAGTATATACTATATAGCAGAACAGTATTGTATTCTTTGCAAAACAGGCACAATTTGATTTGAAGTCGTGATTTTGATTTGCTTGCACAAGGACCATAAAGTTCTTGAATCTTGACTTTATCCATACATCACTTATCTCGTCTTTATCTCCACTCAACGCTTTTTCATACAGTCACATTCAGCTGCACACATTCTGTACAGCGCTGCCATGTGCACACATCAAACTGTGCACGTCGGAACGCTGTCAGGGTCAATAAACAGCATCCGGACCGGAGGAGCCGGGGAATCGAACCACCGATGGCCAGTAATTATCAGAAATGTTTCTTCTATTGCGATTATAGTTTACCCAGAAGGTGAAAGGGACATTTTTATTGTCACAAAACTTTATCGTTCCATGTGCCTGTGCATTTCCAGGTGGGCGTATGGAAATAATCCTAACCTGTGATTAGTATATTCTAATTCTAACTCATATATTGATAATTTTCACACATATTGGTGCATTTTCCACTTGATAATCCAAGTGCACCGTGTTCTATCCCCATGAGAAAGTGTCGTGTGAAGCAGAATTAAAGACGTTAACGCTGCAGGTGAAATGAATCCACTCTGTCCCCCCCCCCCCCCATTGACGAGCGTCTAAAGGCAGCGAGACCTTGTTTCTGTCAACATCCAGATGACTGGTTTATTCGCTCAGATAAATAAATTCCCTCGCGGCTCCCTCATAAAGTATTTCCAGCATTAATGGCTTGTGATGGAAGCTGTAAATTCATGTTAAAAATGAAGCCGCCATCTTGAGGATTTTGGCATTTCAATTATCCACAGCGCCCGGCGCCGCGCACTCTGTCATCCTGTCAACTTTAATGTTTTAATATTCTGTTTTAAAAGCCACGCTCGCAAACACTCACGCGCAATACATATACGTACAGTGCAAATACACGTGGGCGAGTTTTGATTTACAGTCGGAGCCGTGCCTCAGTGACTAACCGGCCTAAAATATTAATGTGCAGCCAAATGAACGACGTTCTCATACATTTTCAAGTGAGCCCGTGAAGAGGGATAATTTAGAAGCTAATCCGTTTGAGGAGCGAGCAGCGTTCAGGACGACATCCTGACACCGATGTCTGACTGTAATATGTGATTATCTTCAATAACCTGACACAACATCCACTCCACTTACATTTCAAATTAATTAAGTTTACATGCGTTGAATTTGTAAAGATAGTATTTAATTATGTTTATTTATCTTGCACTCTAATGCTGCTGATTTGCAGCTTTGAACGTTATAAATAATCTTTTCCATGTTTGTTTTAATCCTTTCAGACGCTTCGTGTTTAAATATTGAAACATGTTTATCTGTGATGCTTCCTGTTATATTGCTGCTGGCCCCAGGGTCCTGTTACATGTTTCATGTGGTTAGTATTTGTGAATAAAAATATATAGTTTATAGTTTTCTTATTATTTTTATAGGGAAGCTACTGTGTCGTTGGTCATCATTTCACATCAAGAATGTAAATTGCACAAATTGCACAATAACACAACACAAGACAACTTTGATCCCTATCTCTGTGTTGCACATTTTTGTGCAGCTAATTTCTGGTGCTGCTTTGTCATTTGTGAATTTGTGAAAAGGATCAATAAAGGTAGATCTCATCTTATCTTATCTTATCTTATCTTATCTTATCTTATCACTTATCACTCATCCTCAAAGTGGCAATGAACAATGAGACAAGGAAACGTAAGACAAGTCATTTTACTAAACTTTACTGCATCACTTTACTAATCCCCTTCTCCTTCAGCGGTTTATAGATTTTATTTGTTGGTCCATGGCTCAAAAAAAAAAATCCTCTCTGTGATTTAATATTTCCAGCCACATTCTCACTGGATTTCTGCCACGCGGCGTCTTAGCAATCAAATTACAGCAGAAAGCAAGAAAGACGGTCCAACGGCCCAAAGCTCCCCCCCCTCCCCCCCGAGGCTCCTCATTTCCCCGCTGATCAACGAGGTGCAACCGGCAAAGTGTCCACATCCAGGCAAAGTGTCCACATCCAGGCAAAGTGTTCAGGCAAAGCTTCCCATCAGGTGAGGAGAGAGGAGAGAAGAGGCATCGACAGTGATGGATGCAAACGTTCAATCTAATCACACGGTGTGAATTACATCTCTTGCAGCTTTTTTTTTCTCCCTCTGTGTCACCTCCTGATTTCCTGCCAGTTTGAAAATGTTGGACTCAAACAGAAGTCGATCTTTTTGGGCTTTTGGGCTTTTTTGGTGAGGAGCAGACAGAAGGGATAAGAAAAGCAGGAGAGAGGGAGATGGATAATAGAGAGAACACAATAAAAGCAGAGTCGGTGCTCCTGCTGCGTTTATGAGCAGGAACACACCTGTTCACCGGTGCCTCTGGCAGACGAGGCCTCACCGAGCACAAACGTGTGCATGTGTGTTGGGGAGGGGAGGAGGAGGAGGAGGAAGAAGAAGAAGAAGAAGAAGAAGAAGAAGAAGAAGAAGAAGAAGAAGAAGAAGGCAGTCAGTGTACTTTAGTGGGGAAATGAATTTGGTCAACAAATGGACCATTTATTTCCCCTCACATCAATTGACTGATCTTCTTCAGTGTATCAGAGGAAATGGAGTGAAGAAGAGGAAGAGGAGGATGTGATGCTGCTGCATTCGAGTCAGAAAAACACCTCCAACGTTTTAGTGAACGCATCAGAAACCACTGATCAGGAACATTTCAAATCCTGGCGTCTTAACTATACGAGTCAAACAGGCGACACCAGGAGGCTGGACGTTGGAGCTTTCATCCCGTGAACTCCCAGCGTGGAAGACAGAGCAGCACCAACATATAAGAGCAGTGCATTGCTTATGTTTTCACTGAACACACTGGGTTCTTTATGGATCGACACCTTAAGAACAGATAATATTTTAATGTGACTTAAGATTAAGGTAAAATAGTGACATTATTATTCTATATTATACTCTAATATATCTGGTCTATTCACATTTGATTTTACCTCCAAATAAAGTGGTTTTATAATTAACATCCTGACTGCAGTGAACTCAAAAATAACCTTTTCATTGTCACTTGTAACTTCCGCGTGGCTTTGAGCCGTGTTAGCGAACACGAGGCAGCTCCTATCACGTTGTTAACTACTCTTTCATGAACGTTTACAAATAAGAAGCTGTGTATTTAATGTGTTGAAAGCTCTTAAACGATGATGTTTTCCATTCAGCCGATGCACTGTAACGGTTCACGATGCCAGTAGCTGTGTTCGCTGTCCCGCTCGCTCGCCAGCCGCCTCAGTCCACCGCCGCTAGCTGCTCGTCCCGTTTGCTGACATTTGCAAACTCGCAAGCCAAGAATGCAAAATGCAAATAAATCACTCTCTAATCCCCGTTATCAGCAGCAGTTTCCCACCGAGCCCGGAGGAAAACAAGCGCTTCAAAGTAAGCTGGATGCCAGCAGCCGATTTTCAAGGTGTAACAAGAAGCGTAATGTGACATATTAGGTCTCGCAGGCAGCCGTAATTAGAGCTGATAATGTGAGTGTTTAAGTTGCTTTAGATGACGCGAGCAGCGGGTTTCTGGCTCGGCCTCCTCAACTTTCACGTCTCCTCTGAACTCGCGGTGAACTTCTCTCTTTCCCTCGTCCCCGCAGTGGCCTGACAGTAATTCATTTTTCTGTCAGAAACTATTGATCTTTCTCTCTGTGGTGCAGCTATGAATAAATCACAACAAAGTGACACAGAGGCCGCTGCGGCTGGCGGACGCTGAAGGACTGAGGAGGAGGAGGAGGAAGAGGAGGAGGAGGAGGAGGAGGAGGAGGAGGAGGAAGAGGAGGAGGCTCTCTGCTGACTCTCAACTGTTTGAGGCACAGGACGCCTGGTCGCCATCACATCTGCAGCGTCAGCCAGGTTTGACTAAAGAGTGGAAACACACACATTTTCCGTGGCTGTGATCGTACGTGGACGATTTCTCTCTGAAAGAAAACAGGACCATTGACTGTAAATAAAGATGGACGACATGTCTCCTACTATTCAGACATTTAGCTAAAATATATCCTGGATACGACGGACGACATCTTGCACATTAGAAGCGAGGGTTTGGAGGAAGGAGCGAAACATCAAGGTCCCGTAGAGACACACACTCGACCAATCACGAGTCAATCTCAGCCAAATGATTCCAGACCATGTGGGACGATACACGTGGAACTGAAACTGAATAAACCAACATAAAAACACGTGTTTTAAATGGGATGCATCAACAAATCAAGTGTGAAGAAAAGTGCAATCTCTCTTCAAGGTCCATTTACTTGTCGTCGTGCAGTTTCCAGGATTTATTCCCTTTTATTCGCTTGTTTCCAAGGTCAAGAATAAACTTTCAGACTTGGATATGGAAATTTAAAACAGATTAAATTAGGCAAAAAAACTGTTTTGTTTATTCTCAAAATACAATGTGCATATCTCATTAGATAAATAATGTTCAAGCCAAGAACTGCAGGTTTATTTTCTCTCGTCGTAAACCCTTAAGATTCCCTGAAACATTGCACATCTTGAAATTAACTGAATTTGCATTTTATGTCTTCAGCATCAGGCTCTTTTTGGCTCCGTCGTCAGGGTCACTGGTGTTTTTCATCGAGCGCTTCACTCCATCAGCGAGGTGGATTTACGCCGGTGCTGAGTAAGCGCCTCCCCAGCCACGCCACGCCAAATCAAATGTCACACGATCTCCTGGGGTATTAATCACTCTCTGTCACACACACACACACACACACACAGACACAGACACACACACAGACACAGACACACACACACACACACACAAGGCCCAGAAACAGAAGGAAAGGAGAGAAAAGGTCACTTGCTAGGAAGTTTGGACCCTGGCAACATGTATATAAGTGTAAACACACATTCTCTCTCCACCTCCATGTGTGTTTAAGAAAATATGAGTGCATGCTTGTAATTATCAAAATGTTTCCAGGGAGCGTAAACATTGTATTTTGGTTTAACGACGGCATAGGATTTCTCAGAGAATGATTCACGGAATTTGACAACATGACAAAATGTATATGTTTATGGGCCTGATATTTATGAGTTTGCAATTTGGTGCAAGATCCGAATAAAAATCTGGGTCTAGTGAATTTAAATGTGGTTTCATGAGGAGACTGTTGGGCCCTGGAGGAGATGTGAACTCTACTGAGTGTCAGCAGGATTGTGCAGAAGATACTCAACACGTTTTCATGAAACTTGGTGGAAGGATGCATGAGCCAAGAAAGAACCAACAACATCATGGATCCGGACAAAGGGGCTTTCTTGCTTGGCGTTCTTTTGGAACTACCTTCGCTGGCCGGTTGACTGTCCCATAGACATCCCATAGTTTGCTAAAGGAACAGTCGTATCCTCACTGGTGCACAAGAGTCAATCGAACTCTATGAAAAGTCTCAGAATCACCTGCTGCTTCACATTGCGGTGGATCCAACTGTTGGATCCCACTCAGGCTGAAATACGACCGACGCCGTGGATGTGAAGCAGTTTGATCACATCTTTACGGCTTCGTTCATCCAACGCCATCACCCGCTGTCGACTGCGGTCTACGACACGCTGATCTGGGCCGCACACGAGCGCGCACTCGTGTTTTTATTGTTATGACCTTTAGTTTTTTAAGGAGAGCTGGATCCTTCCACGCGGCGAGACGCTCCCTCCAGCCCGACAGGAAGCTGAGCTGCGGAGGAACGAGCGGACGCCGCGCCGACGAGAGGCTGCAGCTGTAAGAGCCGAGCGATGACAAACAAATGAGTGATGATTGCACTAAAGTAGAACAACTGGAGTCGGTGAGAGGATCTGCCAAAGAGACAGATGATCAGAAAAAAAGAAAAAAGCTCAGCAGGCGGGATTGTTTTGCCAAAGCAGCACTTTTTTAATTCAGCTGACCAAAGTGTATCAGTGCCATGAAAAAACATTTTTTTATGTAGCACAAATGCAGCAGTTTTGATGCCATAACACACTAAAAGGAGGACAGCATCGTAAAGAGAGGGAACGGGGAATCATGGCGTCTGAAAGTTTTAGGACCACTTGTATTATGGGCGTTCACAAATGATCAGTTCTCCCCAGTACACGCTGCTTAGCCGTTTTAAACAGGATTCACGGTGACACTAAAAAAACAAAAGAGCATAAACTCCAAGAAAATAAGTGGATTTTCTCTATAAAAAAGAATGCACTGTTTGCATTGTGTTAGGACGGATAAATATAGTTGAGTTAAAAACCAGCAGCTGGATCGTAAACCCAGTGGCTGGGAGAGAGAAACGTGTTTTTCAGGTTTTCTCATTAAGAAAGTAAAAGCGTGCACACTTGATAAAAATCAAGATGAGAATCAGAAGATGAGAATCCAGTGCTCCGTCGAACTTTTATATTTTACCTCACGGGTCAGAAATGTTTCTAAAACCTTCAACAGCGACGCTGGCTTCAACCGGACATTCTCCTCTTCTGATTTCTTCACATCTCACAACACACGAACAAGGATTTTCTCTTTTTCCTGATGATTTTCAGGCGTTGTTTTGATTTAATTCAACTAAATACCAGGTTCACAATTCAGTAGAATGGCTCCACAGTGGTTCCCAGTTCGCCTTCAGTCTTTCTCTTTGGAGTTTGCGACCTGTCTCAGCTGGGATTGTTGGCTCCACTCCCCCCCCCCCACGGCCCTCATAAGGATAAGTGGTATAGAAAATGGATGGAAATACTAGACGCTTCCAATTTAACTAAAAGGTATCATCCGATTTCATTGCTGACAGTTTCTTGTCCTGATATTTTTGGCAATCGTGCTTTTTGGAAAGCACGATTTCCATATTCAGTACATCAAATACAGTATTTGACTTTGTTGGACGGAAAAACTCCACTTTAGAGAAACAGACAGAGACTAATGGTCAGTGTTTCTGAGAAAAAGACCCAAACTAATCTCATCCGTCTGCACGGGTCGGATTTCGTACAGGAAATAGGTTTCAGTCTCTCCATTCCTCATTGATTCTTCTCTCCTTTCACCTTCTCTCTGTTTTCTTTCACTCCTGCGTTTCTCTTCCCTTCACGTGGATGAATGGATGGAAGGGAAATGTATAAAAAAATAATAATAAAAAAAAATGTAAGCAGCATTTCTTGTCTGAAGATTTATCTTCTGCTACGAAGAGAAACAGTCTGGAGAGAAGAAGAGAAGAAAAACACGTGAGTCCCTTGTTGATTGAAAATGAAAGGTGGTAACATTTAAAATGTGTTTTCATGATATATGTTAGATTTAAAATAAATGGTGTGTAGACTGTTTATAAAGATGGACGACATGACAGCTCCCCAAAACATCGGGTTCGCCCCCTGGTGGCTGGCTGCAGTATAGGACATCAACCCCACCTCCATGTTAGTGGATGGGACAGACAGTACACGTTAAATAAATGTTCCCATTTTCAGTCGTTGTTATCACATGTTATGTTTTCTTATGTGCTTTCAAATTGGATTTTAATTAGTTATCTGATGATATAAAAACGGGGTAAAGACGTTTCGCAGCTCCGAGTGACGTCCAAACACAAGATGGCAGCAGCCGTATTGAGGATGTTTTGGCGTCCATCTTAATAAACAGTCATTGGTTTTGACAGTGAGAGGATGAACAGATAAACAAAAGTTTTAGGATTTTGAGTGAATTCAAACTCCACCACCACTTGGTGCTTTTTCCTTCTCGGTGCAGAGTTATCATACTTTAAAGCTACTCTCTACTCAGTTTGCTGCGGCCCGAGGAGGAAGCCGTTCGGCGTCCTCACCAGAGCAGATGTCAGTGAGTTCATTGATTTCCTCCTGAACTCGGAGGAGGAGGAGGTCCTGCAGGATCTCCTGCTGCTGCTCCTCGGCTTCCACCCCGAGAAGCTCCAGGTGATGCTCCTTTAATCTCAGCAACGCTCGGCCTGCAAATTCATTCACAAACACAGCGTGTGTCCGGCGTAAATAAAGTAAACCAAAGTGCCACCAGGGCTGAATCTCAACATTAGCAGGTGTTGTACCTGAGATAGAGTGTTTGATGATGGCTTTCTGCAGCGTGTTCACATGGGCTGGACACTGCTCCTGCACCCACTCCAACACGTCCTCCACCGTCCATAACGACACTCGCTTTGACAGGTCCATCACCCTGCAGCCACATCAGCAACACCCGACAAGACGGAGGCGTAAACAACACACACACACAGTGTGTTAGGAACAGTGACATCTGAGCCTCGTGCTAAAATCAATAGAGGAAAAATGGGCCGTCCAGAGCTGCGCCTGTGAGCTCAGGTGACATCTTTCACTGCCACTCGTCTGAAACACACTGTTCATGTGTTGCTTGAAGCTCAACCCACGTTTTTAAAGAGGTTTTACAGATATTACAGGATCTTATTTTCATAGGTTTGGCCTTTTCCGTATTAGTTGAACTCAAGATGTTGTTGATTTATGAGTAAGAGCGTTAGGTGGATTTTTAACAAACTCTTTTTCATGCTTCTTGTCTGTCAAACTGTATTTTAGAAATTTTATTCTTTGACCAAAATAATCAATGATCAAAGTTACAAAGATAAAACCAAAGTTGAAAAAATGCTTGAGTTTCCTTTAATCTTTCCATTTTCATCTGATGATTGACTTAAATGATTAATTTATCAGAATTTTTTCTTTCAATCCATAAATGCACGACTTGAGCATCAAATTAAACCAAATATTCTGCAAAGTTAATTTTGTTTATATTTCTCATATGTTGTGTCACTAATCTTTAACAGTGTTGATATAAAATCCTGCATCGTTTGCTTACTGAAGTTCACCAGAGTAGAATCTGAGCTCGGCAGTGCACACGTCCCTCTGCAGCAGCCTGTGACTGTGTCTCGTCCCCGGGCTCACGAGCCGAGGACGGTTTTCTGTTGAGGACCCTCGCACATTAAAAACATCACATCCTCTTGATATTTGACGCTCTGGATTAAATTCCCCTCCTCATGTGGTGTCACCTACTTACTCTGACTAAACCCATTTTCCAGAGATTAACGTGACGACCCGCTGAACACGGTGACAAACAGCATAAGCACCACTGAAGGATTCCCGCAGCGAGATGAAGCCAAACAACTCCAACGCTCAGAGGTCAAAAACAAAAAAAAGTTCTGCTACAGAAACTCTGCTAACTCTCCTGCCTCCGGTCGGCTCGGCTCTCCTCCCACCCGGCTCCTCACGGGGCTGCACCGCTCTGGGGCGAACGCTGTTGATGTGACCTTTTCAGCAGGCCAGTCGATTTATTGGGTTATAAATATAAGAATGTAATTTCCCGTGTTAATTAATGGACAGGCGTGATTGGCCGGGGCAGTAACGAGGTCCCTGCAGGGTAACGGACACGGAAAAGAGTGACGACCTTTACACACGGCCTGCAACTTGAGATAATAGGTTGAAGAAAATCCTGCAGTTTTCTGTAAGATTGGTTTGATGCTTGAGGACAGAATCTCTTTAACCACACAGCTCCCGAACTGGGCTCCCAGTGGGTCAATATCTTCAGTGACTGTATATGCAGCTCGTCTTATTTGCTCCGGACCATTTCATTTATGTTCAATCTGCCCTGTTACAACCGAACCAGGGCTTGTAAACAAAAGCAATATGCAGCAGCTCGCAGGCTGGAGAAGCGTCTCCTTGTGTGGAGGATTCCTCTCTTTATTGAGCTGCAACTTATTAACTCACGATTAACACTTAATCCAAATGGATCCGTTTGAATCAAAGTGAAGATTAACTGCAAAGCGACGACGATAACCTCCCTGAAATGCTCTCGTCTTCTTCACCTGCACCGCTCTTCTTCCTGGTTTTATTGAGCTCCAGGGAGGTGAGGTGAACCGGGGGGGGGGGGCGGGGGGGGGCAGCTCTGTTTGTTTTCTCACCAGCTTGATTTCATACACAACAGCTGAAGATTTATTTAGAGGTTCAATGCTATGAAGTGGTCAGATAAATAAAAAAAAGGGTTTTTCATGTTGTCAACAGAAACGCATCAATATCACTATCAGAGGAAAACGGTTTTACCACCTGTGTCTTAGAAACCACTTGGTCGGGCGGATGTTTGTTTTTTCTCTCGGCCTGAAAGTGACTTCAGATCCAATATGTGGTCATCACACCGGGCACAGAGGCTGTGGGGGGGGTGTTTTTCTATATTAGAGTCAATAATACAGGACCTGAGTTCTTATTTCTTTCTTTATAAAAACTAAAATGCAGTCTGAGATTGGCCAAGTTATGTTATCTTTCTTATCTTGTGTTTTGTTTCATTCTGTGTTGTTTTATTACCAGGTTTTTTGGAACGCACCTTGTAACCTTGTTCAGATAAGTGCTAGAGAAGTAAAGTTTTATTATTATTATCATTGTATTCTTCTGTGTTTTATAGCTTTATTAAATGTTCTTTCCCTCGTCCATATCTCTCTTCAGATCTTGAACATACTGCCATGAACTCTAATCATTAAACCAGACTAATATTCATGCTGCAGTCGTCCTCCATCCAAAGGTGTAATCCTACCATCTTGTGGTGTCTTGTAGAAGTACAGCGTCTCTTCATCAGGTCTTTCAAAATACAGTATTTGTGTGCAGTTACTGAAGAGGACAAACTTCTTAAAGACATTAGATCGGATCTTCTTTTGTCCATTGACATGATAAAATCAGTTTTTCTCATTTCTATATATCATAATGTGAAAATGTATAAGTTACAGTTACAGTTATAAAGTTTATTATCATTACCTGAAGAGAACTTTTTATTGTTACCCAGCATTACTTCATCTAAATACTATTACTACTACTCACCTTATCACCAATGCTTGAAAGCTGAATGTAAAAACTTATTGGACATGTTTTAACTTTGTTTTCTTGTCGACAAACTAAAGCCGAATTGAAGCACTAACTCCAAAACGCGTTTCCTGGTATAAAACATGTTTGGACCTGTGCGTATAAAGTACATCTGCTAAAAAACAGCAGCATTTTGAATGGAGTTTGGTGAAAGACAGTGTCACCACACCCAGTTGTTTACAGTAACCCAGCGGTTCAGTGTATTTCTATTCGACAACAACACTCACACCAGACTCCAGCTGTGAAATCACATCTTTACCACGCGGGTCCAGGTTTGAGTTCAGTCACAAGTTGTGTCTTTGTTAATGATGACATTTTAACGGCGTCTCTTACCTGTCCAGGTATGTTGCTACAGGCTCCGCCCACCACGGAGGCGCGCTCTCGACACATCCTCCGTGCGCACTCCCGCGGCACCGTTGCTCATGATGCCTTCAGGTCCTTTCCGAAAATCTGTCAGTGCAAGATCCAGTGAAAACACTTGTGGAAAAAGTACACACATTCTTCACTCATACAAATATGACTCAAGTAAGTAAAAGTATACGTTTTGATTCTACCTCTTTGCTCAAGTAGAAGTATAAAAGTACAGGCTCCTTAAATGTACACAAAGTATGAAAGTAAAAAGTACCGACAGTATCTGTGCAGAGCAAACTGAGACTCATGTCACATTAATATAATTCAATGACAAATTAAACCACTTTTAATTCAAATCAAATAAAGAAAAAACAAATATACTACAAACAATGGTTGAAATAAAAAAAAATACTGGATGGAGTACCAGATTTAAAAAAAAAATAACTTGGGTAATAAATTAATATCAAAACCATCATTAATTTATCTCATATAGTTTATTTAACATCTAAATAAACACATTTAAGAGTGAGCAGTGTCTCTTTACTGTATTCAGTGGGGTTGAGCCACCAGGGGGCGCCGCCGGAGCAAAGGAGGCTCAGATGTTCCTCAGGTTTCCTCTCGGCTTGTTCTGCAGCTGCTCTGCAACACATGAACGATCCTCAGCTGCAGATCTGTGATGGTCACATGACGGTGTTGTGGGTATATTACTCCAAATGTGTGAGTGGGCTCCTCACTGCGGAGCTGCAGGACTCTCACAGACTCTGGTGCAGCTTCGGTCTCAGTGTCTCTGTGTCTCAGTGTCTCTGTGTCTCTGTGTCTCTGTGTCTCTGGGTGTAAATGACTGTGTGACAGCTGCACGACTGGAGGAGCAGGAGGAAGCTGGAGGTGCAGCGAACAGACCAAACTTCTTCTGGGGGGAAATTATGAGAAACGTGGAGCTGTGATTTTTTTTTTAATTTACTTTTTAATTCCTCATCCATTTGACAGCAGACAAGGTGAGAGAGGAGAACTCATGTGGCTGTTTGGTGCTTACAACGTGTCTAAACGTGCACTGTGCGTGTGACTGAACGTGCACCTGTTTAGTGGTGAAGAGTGGATCATAACATTGATCATAATTCTGTGCTGAATAATGGACTATTTACTATTATTATTAATATTTCATCTTTATTAATATATATAAAAACAGTTGCATAGATAGATGCATTTGCTAAGAATGAGTGAAGTGATTAACACCCTGATCTATTGAGTGTGAACAGGTTTGTGCAGCACTTGTAAAAACCCAGCAGGAGCCATCAGTGTAAAAGCACCACATGGTTTATTGTTGGGGGGTCACACACGTTTTGACCTTTTCTGGTGACACACTGGTTTGACATGTGTTCATTTTCCTCCCAGTTAGATTGAATTTCATCTGCGTGTCACTTATTGGAGCGGCGCCACTGGGCTGTCGTAGTAAAAAGAACAGGAAATGCACATTTAATGGAACTCATCCGCAGAAAATTGCCGCTTTGTGTTTCAGCGGTCACGGGTGAAGGAGCCTTTAATCTCTGCGTTTAATCAACCGGGAGAGAAATGGGTTAATGTCGCACATGGATGACTGAGCGATGACATGGGATGTTTGCTATGTATAGACAGAGAGATGCTGAAACTAAGCCAAGTTTAGAGGCCGTAAAAAACCCACTTGTGAGCTTTTATGGGTCAATAATGAGATGTAAGACTCTGACATAATTAGAGTTTTTATTGTAAATGGGCAATAACAGGGTAAAAGACACCAGGTCAGTGAGCCTGCATGTGTCAGACATTAACTTGTGACTTCTTAACAAACCTTTGAGACAGTTTTCTACCCAGTACACAGCCAACGTTGTGTCTTCACAGCCTGTTCTGCGCAGCGTTGTTGTTCAAATGTCATATTTTCAGCGGAGACCACACACGCGCTGCTTCCCTCTGACCTGGCAGACAATCGGATGCTCGGTTGGGGGCAGATCTTTAGGACTCGGTGACACATGACGAGATAATTGTTTCCTTCTCTCGCTGAGTGAATCTCCAGCGTCTCCACAACTGCTACCAGCAAAACTTTTTTTACAGTTTAAAGAGACAAGGTCGTAAAATAGTCAGCTGAGAGAAGATGTGATGCTGAGTCTACCACCGATGTCATTTTCCTTTCCGGACCATTCTTCAAAATACATTCGTAGCAGTGTGTGTTTTAGGTCTTCTCCCCTTAACGATGATGAAAACTGCAGGATTCTCTTTGATAAAACTACGGCTTTTCGCGATAATGCCACAAATCCACAGGGTATAATCTTAAATTTAACCCTTAAAAAGTCATAAACACATTAAACTATGTTAAAGTTCAAACACTACTTTTTGTTGCACTTTCAAATTTGTTTATTTATTTAAGAGAAATGTTTTGCGGCATAGTTTGTCATGCGTCCATGTGTTGTAGTTCTTTCTCAAATACACAGATACTATCTCACTGTAATAAAACTACAAACAAGACCAACATGGATCTGATAACCGATGGTCAACAAACACCAGTTGTCTGAGAGGTAGCGTATCGCTTCAAGGTTTGTTCTCTACTGGGCTACTTCACCTTATCTTTAATTATGAGGACTTGTAAGTAATTCTTGGACTCTGATAATCCTTCTTATCTTAGTGTCTTTAAAAAGCTCTCAAATCGAACTTGTTGAAACCTGCAGGAACTCGGATAACGATCACAAGAACAAGACTCAGTTGACTCGTTGTCGACTTTATTCCAGTGCTGACTGATACAGATGTTTCAACACATTTGCCAATATGAGAGATTTCAATGATCTTCCAAAGCCAGATGTGTCAGATGTGACACATAGTTGATTGGACTTTGTCTCTCGTGCAGCTTTGACTCTTCTTGGCTCGCGGT
This sequence comes from Hippoglossus hippoglossus, assembly GCF_009819705.1. NCBI lineage: Eukaryota > Metazoa > Chordata > Actinopteri > Pleuronectiformes > Pleuronectidae > Hippoglossus > Hippoglossus hippoglossus. The sequence continues at coordinate 3,218,261 of NC_047174.1, forward strand.
CCCGTTGGCTCTTGAGCTGTTTGTAGTTTTTGGACGGAGCTCTGCGAAGGAAAGCCTCCAGTCTTTTGAGGGATGAAGGAAGAAGAAAAATCCACTTCCAGTAAGAGTTCAGTCCCATTTAAATCTGGTTAAAGTGAATCCAGCGCTATGAGTAACAGCTGATATTCTGCATTAAATTCTTCGCTGTTTTTTCAGATGCAAACACGGATGAGTGAAAAAGACCCATGTGGTCAGTGCACAGACGTTCATGGCTCTTAATGCAAATATCAGGCACGTGGATGTTTGGGCTTGAATCTCCACTTCCTCCTCCCATGGTGCAAAAAACTAAATTAAACCAAACTTAATGGAAACATGAAAACTTAACCGAACTTCGTGTTTTTGAGTGAACAAGCCCTTTAAATCACACACCATACAATATAAAATCTACATGTGATTTTTTTCCTGCTTAAATCCAATTTTCTCATTCTCTCACGTGCGTTTCTATTATCTCGTTCACGGTTGTGTAGATAACGAGAGCAGGCGATGACTCATTGCTTTGTGAAGTTGAAGCTGCTCCTCGTTCCCACCGTCCTCCGCTGGCACCGGGTAGCGGGGGACCAACCGAGTGCGTGATGAAAGAGCGTTATATCCCACCAAACTCCGTGTAATTAGAAGATAACTCACCTCATGAATGCACACACACACACAGTGTAGACACAACCACACACACACACACACAAACACACACATTCGGGGGGAGGGGGGGATATGGAGGGTTATTTGGTGGGATCTCCTAGCAGCCCGAATGGTTCCTGCCCAGCTTTCGGTCTAAATGTCAAACTGACCCCTCCGTCCCCTCCGTAATGAGAAAGTCTAGACTGAGCACTTTTTAACGACTTTGTCAAACACTCACAGATCTGCCACCGGGGCTTGTGGGAGTTTAAACACCCACAAAATGCTGACTGCGGCGGATTCAATTTTACCCCTCGGAGACGTCCTGTGTCATGAGTCTCATCTATTTGTTCTTAACTCATATTTGGTTTGCACCGTGCGTGGCGTGGGAAACCCTGTGCAAACCAGGAGAGCAAACGTGGTCGACTCGGAGTAAATATGGCGGCGAGGTTATGCGAAGAAAAAGCAGTAAATGGGGGAAACTGATGGCGATTCGTTACCAGTTAAATTCTCTACAAATAAAGATGCGAAATATAACCTGCTTGTAATTAAACGTTGACCTACATCGTAGTTTGTGCGCCAGACTCTCAAACAGCGACTCATCACCGGCTGCACCTGCTGGATGAGGCTGTCAGCCACGTGTTGGAGGTGGACCCACTGCTTGTGATGATAAGTGACTCCTGAGACTCTCTCCTCTCTCTCAGGAAATGTTTCCGTGGGATTTATGCGTCTATTTGGCCCCGGGACTCGACAGCAGGACAAGTTGGAATCCTGCCACAGCTCTATCTGTCAAAGCGTGCTTCATTCTCCACATCTCCGTAGTTCTGTGCGGTTAAACACCTGAGACGCACACATCACAGCTGCTTTAGGTCAAGTTTCTGGTTCTGGAGCTGCAGTTTGTTGTGTTTTCATGAGTCAAACGTGAGAAAAGTGTCACCGGATATCGATATCTGCAAGTGTGCATTGGCTGACTTTCTCCTCTTAGCAGATTTAATCGATTTTAAGTGTGAGATTAAATTGAGATGTGCACAATTTCACTTGGGCGGCAAGGTGCTGCAGCCCACCTCTTTCAAACTGCGACTCCCACAACCCCAAAGTCTAAGATAAGGGCTGGAAGGGCCATTTCAGTACTGTACCTGAAATGCATCAGGAGAAATTCCTGTTAGATGTTTTGCTAGATTCCAGATCTTGGAGGATTCAAGTAATTAAACCTAAATTCAATGAATCTAGTGTTTAATTGTCAATCAACAGAACAAAACAAACATTTAGAAGTACACAATGTGTTTTTGTTTTCACATTAGTGAATCTTTCTCATCTCTCACATCTTATATGATGTGAAGGCAGCATAATCCTCACTCCTCCTGCAGTCTGTGCCCACTTTAAGGGTCAGGATGAAAAGCCCGGACATCTGAGAGAAGTCTGGAGCTGAATTGACCCGTGCAGTTACTTCGGTTTGGGCCTTTGAAGACTCCCTCTGAAGGTATTCCAGGCACATTTAGCTGGGGAGGAGACCCCGGGTCAAACCCTGCAGAACACAGCAGAGGGGTTTTATATCCCATCTGACCCTGGGCAACCTGGAGATACGCTGCGATAAGGGCAGATAAGATGAGATGTCTGTTGTTTGATGCAGATTTACACCACTGGCAGAGAGTTGTCCATTCGGGCTGCCATTCAAACACTACCATGGGAAATGTGGTCTCCAAAAAGTGCTGTTGACAGGCCTAATGATGTGGAGTTTGGTTTGTATTATAAGAGAAGCCAACGCGTCTTCCACACTGTGGCACACGGCCCCGTTGTTATGGAGGGGGAATTTCTGGTTCATGGCCCGTGACCCAACACTTTCCACATTTCTTAATGCGGCAAAATCACAAACCACGTCCAAATCTGTTGGCAGAGAGAAACAAATCACACAACGCTGGTGTAGGGACGATGGCCACAATCCTCACACCAGAGGGATTTCCTTCTGTTTGTTTAGCTTGGATCTCCATCTTTGTGTGTGTGTGTGTGTGTGTGTGTGTGTGTCTTTGTGTGTGTGTTTGTGTGTGTTGCAGTGCAGCTGATCCAGTCAAAGCTCCCTCAGCGGATTCACAGCAGTAAAAGGCAGCGATGCAAAAACACATGTATTTGAACTTCTGCACGTATGAGGACCCTCACAGATAACAGATAAATCCTTAACCGACCACAGACTTAGTACTTTACCAACCTCTTACCCAAAACATGACCCACATGTTGAGGACTGGGCTAAATGTCTTCGCCTTCCAGAACTGTCCTTGTTCATCAGGTCTCAAATTGGTGCTGAGGAAAATAAGAGGTAGAACGGGTCGTCCACGAACCAAAGTGTCTTTGGGCAAGACCCTTAGCGGCGACAGTGTATGAATAGGTGTGATAGTAAAGTATGTGTCTTGTACTGTTTTTTGACCACATTGCCACAATTGCTGTATTCGTACTCTCCGTATACTAAGAGATTCAGAGGGTATGAGGAGACGTGACGGTGTCTTTTGTCATGAATGAGACATTGTGAGGTTCACGCTGTGTCTTCCCTGTTCATTAGGGGCGGAGATGGAGAACAAGGCCATGTATCTGAGCACATATGAGGAGAGAGAAAACGGCTCCATGTACGAAGAGGCCTACGATGGACACAGCTTGTCCAAACTCAACCTGTGTGACGAAGGTAAGAAGCAGAAATGAGACGGACACAGATATTGATAAATCTTCAGAAAGGGACTTTTAACTGAGCATTTTATTCAAGTACACAAACACCTATATACACTACACACCGACACATACACACATACACACTCTCACACTCACACTTACACACACACACACACACACACACACACATAGAGGCTTGGCATTCGCTCTCTCACTATGATCATCTATGGAATGTCTAGGAGCAACATCTGTGTGTGTGTGTGTGTGTGTGTGTGTGTGTGTGTGTGTGTGTGTGTGTGTGTGTGTGTGTGTGTGTGTGTGTGTGTGTGTGTGTGTGTGTGTGTGTGTGTGTGTGTGTGTGTGTGTGTGTGTGTGTGTGTGTGTGTGTGTGTGTGCGTGCGCCCGTCTACGTGCGTGCGTGTCAGTGCAGCTGAACGAATCCACAGTTGACCGCTTGTCGTTCTCGGGTTTCGACCCCCGGCTCGGCGAGTTTGGTGGGAAAGACTTAGCGAACACACACAACTGGAGAACTTGTTGACGTTTTAATGGAACTTGGACGATGCCCCTCACACATCAGAAAAAGACTGTCCACGTCCAACTTCACTAATCCTAGGACATTTTCACACCTCGGACAATTAGAGGAGATATTCCCCCCCCCCTCCGCGGAGCAGCTGGGTTCATGGGAGATGCAGCGGAGACGAGGAAAACAAAGAGAGTTCCATCCTGGACAACACCACTAACCACTAAGCTCACCGTGGTCTGACTTGTGCATCATAATCATAACGGCACATTAAAATTCAGGATATGTCAAACATAGGTGAAGTATAGTTGTTGTTGCAGGGGGGGGGGGGCTAAGCTGTGCACACTAATGTCACCATAACTCGTCAATAACAGGGACAGTGCCCGGACTTTTTTTATGGAATCTGGTGAAGTTGCCAGGCACCATGTGTCTTTCATTTGGAAAGACAGAGTTGGAGGAACAATGCTCTGCCCCTTGTAAATCCACAAAACTCACCAGAGACGGTCGGATGCACAGACTTCGCCAGCACCTGACTCACACTGGAACTGCTGGAAACCAACCCAGTGTTCAAACGGGTCAAACTTTGTCGGTGGCTCCTCCAAGTTTACTGGTAAGATAATCCTCCAAGCCGGATAATCCTCGACTCTAATGATTATTGGATTCTTTGTCCAAACGGTGCAAGATGTCGACAACACCCTCAGCGGACAGACGTGACTCACGGAGCAGTAAGGAAATCCCCAAATGTATTTACAGTTACTTGACAAATACTGTGCCTCTTATTCCAGCTGGAGACGACTGTCACTGTGTCACTGAACATGGTTCTGTCTTCTTATTTTCACTGGGTTGTATTTATGCATTTAGAACAATCGTTACTTGGCTTTTCTCAAGTATCTTGCAGGAAAAGCTTTTAGCAGTTAAACCATGGACTGAAAATAAAAATGGTCGACGTGATGTGAAGCCAAAGCACCTTGAGCACCCCCTGGTGGCTGGCTGCGAAATAGGTCATGAACCGTGCCTCCTTCATGTTAGTGAATGGGACATGGAATAGAATATGCTCACGTGTTCATTTTAGTTATTTGATGGCATAAAAGAAACGTGGGTGAAACAGCATGATTGACAGCTGAGACTGATTCACGATTGGTCAAGCATGTGTGTGGGCGGGTCCTTACTCTGACTCCAAAAGGGCAAGATGGCAGCATTCTGTATTTTGGCTTCATTACTGGAGAGGGGGAAGGAAGCTGAGATGGGTCGTCCATAAAGTCTATAAGTGAAACAATAAGTTGAAGATAATAGAAAACATTTTTAAAAGGCCGGAGTTGTTGAACTCAAACAAAGACGCCCAACATTCTTGTAATTCCAGGCATCTACAAATGTAAGAAATGTCTGATTTCCTCTGTTTTACATCATCCCAGTGGTGTAAATCGATATGAGAAGACGACTGTGTAATGCCACCCAATCGCGAAGGTCATCTTCCTTGCAAGGTGCAATCCCCAACTTTCTTACACGTCCAAATAAGGACATTCTTCATGGGACCTTTGCACCTCTCCATACATGTGTGAAGATTCCTGTGGGTTCCGAATCCTAAACAATAAATCATGTTCAAGTGGCGTTTCGTATTTCATGCAGTACTCTCCTGGTGCTGAAGGGGCCCCCCGGGTTATGACAGCTCGCTCCGTCCCTCGGAGTGACATTTCTGTTCCTATACATTCCAACCATGTGACACACACACACACACACACACACACACACACACACACACACACACACATCTGAGCCAGCTGTGTTTGTCTTACGTTGGTGGAGTGTGTGTGTTCTTCATCATGGAGGGGAATTGTGTGTGTGTGTGTGTGTGTGTGTGTGTGTGTGTGTGTGTGTGTGTGTGTGTGTGTGTGTGTGTGTGTGTGTGTGTGTGTGTGTGTGTGTGTGTGTGTGTGTGTGTGTGTGTCAGCAAGAATCCACCAGTGTTCACTGACAGATTGTCATGGTCCAAATGAAACCATGCTGTTGGGAGGCCGCTCGGCAAAAATCACTGTTTATATTTAAAAGTCAGACGCCAACATCGCTCGTGTGTTCGCAGAAAGAAAGAATCTCATTAAAACCTCATTAGATCTCGGTGAGTTTTCATATTCATCATAATCATCTTGTCACACGGCCACAGTGACTCCCCAGAGACACCTGTCCGAATGTAACCAGCTTCTCTTCTTTCCACTTAGTTCATCTCAATGCTGACAGTTTCAGTCACAGAACTCTGGGTTATATATATATATATATATATATACATATATATAAATGCAAATTGTTCCTTGTAATGCTGTACTTTGATACAAGGGCTAACTTGGCAAATCCTGCAATGCAGCAACAAATGCAACTACTTTATTCCAATGTTTTCTACTTATCACTCATGACCATATTGACTTTTTGCCAACTTAAAAACCTAGTTTAATTCAGAAATCGAGGACTTCTTGCTCCAAATATCGCTAATTGTGAATTTCAGGTGTTAGTACATGAGAAGTTACAGGAAAACAAGAAACCAAAGGGAACTGATACGATACTTAAGCAAAGCAGACATTTATTTCTTTAATATGTTGAGGATAAATATTTCTCGAACATTACTGGTGACGTCTGAAAACATTTCGAAAGTAAAATCTCGTTCTTGTTCCAAAAAGCTAAGGATGTGACTCCGACATCACTTCATCCTCTCGACCTGATGAGAAAGTTCCCTCAACATCAGCAGCCTAATCCCTGCAACACACACACACACGCACACACACACACACACACACACACACACACACACACACACACACACACACACACACACACACGCGCGCAAAGGAAATACCACGTCCATCATAACAGTCTAGTGTCACTTCTATCAAGACTGATTCTCAAACATCTGTTTGACCCTGAGCCGTGTTAAGTGATGACATGAATTATAGTCATGGCTCCACAGTGAGTGTGTTGCATTGTGTAATTTCATCCGTGCATATACGTACGTGCGCATGTGTCGTAATGTATGTTGTTGGCCTCGAGGCACTAATGTCTAAACCATTTCTCTTTTAACAATGATTCACGACTGAGATTTGCCAAATATGTGCAGTTATTTATCGTACAAAATTCATACTTTGAATTTAAGAGTGTGACCGTTTTAAAAGAAACGCATTATACTGCTGTGTTATTCTGTGTATTGGAGTCTGCGATGTTTGATGCATGATCGTCCCCTTGGATTTCTTCAGGGCTGTATGTCATCATACCAACACATTTCAGGGTTTAACCTGAAAACCTTGGAGTTATTTGTGTGGCTACAACCACCAGTCTGGGCTCATTCTCGTATTTTTTAGCTCAAGACGAAGGAAATACCTGGAAACAGTGTCTGGGTTGTTTTCAAACTCCCTCAGACACGTGAAAACCCTTTTTATAAGCAAATTACTCACCTCACGTGTATATAAAGTTTCACCCACAAATTAATTCACTTTCATATGAATGGTTTTGTTGAACAGAAAAGTCCTAACATACTTGCACCTGTATTTCAACTTCTCCTCCTGTTTTGATTCTGACGTTTCCTCCTGTTCTGGTCAGGTTCTGGAAAGCGTCGCAGGAAGCAGGACCAGTGCTGCGGTCACCTCAACTCGCTCTCAGCCATCAAATACGCCATTGTTTCCCTCTACATCCTGGTTCTTCTCACCATCTTTGGACTCTGCCTGACAGGTAGGAAGGAAATAAATGGATTTAATCGCGTGTGTGGTTACGACAGGTACGAGCTTGTATGTACCAACGTGTTTATCTTGTATCTGCATGTGTCAAATCACCAGATCCTGCACGTCTCTGATTTGCATAAAGCAGCTTTTTCGTTGACACTTGTCAAACTGTTCAGTGAGCAATAAACTCATATCTCATCTCTTATTGTTTTTATCACTTTTCTCAAGATCTTTTTATTGGGTATTTGAAGTCATACAGAATGCAATGAAGCATTAATAAAGTTAAACAATGCATCTGAGCACACTTACATGTTTTATCCATAGTCCAGAGGACATTTATCCTTTTTTTATCACTTTAGTATCATGCAAGTTCAATTTGATAATAGCTAAATGATGTCTCTATCAATATTATGTCTTATAAAGCTTTTGGATTCATGGCTCTTGATGGGTCTGATCTCGACCGTTGGCATGTTGCTTTCTGTCAGAAGCTTTTACGTAATGAGATAAAGAAAATTTTGAATTAATCCAAAATAAAAGCTGTTGCATGATAACAGAAACAAAAGATATCTGAAATACATCAAATAATATTCATAGAATATCTAATGTCATAACACACAGTGTTTTCCTTGTGCGAGTTCAAGCTGAGTAAAGCTCAGACCCGTGTGACACATGCTGTGTTTTGATCGTGATTGTGATTCTATTATTCTAACCTCAGTGTTAAGTGAAGAAAAATGTGACGCATGATGTTGATCGGCTGATTTGTCAGAGATGAAGTGTTGGATAAACGCGTTTGATGTGGAGGCTGGTTAGTTTGAATACGGCTGCGGTTTCCTGGAGCTGCTTTCACATCATCCTTCAGCCGTCAGACGTGTATATTATTCCCAGTTATTGAGCCTGAATCTGAGAGAGAACGGAAGGAAGGAAGGAAGATAAGAAGAAGTGAAGAGAGTGAGAACGAAACTTGAACCTGAGGCTGAAGCTGTGTTGTAGGTCTGATCTCATGAGGAGCTCGTGCCCGACTCTGGAGCCAATCATCACCACATTATGCAATGATGTGGGGAAAGAAGTCATTCGCTCACCCACCAAAACATTTCCCTTGGCCGCCGTCCGATTCCTACTTCCAGTGGTGGATTTGGAGGCATCAACATTATGTCTCTCCAACATCCCATGTCTCAGTGATTGGCAAAAAGTATAACCTAAACTGTAATGTGGAAATTTGGACGTGCGAGTTATGAAAATGAGCTTCAGCATATCACACAGTGCCGTCATAAATTCCACGTTTTCAGAGTTTACGCTGCTGCAGATCCTGCTTCTCCTGGTTGATTTAGAAAAACCCTGGCACGATGCCACAGTAGCCTCAGTGTGTGTGTGTGTGTGTGTGGGTGTGTGAGTCAAACTTTATGGCCGTTACCTTTTGCGAACCCTCCCTCTGCCTCCTTGTAAATATCCACCCTCTTATTTGGGGAGAGGAAGACAAAGAGAGTTTGATAAAGACGGAGGGAGAAGAGGCAGAAAAAAACGAGGGACGATAGAGTTAGAGAAAGAAGTGATGGACCCAGAAACAGGTTTAAGAGCTGTCTGGCCTCAGACCAGCAGGATCCTGAAGGAATCGACTGCTCTCACTAATCCTAATTTCATTTCAAGACCTCCTCTCTCTCCCTCCGAGCCGTAGCCACACGGCTGATGCCATTAACCGGCTGTGGCCGTGTGTGTATTCCCAGGCACAGAGATGCCGTTAAGAGCTTGGAACGGGTCTGTTGTCGTCACAGAGGTATTCGGTTATTTAAGGCTTTTAGATGAGGTTGTTTTAGAAGAAGCAATCAAACTGAGCTTTTCAGCAAGACTCTCTTAAATTCCCTGCCAGCCATCCCAAAGCTAAGTGGCTCCAGCGTCACTTCAGGGGAGGCCCCCGCTGCCGCTCGCGCACGCAAACATTCATATGATGCGAGTGCACGCGGGAACACAGTCGCATGCAGCGGCTGCCAGTTTTCCTACGTGAACACGGATTCAACCCTTTTTCGCTTTTTGTTTGAATTCTCTCTTGACTTCTTTAGCTTTTTCCAGCTCTTATGTTGGCCTCCTCCCAATCTCATGGTTACGAATGATTCCCATGCCTTCACACACGCATCCATATTTCACAGCATAATCGCGAGGCCTCATCTGAACTCAGCCCGAACACATCTGCACCCATGACGTGATAAGTATGATATAGTATTTTCTGTGTCAGCGCAACGGCTCCTAAATCTTATAGTTTTGGACAAGTGAGAGAGGGGAGAGTGAAAAACAGAAACGGAGGTGGATAAGATCTGAAGGGCGGAGGATGAATCCTGCTCCAGTCATCAGGAGGTGAAGAGCTGCCTTATCGCTCCGTTAGCGCTACAAGCTAATAGAGCCACGTCAGCTCTGATCAGCAGCACAGAGATCTGGTCCCTAATCGAAAGGTCACATGTTTGGTTCTCATGATATAAGCGTCTGCTCCTTAATGTCTGTGAGTCACAACCCAGACTTTTATCATCTCAGCGGCGCCTGCTGGAGAAACTTTTGTCTTTTTGCAGTGGCTTGTTTTGGCCGTAGCTCAAGAAGAGAAGGGCTGTTACTTAAGAGACGTGTGTCGTCACTCGATAACCAACTAATGGTGGCAAGAGACGTTTGTTTGTTTACCCAGAACTCTGTGGACCGACCCGACTCCACCCATGTATGGACTCAAAGTATCAGACTCTTTCTTGACCTCTCATGAGCCTTGAGGTTTGCAGACATGTTTATATTGATTCCCTGACACACAGATTGCATGTCCGTTCTCTTTCTTAGTGCGTGGAAGTGACGGAGCTGAAAGTTTGTCCATTTCTAATAAATCAATATTCTTTGGGTGATGGGTTTAAGTTTGGTATCACCCCCGTCCATTTTTTACATATTGGATTTCAACGAAACTTGGTGGAGGCACATACATTTTTGGGAGCAGCAGATCCAGGGAACATTTGTCACTTTCTTTAACATTGCAGAATTGGGTCTTTTTGGAAATTTCTGGGGACCAATATTTAGGGGACCGATATTTTTGAATGTGTGATGCTTCTTAATTTAATCTGTGGGAACTCTTGGGCCTTGGCCGGAAGTTTTTTGAACTAACAAAAAATCTCGTAGTATGAATAAAAATCTGATTTTAAAAGCTTTGTGGATTTTTCCCCAACAACAGCTGGATGATTGTTTTCTCAATTAATTTTGATGGATGCATTTCGGACCTGCTCCCAGACTCCTTTTGTAATGGTTCCCATGTGGTACCACGTAACAACGACGGCCATGTTAGGTTAAGATTGATATAAAAAAAAAAAAAAAGAACTGGTTGTTGTTTGTTCCAAAGGGAAACTGATGTCACTCCTCTACTGTGCTCACGTTTACGTCCAAACATGTTTTAATCATCAGAAACTCAAACTCGTGAAACTGTGACGCAATGACGAGACGCTCTACACACACACATGCACACACACACACACACACACACACACACATGCACACACACACATGCACACACACACACACACACCTCCGCTCGGGTGCAGTTGATTGGCCCATATCACATGTGACGCTCGAACTAAAAAGAAAACAGATGCGCAGTTTTCTGTTGTCTCTCATTAATGCCAAAACTTCAGCAGCAGTAATTCGCCTTTATTTATTTTTTTTAAACTCCTGAGCTCTTTCATCCCGGTGATAAACTGGCAACCTGTCCGGGGTGTAGCCCCCACATCCCCTTCCAAGGATAATAAGGGGTAGATAATAGATGGATGGATCTTTCACATGTTTTCTCTGTATATCCAAAGTATTACAATGCCTTAGTTCGCAGATAAGAGGCTGAAAAACATTACTGCGTTCAGGACAAGAAGAGTAGGTGAGAGAGATTTGACTGTACTAAGTTTTCTTTGTATAACCAGTGTGGAAATAGGGTTGTGATACGAAAAACGTGGATGATGCTTTGCAAAATTTCCCTCACGTCACAGATAGAGGCAGGAAATCTGCATGAAGGCAAAAGTTCATTTCAAACAATTGGACATCTCCAACTGGACAAATGAGGGGTTACCACATCGACGTGTTTCGAAAAGTCTGACATACACAGAAACAACATACTTTGCAAATTTAAAAGGTAATAAAAGTTCCCTTAATATATACAAAAATAACATCTGGGAACCTGTAACCATAAATGGACAAAGATGCAGGGAAAGATCAATTTTGAGATGATCTGTAAGAGTTGACACTGGGACATAATCGCATCTTAAAATCATTTTTCTACTGTTGCTGGAAATTTGTTAGTTCACTGACATTGAACTAACAGTGAAGTTTTGGGCCCACAAACCAAAACAAAGAGCTCAAAATGCCTGAAGAGTTCCGAGAATCATCAGCCGGGTGATTGTTACCTGTTGGTTCATCACTTCCAGTTCATCTTTACGCATCGTTATTCAATCCATTGATAATATAAACATTTTATGATTCAATTTTGCCCTTAAAGCCTCAGTTATAATCACACAAAAAGGTTACACATGAGTGTAGTTACATGCACCATTGACTTTCACCGTTGACTCACGCAAAATGCAAGTGCACTCCTAATAAAACTCTTTATTTTGCCTCGTAGCACAGCAGCACATTTGTCGAACTAATATCTATCATCTATCTATGTAGGATTTAACTTTGCAACGCTGATTATTTCCTCTTCTTTCTCTGTAGTTTTATTTTAACAGATGCAAATGTTGGGGCGGAAGAACCGTGTGAAGACGTGGGATGGTTTTCATTGCGTTCTGGCCAGACGCTGCACCAAATATCTTGTTCTACATCTGGAGTGGGTTGAAATAGCAGGTTGTGTCAAACGCCCCAAACAAACACATCTACATAGGCCCATTTAAGGTCCTCACAGACCAGCGCCTGCACTGATAAACACCTGGGGGTTCAGGACAGGAGGTTTAAGAAAGATTTACACCTTTTTATATCCCTGTTTACGAGCTGGTTGAGGATCTAGTCGTCTGATAACAGGCAAAATACAAGAGAGCTGGTCTATTCTGGTGGATGATGATTTACATCCACCTGCCAGTTGTACACTGTGGTTTCTACCCGCGCTGTGGTGCCTGATGGAAGACGTCAGCCGTGTGTTATTCTCCTCCCATGTGCTGCGAATCTAGAAATGCAGCCTATATCCCTGTGTTTAACTTACACTGTAGGTGCAGCTGAGTCATGTTTTCCAGTCGGAGCAAACATGCAGCTCACAGCTCTGGCACGGCGCTCCTCCTTTCCTCAGCCAGTTAATTGCTGGAAAACATGAGGGTAGATTTGTTATTCTTCTTTTAAGCCATGAAATCTTCCAACAAGAGTTTGTTTGTGTCTTTTCTGTGATACCGTAGGTAACAGGCATGTTATTGCCAAGCGGCGATGGGCAGAAGGAAACAGCCCTGGTTTATTTTGGTCTCCGGCCGTTTGTTATAACTTGGTTTGGTCATGGATTTGTTATGGTAATTGTGTCCATGTTTTACATCAACTTTTCCTGCTGCAGCTAAATTTTATTTTGGCTCTAAAAAGGCAGCCAGATTGTTTATAGACCATTTTGTAAAACCCGCACTTGGTCCCAGTTAAACATTTTGATGCTACTGGCACAGTCTTCACAAAGGTCCTTTATCAACTTGTGAACGTCTGATTAGAGTATTTCCACAGGCACCAGTTTTTAGGTACTTTACCAGGACTGTTGATTTGATGTTGCTAACATCACTTTCTGAAGATTATGTTTCTAATACAGCATTATAAGTAAAGACGCTCCAAGAAAGAAAGGTCTAGTCATGGAGTTTTAACTCTCAGACATACACTGAAGTCTGGATAGTTTCCTGAAACTCTCCAGAGGGGCATATGTTCGAACTCCAATGTCTGAGTCAGTTGTTCTGGACATTTTTAACAAGCGTTGGATGCAAAACTGGAAAGATAAAAATATCTCATGATGAGAAAGAGGAGACGTACACATTGAAGACGAGGATGTGAACTTGGAAAGATGATGAGACTCAAGTGTTTTTGTCGATGCCCCCCCTCGTCTGTGTGCTCTGGAAATGTTCCTGTAGAATCTACTGCTTTGTTCCTCATAGGTGAAAGACAAACTCTATGTTCGGACCCATTTTCCCGAGTTCTTATCTGAAAACAGTTTGGGTCTGTGGGACGCTGTCGAGGAACGCATCACTCCTGACGATAAGAAAAACAAAGGAAGACGAACTTTACCGCAACCGCAAGCTTTAGATTACTTAAGCTCCTTTTGAGGTTGTTTGAGAACGAACGCCCTCTTTCACAACATGATACAAGATAAAAACCTGCTTTAAAATCTGGACCATATGTGTCTGGCTAAGTTTGTCTTTAGAAAAGCTTTAAGTAGGTAAATGTGACACCGCAAAGTGCCACTCCTAAAAACCACTTTAGAGCCAGAACTTTAAAGGTATTAAACCACACCCTTGTGAAAACAATCGTCATTTTCTCTGCGGATGATGAGATGCTTCTGATCTCAGTGTGTTAATGTTCGACACGGGTAAAACATGTCTTCCTCCAACACGCATCGTCTGCAGGAGAGTGAATCAGGGCTAAGAGCATGTGCCAGAAGAAACACACACACACACACACACACACACACACACACAGGACGACATGTATGTTGTATGTGCACAATGTCCCAGGGCCCCTGAGCTGAGGCTGAGAGCATAAAGCCTTTTCTAATGAGTTTCTGCGCTGTGGTTGTGATTCTCTCTGAAGAAAAGGGTCTGGAGAAGGTCCAGCTTCCCCAGTGGGAGTCCGTCATAAGAGGCGTGCGCACACACATGCACACACGGAAAGACGTAGAGAGAAGTCAGCCCTTAGTTCCTCAACAACAAGAGTCCCAAAAGTCAGCAGACAGCCTCATTCATGCAGTCAAACGCAGGTCATTAACATGTCAACGCTAATTGGACCAGACCTACTTCTCTTTCTGATGCTCTCGCACTTTGTCTTGCTGCTTCTTCTGTGTTGCAAAGAATTGAATGTGAACGTCGCCTTGAGGCAGAAATGCATTTCAGTCGATGAGAAATTCTGCAGTAATCGTTACCAAGTGGTGTCGTCATTGTTGTGTGGTTGCGTAACCAACCATTAAAGGGCGCATTGCTCTTCATACGTCTCGGTTTCTTGGTTTAATCTGCAGCATGAAACCGATTCAGCCTCGCTGACGTCGGAGAGCAACAACATCTCGACAAATTCAAAAACATCTCTCGAAGTGGAATCGACGAGAATGTGGATTTTTCCCATTTAGTAAAAACCTTTAGTTTTTGCTTGAATCCAACTAATGGACCTTTTAAACAATTTGGATTTTATATTTCTGACTAAAATCTTTGTGTAATAACTGGATTGAAACTTGTGTTGTAGTTCCAAAGTATGTGTGGATGGGAAAAATGTGTCGTGTTGCTATTTTTAGCAAAGCTAGCAGCATGACTGGATGATTAGGATCAGTCCACCACTTGGATGATTGCGGTGAAATCTTGTCCTGATCTCCTTGTTTCCTTGACGATGTTTCCCATTGACTTCAGTGATCCCCTGACTTTCGCTCCTCGCACCAACGTTAAGCTCGACAATAGTGATTTTAAGTGAAACCTCAGAGCAAATATTGGACTTGTTGTCATGGAAGTTGGTGCAAACATTAATGTCCCCGTCTTTGATCGGCTGCCTGAGTACAGCCTCACAGAGCTGCCTAGTCCTGGCTATGTTAAATACTTTTCACACTACTCTTTATCTTATATAAGGAGGTACTAGTATGCCTTTATACATGGTGACATAAGTTATATAGGTGTTTTTGTGTAAGAACTTAGGTGTTGTTGTAAATGTAAAAGTTCTATACATATATATAAAGTTAAAAAGCCCAAAGCTCGTAAGCAGGTTAAGCGAAAGAGGAGCCCGACATTTCTTACACGCGCTGGAAGCAGCTGACCAATCACAACAGAGTGGGTCAACTGGCCAATCAGAGCAGAGGAGGGGGGCCTTAAAGAGACAGGGGCTTAATCCAAGTGTTTCAGACAGAGGCTGAAAAGAGGAGCTGCAGCAATGAACAGTTTGAGGAAAGAGAGCACGTGAACATTTTCAAGTTACACAAATAAAAAATTACAAACCTGAATATGAGCAGAATATGTCTCCTTTAACGTATGAAATGGTTTACATGGAGGATTGGCACTGAATTCTCCTTGAATAAAATTAAATCATAGCCCGCCAACAACCCCTGCCCGAAGAACTCTCAGAGAATAAGGTGTAAACACGGAGAACGTCACAGATTCAGTTCAGCCTCAAGCCGAATAAGGTGATGGGATTCAATAAAGTGTTACACTGCTGTGTGCGAATAAGTCCAACACAAATAAAAGCAGCAGGCCTCACCGATGCACCTCTCCATAAAACAGCCACAGTGATTTTATAAATCTGCAGCAGAGGGGAGGTTAAAGCTCCGGGGAGGTGAAAGCTCGATAGCAGGCGCCCAAATTAGTCCTTTCAACACTTTTTTTCCCCTCTGTTTCATTAGCAGACTAATTAGACAACAACAGGTTTCAAAGACTCTGGGCTGGCACGCACATACACACACACACACACACGCACACACACACACACACACACACACACACACACACACACACACACACACACACACACACACACACACCATAGGGTGGTTTGATCTGCGTAATTATGTTGCTGGAGCTCAGTGAAGTCCTAAGCAGCGCACAATGCAGAATTATGAGAGCTGGCGTCTCAGTGCTCGGAGGCCGTTAGTGTCCGACTGTGTTTGGCTGCAGGACAACTCGGAACAAAAGCAAATAAATAAATGAAATGTAAAGAAAAAGCTTTAGGATTCGATTTCCTAAAAAAGACTTTGCTGCTCTGTGGCCTGTGTGGAAAAAAAAATAGGGATCAGGCATCTTCATCTCATCTCGCATCTTTGTCTCCATAATTCTGTAATGATCTTGTCATAGAAATAAAATTGAGTTGAAATACTCGAAAGAGATGCAGTTCTTTTCTGTGAAATATGTCGTAACATGTAGCAACATTAAACTACGACGTGTTGACAGCCCTTATTAATCAAAATGTTCTACTCTAGCTGCGAATATGAAATATTATTGCTGTGTTTAAAGTTGCTTCATCTAAAAACCAGTTAAGGCAAAAGCATGTTAAGATTTCATGACTGAAACGGAACAGCTTTAACAGCTTTGTTTATGCTAATGTGTCACTTATGTGTACTTTATAGAAGCTGTAAACCAGAGTCAGGTGATTCAATTCTGCAGCTTTGGTGCCAACAGGGGACGACACAGTTCTGTGGAGGAAAATGTGTCAGTGTGTGAATAAAAGGCAACTCAGAGAGGAAGTACTGAGGGCAACACGGTGGTTAATTCAATATTAGAAGTGTTGAAAAGTTATAGTTCTATTCAATAGTCAGTAAATGTATGTTTTAAATGATCCTAGCTGAAAGTACAGGGCAGGCTTTTTGGTTTTTCTATATATTTAAGCATACACATGTTTTAGTATTTACCGTTGTGAGGGTTAAGAACAGAGGATGTCGCTCCTTGTTAAGCACTATGAGGAAAAACTTTGATTTCTGCCCATGGGCTATAAACATAAAATTTGATTGATTGGGATTTTGTTGATGTCCTTTCAAAACTTTAAGACACATTTGTTTTGGCAATTACGGCAAATTCCAATCCAGTGCTTTTATTTTGGTGAATGAGGCCAGATACTAAATCATTTAACAAAATGAATCTTGAATCCACACAAAAATCCCCCAAAACTTAGTTACACGTCATAACTAGTATATTTTATTGAATACTGTTGAAGGACCTTAGACTTGATTGATGGTGAGAGTCGGATGATTCCGTTCATTTAAATCATTGAAACCACAGACATCACTCCAGTAGAGACACAGCCAACTCAACAGGACACTCACACACACACACACACAGACACACACACACACACACACACACACACACACACACACACACACACACACAGACACACACACACACACACCTATTAAGTCATTCAGCCTCACAGCACGAGCCTCACTTTGAAGTCTGCTACATCAGACACGGTCCACGCTTCTAAATCAAACAAACCCCACCACCGCTGCCACCGCTGTCACTTCATTTTGACATTCCTGCCGCTGAGTTACAGCTGGATGAACTCAACGTGCGGCCGCCCCCCCGACAGACGCTCACACACAACTCAGCAAAGACACTGTTGTATTTAACCTTCTGTAAAACGCACAAATACAGGTTTTCATCTGCAGCAGAGTTGCATCTCCAGTTTAAACCAAAAGTCAACAAGTCTCTGTTTGGTGAATATATTCTCATAGCGTCGGGTGTGATTTGGTTTTGCAGTAATAAATCTGTGTCCACAGTTGCACAACGAGGTTTCGCGTAAATGGCGATGAGCGGGTATTAACCCACGACAGCAGTTATGCGTGAGTGGGTTTGCGTGCGTGGATGCGAGCGTGGGTTCTTCACCAAACACGTAGTCTGCGTGTGACTAGTGAAACAAAACAAAATAGTTGTATCTATCGTCTTGAGCCACATTTCAAAGATTCTAAACATCAATAAACCACAGTCTAATTATTAATAGCACATGTTAGATGAGTGGAGATCATGTAAGGCTTGTATTAGATGTCAGTGGTTTGTTTTTAATTAAAACCATGTTTCTTCTTTCTATTCCGCCCTCGACCCCTTTGGTGTTTATTTCTTTACTGATGAGGTTTGACATGTTGACCATTATCCGGCTTTTATCATCTACATTCATTATTATTTTTGATTGTTAGCAACTAATTGCCTATTTAGCAGTATTTACATTATTTTACAGTTGTTTACATCCACCTGATGAATAGATTTCCAATATTCTTTAAACCTTTACCTCTGTTTTGGTCTCCACCAACTCCTGAAGAAAATATCTGGCTCTTTCCCTACAAGATGTTCAGCTTTAGCCCTATAGGCTAGTTGCTCATTTTGACTGATGCTAAGTAGTTAGCGTACAGTAGGTGTATTTATGGAAAACGCTTCATTCTGCTGCTGGAAAGAAGTTTTTAATATGAAGTAAATGTAAATATATAATTACTCAGAGCACGATTCCCCTTGTGCTGCTGTTTTGAGCTGTTGTCCTGCTGCTTTGTGCCAATAAAGGTCCGTCCTATCTTCTCTATACTTACACTAGACCAGAAAAAGTCTTTCTCAAAGAGATCTCTTGCAGTATCTGTTTGGTTAGGATGTCTTATGACGTAGAGACGCCACAAACAGACAGAAAGTCTTTGATAACACTGATAAAATACTTTATTTCTCCAGTCGTCCTCTGTTTAATACATTTATCTTTTCTCCCTCTGGTTCTGAGCACAGTGAAAACAAACTCAACTATCGCTCACATCTTTCCCTGCAGCTGGACTCCTGTGGGATCTTGTGTCCGTTGCGGGTTTGTAGTTTGTGTATCGTGTTGTCCAGTGCGCGGTGTGTTTGTTTTATTGTGGCGACCGACCGTGCGGGCTGATCCCAATCCTGTTTCCACAAAGCTGGTTCAGAGTCAACACAAACAGGGCAGTGATGCAGGAAGAGCAAGAAGCACAAACACGGATAATTGAGCTGTGACATTTCCTGCCTGACGAGAAGTTGATCTGATATATGATGTGTGTTGCCGGGTATTGGTTTAGTGTGGTAACGGTAAACTGCTGAGAAATAACAACTCAGCGGCTGTTACCAGGAGAGGTTGTGAAATTACAACTAGAGTTTACTCGAAAAAGGCAAAGCAAGATAGAGACATGTCTGCTGTGTTTGTGAACAGGAAACTTGTTGGTAACACAAACCGTTGTCTCATAGAATTACAATCCTACACAATTAAACTTCTTCAAACATCGTACCTTTCAAAATAAGTGCTTTATTTACTAACAGATGTATAATTTAGCGTGTGTCTCCTCCATGTTAGCAGATGGGACTAAATAAAGTTGTTTTAGGTACTTCTTATCACACTGGTGTTTGTTTAAGTGTTAAATTTCCCTTAAAGTTTGGTTTTAATTACTTAATTGATGCTATAAAAACAGGCCCGAAACATTATGATTGACAGCTGATCCTTGATTGGTCGAGCACATGGATCGGTGGGACTCCGACACGGCGACTTCATCCCACGACGCTAACTTGCAATAATCCAATTAAATCTTTATCTCACGCACATTTTATCCCTGAACCCGCAGGTGGTCGTTGAGTTTGACAGCTGATATGAATCTAACCTCTCGTAGTCGTCCATTTTAAATCCACCTCACTGCTTCGTTTTGATGTGATGTCAAAGAAAGCACATTGTTCCCCTCTTACACTTTAAGATCCTGTAATTTCACCCCTCGTTCGCCGCTGGAAGACTTTCAGGTCTGCCGTTCACAAAAAGACTCTTTCTTCTTGAGTTCCTTCCCTCCGTCCTGCTGCTGGCGTCCCTTCAAAGAGCCGGAGGGTGTTGTTCAGTTTCTGTCTGCTGGGAAGCGGTGGTCTCTCACTGTTTCTCTCACTGTTTCTCTCACTTACAAACACACAGAACACAGCGCTGCGACAGCTGTGGTGTCCATATTGGACTGTTTTATTACGAGAGGGAGATTGAAAAACGGCCGCCGTCAAAAAATGTGACAGTGTAAAGTAGCTGTTTTTTTCATGTTTCTGCCTCCACAGTCGGATCACTTTCATCTCTGGCTGCTCAATGAACTGAATTTGTGTTTTAGAGTCACTTTATATCCGTCTGCAAATGTTGAAGACACTCCAGCTCAGTCCACCTGTTCGTCCACCTCCGCACCGCTGAGCTAATGTCTGACCCTCTCACTCATTGTAACTGAATCTTTTAAAACGTGTCCAACACATATATAGTTTCATTTCAAAGGTTTTCGGCAAAAGTTACTCACAAAAGAATAAGTAGCGCATTTGTTATGGACGATACACAGACTTTACACAGACTGTACATAAAGATAGATGTAATGACGGCCCCTCAAAAGTGAAGCCAAATCATCTCGGTCGCCCCCTGGTGGCTGGCTGCATTATAGATCATAACCCCCGCCTCCTTTATGTTAGCAGATGGTACATAGACCAAACAGAAAAATCAGAGTACACGGCAAATACATTTTTTCTGATGGTCAAGTCCTCGTTTTTTCCAGTAAGTTTGTTTTGTTAGCAGGATTAAGCAAAAACTACTGAACCAGGAAGGGTGGGGCATGAGGATCTGGTTCAGGGGGTGGACCCAGAACTTTCTTTAACAGAAACCGCAACAAGCATCATAGCTAGAATAATATTTCATTTTAATTGTTCACAGCCTGAGAAGACCGGGATCTACTCACCTCATCATCATGTTTGACATTTTATTTGGAATCTCCGTTTCAACACCTGGCTCATGTTTGCTGAAGCTTGATTCCAGCAAGGTGTTCTGGTTGAAGTCACGTCAACACCTTCTCCATATCAGTCACTTAGATTCCCTCTCAGATGGATGTCCGTGTGGAGGTGAGGAGGTCAGGAGGAGGCCGTCTGAGGCTCCCCATCACCTCGCAGACATGGCCGACTCCTTCGTGGAGGTCCACTGATGAAAGACCTGTGAGGACACAATGTTTTCAGTGGTTAAAATACGCAGAGGGTTGATTTATAGTTGGGTATAGGACAAGATGAAGGCTGGATGAGAGTTTACATTCTTTTCAGTCGTATTGTGAGTTTCAGAGAGACACAACTGTGGTGAGGTCAAGGTTTAAACTGACTCGGCCCCGTTTTCTTCTCCTCAGTACACAAAGCAGCTCAAATTGACCCAATCAAAGTTGATGTGGCTTCCAAATAGCTCTCGAAATGTTATTGTTGGTCCTCGTCAGCTGCAGTGAGATCGTAAACACACCGTTACAGATACTGCGACCGCTAGCGCTATCGTTTAGCCTTTGTATAAACTATATAAAACAGGCAACAGGGAAACGGTTCTATAAATGAAGGGGGGGGGGGGGGTTTATGTGACGAATTTGCATTCAGTAAAACGTCAATATGTTGTAGATATCATCAATTTTACGTCAAAACTGCCATGTTTTATCTACTTCTAGTACACACACACACACACACACACACATGCACTTCTTTCTATAACCCTAAAACCAAACAGCCCATTGAATTTGTGAGGACCAGCCAAAATGTCCTCACAACGTCAAAATTGGCCCTCACAACTATAGATAGACATGTGCACATACACACACATGCTCTCACACACACACACACACACACTCTCACACACACACACACACACACAGGCTCAGACTGCAGATAAGGAGATAAATGAACAACACCATGTTGGTTTTGGCTTCACCCACAGCCCTCTGTCTCCTCTCTGCCCCGACCGTGACACTGTCCAGCTTGTCTGTCTGTGTCACAGTGTGTGTGTCTGTGTGTGTGTCTGTGTGTGTGTGTGTCTGTTACACACATGCAACATTGTGACAGTATTTTGTTTTGAAGTCAGGAAACACTGTTTTCTGTTCAACGACTTGGTTTTAGGATAACGGTTAACTTTTGTTTAATGTTTAGTTTATTTTTGTCCAAGTCGGGAGATGAACATAGTCTATGTTTTGGTTATTTTAAAGCAGGTCTGGTCCTTGTTATTGTTCCTGAAATGCAAAATGCTGAAATGCCCTAATAAAGAGTCAGTGTGAGTGAAGTGGTCTCATCTCATTCTGATGACACACTGACATCCAGCTGTCGTCCTGGCCTGTTCTCCTGGAAAACACCACTTTATATGTGAAGGGATAAAGTGTCCTCTTCTCCAGTGAAGAATTCTGACACCGTGAAGCTGTGAATTTTGGATTAGTCTGTTTTGAACGATGTTGCCATGCCACTGTGTGAGAGTTTATATTGTTGTGCATTGTCCGTGTGAGGGAGAGGAAAGAATAGGAGGGGGACGGAAAAGACGA
Organism: Hippoglossus hippoglossus; assembly: GCF_009819705.1. Lineage (NCBI taxonomy): Eukaryota > Metazoa > Chordata > Actinopteri > Pleuronectiformes > Pleuronectidae > Hippoglossus > Hippoglossus hippoglossus. The sequence goes on from NC_047174.1 coordinate 3,240,729, forward strand.
GAAATAACTTTCCCATTTCCCAGGTTTGAAATAGATTTATCAGGCATGAAGCTCGTCTTTCAGTCGAATTGTCCCCGTCCTCGTCTGCAACTCACAAAACGCAAAGCTTCACATTTCCAGCTGCATCCCAACAGACTGAGGAAGAGGAGCAGCGGCTACATGGGTGTCTAGTTTCTTTTGGATAAAACTATGAATTCTTGACATTTATGAGTAAATCTTCATCTTTAAACTTCATCTGGCTCTACGGATTTTTATATCCAGTAAATTGTAAAAGAGAGGGCAACAAAATTCAGAAAATCTGTCCAAATGTGTTCTGGCAACAAATTTTTAAGTTAACGTGTCTTTGCTCTGAAGACACAGTTGTTTTTTTTCTGAACCGTGAGAACCTACCGACCTCAAACTGTCTGTGGTGAAGAAGTGTAATTCTGCACCTTAAACCTTAAAACACACCGCGGTTTGGAAACAGTTTATGGATTCCATTAACGCTGACCTCTGTATCAACACTTCATTCGTAATCCTCACAAGATTATCTTTGACAGAATTGTGGTATTGATGTAGTTAGTTGCTGCTTTCGAGTTCATTCCACACTTTCATCAAGCTCTGATGTTTCCTTGGTTTCATTTCATTTCTACCCAATAAATAAGATTCACCACAACAGCGAGAAAAACAAATGCCTGATTAATTTCTACAGGTGAGAGGCGTATTTCTCAAGATCACTGATAAAAGGATGTTTCTACATCTCCGAATATCCAATATTATTCTCATTTGTCCCATTTAGAAGAAATACTCTTGATATTAAAATATTGTTGCCATGGAGATTCAGCCATAAGTCGATTCTCCCCGTTCTATCAGGCTCTGGTTGATCTTAAATACATGTGTGTGTGTTCTCCTGGAAAAAAAAGAAACCCATGAACCACCGCTGACAAACCATCATTTAGCAATTAAGCTTCCTGTGTAGTGGAGAGATTTCTGCTTATTTAGTGTTTCAGGTCATTAGGGATAAACCTAACACATGTAATAGGTGGGAATTTAGATGATTTGTTTGCAGCTCTGTGGCTTTGTGGCACTTTTCTTGCTCTGAGGTCATGCAGAACGTTCTTGGCTCAGACCCCAACACACACACACACACACACACACACACACACACACACACACACACACACACACACACACACACTTTGAGATTTAAACTCTCTTCAGATACGTGGAAACAGAAACACTCAGCCTGTGCAGCACTGAGCTGTGGCATCAGTGTTTCAAAGAGCATGTGTGGGGCGAATTATCTGCTTCCTCTCGTTTCCCAAGTCGTCCCTTCTTTGTTTTGTTTTATTACGCACACATTGGTCCCTGCTGTCCTGCCGAGGGGATGTCGTCATGGCGTAACGCTGAGGATCTGGTTTCAAAATATCTCTCGGGCTATCGAGCCGTTACCGCGCAACCCGCTTCCAACATAACACGAACCAGAAGAGCCTCTTCTCGTCGGGCTCAGTCGAGAGGATAGAAAAATACTGAAGAAGTGGCCTCAAGAGGAGAAGAGGTTCTTAGGCAGCATGTTCACTGTCAGCACAGCTAAATGACTGAAGTGTGTAATTCAGAGAATTATATCACTCTATCCATCTATCTATCTATCTATCTATCTATCTATCTATCTATCTATCTATCTATCTATCTATCTATCCATAGTGTAATATTTCCATGTGTAAGCTGGGATAAAACGGTAGTAAAAGGAGAATGGACATGAATTCCATCTCGAGGAATTCATAGTTCAGATCCTAAAATAAAACTCTCTCCTGCAAGTGTTGGACGAGCAGCAACGTGCGGAGGCCAACTCCCACATCAGTCGAGCTGAACACATCGTTACCACAATCTGATATAACAGCACAGAGACCTTCATGCTGAGCCCACACTGGAAACTCATTTTGGGCTTAAATAAAAAATATTTAGGTCTTAAATTAACGAAACAATAGATTTAGCAGGGAACAGACAACCAGAAAACATCTGCTCTGTGTTAATCCGCTGGCCAGCTCCAGGCTGACAGATGTGATTGATCGTGAGCGATGTTCGATTCGCTGCACCTGAGGGATCAGCGAATCAACACCCAGAACCAATCTCTCACTCCCCGTCTGTCTCCTCCCCCGCCCTAGTCTCTCGCTCCCAGGTGTCTTCGCAGCGACAGGAGGTGCTGATGGAGAACGTCACCCGGATGTCGGAGCGCTCTCGGCTGCTGCAGCAGAACCTGGGCGAGGCGTCCACGCAGGCCGACCTGCTGGAGAACATCTGGAAACTGGAGAACCTCTTCCAGAACCACAGCGACTGGCTGCAGAGGCTGGAGCTCCTCATCAAGGTTCGACTGAACACGGAGAACAAGAGCTTACACAGAGCAGCAGTTCAGACCTGGACAGTGTTACAGGACACTTTGACGATGACAGATGTTTAGTCAGTGACTCAAGAAATAACCTTTTTAATATAAAGTTCCTCCTTAAGTCAATAAACTTCAGTTCCAGATAGGAAATGTCTGCCCTGCTCACACGCTCCATTTCCCTTTCAAGGGTTTTAATTTTTTCCTTCATTTGTTCCTGCAGCATATTAACAGTGCATCTTGTTTATCTGTGAAATACTATGACAGCGATGAAGAATAAGTTCTGGCTGCTTCCTGTACAGGGCGTGGAGGTGGAGCTCAGGAGCATCCAGGCGTACTCTCTCCAGTCCGAGGGCTACCTGGTGCAGCTGGACGACAGGTTGTCCTCCCTGAGCAGCTCCGCCAGCAGAAACCTGACGGGCTTGATCGCGGAGGTGACGAGAGCGTCCACCTGGCTCCGAGACCAGGACCGCCTGCTCCGGTACACGAGCAGTTCAACTTCCAAAAGCATAAAAGTGAAACTGCAGCACAGTTCAATGAACGTTTATTTGTTTCCGCTCTTCTCTCTCTCAGGGAAACCTCAGGGAAGGTGAGCGGGCTGAGAGAGAAACTGGACGACGTCAACTGGACGGTGGGAGCTGTCAATCACACCTTCAGCAATGACATCAGCGTTCACAACCTGAAGATACAGGACTTACAGGTTCGTCACAGACACATCAAATTGTCTTATTCATCAAATCACTGAGAAGACGGAGAAGACAAAATTAACTTGTTCTGTTGCTCAGATCCAGATCAGCAACATCACGGAGGACACCAGCAGTTTGTGGGTGACCCACGTCCACACGGAGGCCCAGCTGAGGAACGAGATGGAGATCCTGAACACGATCACTGAGGACCTCCGTCTGAAGGACTGGGAGCACTCCCTCAGCCTGAAGAACCTCACCATCATTGAAGGTGCGTGTGTAGCCTGCTGCTCTGAGGGCTAAAGTGAACCAGGAGGTGGCTTCTCCCAAAGGAGACAATTGATGAGTGTCGCTCTTTGACTCATTCGTTCAAACTGGGCTGAAACAGCTTTTGGTCTTTCTGTTTTCTTCAGCATAATTTCAGTGTCTATAGAAGGGGCCCACCCTTTTTAGCTCTGACACCTAAACCTAAAGTTTCTTGCTGTGGCTCTCATTTTACTATGTCCTCCCAACATGTTCTCTCCCTCTAAATTCAGCTTTACACTCCAAGGAAAGCACATGTTAGATGGTTGATATCTCCAGAATCCCCGTACCCCCTATCTGTAACTTTCTAAAAACAGTCACACCTTCCTTATACCTTGATTGGCCAGATGTGTGGAGGTGAGGAAACAACCAGATACTGTTTTCCCAAAAGATATTGCGTGACCTTCTCTATGATTGCCGGCTTTTCACAATCAATTAGCTCCACTGTGGTTTGTGCAAACCTGCATATCTACAACATATCACCAGCACTGTTATTTTTACCTCGCCAGCATTGCGTGAATAGTTGAGGTTACTGATGGTGGTCCGGCTCATTGTGAGTGACCCCCGCCCCGTCGAAAAATTGCAGGAGTTGCAGAAGTATGGTCGGTTCGAATTCCCCTCGGTTTACGCTCCACCTGAAACCAGACCCACTTCTGCTATTTATCAAGAATCTCTTATCAAAATAACAGAAGTTAGCTGCAAGAATCTAAGTTGTTTTAAATATTAAGATAAATTGGGAGTACTGCTGGTGTTGGGTCAGGCAGGAAATGTAAAAGATCAATATCATGTTAAGGTTTTCAACAAAACTTTATCGTTGCAGTGACAGAATTGGGTCGTTCGCCAAAAATTTGACTTTCTGGATAATTGTGTCGTGCATTTTTGCAAAATAACATATTTCCTGTACGTTGGACTTTGTATGAAATTTACAAAGCAAGACCCTTGTGCCTTATTAAAAAAAGAGAGATGTAGTGTTCAGCTAACCAGGGTCAGAGCACGAGGAAAACCTGGGAGTGAAGCACCAGAACGTGAGAACTCCGGGTGAAATCGATCCCTTTGGGTGGAACTCAGTTCTGCAAAAAGATCACTTACAACAGCTCGTCTGAGCGAATGCATGTTTGCAGTGGGCTCGAACGTAACTGAACCCCGGCATGAAAACGTGATTTTTACACCGTGGGATTTACGACCCCGGGGTATTGAGCAAACTCTGAATGTTCTTCCTCCAATCTGTCCAGAGCTGATTAGTGCCGACTTGGTACGACTCTGGCTGCCAGCGCACCAAATGACTTCCCTGGCTTGTTAGAATCAGAAAAGGTATTTCATGATGTAATGCTGGCAGGGGAACCGGGCCCAAGCTGATTGATGGCAACTCGAAGCGAACGGGACCCCCGATCTCGTGGCTGCTTCGCATGTGGGTGGGATGGCGGGTTTTTTTTTTTTTCTCCTCCTGAGCCTGGAAACAATTGTGGGTTAAATTTAGACGCTGGATCCAGAACGAAAACCCAACCGCTCAGCTCTGTCATTAGTTTTAGTTCTGCTGCCCATTTGTTTGTCGTTAGCTCAAGGTCACCTTCGCCAAGAAAAGTTTTTACATCTCCGTCCATGTTTATCCTCCTCTCTTCTGTTCTCGTGCCTCCTTTTGTTTTCTTTCATCCTCTTTTATCTCCCTGTTGGTTCGACTCTCTAATTCCTCGAGGATCCACATCGTTCGTGCCGCACTTGACTTGTTTTCTTAATCTTAAAGAAACAGGAGAAGCTGATTGAAATGTCGCCTGAGGTCTCTCCTCATGGGGGATGCGTTGTGTTGCCTCCACAGGTTGTAAATAACTACACAACGTTGTGTTATTAACAGTAACAGCTGCTCACTGAGGGTAAAGGCATCACTTTTAATATGTTAATTAGAGTTTACACACTGCGACACACATGAGGTCATCATCAGACGGTGTCTCGTTAGTCGCCAGATGTCGGTTCTTTCAAAGGCCAATAATTTGTACAAAACTGTAAAATAATCTCCTGAAGCAGATCATGTAAATTGACTGAAAGCTTCAGAACAGCTACTAAATGGACCTTTTGATAGATCTGTTTTTTGGAGAATAATGTAAAGAGCTAGGACACAAATATAAAATCATGAGAAAGAAATTATATTAAATGTACATTATGAAACGTCGCCCACTAGGGGTCTCTTAATCAAAGCAATAACAAAAGACCTAGTTTGATGATGTCGTGAAGCAGCGTGGGATCATGGCAGATGCAAATTATGTTCGGGTGAGGTCATGTGTTTAAGTTTTACTAATGTTATGCAAGAAATGGCAATAATACATAATGATCCAATACAAACAGTGGAAGGGTGAAACGGCAGACTGGCTAATTGACTAACAGTGTTTTTTTACTTTGTCATACTTCATTTGCTCTGGAAGTTGTAGCAGAGACTTATTTTGAATGATGTAAATACACAAGTCAAAATATATAACGTAAGTCTAGTTGAGATTTTAATGATTTGTTACATATTCCAAGTTTAGGTGCGTTTCTTACTCCTGTGAACACAGTGATGTGACGTCAGTTAACGAGACGAGCTCCACAACACGAAGACTTTCCAACACTTTCATCCAAAAAGTGATTAAAGGGCTTTACCAGTCATTAATTACTGCACTTCCATGAATTATTAAAAAGACAGATTAAAAGGTTTGTACAGCAGAAGCCAAAATCTTTTCACTTTCAGTCTCTCAAATGGGTCAAACTCCCAAAACACTGGGTCCTCAAATTTCCATCATGTAACTCCAAGTGTCTTTTAGTCTTTCAAACTCCACACTCGCAGTTTGCAACAGGCTTTCTGTGCTTCAAGCTTAATTAATAATGACATAACCGTCACTATCAACTGAGAGTCAGCCCTTCTGACCCCTCCGTCCACCCCAAGCGCCGCCTTATCTCCCCCTTGTTATCTGCACTCTTCATTTCTACACAGGCACTCAGAGTTAATTCCGGCGTCTTGGTTCCAGCTCAGTTATGAAACCCGACCGCACAGAGTGTCTCTCCTGCCCGGATGCTGACAGCGGCGTCAGTGGAGCTGGGTTTTGACGGAGCAGCCAACACAAACACGCAGCGCCGTTCCAGCCTCACGCTGCCTCGTGTTGGGCTGCGCTCCGTTTCCATCGCCCAGCTCTGCTTCCATCCCAGTTAGTGTCATGGTCATTTCAATCCAAACATTTACAGCCACAGTGCGTTTGCTCCGTTACAGTTGGTCGACTCACGGAGGGCGATTTGATTTGGGGTCGACTTTCAGCGGACACCCCTAACCCACCTTCATCTGCGTCCTGATGATCTGTTGCCTGAATCCTGTGTGTTTTCCCATGTATTTAAAGCATGTGTCATTTAAAGTATTATGAGCTCATAGGCACATTAAGTGTTGGAGTCTCCACCTTGTAAAACCCAATAAGCAAAAGTTTAAACCTTCCAGAAAGCAGAACAGTTCAGATTTCACATGTCAGAAGCCAAGGAAGGACACGTTAAGTGTGTGAGCCAGTGTGGTGATAAAAAATATTGTGTTATTGGTGAAATGGCTGCGAGTCCCTCCCTGGTATTCCCCTCTCTCCTTTCTTGTCATGTTCTGGGCCATATTAATTTCCCTCCCTCCTCTCTCTGTTTCCTTTCTCTCTTTTCTCCTCTCTTCTATTGGCGTAAATCAAAAACACCTTCCGCTCGGGTTTCACAACTATCTTTCAAATTTGATGGGAGCATACATGTTTGTGGTTGTATGTGAGGGAGAGCGTGCACGTGAGCTCCCTCGGTGCATGTGTGTGGAGGCCTCCGCTGGCATGAAATGATTAAGTTTGAGTCACTTTAACATCTGTAATCTTTGTTGTTGTTCTTTACATGTTTGGCCTCAATCAGGTTTATGCTCCGTGCTCTCATTGCGTCATAAAAGCTGTAAAAAACAGACACTGAAAATAAGATCCAGTTAACACGGTGGGGCATTGAGCAGCTAAAGATCCAGACGTTACCTTCGAGAGCTGGTGGAGACCAAAAACGGAGCAAAAAGAGAGTGAATATTAGATTTATGTTCACGTACATGACTTCAAATGAAGGTTTAAGTTTGAGGAAAACTGCAAATGAACTAAATCTTGTGCTTCTACAGGCAGATTTGGTTTGTTGTCAACTGGGAACAATGATCACATATATCATGGTCTTTATTGTAGATATCAATTTTTTGAAGGCACCTCCACCCTTAGTTTTCATTTTACGATCTTATGACAGCATCCAACTACTTCCTAATTTGGTGCTGATTGCCAACCTGTTTCATTCCAAGGAAAAGCTAAAGCAGTTTTTCTGCAGCAGGAGGAAAAGTGAATTAATCTAAAGTTTCTGTAGCTCAAAGAGTTGCAGTTCCCTCTAAATGCAAAACACGACTCTCCACATCTTGATAGTTGCATTTAATGTGTGCTGTCACGGTTACCCAGTTATTGTGTCCCGCTGTCGCTGTCGCTACACAATCATTTTCACTAACACAACACAACAGACACAACCGTGACCCTTTGGATCAGAGAACAAAGACCTCAACTTTATTTATTGCGTTTGCTGTGTCTACACCCATTTTTCTCATTCGTGCAGAATCACTTAATCACTGAACCTCGAGGAAGTTTCTCCGCGTCATGACTCAACTTGACCCTTGACAGATGTGCAGCATTTGCATGAAGAGCTCCGAGGCCAAAAACCACACAAAAACATGTAGTCACTGGGGTTTTTTCATGCCGCATCAGTGACGTGCACGTTTGGACAGATGATCTGTTGTTGCTGAGAGTCTCTGTGCAGCGGCTCCTTCTTTAGTTTAGTCATCGGCTGATCTGAGCGCAGCGGAGGCCTGGAAACATTCACAGCGTCTGATGGCCATTAATGTATATTTTGAGTGGCATGTTTGTTTTACTAGTGAAGAGCTCCTCGGCTCAGTCGAGGCAGCCTCACACACACACACACACGCACGCACACACGCTAACACAACCTCACACGTCAACCTTCAATTTCCTTTTGCACTGTTTTGTGCAAACAAATGAAATATTTTGCGAGAGAAAGACGAAAACAAACATCAATAAGTAAATGTAGCATAACCACCATATTACCCGTGGATTTATCCAGATCCAGACATAATAACGTCCTTGTTTGCAATGCTATTGATGGGGGGGGGCATTTCTTTTTTATAGCATTTTTTTAGACGTATACTTTTCTGCAAGCAACTGGGAGAATTTTACCAAAGAAAAACTAAGAAAAGTTGGCTGTAAATCAGGTTTTCAGTCAGCTCACTATGTAGGAATACTGCCCTGAATCCTCAATCGCAGTATAAACAGTATATAAATATATATTATGACATATATTAAATACATCCATCGAACATTGTAGCCTGCGTGTGACCCCATCCATCTGTTCTTCATTACCACATCCTGTTTCCTCCTCATCCCTGATCATGTCTTTATATCATTTCTCATGGAGATAAACACTCAACCTACATGTTGTCACATCAGAGATCTCTGCTGGACCGTGTGACGCTCCACTCTGCAGCAGATACTCTTATCCAAACTGGACGTTGGACAGCGGCGCCGGCGCTCCTCACCAGTGTTGTATTCCCGGACGATGGGTTGATCCCGGAGGGGGCGGCTCGCTCGGCTTGTTATTGTTGAAACTCCATCAGCTGAATGAACAAGTGGGACCCGGAGAGCCAAGAGATTAATAATGTGAAGTTCTGCTAAAACAAACTATTAACAAGGATGCAATTTCTCCAGGACCACCGGGGTGAAGTGTCGTCTCCAAAGCTGACGCACGCACACAGACGCTTAGTACACACACTTCTGTACTGCAATACTTGTGAGGACCCTGTGGATGAGTTGAACAAACTATAACTTTAAAATCACACTATTTAAAGTGTGAATAAATGGGAATGAAAGGCACATGTTAGGAACTGAATATCCAGGTATTCTTCCAAGTCAAGTATGAAACAGTTCTTCATTAAAATATCTAAAAACATTTCAATTTTATTTGTTTAGCACCAAAACATAACATACATAACTCGTTATCTTTACATATTCAGGTCAAGACCTTTAAAATTATACCATCCAAGGGAAGAACTTGTTGACTTGTGCACTTACATCATCCAAAATGTTTCCAACAATGTTCAAACCCAGAGAAATCCATGATTGTATCCAAGGTAACAGGGACCTAAGTGACATATTGTGTGTTTAACTCTTAAGTCTTCATCACTTTGAATTGTGATTGACGGCGAAGACAAATAAGCAGAATTATACCATCTCCACTGGTGGATAATAGAAAACAGAAGTTTCTTCCGAACCTAAACCTGACTGACCAGATTTTAACTATTGTTTAGATTGTCATGAATCGTCCCTGGTCCCCGTCATCGAGTCCTCCTGCCTCATGTGAACCTCTGACTCCTCGTCGAACCAAGAGCAGATGAAAGTTTTCACTTGTGCTACCGACAACATTAGCCACAGATCTTCACGTGTACCCAAAGGGACGTGTCCTAATGACTCCCGGTGGCCACTTGACGTTCGTCCCTAAGTGGACGCACATGTGAAGCAGCCGGAGGCGACAGCGGCAGCAGCAGATAGATGTGTATCTCAAAGTCCGTCAGCAGATTCTCAGCATCACAAAGCTGCAAATTAAGAACTTCAGAGAATCATTGGAACCTCTGGACATGTGCTGGACAATAACAAGCGCTGCATTGCTAAGCATTCCCACAAGTTGTGTTGTTAAACATGTGGTTTCCATTGTGGCCAGACCTCTAGCGCTCTTTTCTCTCCCTCTGCATCTCTCTCGTTCTCTCTCTTTCACTCACTATTGGGCTTTTTTTTACTCACTCGCTCCAAGAACAACAAACTTTTGGGATTGAGTCCTTGGACCAGTTGTAAGTCCCAGTATGGCCTTAATTCCGCCTGTGTTTGTAATTGCTCTAATAATTTATGAATTTGACTTGATTTCCTGATTTCATTCAAATCTGCAGGTCTTTGTCCCATTTGTTCCCTTTTCAAGTGATAATCTACTCTGTCAACATGTTTTAAATGATGAACGCTCTTCTCATCTTGGTGTAATATCAGAGTCTCAGTGCAGACGGAGGCCGAGTTTTACTTTATTTCTCTCATGCAGCTTCAATCATTTCTGCTCAATGAAGAGTTTTCTTGGGATTCTTATTGTTCTTATTTTCAATGCTCGACCTCTAAGTTGCTGTAAGCTCCTCTCTTCACATTTGTAATGGTTCTACATTAGTACAGAACTGGGCAAATAACACATTGTGCAGCAGTGATTGAGGTTTTTTTATGCTTTATGTCATCATGACCATATTCTTTCTTCTTTCTGCAGGGCCTCCGGGACCAAAGGGAGATATGGGTGACACTGGACCATTCGGGGCCCCTGGGGCCCCTGGGTTGACTGGCCTGAGAGGTGGGTACAGCCAGAATGACAATATGGTAATATTGATACCAAGGTCAAATGACTCTGCAGTAGTAAAGGTTAAATACAAATTTGTAAATGTACCATATCATCATTTTGGAGTACATATTAAACCTAACATCAGTTAAGGTTGAAACCACAGTATTTATCACATAATACTGTTCTTTTATTAGGGTTTCTCTCCCAAATAAACATGTCACCAACCTGATTTGTTCATTTATTGTACAAGTAATCAGATAAATTCAGTTGAAACATATTCAGTCTGTGGTTAAAACAGCAAATTGACTAAATTCAACGGTTGGAAAATCTGAATTTTGTTCATGAATTTAAAGGTCGATGCTCCAAACCTCAGACTAAGAAAGTGAGGATTGGGCGTTTCAAAGAACTCTGAACGTTTTGTGATTTAATGAAATGAACAAGTACAACTTCAGGAAATGTCAGATCTTCTGATTTACTCCCTTGACTTGTTTGGATGGTCTTGGTAGATGGCTTATATTTCATAAAAATAAAGTAGATTTAGGTTTGAAAGCTAAGTAGCGTGAAAGTGGAGAATCTTTTACACAACACAGACGTTGGCCTGTATTCTGACGCAGCTCTGCTTTGTGTTCAGTGACATTAATAAAAAACATCGAGCAGAGAGAATAAAAGGTCAAATAAATCCACTTAAGAAAACAAGGCACTCGACTCGTGATGGAGATTAAGTTTCGGACGGAGCCGGTGGGACGGCTCATCTGTCTCCGTCTTGGAGGTAATTCCTCAAAAGCCACAACGCGAACCTTGGTCCAGGCAGAATTTGGCTCTTCAGGAACCATGAAACGACAATTTTTCATCATTACTGTAAGAAACAAACAACGATATGACTCCAGATGTTTCGGGAAGCCCCTCCAGCTCGGTACCTCTTGATCCATCCATCCTCTCTCTCCCCCCCCCCTCCTGTCATCGTCTGCTCCATACTCCTCCGCCGATAAACTCTCACATGGCTTTTCCAAGAAGCATTATCTCCCTGCTGAAAGGGACGCCGCTACCCCCCCCTCTAGTGCCGTAGTTCCAGGAAAAAAGTAAATGCAAAGAATTCTTCACTGCAGGGGGGGGGGGGGTGAGACGCTCATTATTAGCGAACATAAAAACATAGGAAACCCCCCCAGGGCCCAAACATAGACAAAACACCAGTGTTCTGTTAACAGCTGTCTGTGTAGTGAGAGCATTCGTCTCTTGTATCTGAGCTATTTCATGTTTTATTTATTCAGAAAAAGTAAAAGTACAAGTACTCGGTAACACTGAGTACTAGAAGATTGTAAATCTAAATTGTAAACAAATACATTATGTCTGTGTAAACCTGTATAATTGATGACATTAGCAGAAATTGAAATTGATTTTTCAGGGGCTTTTCCCTCTTTTCTATGAACAAACCTTCGATACAATCTGTTTGTGATTCAGCTCTTTGACTCCACTTGCAGCCAAACCTTCCTCCACTGGCTCCAGACTTTGATTGATAGCATTTTCCTGATGTTTTTTTTTTTTTTTTTTATAAAAGGGGGAATAATTGACCTCCTCTTGCAGCCGAGAAACAGAAGAGTGAAGAAAACATGACATCAGCTGTCACTGGTTTGTTTTGGGAGTTTCTGGCTCTGATTCAGTTTAATTATTTCATTCAAGCCGCTGAGCCGTCACCACAGTGTAATCAGAGCACATCACAGACCAGTCACCGTTGGTTTAGCTCTCTTCAACGATGCGATCAATAATTCATTAAGTTTGTGTGTGTTTAGTGTAAACACATGTTTTCATTGTGTTGCCGCGACTCAGGAGAGTTACCAGGAAATCTGAGGGAACACAAGATTTTCTCCGAATGAGTGATGACGGAGGAGGTGACAGACCAACGTGAACATTAGAGCCAACGTCTTTAAATCTTTGTTTTCATGATATCAAGCTGAGGCTGTAAAGAGCAGCTTATTGGATCGGAGTCATCAAGTCGTCATATTACTGACTGTTTGAGAAGATGGACGACGGGACGGCTCCCAAAAGTGAAGCCAAACCACGAGACATGAAACAAAGTACACGTTTTCACTTTAGATGTTATGACGCTGAGGTTTGTTCAAGTGTTCATGTTCCCTGATAAGTTTGGTTTTCAATTATTTGGCCCATTTAATGCAATAAAAACATGTCGAGTCATCATGAAACTGATTAACACACCTCCATCTCTCCTGTCCAGACTCCAAATGACGTCATGAGCCCAACATAGCAGCGTTTGTATCTAGTGTCATTCACACCGGCTTCCACGTTTACTATATATTTAATTTTTGGATCAAATGATAAGAAAGTAAATGTGGCCGTTAATGGAAAAGTAACTTCAAATGTGTGTGTGTGGGAGCTTGATACCACTGCTCCGCTACACGATTGGAACTTCGCTGACTCTCATACTGGTTATTTCTAATGAAACCAGTAAGAACCAACTCGAGCTGTTGAGATTAAAACAAAACTCCAAGTAGCTGAGACACTTTGATCGATGTCGTGGCTCATCATGCTGAGGAGAACCTGAGGCCCGATTGTGACCAGAACAGTTTTCTTATTAACATGCTGTTTGTCGTTGACTGAACTCATTTCTGTGTGTTTGTGTGTTTCAGGGTTTACGGGAGAAAAAGGCCTCCAGGGCCCGCGTGGCGTTAAAGGGTCGGTCGGGGTCGAAGGTGTTCAAGGACAAAAAGGAGACGTTGGACCTGCTGGGCCTAGAGGTAGGGTGGCAATAACTCATACTCACCATTACATGTTATATATATATAACCTTATATACATGAACAGGATCTGCTTTGATACTGTAGCAAGTAAGAGTGGATTTGTGCTGATTTTGTTGGTCTTCATCACTTCATACGAAACAAGAACATAAAGCACAGATTACTCAATAATCTGAGGGTAATATAATAATATATCATAATCCCAATGTACAGTAAATGTAGGAGGTCGTCACATTGAGGTCAAGTGTAAAGCTTCATACATTCAGGATTCTGATTGACTGGTAGTTTTCCATTGTTTCCATTTCCACTGTAAAATGAATATTTCTTTGACATCAGCGAACACATTCATCAAATTGCCTTCACCCTGCCCTTCTTCTTCCGTCCTCTCCCATCATCCATTTATCCAGATCGGTTTATATCCACACAAATCTCTGGGGTGTTGATGTTTCCACCAGCTGGACACTGCCAGTGATAACCAACACACACACACACACACAGACAGACACACACACACACACACACCGCTCTGTGGAGGGAATCATAGCCATGACTAACATGATAAGGCGCTGCACTCTGTCTTGTGTCAACCTGTCACAGTGTATATATGTGTGTTTGTTTAGCCAACAGCTGTTGCCAATCAGATCTGGGTTTGGCTGAAGTTTTTCCGGTGTTGCCGTCACTCACTCGTTCTCTGAACCTCGACCCCGGCCGAGCTGTCGACTTGTGCTTTGTCGTTGCGGCTCAAAACTGAAGAACCATGACTCCACCGTAGTTTTATTTATTATTATTTATTATGGTTCCTGTCACATCCGAGATCAGCGCCTTCAATAAAACCCCGACACTGGACACGTTGTCTGATTGACGGGTTGATCGTGTCAAGAAAAGCTCCAAACAGAAGAAGAACACAACAAGTGGAGAGCGACAACGTGTGTCTGTGCCTTCTACCATCTGGGTCCCGGTGGTGGTGGCTTCAACAAACCAGTGAAGAGTTTATAGAGCGACTGGTTTGAACGTGGCCTCGGAGTCAGGAGTCGCTCAGCTGTGAAGAGAGGAGGGATCCTGAAGAGCTTGTTAAAACAGCGTGGGGGGGCTTCGTGGTTTCTTTTTATAGATGGAGAGTGTGTGTGGGGGGGGGGGGGGGGGGGGTTAGAGGTGTTTGGATTTAAAGCATCACAGATCTGCAGAGCTTAAAGCTGGAATATTTCTTATTGACCAGCTTTTAGGAATAAAGGATAAATGTTAATAAAATTATGAGAGTCTAGGATTAAAAAGTTATAATTTGACCTCTCCAGATAAAAATGTGACTGAAAACATAAACGTTTGTACAATATTTTGTCTGATTCTGAGATATTTTACTGGATAAGTGAAAAGTTTGACTTATTAATGAAGTGGAAAAGTCTTCATCCTCTGGACGCAGTGGAAGTCTGCACGCAATCTCGTGGCAGTGAATTTACTGGACGTTGAAATGAATCAGTCTGGATGAAAGTCCCTGGAGCTAAAAGTTGTGATTAGTAAAACTTTAAGTATTTAAATTCCCAGACATTCAGATTCATCGTGTATTAAAATCAGGTTTAAATCAAACACATCTGTGGCCTCCTGCGGCTCAGCAGTGGATCAGTGATGTGTTTCTTTTTCCTGCAGTGTTATTTAGTTGTAAGGATGCGGTCAGAACTGAGGTGATGCTAACAGCGCAGGACGCCACAGACAGGGTGGGGTGCAGTGTTTGCTGCACTAATCACACACGGACGCACGTGCACTAAATGCGACTGAGTGCCACCTCGGCCGCTGCCCTGCGGTCCTGGACGTGCAAAGCAAATTAAAGGTGGGACGAATGCCGAACTTGAAGCTGATCCTCGCGCAGCTTCATGGCAAAACCAGACTTGTGGTTTCAAACCTGAAAATTAGCAACGAGCGGCTCTGACGCGGACTCTGTGTCTTTGGAACAGAATCATATTTTGAAATGAAAACAAACGGGGCGAAGTCGTCTCCAGGCGTCTGGTTGGACGGAGGTGTTGTGCGTAAACGTAGCATAATTCTCCAGAAACCACAAATGGATGGATTTTTACTTATAGTCATTCTGTGGTTTTGCGATGCATTAACTTTTCCACTAAGCAAACACTGTAAAAAACAAAATAAAAACATACCTTGACAGTGGCTTTACTGTGGTTTATACTTCTATCTTTTCTCTTACGCCTACTTCTCTTTCAAACCTCATCCGCCCCGACATTTAGAGTTAAAATAAGCACAGGATGCAGAGCGGTGTCCACTATTTTTACATTTCATGTACATCTCAGGCAGGCGGTTACAGAACCAGCTATTTCAGAGGCTGCTAAGCAGTTATAAACGAGAGGAAATGGGTTTAGAAAAGGTCTTTTATTAACGTTAAATCCATCTGTGGTTGAAATGTTGTTAATAGGGGTCATGTAAGATTCAATTTCTGCTCCTGTAACGTTTGAATAATTCTCTCTTTGTCTTTTCTTTCCTCAGGTGACAGAGGAGAACGGGGGCAAAAGGGGGATCGGGGAGACCGAGGAGAGAAAACAGGTGAGAGCAGTAACTCATTCCTCTCCTGTTTTTCTACCTGTTTGCACCTGAGTCCTGTAGCTGCTGGAAAATTAAACACAAACATCCACCGTGACCCCCGTGACCTGTGGCAAGTTGAAAAAATATACATTTTGAATGGATTTGTTGTGTTTTGGGGGCCAGTGTGACGGAGATCGAGCAGGTTTCTCTTTTATTTTACCTCATGAGAAGACAATGAAGTCAGAGTTTCCCTCACATTACATCTGTGAGCACGAGTGAAACAAAGAACCCGTGATTGCATCTGCAGCTTTAAATCGTAAAAGGAAACTACTAAAAGGATCAGATTAAAAGTACTAGAGTAGAATAAGGTATTTATATTGAAGCCACATTGAATTTGGCTTCAAGTTAAAATATTACGTGGCATGAAATGAAAATATTAAATCTGGACTCAAGCACTCGAGTAAGTAGATCCTTTTTTTCGGTTCACTCAACATCTCAACTATGGTTATGTTAACGTGATTTATATATAATACCATCAATATTTAGGTAAGATCCTTCCGGGACTCCACTGATGTAACATGAACAAACACAAACCGTACATCAGGACATATGATCCACATTCAACAGTCGGCTACAGAGAATCACAGATTTACGAGCTGGTGACTTTACGGGACCTCGTACGTCTCTGATCCACCTGCCGGTCTGTGCGGAGAGCTGGGGCCACTTTAAAGGATCCGTAGATCTGCTTCTCCTCTCGCTCTAATCTCACGGTTTCCGCCACACGAAGAACAACCACATGGCCTCGTGCACATCAAAAGCCTTCGAAAACCATTATACGCGAGCACATGTCATGTGGCGGTAATTTGAAACCTCGTACAAAAACCGCCAATCTGCAGTCAGGTAGGAGGGAGAACATTAGTCCTCCTCATTTTCTGTCCTGGTTACATCATCGCGTCTGTTCTCCGCGCGGTGAGCGACGCGGCGCCGCTTACGTCAAACACACGAGCACGTGATTGTTGACTCTGCTCGTTACAGAACCGTCAGAGATGGTTTCTCTCCTCACATCATTTACAAGACATGAATGTTTGATGTTTTTGGAGAAAGTGAGACCACATGCTGCCGGCTGTCAGAAATATTGAATCGGCGTGTGATGCACTTTTCTGTCATCGACCCTCTGATGCATGACTGGGATCTTTTTACCCTTCAAAGCAAACAGTGCTGAGCAGAGCGAGCAGCACACTGACCCCCAGACGTTTCTGTGTGAAATGCACATTCGTGTCGGGCATCCACACAAGTTGAAATCACCATTTAGGAGACGGCGTCACCGAAGTGATCCGACTCTTTGGCTCTGGTGGGTGTTTGGGTGAGAGAGAACCAACGGAGCCCAGATTGGAGTCGTTTGAAAAGTGCAAAACAGAAACAGAGAAAACTTTCATCTGTTCTCTCTGCATTGATGTTGCTTTAATCGAGGGTGAGGTCTCTTTTCTCACCAGACACGAACCTGAAGCAGAGGACCAGAGCCTCTACGACTCAAATACAAGCTGATCAAAATGTATTCTCAGCTGCAGCTCGCTGGCTGATGAAGCCAAATTTTGTTCTGTGTCTCTGCAGATGATTTTTTTCTAAATCTTTCCAGATGCTTCATTTTATGTCCCAGGCGAGAAAACTAGACACCATCGTGCGGTGGGATCACACCAGCTGCGAGCCATGAGGGCTCAGTAGTCATTACTGGGATACTGGGATCCGTGACTTAAAACCAACGTGGGCCAGAGGCGTTAAGCCCCCTCGCCTACTTCCTACAGCCCTGCTCCTGGCGCGCCCTCGCTCGGACCACACCTCGTTTCAGACTTGGCCTCCGTTTTGATCCACACACCTGCAGAGCTTCACGGCCGTGATGCTGTTACACTGCAGGATCTGTATCAGCCGGCCAAGTGCAGCTCTGGAAAGGATTTCAAGTTTCGACTCTAATGACAAATTTATTTTCACCCCCGGGACGCAGGATCATGAAAATGCCATGTTACTATTATTACGTGCACGTTCACCTGAAGCCAGAGTTTAAGATTTACAATATACGGTTATTTTCCTTTTTAACACAATTTCTATAAGTCAAACTATGATTATTCTCCACTCTTCATTCCTGCTCAGTTTTGATTTATACTCACTTTTATTTTCTGAACCTGTCGCTTAAAACAACACAACACAACAACACAACTCCTCCGCAGCGTTGTGTAATAAAAATGATCCACATTTCTAATTTCCTGCAGACACACGCAGGAATGCACATGATGAATCAATCACTTCTGTTATTTACAGTTTCATTCTCAGAATCAGACGCAGTTTTATTCTTTAATAGTCTTTTACACGGTGTCAATTAGTGAACGTGTGAGAATCTGGTCGGCAGATTTTTGTTTCTGCTGGGTCAGAGCCAGGCTAATCGTTTCCCCCTGCTTCCAGTCATTATGCTAAGCTAAGCTAATTGGCTGATGCTTTATATTAACCGTATTTACCAAAGTGTTGAACTATTGGTTTGAATGTAACAACAAAGATGACACAGATTTAAAAAGAAAATCTAATTAGAAACATGCATACAAAAAAATCAGGCAGTGCGAGATTCAAAAGAAGAAATTTGAGCAACGTGAAAGACGATAAAATCTGAGTTTCAGCAACTTTTCACAAACAGATGGAGCCGATTAACTCTTGTTCTGAAGCCATTCGTTCCCCCCCCTCCCTCCCTCCCCCCCCCCCCCCCCCTCCCTCCCTCCCTCCTTCGCTGACTTTCTGCCACATAAACATTTGTAATATGTGATCACTCCATATTCTGGCCTTCGTCAGGTATCGACGGTCTGGTGCCGCGGCTCGTCCGCCCTCCGCTGCTCGACCCACTTGGACGAGCACCAACATCTCTCCTCTGGTTTCCCCTGGATGAAAACACTCCATTATAGCATCTCGCATTAATTCCCCTGCTTTCGCGGCAAAGAGTTCAAGGCTCGTTATGAAATGTCAAGTTTAGTCCAAATTGGTGAATGTGTCTATTTATTGGTGACCCACCGCTGTCCAAGGGGAACGTGGAACTTAAAGAAGTATTTGTTTTGATTTCTAACTTTTCTGTCCGTTAGCGTCACTGTGCTCAACCTGAAAAAGTCATTAACGACATAAAGTTCTCGGTGTTTGGTTGAATTCAGCGATTTGAGGCAAATTTTCCAAACACTGAAATTACGGCCACATTTAATTTTCTTATATTTCCATCCAAAAAATGAAATTTATAGGTCTGACATGTGGATATTTTATGATGAGTCAGGTTGGAAGCAAGTGTGAATTACATTAGCAAATGATTTCACCAAATGATGTGTTGAATTGCTCTAACGACGCCTCTCAAGCTTTTGCTTCTTCCCATGGACTCTTTTATAAAGATGGACGATACGTCTCCACTTCCTCCCACTAACCAGAAATTAAATATTTTTATTAGTTACTGGAAAAATAAACACTTGAACAAACATCAGTGTGATAAGAATGACCTAAAATGACAGAAATCTTTATTTAACTATGTACTTTAACTTCTTAGTTTTTCCATGTCCCCCAGGGGACGATTAAGACGCTCCACTTTTGGCCTTTTTGAGCCGTGTAGACCGTGAAGTCTGAGCCGACATGAGACATCTGGTCCCTGGAACATTTTGTTTTGGTCTCGTCCTCCACAATCAAGTCATTGCGCAGTGCATCCTGGGATAGTTTGACCTCGGGAAGGATCCACCTGTTGGAGGCTTCGTTGCTCGGGGGATTATTCATTATTTTTCAGTCCTGTCTGAAAGAAAGAGCAGCAGGAAGTTGAAATATCTGGTTTTGATTTGCCTGTGATATGAATGTGTGCAGCAGATATTGCAGTCTGATGTTACGGTGGATATTAAGTTATGATGGGCCAGTGAGGGCGAAGTGCTTCACTGTATAATGAGTGTTAAATGCTGCACAGTTAAAGTTTATGATGGTCTGATGACACTGATATCCTGTCGACATGATGCGTCTGGATACACTCTCCAGCACGTTGTCAACAGCCTCGTGTGTGTGTGTGTGTGTGTGTGTGTGTAGGTAGTAATACTCACACACACACACACACACACACACACACACACACACACACAAACAGGAAGAGGAGACATCAGCACCGAGCCCCGTCTCATTTTCATGCATCTTAACTTCTCTTAATTTCTTCCTGTGCATTTTCAAAACCTCTTTTTATGATGTTTCTTCATCTCTTTTCATTCTACATTTCTGATTCTCACACGCTTGTTGTCTCTCCTCGTGTTTTCACATCTTTTTTAGCAACAGCTGCTTATTTTTATCTTCCAATAAAGTGACCGGATAAACCTTTAACAGATGTTTATCCAGTGGAGTAAATCATTTCTTTAACTGGTCTGTGAGATTATCGCTGGGTTAACGTGTCTTTGTTGTTCAGACCATGTTCAGCAATTAGTGAAACATTTTTTACACACAACTTCGAAACCCAAAACCTCAGAGTAATTTTCTTTAGTATTCATTTTGAATCAAAGACTTTTTCCCACGGCTCAGGAAAAAGCTCGATCTGTTCATCTCAGTGTGTTTTCATATCAGTTTGAATTATGGCACTTCATTAAATGTATAAACACTCACAAGGGAAACAATCTTCTCAGTGTGAGTTCAGTTAAAATCTGTCTAAACAAATGTTTACAACAATCAATTTGTCTTTTTTGAATATGCAGATTTTTGCTAAACACACATTTTGTGTTTGTGTTGCAGTGGAGGAGACCCTGGTGCGGTTGGTAAACGGGTCGGGTCCTCACGAAGGCCGCGTGGAGGTTTTCCACGAACGCCGCTGGGGGACGGTGTGTGACGACGTCTGGGACAAGAAGGACGGGGACGTGGTGTGCAGGATGCTGGGATACCGAGGAGCGTCTGAGGTCCATAAGACCGGACGCTTCGGACTAGGTAAGAGACGCTCAACACGCGCGACTTCTTGAAGGATCAGTGACCATGTTTTAGAATAAAGAGCGTAGAAAACTCCAGCAGGAAATGAAAAAGAAATATCGTTTCCCACGGCACACGTCCGTGGTGATGTTTCCTGGTTGAAGGTTCGTTCTTTGCCGTGGAGTGGTGTTATTTTATCGGTGCCCTACAACGCTGCAGGGATTAATATTAAGGTTTTATGAGGAAAGTCGTGTGAGCCAGATGTCGTCAAGAAGAGTCTCAGAAGTCGTATCCATCTTCCTCTCTCTCCACGATACATCACTCAGCCTCCGTCCAGGACGTCTTGTTACCACTGAGTCTGGAAAATTGGGGGGGAAACACGCTTTTGTTCCAGGGGACGAGCTCCAGACAACAGCAGTGACTAACAGCACGGCTGCACTCAATTTAAAACGAATAATCTGAAATTTAAATTTATGTTTTCAGATGAGTCATTCACCTTCTTTTTCTTCTCGTCTCACTTTGCTTTGTGCAAACAGACCAAACCTCGTTCTCTTAATCCTCCAAATCCCTGTGAAATGTTGAGACTCTTTTCTAAATGATCTCTGGGTGTAACCCTGAGATCACACACGGTGTTTTAGCGACTCAACGCCTGTTTGTGTGAAAGTGTAAGACGGTTGTTGTGACCTCAGCCTGTAAACAGTTCTGTAAGTGTGTGTTGAGTAAACAGTTTGAAGGTCCGAGTCCAACTGAGCAGCTGAGGCTGGACGCAGCTTCGTGCACGTTGCCCGGCTCGTGGGTCTGTGAGGTTTCATGCTGCTGTCAAGTGTCAGCTGATGTCTCTTTGTTGGGTTTTTGAATATTAGAAGCACATGGTGTGACCGAGATGATGATTTGCTGAACTTTCCTTTTTTTTTTATTTAGATGTCGACCTGTAAATGCAGCATTTGGGTCAGATTTTTGCAGGAATATGCATCATCGAGACCAAAACAAATACTTTTAGTTTACTTCCCTTTTTTTGTAGATGCACATTGTCAATTACGTTAAAGAGTCCCAGTCGCTGCTGCAACGCGCTGGTCACCTGTTTATTTAAAGTTATTTAATCTTAAAACATGTTGTGTGTCCAAATAGCAACAAATCGGCTCATACAGGCAGACATCTCTGTAGTTTTCTGGAATTAGTAGATATATATCAACTTTTAAATGCAACCTTTGGATCCTCTGTTGCTCCTCCTCAAATTTCTCCCATGTTTTGTTTCTAAGGGAGTAAAGAGGCTGGCGTCGCATGTCGAGCCAAACAAAAACTCTTTGAGAAAGAGAGATTTGACTCTGGATTTTTTGGGGGTCAATGTAAATACAAAATGACTTTAATGTTGTTAGTCTGTTTTTCACTTGAGAGCGAATGTGTCCAATGATGATCTAAACTTCATGCTGTTTTATTTTTCTTTTAATATCCCGTTGCGCAACTTGAGCTTTAATGTAGTAAAAGAAAAAACAGAAACACGCCAAGCTGAAACTTCCCCGAACCCAAGTCTGCACTTTCAAAAAACATATTTCACACTGAGCGTCCTCCAAAACACAAAAACACACAAATGTTAAAGTCTCCATCAGGTTTCTTTACTGCTGACTCCCACTGAAGTTGTTTTAGACGGGTCTTTAAAGCAACTTTCTTCCTCTGAGCAAAGTTTCACTGGAACAACACAACATAAAACACAACGAGGGAACCAGGGTCGACTGCAGCGAGAGATTCATGAATCACAACACGTCTGTACGGGCTCGTTTCACACGCTGCGGCAGTTTGAGTGGCTTTTCTGAAACTCGCTTCCAATGAAAGAAGCAGGAAAAGTTCAGGGACTGATGCAGGAAGATGCTGGGTTTGCACTCCAGACAACAAAAGCTATGTCAGATATTTATATACATGTACGGGTTAGTCTAGACGAAGCAGGCAATAGACAATAGTTCCACATTTTAATTTTGAAATCCAGCATCCAGAGATGTGGCGTAAGTTTCCCGCCCCGTGTGATTAACGGCTGTGATTTAGAGGCGAGCAGCGGAGACGACAGCTTCTCTCTCCTCCTCGACGAGGATCCAGATGCTGCTTAAAATGCATCATTAACGAGTCGGCCTCTCACAAACGAGGCTTAAAATCCTCAGAATCTGTTCAACTGAAGAAAGCAGCCGAATGTTGTTCCCTCACGCAGCTGAGTATCCTCTCAAACCCCAGAGTGTCCGGGACTTTCTGAAACTCTCCAGTGGTTCTGCTTTCACAAACAGGATCCAAAGTTTATTGCGAGAAAGCGTCCTGCCAAAAGGTCTGCTGAGCAGCTGGGACGCTTTTATTACCAGATATGATTTTATCTGATGCAGGAGTCTGCGAGGAAGCACTCGCAGTTCTCTGTGTCTCAATCAGACTCTTATAAAGCAGAATAATCAGAAAAGATTAGTTCAAGATTGGGAAAATTCATGTTAATGCAACCGCAAAATGTTTTTATATCACCAGAAACATGATGGAGATGCTTCATTTGTCGTCTATCTTAATGTACAGTCTGTGTTTATGACCTTTACACTGTGTGTGTACACAGAGAGGCAACGTGTTCAGTCTCATTGGCTCCGGTTTCATTTCTCTGACACAGACGAGGGAAAGTGAAGCATGAACGAGCCGTCAGAGACACGACGGAGGTTCAACAGCTGCTGTTCGAGTCCAGATGTGAAGTCTGTTTTGGGCCGCTGCAATTATATTTATAATTATAATGAAAACTTGCAGGATTAGATCATTTTCATTCATTGCGTTCCACATGTCATATGTTCTGTAGCGGAGATGGTGGCCTTGTTTTTGAGTTTCCTGGAAAGCGGATCTTCATGTTTTTCTGTATTTATACATGTGTTTTTACTGGACAGAATATTTTTCCAAAACAGGACAGAGAAGGAAGCAAAAGACAAAAGAACACAGATGTTAGAAAAGAGGAAAGTTAAACAAAAGCATGGCCAGGGAACTGGTTCATGGACTCGACTCACGCCCCCTCTCTCTGCATCGTCTCACCCAGATCGCTTCGTACGGATGTGGACCAACAAGAGATATGAGATATGATCTACAGCTTATTGTGAAGTGGCATTATGACAATATGAATAAAGTTAGCGTTGCCTGATTGGGGTATTTACAGTGCGTCGCTCCCTCTGATGCTTTTCACCCGTTTTGTAACGCCGTCCTTCTCTCTGTGCAGGAACTGGTCTGATCTGGATGGACGACGTCGCGTGTACAGGGACGGAGGACACCATCCACCAGTGCAACTTTCCTGGTTGGGGCAAAACCAACTGCGGCCACGTTGAGGACGCTGGCGTCACCTGCACCGTCTAAACCGCGTCGATCCAGCTTCTGCTGCAGCGGCAGCTCAACGTCTCCTCAAACTGTGCCTTCCTTTTTAAAGCCGCTTCACGGTGAACAACGTCCCGCTGGTGACTTTTTTTAGAGACTGAATCATGGGGCGAATGCAAAGACTAAATTCTGGTTTTATTGACTGCGTAGTGAGAGATTTTACTCTTTGATCAACCAACAGGAGTCTTCATCAGACTGGATCCCGGAGCTCACCTGTGAAGGGTCAAAGGTCAGCTTTGTGAAGTTGCCCTCAGAGGCTGATCTGAGATCAGCTGGTTGCTTTGTTTTCCCTCCAGTGTGGAGAAAAAAACTGATTTGACGAATTCTTCATCAGCCGTCGTCTCCGAGCTGCTGACGAGCTGAAACGGCACATAATGAAACCGATTAGACTGTGATGGACGACCGCTGGTGAACTGATGTTTCATTTACAGGCAGCTGCTCTTCTCCGTATCGTGTAGAAATGGCTTTTGTGCTTCATCATATCCCGTCGCTCAGTTAACAGTCATCTGGGGATTTTTCAGCCCTGATACCCGAATTTTAAAAAAACGCAGCTAAACATTCTCCCGTCACGTAATCTGTTCACATCTGAACCGTAACATCTGTGTGTCTTTTAACCTGCTCATCACCAAACCACTGCTTACTCTGTGCTTTATGTTTGTAAAGAAAGTACAAGTCTGCAGCTAACAGGGTTTTGAATTGGATGAGAGTCACTGCCGTTGACAGATGAAGTGATTATGAAGAAAAGAGAACAGATGAGTATAAACAGATGGATGCTGGGATGCCTGCCCTGCACAATTTATAACAGTGGGTCTGTCGGTGTTTACTGCCAAACGTTGGGTTGTTTCAGTATTAGTGCGCGCACACACACACACACACACACACACACACACACACACACACACACACACACACACACACACACACACACACACACACACACACAGACTAAACCAACCATAACATACAAGTGTTTTCTTCTAATTTTTACTCCTCTCTCAGTGGGTTTTAAACTTTATAGCTCCTCTCAAATCCAGCGAAGTTGGTACCTCCCAAGTGTCCTGGCTCACGTCTCCGTCTGAGCTTAAAGAACACACCAAACCACACGCTGGAACAGAACATGTGCAGGAACCTGTCTCTTCACGCAGCCATGATTTATGTATGGAGAGGGAGAATATTTTTCATGCACCGTGATTTTTTCTACCCTCCACGGGCTTGTAGTTAAATTCCCTTCACTCTTATAATCTGTGGTGTCCTCCATCAAAATGTCTCCGCCCCACTAACGTATGAATACAGATATAAATTTGACCGCGGCCAGAAATGACTTTTTTCTACCTCATGTTAACGGGCCGTCTTGGTGTTTGACGTGGTTTCTGTTTCTAAACCACGACTCTGTCAGAGAAACCAGATTAAAGCATGAAAAGAGGGAAGGGGAGTCGTGGGGGGGACTTAAAAAAGTCTTGACAGAAGTTAAAGCAACACAAAAGGGAATCGTGGGTAGGACACATGTTTGTGTTGTGTATTTTTACGGCTCCGCGGCAGCGACAGCCAGCGGCCGGAGGCTTGGTGTTTTCCGGTTTCATCCGTCCGTCACATTCTTGTGAACGTGAAATCTCCAGAACATCTTGAGAGAATTTCTTCAAATGTGGTACAAATGTTCACCTCTGATCTCACGGATTAACTGATTCGATTTGTGGACGGGGGGTCAAAGGTCACGGCGGCCTCACACAACATGTTTCTTTGGCCTCTGTAATGTGATATATCAAGTCTGCCTTCAGGGGATTTCTTCAACGATTTTAGTTTTATGTTATTGGATAATACTCGAGTCTTTGTGCGAAACAAAAAAACGTGTATAATTCATACCATGTTTTATGATGGAGTAACTTTTTATGCATGTCAGCATTACTACATACTGTTTTTTGTATTGTATTAAACAAGCATAGTTGAAAACATCACAACTTTTACACCTGAGACCAGAAGGATTTTTAGTTTTAATTTTCACTTTCTTCTGTTTGATGTGGAAGATTTTTCACTTTGTTCACAACAGTTTTATAAAAGCAATAATACTTTAAAATGTTAAAGCTGATTAGAGCTGAATGTGTTAATTAACCAATAAGTCACTCATTGGGAAGAGCTTTGATCATTTCATAATCATTTAACCCATTTTCATGCTAAAACAATTCCATGGCTTCTGAGTCAGTCGTCTAATAGCATTATAAATTGAATATATTTGGATTTTGGACATAACACGAAAATTCCTCAGGAAAATCATGCTGGACTTTTATTTTTGCATATTTTATGAGGGCAAACAATCTATTAAATGAGAAATAGATCATCATCTTCATCATCTTCAAAACACCTGAATATACTCAATGCCTGTCTTAACATTTTAAGTGAACACTCAGTCAGACTGTAATGTATTCATTTGAGACTTTAATATTTCTGTTTCGTAGAGAGCTTGTCAGCAATCTGATAATCAGTCAGTAGAGGGCACTGCTCTGATGGTGTCATCATTACGATGGGTATTACTAATATCCCATAGTGCATTGGGGCCATTTTAAAGCCTCCCACCTTGAATCAGAGGTGTGTGGCAGGGGTTTGAAATTGGATCTATAATAAAAGGGCCTCAGCCGGTGTTCATTGGTCTGAAACACGTGAGGACGTCTTGACTCTTGTGTTTAGTCTGTTAGCTTTGGTCGCTTGATTAAACGAGGGCATGTGCACATGTACGTGTTCTCACAGTTCTGAAGATTCTCAGAGCCAGAGTCTGAGTTCTGGATCTTGTGAAGTGTTGCCAGACGGGTCCGGCCGGCACCTGGTAGTGACGCCAGCACCGACTGTGACTCCAAAGGCTTGTTTGAGGATCATGTTCCCGGCAGCCTCCAAAATATGCAGCTTGATGTAAGGAGGCGGAAGTGGAGTTGTTCTGCAAAGCGTTGCTGCAAGTCAGGGGAGAGAGTGATGAAGAGCACCTGAAGCTCACCCTCTTCATCTTTAACGTTCGGTCTGACTGAAGCTGACGAGGGTTCTTCAAGAACAGTCGATATTCAGGGCTAGCACTTGTATATCCTGCACCCCTCATGACTTCAGCTCTGTTTTATTTCACTCCTGTTGACTAGAGGTCGGCTTTGTGTAGATGTCACCTTCCATTTCTAAAGATTGTTCATTGACATCATGTAGGAACAAGTGAAAACCCTCTGAGATGTCACCCACTGGAGAGTTTCTCTACTTCTCACCTGATTTATAACCTCAGTAAGTCTCTGGAGGTCTTAAACCAGTGGGTGACGTCCCGGTGGGTTTGGATCCTCGTGTTGCAGCTAAATTCGACAGAAGTTCTTCACTGTCTATCAGAGCTCAGCAGGTAATGAACGACTGTGACGTGGTTTGATGACGCCTTAAAGCCTTATCTTTCAAACTAAGAACACCTAAGTGCACTTAAATGAGTATTTTTTCCTCCAAAGGATTTTTAAAGGGATTTGTTTTCATGTAAACTCGGTTATACTAAGACCTTTGTACTACTTTGGCATAACGGCTCTGAGCACTTCTGCATATACACGTGTGTGTGTTTTTATTACATTGTGCTGGTCATAACACATATAAGGGCTTCAGAGTTAACGTACAGGAGTAAATGCTTAACTCAAACATGATCATGTCAAGAAAATACATTTGCTTAAAGAAATACACAACTTTTTACTTAATGTTCTGTAGATTTTTGTACCACTAAAAATGTTGTATATGCACTGCTGAAATAATAAACTGTAGATTTGTTTAAACGGGTGAACTGTGTTATTACTCCTGGTGACAGAGGTGAAGTGGAAACAGGCTCCTCTGAGACGTCCGCAGGTGAAGAGAGCTGGAGGACGCCGAGCTGGACGTGTGTGGGACTCGCACATATGATTGCACGTGGACGTGTGTGCGCCGTGTACGAGATGTGACTGACGGCTCTGATGTGTAATTGCATGTATGAACGATTCCACATGCGAGGTGGATGCAGAGATGGTTGGCTGAAAAATCCGCTGATACGTGGACACACATGGACGACAGGGAGAACAAAGACCGTGGAGCTGATTGAGTTCAAGAGAGGTTCCACTCGTCCTCCAGGGAGGTGCAAGTTTAATATTGTTTATTTGATGCAGCAAAAATGTATGAAAGTGGAATTCCTATTACACATGTGTAGATAGTTAGATGATCCATTAGGCTGTAGCTAGGTAGGAAGGTGGATGGATGGATGGATGGATGGATGGATGGATGGATGGATATATAGATAGATAGATTCATTGTGTAGAGGGATAACTGGTCCTTTATGTGGACGAGGAGCAGGAATGTGATCTGTTGACATGTGGACGTGGAAGACTGGGACTTTCTGTCTTTCTCTCTCCCTCTCTTTGATTCTCTCCATTTCTTGTTTCCTCTGAAGAGGGATGAGCTCATGTTTGTGGCCTCTGCTGCACAGAGACGTCCAGCGGGAAGGATCACATATATCATTTCATAAAAAATAGAACAGTGAGAGGAATGTTATGTGCATCGCACGTGTCATCAGATCACATTCCTGCTCCTCGTCCTCATAAAGGACATCTGTCTGTCTGTCTGTCTGTCTGTCTGTCTGTCTGTCTGTCCGTCTATTTATCTGTCTATCTATCTCTCTATCTATCTCTCTATCTCTCTATCTCTCTATACATCTCTCTATACATCTATCTATCTATCTATCTATCATCTCTCCATCCATCTATCTATCTATCCATCTATCCATCTACCCATCTATCTATCTATCTATCATCTCTCCATCTATCCATCTATCTATCTATCTATCATCTCTCCATCCGTCTATCTATCTATCTATCTATCTATCTATCTATATATCTATCTATCTATCTATCTATCATCTCTCTATCCATCTATCTATCTATCTATCTATCTATCTATCTATCTATCTATCTATCTATATATCTATCTATCTATCTATCTATCATCTCTCTATCCATCTATCTATCTATCTATCTGTCTATGCACCTGACATAGAGTTTATAACGACACTGACCTCAGCTGGTAAAATAGCAGTACTACAACTGTAAACTATTTAAATCTCTCTCTATAAATATATATATATATATATATATATATATATATATATATATATATATATATATATATATCATTTTTTTAATAAATATTTTCTACAAGAAGATAAATCTGCTCTGTGTCTCTGAAAGAACAAGATTAGTTTCTGTTTTCTGAAATGGAAAAAAGAAATGATTTAAAACAAATTGATTTTTAAAAAAAAATCGTTTTAGACTTTCTTGAATCTCGTTGATTCAGAAGCTGGTGGTTTTCCTCGCTTCTGTTATTCATCTAAATCAAATCTGGTCAAATATGATATTATTTCTATAATATAATGAAATAAAGCCCGTGGCTCGGTTTGTCCCTCCCGAGCTCCCGTACCGTGTCGCCCAGTTTGAAAGTTGAGCGCGGAAACGTTGCATCTGAACTGTTGTGACGCGGAGATAAAAACCAGGTAAAGTTTCCTCTGAGAAGCAAACATCAGATTTTAATCTCAACAGAATCAACTTTAATCGGATTATCTTCGTGTTCATTTGTCGAATGATTCAGCGCCAACGCTCAGTTTGCTCCGGACGTTAAATTGAACCTTTTTAACATGAGGTTTGGTCGCTGCCGTGTTTCCTCCTTCTCTAAATGTTATGAAACCAAGTTATTTGTACAGTTGTTGGAGTTTTAAAATGTAAGTTTCATCTTAATCTTCAGATGTCGAAATGTGTAAAAAACAATGTTATTCACGAATCAAGTTTGAGGCGTTTTACTTTACGTCACTCCGCCGCTATTGACGTTACTACGCCAGCCTCCATTAAAAAAAACTGCCTTTTATCGTCGTTTTACGTTGTCATGGTCACGAACCACTTCCATGAATAAAGGTGACATAAAAGATACGTAAGGTTTTAATTCGGCTCCTATAAACCAAACATCCATGTACGAACTATGTGTGTTTTGACTGTGTCTCTGTTTCCCTCTGACAGGATGGCCTCCTCTTCCTCGTGCACCGATGACGATTCATTCAAAACCCCCAAAGCCATCAGGGTGAAGAGCTGTGGGATCAGTGGGAACAATGGTGGGACCCCCATCACCATCCCAGCTTCCCCCTTCATGAAGAAGCTAGGCTGCGGGACTGGAGTCAATGTTTACCTCATGGACAGGTCAGTGTGTCTGTGTGTCCATTATTCTGTAGTAATAATAAATATATGATGTAATATCAACATTCTTGCTATCACTATTATTGTATAAAAGTTATCAAAACAATAAGTAAACCCCCCAAAAAGTATATACCCTATAATATAATGAAAAACCATCATAATAATACACATACACCTCTTCAGTGGTGAGGTGTGGCACCTGACCAGGCAACCGGCGAGATTTCACTTTTCAAACTACTGCAAACGTTATTTTCTCAAGTCTGTTTATAAGTCACACTTCACAAGTGTCGTTGGACCCGTTTCAGGATGGGGAAGCTGAACGCGTCTCCCTGGGCCGTGAAGAAGATCAACAGCAAATGTGCGACGAGGCAAGTGGCCGTTTACCAGAAGCGCCTGAACGAGGAGGCGAAGCTGCTGAAGGGAATCGTTCATCCCAACATTGTCGGTGAGACGACTTCGCACGTGACTTTCAGTGTAAAACGTGTTTTACAAAGGGGTCGACTCTGCGCGTGACTCTTACACAGAAGCTTAAATGATCTAAAACTGTAGTAAAACAGTTGATAAAAGATTCACATTTCAAGACACATCTGTAAATGGTATTATATGAAAAGATGTAATTATCTTTTCTCCAAAGTAACAACAACACAAACATAATACTAAAAAACACATGTAATCATTACATCACTCTTAACTCTTTAAGACAAACGTGGCAGCAAAGTAATGGGAATAATCTGTGTACTGGTAATAAAGTTCTGTATTGTGTCTTTAACTCTGTGTGTGTGTCCCCACATCCAGGTTTCCGTGCCTTCGCTACGGCCAAAGACGGCTCCAAGTGTCTGGCCATGGAGTACGGAGGAGAGCAGTCGCTCAACGACCTCATCGAGAAGCGGCATGGGGACGGTCTGAAAGCTTTTCCCGCCGCCAACATAGAAAAGGTGGCGCTGCATGTGGCGCGTGGCCTGGAGGTAAATCACTGTCTGCAGCAGAGACCATCATTTAGATACACGTGTAAATACAGGGATTCCTCATTAGAGCCTCGTTCGGTGTTTGCTTTAACACACAAGCACATCGATAAACAATGAGTGACTGTTGTTCTCTGAACGTTTGTCTCTGCAGTATCTTCACAACGAGAGGAAGCTGCTGCACGGGGACATGAAGTCCTGCAACGTGGTCATTAAGGGCGACTTTGAGACCGTGAAGATCTGTGATGTGGGCGTGTCTCTGCAGCTCGATGAGAACATGAGAGGTCAGTTTGGTTTTTCAGTCACGATGACACACTTTGTTAAAATCAGTCACGTAGCTTGGATTTGAAAATGTGAAGGACAACTTATCAATAAACTTTATTTTCTAGATATTTTCCCTTTTGAATTTAGAAAATTAAGTTTCAGAAATTCTGTTGCTGTGGAGGTGAAAATCTAAAATCAATAATTTAATCCTCAGTCTTTCAGTTTTCTAAATAAACTTTGCGCCTGTGGTCAGATTTTAATTTGTGGTTCATGTGGTCATTTCCCAGCTGCAGCTCATCTTGAATCTGTGAGGAGACATGAGTTGGATTAATCATGGATAAAAACACAGAACAGAGAATGTTTGGCTGCAGACGATTGTTTACAGCAGCTGATTCACTTTGTTTCTCTGCCCAGACAGAAACATGAACGCTCTCATGCACATGTAGTTCATGTTGTCAGCCAGTGGGGGGTCTCTGCCCTTTTGGGTTTAATTTAATCTAATTACAAATTCCCAGATCCTCCTTTGTGACAACATGGCCAAAGATCACAAGCTTTGATTGTTAAAAATAATGTAATTTGGGGTTAGATGATTGTAACATGGAATGTTGTGTACTTAGATTATTGTTCAGTGAAACGTGAGTTTTTATTGAAGCTGCTTGTCTTCTTCTTCTGTCCTCAGTGTCGGACCTGAAGGCGGTGTACATCGGCACGGAGCCGTGGAAGCCGATGGAGGCTCTGGAGGAGGGAGGGGAGATCAGCGACAAGGCGGACGTCTTCGCCTTCGGCCTGACTCTGTGGGAGATGATGTCTCTGGCGATGCCTCATCTGGATATGCTGGGGGACGACGACGATGAGGAGGAGGAGGATGAAGGTGAGACAGAGATTTGAAGTTTCTTTATTTTGAGGGTTCATTACTAAACAAAGGTGGAGAACCACAACCTTACAACAAAATGAGAATTTACATCAGACCAGCATCAGGTGTTAATAAAAAGAGACCCTTGTGTTTCAGAGGACTCAATGGAGGACAGCTTTGACGAGGACGCCTACTACGAGAGGCTGGGGACGAGGCCGGCGCTGGACGCCGAGGCTCTGGGCGACTCGTACCGGAGGATGGTGGAGCTTTTCTATCTGTGCACAGAAGAAGACCCCAAGAAGAGACCCTCAGCCGCCCAGGTCGTCCAGGCCTTGGAGAGCAACGCCCCGCTGAACAAGACGCAGAGTGAGGCCATCGTTATCGACTGATGTGCATCGTCGCGTTTGAGCAGCAAATTCAGAATAATTGAGTCCAGTCAGGACTTTAGATATAGATAAATTAAAGGATTAAAGACGGCAGGTTATATCGGTAAACTTGAATCAAAGGCTCATGTTTAGCTTTTTTTGAGGTTCTTTGTATTTAGAAAAACAAACTACAACCTCCAGGACATAAATATAGAAGAAACAGCATCGTCACTAGTCAAAGTGTCGTTTGAATTCAGCTACAGGGACCAACTGGAATCTCTTACTGTAAATCTTTACTTGTATGTTGTCTTCTCTCTTGTTCCGTCGACTTTTATTGTAAATGTTTTTTCTTTACTTTCATTACTTGTCACTTTCTCTTAAAGTTATTTCCAAATCTTTGTGGACTTTCCATCATTGTAAACTTTGCTGTGTCACTAAATTTGACTAAAAAACCACAACAACCTGTTTTTATTTTAATTCTTATCTTTTTAATTTTCTATTTGTCAAAATTTCAGTAGCCACAGTTCACCTGTAAATAAATCTCCCAAAACTATCAGCTTTGATTCACATTAATAGTTGTACAGAAAACTATAAAACAATCAATTGTGAATTCACATAAAAACAGTGAACCTACTTCATCCTGATTAATAAAAAGTACACAACTGCAGCTTGTACACAAACTAAAACCTGAAGTCACTGCTTTGCATGTGAGGAACAATCCAACAACCGGCTGAAGATCTGTGAAGACGCAACACTCACATCGAGAGAACAGCCTGAATAAAAACATTTCATCCACACGTTCAGCGAGTTCTTTCCCAACATCACGCGACAAAGTTGTAAACCAGGAAGGTCGGCGTGCTGCAGTACTTGGTTGCGAACACTTTGCCGTCAGGTGTCGGGTCAGAGAAGGCGATTTCGTCCTTGGTCAGATGACTTCCGTACGTGAAGGTGCTCCTGAGGAGGAGAATTTGTAGAAAACATGCTTGGTAACATGGTAACATGCTTGAAAATATACTTCTTCTGAGAAATCATTAGTATTTGCTGTATTCTCTGGTGTGTGTAGCCTTAATGGGAGGCAAATACATTTCTACCTTCAGATTAAAAGTATTGTTCACTTTTATAAGAGAAAACTTCAAGGAAAAGGACTAAGTTTGTTTGGTTTCAGCTGTTTTGAGGCAAAAAACATTCTTGAATAGATCATTTGATGGAAACCAACCGTGTTCTCGCTGTTTTTTCTTTTAAAATTGAAAACTACAATTGTACAAATCTCAATAATTTCAGAATGCGACAAAGTGACGTGGCAACTTGTCCTTGTTCCCAGATGCTCAGCTGAACTGACTCTGAAGAAAATCCTTTCTGTGGTTTTGTTGTTATTTCTTAACCCTGATTTGTAAGAAGACGGTAAGATGTTTGGAGGATGCGGGCATCGATCCCGCTACTTCTCGCATGCTAAGCGAGCGCTCTACCATCTGAGCTAATCCCCCAGTATACTGATGAGGAGGCAGCTACGTACTTTATACCTGCAGTCACAACAGCCCTCTGAAGCTCCACTTCAAAACCACTGTTACAGGACAGATGTTTTTCTTGTGTCCGAACAGAAAATTATTTAAGGGAAAATATTACTGAGTAAACAGTGTGTGAGTGTGTGTGTCATTGCTGCTGCTGCTGCTGCTGCTGCTGCTGTGTATAAAAGTAAGTTCCACTTTAATATTCGATATATATATAAATTCTGTTATGGGTTGAATTTTCTTGTAAAGATTGGTGTGGTTTTTCACAGGGAATGTACAATGACTAAAATTGAGCCAATTAATTCCTAACCACTAAATGCAAAGATTTGTTTTGTTGTATTAAAACCTTTTTCTACCGGATGCATGTGTTGTTGCAGTGAATCCAAATATTAGCAACAGGGTTTTTACTAGTTTTCTACGAGACAGGACTTGACATGAATGTGAAGAACAGATGTGGACATTAATCACACTTATAAATCATCTTGGTACTTTTTTGACTCTGTGTTTTGACTCTGAAATCTGATGTTGTAAATTGGCAGAAAACCATCACCCAGACACAGCTTGCATAGAGTAAAAATCATCTTTAATGTGTAATTTGCAAACTACATTAAAATTGACTTTTTAAAACAGTACAGAAATTATTTGTAACTTTAACAAATTGGCTTTTCGACGTCATCGCCTAATTTGCATAATTGTAATGGACGCTGTAGGACAGACAAAAGTGAGAAAAAAACACCCTAAATATGTTTAGAACTACAAATGAGCTTTCTTCAGTTGATTGTTGTTGTTTTGTTTTTTTTATCTTGCTATTGAAATAGGCCATCACTTCTCAAAATAACTTCATGACTTTAATGCTGTGTCTAGACCCACATTACATAAATCAATTTTGTCCTGTATTGTTAAATGTTAGAATATCAAATTTAATCAAAAGGCTGTTATGTGGGGTGGAATTGCTAGCTCCACGTCCAACCCTCCTCCTTTATCCGGGCTTGGGACCGGCAAAGTGACCCAAAAGAGACACTCTGGCAGAGTTACTTTGTTTTTTTTTAATGTGTTTGGGTTTTTTTCTTAAGTTTGGTTTAGTTTCTAACCTTATGCTCCAACTAGGAGCCTACAACAAGTCACAGTAAACAATTAACATGCTGTTAAGGCTTTGCCTATCATGGAGGTATTCACCATCTTATGTAGAATTTAAGGCAAGGATACAAATCTACACGTTTCCTTTGGTTTATCACAGTTTACTCAGGTGAGCTCGTCATCAGGCCAGAAGCTAGTCGGGCTTCAGCTCGTTGTTTCGAAACCCGTTCAAGACTATTATACAATTTTTTTTCTTTTACCCATTTGATTTATATTGTTGTCTCAACGTGATGCTGACACGGACACATTAACTTGTGAAGGGTTTTTGTATGATGTTTATTTCAACGAGACCTTCAGTAGATCACCGCACTTTGGCGCTTTGTGAAAATGACGAATCTGCTGAAACTTAAAGGAATTGACGGAAGGGCACCACCAGGGGAAACCTCACCCGGCACGGACACGGAAAGGATTGACAGATTGATAGTCTGCAACCGACCATCAACATCTGGAATAAAGTAAACATATCACCAGTTGCCATGGTCACCAGTTTAAACCGTTAACACATTTGATTTGCAAACGTCCAGTTGTCCCTAACGTCCAGTTGTCCCTAACGTCCAGTTGTCCCTAGTTGCTTGTTAACTCTTGACGAAAATGGCTGAAGCTCCCGGCCGTTTTTTTTGTCCCCGGTGCTTAGAAGAGATAAGTCCGCTTTTATGGGTAAGGACCTGAGACACACAGCTGTTTTCAGTTTATTAGTACCTCCTCGTGTTTCTTGTACATCCCTGTGTTTATGTTTGTTCATGAGTTGTTTCCGTGTTTCATGTTTTCCCTCTCCGTGTTCTGTTTCCTGTTTTATTTTGTAGTGTCTGTTCCTAGTGTGTTTTCTTTCTTCACTTCCTGTCTGTGATTGCCTGCACCACACACACACACACACACACACACACACACACACACACACACACACACACACACACACACACACGGGGGTGATTTTAAAACTCATCAGCATGAACATGTCATCGCACCGACAAAATCCCTAGTTTTAGTTCACCATGAATGTTGAATTTTATCTTCAAGTCTGGAGATTTAAGTTTTGAATCGACAGCGTTATGTATTAAAGTTTTTACTTAAAATTGAAGTTCGTAATTGGCACTTTAAACTTCTCCTTAGTTAAACCGCTGCTGCGCTCCGGCCCGACAGCAGAGAAGGAGCTGAGGGATTTTAAATCCCATTCTTTAAACCTGCGTTAAATGACATCTCATGAGTTTTACATGTTCATGGAATTACACTTGTGTTGTTTGATGAAGTGATGTTTAAATCTGATATCCTGTGAGGGAGGATGTGATGTTTACGTGCGGTCACGTATTCTAACGACTCGTCGATCTGAGTTCAAGCACAAGCAGAAAAGTGGTCAACAGGTCATTTTTTCACTCCTGTTTTGCATTTTGCATTTTACATTTTGCATTTTACTTTTACATTAAAGTACTGTGTAAAGTACTTATTGTGTTTTTATGTTTTATGTTCATTGTATGCACCTATATACCAAGGCAAATTCCAGGTAGGTGTAAACCTACTTGGCAATAAATACTTCTGATTCTGATTCTGATTAATAGCATCGAGTCCCTCGAACAAAATTCTGTTCATTTCTTATTTAAGCGTTTACGATTTAGAGGCCTTTAACATATCATCCCTGAATGTCCAGTTCGTTCATCTTCTCATTCAGTCTGTTCATCTCCGGCCTCACTGACAGTGAATGGCTGACACCGGTTCTGCTCTGTGTCACCTTTTTCTTTTTTCATATCAACGATTGTTCTGGTTTTCTTAATGTTCATTTGTTTTTGCGCTGGCTGCTGCAGTCGCGAGTCTCTGCAGAGCGACGAGTGCACAGCCGGAAATCTCAACGCCTCAGACTGGAAGGAGGGAATTTCTTTTTCAATGAATGAGTGAACGAATGTTTAGTCAATAAAACTGGTTGACAATTTTATCAGCTGCTCCTGTCGTCTTTTCCTATTATTAGGGCCCGAGCACCGACGGTGGGAGGCCCTGTTGATATTGTAAGGATTTTTCGTAAGGAGTTTTCGTATTATTATTTCCCTTTTTGGGGCTTTTTCAGGGCCTAGACGTGCTCAGATCCTCACCGAAGTTTGCAGGAAGTACAAAGCCCAAAAAAGTAACTGTATTCTGGAGTAATTTGAAATGGGCGTGGCAAAATGGCTCAACAGCGCCACCTACGGAAAACCCCCTCATTTAGCTTTCGCCGATCCTCACGAAAATAAGGACAGTTGTGTATCATGACCAGACGCACAAAAAGGTCTCTCAGTGCATTACGAAAACGGCAACAGGAAGTCGACCATTTTGGATTTAGTGGTCAATTTGGCCATTTTCGTGAAAGGACGAGCTTTGTCGGCTAGTTCTGCGTTAGCTTCAGTTTTCACACTAGAGCTGAGATGTTAAACGCTGAACAGTGATAACGTGAAGCCTCAGTTATCAGAAACTGCACATTTTGAAGATCTCATGATGTGTAATGATTGAATAGATTGGTATTTTATTTTCGTTTTTGTCCGAGTAGCGTTCAAAACACATAGTTCGCACGTTGACCATACAAATACACATCACACGAATAAGGACCCAACTGGTCCTTTTTCTTTTTACATTACACTGGAGGCAGCTAGTGTCCAAAGAGCTTCCTCACTCAATCA
This sequence comes from Hippoglossus hippoglossus, assembly GCF_009819705.1. NCBI lineage: Eukaryota > Metazoa > Chordata > Actinopteri > Pleuronectiformes > Pleuronectidae > Hippoglossus > Hippoglossus hippoglossus. The sequence goes on from NC_047174.1 coordinate 3,279,001, forward strand.
CCAGGACCTGTTCTATTTATAATATCATAATTAATAATTCATTACAATGATATTTATTTTATAGCGCTATAATGAGACCAGGCTGCACATCCATACAGGGAAAACACTGTGTTGGCGGTCAGCTCCAAACAAATAGCACTTTTTGGTCAGAATGTAGCTGGAGGATCAAACTACATTTAGACAGATACTGGACATATCGTTTGGCTAAATGTTGGAAGAGAATATCTTAAAGCTGCTTAATGTGATTCTGCTCTTTTTCACTTGTAGTCCGAAGCCACATTAAACAGCTTAAAGACCTTCCCAGTTGAAGAGGAGCATGTGGGCGAGTCTCTCTTTCTTTCATTCTTAAATACATCTGCCTGATCAGTATCAGACATGGATCACATCAGTAAAGTCCAGACATCAGTAAGTGAGCAGAAACACCAGCAGCATTGCTTTGGGTAAAAGACCCCACTAATCTCTGCCTTTGTTTCAAAGACATTACTTTGGTGCTGCTGTTATTTAAACTTCAGTGTTTTCTTATTGATAAAGAAGAAAAGCTGTCCAACATTGTGCTATTTACTATATGACACTATAAAAGCACTATAGTAATGAGTGTGTGTGTGGATATGTTGACGGTGAACAGACTAAGGACTCTTTGTTTTTCCCACAGAATGAAGTCTGGACCCACCCCCAGACCCCGCCTCCGTGCCATCTGTTCCCCCCCCCCTTATTCCACATATTTGTCTTAGTCGTGACTCTTGTGCTTGCTGATAATGCTGGGAGTAATTTATAGATTATATTAACCGGAGTGCTAAAATCTCCGGAGCATCTTCTCTTCTCTCGCTTGTTCCGTCGACTTTTATTGTAAATGTTTTTTCTTTCATTGTCACTTTCTCTTAGTTATTTCCAAATCTTTGTGGACTTTCCATCACTGTAAACTTTGTTGTCACTAAATTTGACAAAAAAAACCACAACAACCTGTTTTTATTTTATTTCTTATCTTTTTAATTTTCTATTTGTCAAAATTTCAGTAGCCACAGTTCACCTGAAAATAAATCTCCCAAAACTATCAGCTTTGATTCACATTAATAGTTGTACAGAAAACTATTTTAAGTGAACTTATAACAAGTGATCTTTGTAAACGTTTAAGAAACGACTCTAGATTCATCAAACAAAGACGACGTGTTTATTAAACCTATTTACAAAGCAGAATGAAGCAGAACAATCAGGGTTTCTGCTTTTAACAGTGTCTGTAAACATTTCCTTCCAAAGTGCTCAGAAAACCTTGAGCTGGGAGCGAGAAAGAAAACATCGGAACATTTACACGAATGAATAAATGAAGTTATGTGGTTATATTCAGAAATGTCCTTAACAAAATATAAACATCTGAAAGCAGCGCCAATATACATTCAACAGGAAACGGCAGCACAGAGTATAAATACTGAGGGATCACAGGCGTATTCACATAAAAACAGTGAACCTACTTCATCCTGATGAATAAAAAGTACACAACTGCAGCTTGTACACAAACAAAAACCTGAAGTCACTGCTTTGCATGTGAAGAACAATCCAACAACCGGCTGAAGATCTGTGAAGACGCAACACTCGCATCAAGAGCCTGAATAAAAACATTTCATCCACACGTTCAGCTGAGTTCTTTCCCAACATCACGCGACAAAGTTGTAAACCAGGAAGGTCGGCGTGCTGCAGTACTTGGTTGCGAACACTTTGCCGTCAGGTGTCGGGTCAGAGAAGGCGATTTCGTCCTTGGTCAGATGACTTCCGTACGTGAAGGTGCTCCTGAGGGGGAGAATTTGTAGAAAGTGGTGTTAAACACAACATGCTTGAAAATATACTTCTGATAAACCATTAGTATTTGCTGTATTCTCTGGTGTGTGTGTGTGTGTGTGTGTAGCCTTAATGGGAGCCAACTCAATTTCTACTTTATACCAGATAAAAAGTATTCACTTTCAGAAAAGAAAACTTCAAGGACTAAGTTATTTTGGTTTCAGCAGTTTTGAGGCAAAAAACATTCTTGAATAGATCATTTGTTTGGAAAAACAACTGTGTTCTTTTAAAAATGAAAACTACAACTGTACAAATCTCAATAATTGCAGAATATGACAATGTGACCTGGCAACTTGTCCTTGTTGCCACCTTTGACCTTTTTACCAACGTTACCAGATTCTCAGAGCTGAACTGACCCTAAAGAAAATCCTTTTTGAGGTTTTGTTGTTTAGTTCCCTTTTATATCATGTCCAAATACCCAAGAACCCTGATGTGTAAGAAGACGTTAGGATTTCATCTTCACCTGACGGTGTCCAACATGCGGGTGGCAACTCCCTGACGTCTGGCCAGGCTGAAGACCCAGATCCGGCTGATCCCACACATGGCTTGTTCTGGGACGGAGGAGCAGCACCAGGCTCGGTGTCGCTCCATGAAGTCGTCCTTGGTCATGTCCTTCTGTTGGTCCGGCTGCTCCAGGACTCTGTAAGCCTGGACAAAGTAATTGTAGGACAAAAAGAACAAAGCTGCATCAACTGGGGATGTTGTAGAAACCTTCAGATGTTTATGAACAAATACTAGAGGAAGGTGTTAATGACGTGTACACATCCAGCAGCCGTACCTGTCGAATGGGCTCAGCGATCAGACAGCCAACCACCATTCGCTCCGCGTTGATGAACAGGTAGGTTCTAGCCTGAGTGGGTCGGCTCAGAGTCACCTGCTGGAAACCCAGCTCGTTGTCCGCGACGCGACGCACATCCTCAGCCTGACGCCACACAAACAGGACGAGAGCATGAAAATCAACATTACAGATAAAGATAGGATTGTTGGTGGTTAATTTAAAACTGTGATGGCATCTTTTACCTTTTTGATGGCGTATTTGGGATCATCGGGCATGACCAGGAGAATCTTTCCGTCCCAGAACTCAGCCACCACCCGCTCCTTCTTCCAGCCCTGGAAACAACAGAGAGAAGAAGCTGCAGCTACAAGCCAACAACTCACAACGAAAGCTCACATGAAATAATCTGAACGCCGGCAGCGTTGGCAGAGAATCTCTGGAAAATACCAAACTACTTTAGATAGAAACAAGTGATTTCATCATTAGAGCGACAAAAGGTTCATAATCAGTGGGTTTTACAAATAAAACCTGTTTTGAATTTTCTATTTGAATTGATCTTTGTGGGTTATTGGTGCAGTTTAATATATTTACTGGAGTCCAGAGACATGGAAGAAAAGTTTTACCACAAATTTGATGGAGTCGATGAAGCGCTGGTGGAACTGGGAGTGTTGGAAATTGTCCTCTGGGTTGTCGGCGCTGTAAACCATCCCACATGAGCTGCAGGTTATTGCTCCAAACTGCTTCTGACCCGCATCCTGATGAGGAAACAGAAAAATACACGGTAAAATAAAAGGGAAACAAAAAATCCAACTTTCTGTGTCATAATTTCCATTTTCCCCTCGTACCGACAAACTTTTTGCACTTAATGTAGGTGGCATTTAAAAACAAAGCACAAAATATCTGCCCCGTGCTTTGTTCAAATAAAGACTTTAACATACGATGATGAGCTGGTCGTCGTCCTGCTTCTCTTTCCTCCTGCGAGTACTTCGCTCTTTAGCCGAAGAAGGCGTCTGCAGTGTTGTTACGGGGCCAGAGGGGGTGCTGCAGGTCACTGGAGGCTGCAGAGTTTTCTTTAACCTACAGGACAAAAAAACAATGAGGAACAATGTAGTGTTGTCTGGGTTTAAGACTCAAATGGCAGCATCAGAACATGTGGATGTTCTTTTCTGATGTTTATCTCATCATATCCACACATAAGTTCTATTGATGAAGGAAAACTGTGAAAGGGGAGGATGGAACCGACTGTAGATGACTAAAACATCTCACCTCTTGGACGCAGAACCAAAGATGGGATACACTGCTGCTGCAGATCCTGTGGAGATTTTTAAATAAGTAAAACAAAGCTCTACAGGAGCGACAGTGACATTTTAAACAACTCAAATCAATGGTGTCAGATGTCTTGTAAGTCGGTTGTGTTATTATATTGGAAGTGCAGCTACCTTTGGGCGAGCTGGAGGCAGCACTGGTCGGATCGATATCACTGAAGTCAAAGATGGGCACAGAGCCGTCGCCTGTCAGAGAATCGTCCTGGAAAAAGTTCAATATCGTGAGCGATATTTAAAAAAATTAGAAACTGGAGGATTTCTGAATGACCATAAATGTCTAGTTATGGTTAAAAATTAAAGGTGAAGTCAGACGATAATAAGAAACTGAAATTAAATCAGTCTTTAAACATGTGGAGGACCAACATGAAACAGTGTCTGAGTGTATGTGTACAAACTTGTGTACCTGAGTGTTGGTGAATGAAGCGATAGACGCTGAACTTGGTGACGGGGTCCTCGTCAACACAATCTTCAGCTCCTTGTGAATCCCATATTTCTCTGTCAAGACTTTAGGTGAGCTGAGAGAACAACATGATTATTGATCATCTGAAATCATTTGTCTTTACACCACAATATTGGTTTAAAAGAGAAAAAAAAGCATAAATACTTCTACACAAAATTTTGGCCAAATACACAGATTTGTAAACTGTCAAATTTCTACAATTATTAAAGCACCTAAATGGCTGTGGAGTTTCAGGCTCTTCGTTAACAGAGTCCATCCAGTCTGTCGGGTCGAACTTTGATCTCTGCTTGTTGCTCGGCTGGACGACGATCTGCAGGAAACAGGCAGGAGAAAAATAGCATCATTTTACATTAACATGACAACCTTTGTTAAAAAAATGTGGACGAGTGCCGTGATAAAAGCTCCATAGTGAATTCTGAATTCATCTTTAAAAAACACAATAAAGCAGCTGCTGGCAGAGAATTTGTTTCTTGATTTGATGTGATAAAAACGATCCATTGCATCATAAAACCATCTAGTGGGGGTATGATTCTCGTTCAAATGCAACAAATATAAAATGTTTAAACAAACAAACACAATGGTTCTGCTCACTTTTTCAGGATCTTTCTGTTGCTGGTTCGACGCCACAGTCGTCTGCTGCTGCTGCTGCCTTGTTTTCTCGCTCTTTGCTTGTGGCGGAGCGGCTCTACTTTTGCTCTGGACTGACGCCGGCTTGGTCGAGGACTTCGGTGCAGATTTCTTGTACATGGATGTCGGTTTCTTGCCCGTGCTGAAGAAGGCAGCGCCAACAAAGATCTTGGGTTTGGGCTTGAGGCTGCTGAAGGTGATGGTGATCGATTTCTTGGAGTCCGCTGGTTTAGTGTTACCAGTGGCAGCTGCAGGTTGTGCAGACGCTGGTTTAGCTGTGACACTGTTGAGTTAAATGATGAAATACAGATCAACACATTTATCCCAAAACAAACCCAGAGAAGCACCAACAGAACAGATGTGACAGGAAAATGACTTAAAACAAACCTGGTGTTAAACTTCGAAAGCCGGATGGTCTTTGTATATGTTGTGAAGTTGTTGATGCTCGTCTTCCCCACTTTACTAGATCCTGCAGGAACCTTTCTCAGCTTCTTGCCTCCCTTTACTTTCTTTTTATTCTTCATTACCGGCTTCTTCACCTGAGAGGGGGGCAAGGGAAGAGGAGGAGGAGAGGGCCGAGACTCCTTTATCGCCTTTCTCTCCAGTGGAGTGAGGTAGACGGGCTTATTCTTGCCGTAAAAGGAGCTCGTGACGATGGCAGGTTTGACGGGAGATTTACGAGGCGATTTGGTCGGTGAGACTAGAGAAAGAAGAACAATAATCAGACACAGGTGGTGAATTTAACATCTTCATCAGACTTTAGAGAACCACACAAACTGAACAAAGTCCTCTACCTGCTCGTCTACGAGGGGATTTCTGCGGGGAGGGAAAGTTAAACATGTCCAAACGTCCAGCTGGCTTCTTTCTAGTTGGAGACGACTGCAGGTTTCTCTGGGATCCTCTCTTCACGGGGGACGTCTCCTCTCTCACTCCCTTCTTGGCCGGGTGACTGGTGTTTGAGTGAGAAAAGACGAGAAGCACAGCTTTCATTAGGGTTAAAACCACGTTTATAAAAGCAGCATGTTAAGACACATCAGTTTTATTATCAGTAACAAAGTGACGCCTTATTGTCTTTCAGTAAACAGTAGCAGCCTCAGACAGGAAAGAAGATCTGTGACATACTTTGACACTGGTTAAATAAGTATTTGGTACTTGATAAGTTTTGCATACCAAAAAACTTCTTGACTAATTTGTAATATTCAAGTGTGCAGTTTATTTGGAAAGTAAATCTTTAAAATGCTTCAACCCAGTGTCTCACCTGTCAGAGTCCAGAGAGGAGAGCTTCCTCTTCCTGGTCGTAGTGGGCATCATTTCTCCAAATGTCACCTGCACACAGGAAAACTTCATCAAGATCTGACAACTTTACACAACTTCATCCTTTAACTAACCTACTCTCAGAATTTACTGCAATACTGGTTATACTGTGCAGAAGCTGGCTTGTGCTACTGCGTTTAATTACTCATTAGACTTGTCAGAATAAAAACAAGAGTAGAGAAAAGTGCTGCACGTTATTCTCACGCAGTTTATTCCCTCATCAACTATCCCATAATGTCAAGTGTTTGATATGACAGTGAAACCTCAGACAGTGATCACAGCTGCCGTAAAGCAGAACCACACATCTTTACTGCTGGACGTCGTGAAGGTCACAGATAGAAGTGCTGCGTTAAATCTTTTTGCGTGTGTTTGGCGCTAAATCAACAGATTGTTGTTAATGCACATGCGTGGATTCACCGCACGCGAGCGTAGCTTGTTTTTAGCGCCTGTTTGATAAGAAACTGACAAAGAACAGACAGTTGGCGGGATGACGATCTAAAGCAAAAGACGACTTTACTCTTTGATAGAAACTAAACGAGACATCGACTAACAGCAGCTCGAACACACATCAGCCATTTTGTCTGTCATTGCCGATATTTGTCTTGTTTTACGGCTCGTAAACAGACGCGTCTTGCGTTGGATGACTGAAAAGATAAACAAGCAACGTAATACAAACTGTTTTCTTACCGAACACGTTTGTGTCGCGCTACATTCACAGAGATTAAAGTTTAGGTTTAGTTCAAGTCTCTTCTTCTTCTGCTGCCCGCGTTTCTTCCCCGTGTTTTGAACAGCGCGCGTCTGCCTACCGGAAGCGGAAGTGCTGCAAAAAATTCCAGTTACCACAATACAAGCGCAGTGTTCCTGCTTACAGTGGCCTTCAAAATAAATCCTCACTCTATCCATGCTTCAAGCTGCTCCGTGACACTGTGCTAAACATGAGGTGGCTTGGCAAATAATAACGTGAGTATTTTCGTGGAGGCATTGCTATTAATATAGATATGTTTGTATTTAGTTTTTTATGCTTTACGTCAGATGGAGTTCAAACTTGTTCTCTGCCGTGCTTCTATTCTGAAGCCAGACCTGTGTGTGCTTCCGGGTGAACGTGCACACGCTGAAGTGTCAGACCCGTGTCTGTGGTTCCTCTGACCTGAACTCACTGGTTTCACACTTCACTGGTTTCCAGTCTAACGTCTCTCGCTCCTCGTTTGCTGTCGTCCAGTTTGAATTCGTGTAAAAAAATGGTTTTTTACTTCACGAGCGCCGGTGAGTGAAGCTGCCGGGCTAGCAGCACTGCTAGCTTGTAGCCTGTTAGCCGGCTGCAGGCACCGCTACAGATTGTATCGCTTGTTTTACTCCTGTGTTTTTTCAAACTGATATTTACTGTGAACTAATGTCTTAATGAATAATTCCTCCTCCGTCAGCGGTGGAGCCTCCTCACACAATCTACATGGGGAAGGACAAGTATGAGAGTAAGAGCGTTAGCATTGTTATTCTGCTTTTAGTACTATATTTAGCATTAGCCACGATTTATATACTTTAACTTCGTGTTGTTTTTGTCTCTAGATGAGGATCTTATCAAGTATGGCTGGCCTGAAGACATCTGGTGGGGGTTCACTTTTATCTCTTTTATTTTTCAATCAAGTTTGTGCTGATTAAGTGACTTAAAAAAAGTTTTTAGATCCTAAAGTAAAGTTAAGTGTGTTTACAGATCACGTAGTTTTGGAATTATCTGATAGAGAATGTGGTATTAAAACTAAACCTCGGCATACAAAGCTTTTTTTCTATTAGGTTACCATAATGATTTGTAAACAACCTTCTGAGTCAGTTTAGACTCTTTCTTACGCCTTTTGTTATTTCCAAACTTTAATATCCTCTTTTCATAACTGTTTATATTAGTTTGGTCATTGCACGTTTCATAATTAACATTTTCTTGTTCTGAGGTTGAAAAACAGATCTCATTATTAACAAACGTTTATGGATGTTGTATTTTGAAACTCAACAACAGACGCTTTTTTCCATGTCCAGGTTTCATGTGGACAAACTGTCTTCGGCTCACGTTTACTTGAGGTTGCCAAAGGTAAAGAGTCCACACAGTGAAGAACACCTTCATACATTCAGGCTGTGATACCTGACCACATCAGAAATGGCAAACATCACTGATTCATTCTAACTTCACATGTTTAGATGGTTGTCACTGTGTCTTTCCTAGGGTGGGACCATAGATAATATTCCTCCGGAGGTGCTGATAGACTGTGCACAGCTGGTGAAAAACAACAGCATCCAAGGTAAAGACCTGCGTCCTCACAGGCACTGAGACTTCCAACAAGCGGATTGTCTCCTGGGTTCAGTGACACCAGAGCCACAGCTCAACGAAGTGCATGAGATGTAGTTACAGAGAATATAAAAAATGTGTTTACTCTTAGAATTCATCCTGTTAAAATTAATTTTTCTGTTATTTTGACAAATGCGTACCCTTTGTTGAGCGTTAGGATGAATTCGAGTTCACTGTGTTTGTGTCCAGGCTGTAAGATGAACAACATCAACGTGGTTTACACACCGTGGGCCAACCTGAAGAAAACCGGAGACATGGACGTGGGACAGATCGGATTCCATCTCCAGAAAGCGGTCAGTAAACCGCAGCTGAAATAAAAGACTTTCAGTAAATGAAATGACAGCTTCATGTTCATTGAGATGATTTATGCCTTTGTCGTCCATCACAAGTATTTCATGGCTCCTCTGTCAGCAGTTTCAAGGTTTCCATATCTGTGCCGTGTTTCTCAGGTGAAGATCGTGGCGGTGGAGAAGAAGGTCAATGAGATCGTTAACCGTTTGGACAAAACAAAAGATGAGCGATACCCTGACCTGGCAGCAGAGAAAGAGTCGAGAGACAGAGAGGAGAGGAACGAAAAGAAAGCTGTGATCCAAGATCAGAAGAAGAGAGAGAAGGAAGAGCAGAAGATGAGAAAAGAGATGGATGATCTCAGGTATATGTGAGAGAGAGAGAGAGAGAGAGAGAGAGAGAGATCTGATTTTCGCTTTGTGAGATTCTCAATTTGTAATTCAAGTTGTGCGGTTTCAGAAACTTAACTTTCAGGATATATTTATTTTAGAATTCTTATAATTAAGAGCGAAACCTTGTCTAATATTCAGAAGTTATATGTATCTTGCTCCTGTTCAGTAAAATTTAATCAGATGTAGAAAATGTCCGAGTATCCAGGGTCAGATTCAGTCTCTAAAATTCAAGGTATAAAATTCCGATCAGAAAAACCGAGGGAAAGAAAGTTATCGAGATTGAATTTTGTTTTTCTTAAAACTTGTTTCTCTTTCCAGGAATTATACAACACTGATGAAGAGTGAAAATATGAAGAGTAATGAGGTAAGGGTTTCCACCAGCCAAGAGAAATCATACACACTGATGTTATATTGTGTAACATTCACACATAGTAAATATCTGATGAATTCTCTAAATGCCTTTCATCGCGTGTCGTTTGCAGGACGGTAACGATTCCGATGACTTCATGTAAGACGTGAGCACGAGGCAGCGAGCAGACGGACTCCGCTGCCCCGCTCAGGTCTGCTGTCAGGACACACCCTCGCTGCTTTTGCTTGCTCTTACTCTGCATTGACGTTTTGCGGGCAGGAATTTACAAAAAGAGACATTTGGATACCTTGAACTTTTGGCCACTTGGAGCAGAAAGCGAGCCAGTGAGGGGAGAGCTGGCGTCCGGGACCGACTCCGCCCCCGCAGACTGGTTCAGATGCTGCTTCCAAACCAAGCTGGCCGACCTCTTCATCACAGGAGGAACAGGAATAACGAGGGTCGTTCTGAGAGAAACACTCAAACAGCTGAACAGTGTGTGATTGGGTTTCCATGTCGACTGATGTGGATGTTTGATAAAAGTGGTAAAGTCTGTACGGCTGATTTAAAAACCCTGCAAACCTGAAGATGACAAACCCGTCTGTTCACTTTCTTCATGTCTCTGCCTGTCAGATTTTATTCAATTCAATGTATGAATTAAACTCCGTTAATCACTGGTGCTGCTTTCACTTCTATGTTGACAAACCTTTTATGTTCTTTCATAAACTTTTTCCAGCCTCTTTCATTCATTTGCCCCTGAAGTCCTGCTAGACTCTTCATTTTATCTTGTCTGCACAAATATTTACACAGCGTCTGTCAAGTTTCCTAAATCTTATTTTGTTCAGATAAGTGTAGTTTATCTGAGGAAACGCATCAAGGCGAGGATGAAATGTTTGGCTTTATTGCTTAAAAATACCAACATTTATACACAAAGAAATATAAGTATGTAAACATGTGCATGGTACTACATAAAGTTGTATATTTTGGATATAGTACAGACCTCCAATACATGAATATAAGAATGAAAGTACAACCATTGCAACGTATTAGCAAGAAAATACCACGTGTGTTGTTTGTCACCAAATATGTTCAACAATACATCTGGATGAAAACAGTTACTGGAGGATGCGGGCATCGATCCCGCTACTTCTCGCATGCTAAGCGAGCGCTCTACCATTTGAGCTAATCCCCCGTGTAGCTGACCATTGTGTGACGTCATCTCATCCAGAATTCTATAAAGGATTTTTTAAAGTGGTGGATATTGCTTTGATCCTCATTAAAAAATCTGATTTAGAAAAAACTAACAGAAACAATATTTTTCTTGTTTCAGAGCTGAACAGGTTGTAAATATTCAATAATATTCTGCATGAAATCAAGATATGACTATTATTCATAGAGAAAGAAGCTTAAAGTCATATTAGTACGTAAAAGTCCTATTTATTTCATAAAGAACCCTTTATAGGAATTACACATCTGACGTGAAATGACAGGAGGGCTGTGTAATGAATTCTGAGCGAAAGGGAAAGAAAAACTACTTTGGAGGATGCTGGCACAGTGACAAGGTTCCTCAATCCTCGCAGAGGAATTTAAAGACTGTAAGTAAATCAATAAACGTATTCGCAGGTACATTGATGTGCGAGATATTGCTTTTGTTTTTAGACTTTGTTCATAAATTCATCTTTTTATTGCAGGGCACGTTAGCAAACTGTCTTTGACTAGAATGTCTGACATGAGAGTAACCTTGTATCACAGTTTAAATGACAGAAGCAGTTTCTTCCTCCTTGTGTTAGTTATGACGTGTTTGGTGGAGAAGAATGATGCTGAGTCAATGAAAAGACTGGAGGATGCGGGCATCGATCCCGCTACTTCTCGCATGCTAAGCGAGCGCTCTACCATCTGAGCTAATCCCCCGTGTTGGTGTTGCTTGTGTGACGTCACTTTAGTGAGAATTCCATAAAGGACTTTTAAAAGTAGGGGGATAATATTTTTGATCCCTGTTAAACTTCCAGATTTACCAAAAGCTGTAACAGACACAGAAAGTTTTACACCTTATAATAAGGTCATCTTCATTCACAGATGTTCTTCTCTCCACACAAAAATACAGGAACTACGGAAGTAAAGAAGTGAATCAGAAGAATTAAAACATGGATCTGGTGAAACTGTGTCTTGTAAAAATCCAGGAGTTGGTGAAATAAGACCCGAGCGAAATACAAATACAAATAAAACAAAAGACTGGAGGATGCGGGCATCGATCCCGCTACTTCTCGCATGCTAAGCGAGCGCTCTACCATCTGAGCTAATCCCCCGTGTGCATTGTCTTCGTGTGACGTCACTTTAGTCAGAATACCATAAAGGACTTTTAAAAGTAGAGGATAATATTTTGATCCCTGTTAAACTTCCAGATTTACAAAGAACTGTAACAGACACAACATCTTCATTCATAGCTTGTTTTAGTTAGAGATGTTCTCTCCACACGAAACACAGGAACTTACAGAAGTAAAGAAGTTAATCAGGAGAATGAAAACATGGATCTGGTGAAACTGGGTCTTGTAAAATCCAGGAGTTGGTGAAATAAGAAATAAAAATAAAAACAAAAGGTGGAGGATGCGGGCATCGATCCCGCTACTTCTCGCATGCTAAGCGAGCGCTCTACCATCTGAGCTAATCCCCCAGTATATCGACGACAAGGCAGCTACGTACTTTATACCTGCAGTCACAACAGCCCTCTGAAGCTCCACTTCAAAACCGCTGTTACAGGACAGATGTTTTTCTTGTATCCGAACAGAAAATGATTTAAGGGGAAATATTACTGAGTAAACAGTATGTTGTGTGTGTGTGTGTGTGTGTGTGTGTGTGTGTGTGTGTGTGTGTGTGTGTGTGTGTGTGTGTAATTGCGGCTGCTGCTGTGTATAAAAGTAAGTTCCACTTTAATATTCGATATATATAAGGACCAATATATTACAAGTCTCTAAATCAACGAGAGCCGGGGAAGGATCCATGAAAACTGCTCTACACGTTTTCTCCTGTCTGGAGCGCCCCCTCGTGGTCATTCATCAGCAGTAGTTTCAGAGGAGACAGTGTTCAGAGCAAAGTGTTGTTGTTGTCCTTGTTTTAAAGTCTCCTAATGGAACAGCAGCCTCATACATGTCTGTTGTTTACAGTTTGTAAGATCTATTGTAATCATTGTTTATTCATTCATTCACAAACACTGTACTTTACAAACAGTGTGAGTTTTAGTTTTATTGCTAACGTGTGTTCTTATTGATCCGTCTTTGTTTCATGGCTGTGGTTGTTATTGTTAAGCACCTTGAGCTGCAGGTTATGTATGAAAGGTGCTGTACATATCAAATATATTATTATAATATTATTATATGTCTGGAATTTTGACCGTGTTGTTGTTTGTACTTTGCTGAACAGAAACTGTGTAAATGTTCAATAACCAATCGTGTAAATGAATCCTTTAATTTGAGGACATGTTGGATCCGCCCAGCGAACCTCTCACATCCGGGGCTTTAGCCTCAAGTATTGACGAGTCTTCAAGGTTACGCGAGAAAAAAACCTCACACGTGACAAAAGCTTCCTCCTTCGAGCCGGATTTGAACCAGCGACCTAAGGATGTCTGACGTCATCAACCTACAGTCCTCCGCTCTACCAACTGAGCTATCGAAGGGGACGAACCCAGAGCCACCACTGGAGAGAGTTGGGTCAACCCGATCAGTTCGAGTGATTTTTACGTGTTTGTCTCTTCACTTCACTTCTAAAAGACCAATAAAGACACTTTAAAGACTCGGGACAACTTCACAGAAACAACCAACTTTGTTCAACATTTTCAGTCAAAACTTTTGACCCGTTCCAGTTCTATAACCTGACCCCCACCTCGTCTATAGCCTGTGTATAGAGACTCGTCTACTGCCTTGTACGCGACTCTCTCTCTGCATGGCTCTGCTTCTGCAGGTGGTTTTCTGTGTTGCAGCGCCACCTGCTGCTCACTCAACAGCAGTGGTTACCGAGCCCGGAAACCGTGTGCACGAGACTTGTATTGACCAATCGTCGACAGCACGTGTATCGAACGTGTGCGTGTTTATTTACGTTGCTGCGAAGTTGTTCTGCGGTGACGTTACTGTTAGCATAGCATCGCTAGCATAGCTGTGAGGAGCGAACCTGGGATTCCACGTGTTTTTAGATTGTTTCATCAGACGCATTTACAATATCAGCTTTGGATACTTATTATTTTTGAGTTTGTTTGTTTCTTTTTCGTGAAGCACATTGTAGCCTTGTTAAGAAACGCGCTACACAAACAAAAGTTATTATTGTGTTTGTGTTTCCATTTGTCGCAGCTCTATAGTTATTTTTTTTTAGTTCGTGCTAAACGTGTAAGAAAAAACGTCCTTAAGGACATTTTTACGTTATTTTAACGGAACAGTACTTTGGAACTCAGTTTAGTCGAAGTTAGTCGAAGTCCGGGTTGCCAGGTCGTGCAGGACGGTCCATGAAGACTTTCAGCCTTTGTGAACACGGGGAGGTGAGTTGATTATGATTTAAAATGTGAATTATGAATCAAAGATAAGATTCGAGTGAGTTGCATGAAAGTGAATTAACTTCAGCAAAGGGACAAACAAAGTTTAATCGCGCGCCAACACCGATACAATAGTGAGGGGGGGGGGGGGGGGGGGGGGGACGCGGACGTGGCAACCATGCGACGTGATGTTGTAGTTACGTGTTTATGACGTAGGAAAGAAAAAAGGGAGATTCCTCCTTCGAGCCGGATTCGAACCAGCGACCTAAGGATGTCTGACGTCATAACCTACAGTCCTCCGCTCTACCAACTGAGCTATCGAAGGGGATGGAAACATACGATACCCAATATTCACTAAATACCATATGCAAGGAATTTTAGAAAACCTTCGTATTTTCGGGGATGTATTGTCCACCTGCTTCCACCAGGGGGCGCACGAGCACCGCGTGGCTGGATTAACATGTTACAAATGACCCCGCCCCCTTCATAACCCAACCATCACCTCCAGATTGCAAATATAATTATTGGTCTTGATTCTAAGTCTGAAATCTCTGAGGACCTAGACTATGTTCTACAGGATCAAGCTGGAGTCTTGGGTAAGTCTTGGAACCCAGCTCTCCTAAATGAAGAAGGCTCTTTAGATGACAGTGACATCTCCTCTGTCATCAAAGGAGCCTTCTCCTAAAGGAAGAAGGAAGCATAAGCTTTAAAAGAATATCGCAAAAAAAACACCCAGCCATGCATGAAATAACACAGGAATGCTGTCCATTAAAAAGGGCTTTGCATAGCTTGTGTATCAAAGGGTTAAATAAATAAATTAACCTGTTAATCAAAACAAATATAGGCTGTTCTACAGATACACTATCTGTAGAACAGCCTATATTTGTTTTATTTACTGTATTACGCGCTCTATTTGTACACTAAATATATCAATATGGTGTGTTATAGAGTCAGTTTAGGTCACCTTTCATAACAAAATGCCAAATATTTCATGGTTTTAGTATCAATCAATCTACAAATTATATTTGTGTAGCCCATATTCACAAATCAAGGGCTTAATAAGTTGTGACGTCCTCTGTTCTTAACCCTCAACAAGAGTAGGCAATAGAAAAACTACCAAAAAACAGCAGCTCATTTCCATCTTACTGTTAAAAGTCGATTTTAAATATAAACTATATCTGAGGAGTGATAACACAAAACAGTGGCAGGGAAAAGGTAACAATAGAAAGCTAATTCTAGTGCTAAACATTTAAAAACCTGCAGTAGAAACGTATTATCTCGTCCCTGTAAGGTCCCTGTTGTCAGTTCAATCACTGACAACTGCCAGGTCCAATTAAACCGAGGACCTGCTGCAGTTGTGAGTCTGGCTGTGAACAGACGGTGAGTGTTGGCTGCTCTGACTCTCAAATGAGTCGCTTAGTGTTTGGCTCAAACCTCCTGGATCTCTCTCAAGATCTCTTCCTTTCACTGTGAGTGGAAGTTTAACGACTGACCACAGCCGACGTCCCACTGAGTCAATATGTATCTGCGAGTCAACTGTGCTTTTGTTTCCTTATCAACACATCTGCACCTTTTTGTATGACTGATTTCTTGGGCACATGATGGGAATCCATGTGGTTACACTGTTAATGTGAATCTGATTTGAACAACTTCCACAGTCTGATACTGATACAATACAGCACCTGATACAATAAAGCTTATTCTCCCCTATACAGAGCAAGACATGATAAATTATGTTACATGTATTGTAATTATTTCTTGTTTTTATATACATGCAGCAACTTCCAGCATTGTTTGCCTGAATCACATCAATTACAACAATCAGCATCAATCTGTTTCAGACAGAATACCTGGTAACAGAAGCCACAGGCTGTTTCTGATTTACACTCAGTCTGTAAACCTTTTAAAAACTGTAATACAAATGTAAAAAACATTGTATCACACGCCTGTTTAAAACTTTGCAGGTGCACAGAACTACATTTCTGGGGATGTATCGTCCACCTGTTTCCACCAGGGGGCGCACGAGCACCGCGTGGCTGGATTAACATGTTACTTTTTTCCTGTTTGAAAATGCTTAGCATCCCCAAATGACCCCGCCCCCTTCATAACCCAACCACCACCTCCTGGTCGTCACTGGATCTCAGTGGTCAACGTGGTGTTTGATGGTTTTCTGAAGCTTTGCATTGGAAACACAAACAGTGACTGGGGTTGAAATCTTTATTATAAATCATTCACATTACAAAGTAAGACATAAATTGCCATTTTTCCGTCCAAACATCTCGTTAATGTTAGTGAATCGTCTCTTCTGAGGAGAGGGGGGGGTGGCTCTTATTCTGAAGTTCTATTATGAGCGTAAGTGAGGATGTTGGCACGGGGTTAATTAAAGGAGAACAAGTGCATGGACACATGCACTCCGACTCAAACACACACACACACACGGAATATCCTCAGCCTTCAAGTATGAGGACACAGTCGTCGCGCTGATTTCAGCTCAGGTGTCGAGCTGCTGATGAACAAAAAAAAAAAAAGAGAAACGGGACAGAAGAGGCAGCAAAGACAAAGATGTGCAAGACAAAAAGCCAGCGAGCAGGTTTTATTTTTCACACGGAGGAGACTCTTTCCTGTTTGGAGTCACGTTGTCGACTCCACATCTGGTGAGGGAGTCCATCCACCGGCAGATGTGAGCTCCTCACTGTGACAGGACAGTTCCTCGGACTTGATGAAGGCTTCATTGAGCCCGACACAAACAATCATACAAGTGATCTGACTTCACAGTGAGCAGGAGGAGATGAAGTGGTCCTCAGAGTTTAGCTGATGAGGTCTTTGAGTCTGGAATATCTTTTTTTTGGGGGGGGGTGGTCTTTTCCCTGCCCTTTAGCAAGTTTCTCTATTTTTCTTAATATATCTTTAAATAAAAACTGCTTATAAATCATCTACAAACCTACATCTTCTATAAATTACAATTTGTTAAAGCAACAGTTTATTTGCAGTAGAAAACTCAGAGAGAGAGAGAGAGAGAGAGAGAGAGAGAGAGAGAGAGAGAGAGAGAGAGAGAGAGAGAGAGAGAGAGAGAGAGAGAGACGACCTCAGCGTCCAGCAGTGACAAAAAGGATCGGTAGAAAACAAACATCTATACAACAGCAAACTGATTTGATAAAATTTAGCCGAAACAAGAGACAGAAGACGGTTCCTGCTGCGTGAGCGCTGGTTTGGTCTGACCCCGCAGTGTCCGATGACGGCTTCAGAGAGGAGCCCGTGCACTGAGAGGCAGCCTTCTTGTGTTTTTTATTGTGTGTGTAAGTTTAGTCAGTATCTGTCGTTGTTGTTGATGATCATCATGCTCTCGTCAGCAGCTCCTGAGCCCACGTCTTGACGGCGGAAGTCGTGTGTTGGAGCAGCTGCCACGTTGAATTGGCGAAGGTCACGGCGTGGCCCTGCAGACACGACACCGACACCTCACCGCTGGAAGAGAGAAACACAGGCAGGTGAGTTTCTGACAGGCGGTGCTTCATGTCAGAGTTTTAAATATAGCCAAATATAATCTTGGATTCATTTGCATTCACTATGGAAACAGACTCAGAGCAACATTACTTATAAATGAAGGCCAAACAAAACAGATAACTTCCATTCCCATCACTTATAAATGTACATGTAGGTGTAATTAATTAATTGTTAAATACATAGATGCATGTATTTCAAACAAAACTATATAAATACTTAAAACTAAACTTCTCAGAATAAATATCCGTGCAATAAAAAAAAAAAAAAACTTTTGTTTGGTCCATGTCCCATCCACTAACATGGAGGAGGTGGGGTTTATGACCTATACGCCAATGTATCGAGACATTTCACTTTTTGGCCAGTCGTCATGTTCTCTATTTATGTGATAGATGGTTTGTAATCTTTAGTAATCTGAGGTTTAGTTTGTGAAATGTAAAATGTAATATGCTGTCAAACAGGTCACCGGGGAATTTCAAATAAAGGTTAACGCTTCAGCGCACTGACTTGCAGGACTCCTGCAGGTTGGTCCACGCTCGTTGTAGCAGCTCAGCGATGAAAGCCAGAGCTGGCAGGATGTAGTTGTGATGGAGGAGGAGCAGCAGCTCCCTCACATACGCCAACGCCTGGAACACACTGTCTGGAGTGTTGGTGTAGACCTGAGCAAAGAAGAGAAGTTGATCAGCGATTACACCTTAAATATGAACAAGTGACAGTTTTATGGTTGTTCATATTCACTCTTACCCATTCTATGACCAGCGGCGTCTTCTCTCTGACCCAGAGGACGAACTGTGTGGTGTGATCAGAGATGAAGATGGCTGCTGCTTTTGACTTCTCCATGGCCTGGGTCATCAGTGGCCCCAGGACCCGCACACTCTCAGAGTAATAATAAGGGGTGTTTGTCTCCATCCAGCTACAGAAAAAGCCAAAAACACAAGTTAAACGGTTGATTTTCATGAACAGTTATTAGACAAAAGGTTTAAAGAAGGATTTGTACCTGAAGCCCTGTTTTGAATAGACTGTTACTTTGCCCCAGGCCTGCTGAGACACGGCCGTGACCCCTGAATTGCGCAGATACTTCGCTGTGCTGGAATCTGAAACACACACACCAACCATCACATGACCTCAAGAACAAAACAAAACACAATAAAAAAAAGTCCAGATCCAGATGTGGAAGTTCTGCCGTAAAGACGGACCTGTGAGGGAGCCGTGAGATCTGACGTCGTGCGCCATGAAGCCGGCGAGGAACATGAACAGAACCATGAGCAGCTTGAACCAGGGGAACCCACGACCACGCATCTTCACCTGCAGATTCTGGTGACAAAAGCAAAACAAGTGTTGCAGTTGTAATCAGGAGTTTGGGCACCGCAGGTTTAATTCCGTATTAAATAAATAAATAAATAAAACCTCAAATGTGCTCAGTGGTTAAATTGTGCGTCTCACCTGACACAGGTTGTTGCACTCGTGAAGCTCCTGAGTCTCAGCGGTGTCGCTCATCTCCTCATTGGTCACTCGGAACGACTGGATTGTTTCTTCAAGGTTCTTCCGTAGCTAAAGATGGTCAAAGACAAGACAGCCGTCAAGCACGCGACGATTTAAAAAAGACAGTTTTAAAAAGATATTTCAGACCCAAGAAGTCTTTTAGTTTTAATATTACGTATTAGAATTGATTCATGCAGCAGTTTCTCTCTGTATTCTTTTCTATTAACGCTGAGATTAGTTTAAAACCATCTGTGTCATGGCGGGAGTCATACTTTCGGTGGCAGGACTTTCCAGGACTTCAACAAATGATTCAACAGCAGACTGGAGAAAGAAAAGAGGAAAATCAGCTTCAAAATCTTAACTACATCCTCATGTGTGGCCCCATATATTCACTGGCGGAGTTTAGAACTGGAAAATTCAGATTTGAGTGTTTGCTTTGTCATTTTCACACTTTAATAAAGGAAAAAGTTTAATTCAACCACTTATAAAATGTAGAAATGTTTAAAATCAGTGTAGTGTGTATAACTCACCTGGACTGGGGTAAGTGTTTGGTATAGAGCTGCCTCCATACTCCAAGACTTTGTACGTCCACACACAAACACTCGGTCATACTGCTGAGCAGCTGCAAGGAGCAAGGAGACAATCTTTTAAATGCCACAGTCCCAACAACACGTTCGTCCAACTCCAAGACAACAGTTAAATGGTGAGTTTATAGGTTGATAAAACCACATCCAACAAATAAAAGTGTCTTCTGTCTTTATTTCAGAAGGACCGACACTAAATCCTCAGGTTTTCTGTTGACATTTTAGAGCCAGTAAGTACATGCGTGTGTCTTACCTCTCTCTTCATGTCGTCAGGACAGTGCGACGTGGCTCTGGACAGAAAGGACGGCAGGTACTGGTGTAGCGTGCTCTCTGGTTTGGCTCCGAACGCGAGCACTTTGAGTCGAGGGTACAGACGCCTCAGCTGCTCCTGCAGACTGAACACAAACAAAAGGGGGTTATTAGTTTTTGGGAGATTTAAAAAAAAAAAAAACCCCAGAGTCATATGTGTTCAAACTCAAATTGTATGAAATGATCAGTTCTACAGTTTGTTTTGATGCAGAGATGATGAGCTTACAAGTGTGTTGATACTAAATAAAAAATTAAAAAAAAAAAAAAAAAGGTATAAATGATCTTTCTCAGTGAACTCCACCACTTCACGTGTGTTTAATTTCTCAACCACCCAGTTTCTACATCGACTTATTCCTAAACTGATCGTCATGTAATTGCACAAGGGCTTAAAAGGGAAATTGACACGACTGTGAAGCAGACTTTTACATTAGATTCCATTCACCTCGATGACAGGGCGTTCTTGGGCATGAAGGCGAAATCCAGTAGAGGAAAGAAGTCTTTAGGTCCCATGATGCCAAATCCCATCGTCAGGTTTGCATGAAGTCTGGAAGAAGGACAACGAAAGGATTTGAGATTCAAGATCATGATTTCAGATTCGTTTAAAATCATATTACATCCAGAAGAAAAAAACATGCCAAAACAAATAAAAGGTTTTTGTTATATTTTACGTGATCTAAATAAAAACTGAAAACACACAGTTCTCATATTACTCCGTCAGACTTACAGGAGAAGTCGATCCAGATAGGCAATGGCGTACGCAGACAAGGATTTCACTCCGAGCACAGGAAGCATGATGCCCAGCCACACTGAAACACACAGAGCAACACTTGATTCACCTTGTGCTGGTGGAGCAGTTAGTTCTGGTATTAAACGACTCAACACTGGGTCTTTTCAGCTCGCCATTTTAAAAAAAAGAACAGCCCAGAGCAACAGCAACACATTGTGTATTTAAAAGAAACACGGTGACACAAAATAACTGAGTGATGAGAAGCGGAGCAGCATGACAGCCGCCCAGCAAGTCGCTTTCAAACCTGGAAATACTCCGAGTCTCATGTTAAATGTACTAAATGTGCAATTGTGTGTTGAGAATTTAAATGCGATTCTTTTTTCCTCCCAAATTACACAGGAAAACATTTAAGGTCAAGTTTGTATTATCTTCTCAGTCCAGTCAGTCTGAGGCTCAAACAGGAAACACTTCATTACTTTTTAAATTCCTGATGATGAGATTAGAGCGTTTTCACATTTTTAAAAACAGCCCGTCCTGGTGTTTTATAAAAGAGACAGACCGAAAGGGACTTTCCAAGGGCCAATCCTGATATTATAATATATATAACAATATATATATCCAGTGATATGTGTCAAAGAAATGGAATTGAGGCTTGATATTTTACAGATTAACCATATATAGCTATTGAACTGAGATAATAAACGTGAGGATAAATACACATTTTTCAATGTAAAGTATTTTAAAGTGTGTTGAAATTTGCTGCACAATCATTTACTACAAAACTGGACTTGCTCCATCAACCCCTAACCCAGACTTGCTGTGCTCACAGACAGTTGGGAAAGTGGGAGAAAGGACAGACCCGGAGCAGCAGTAAAGCTGTGAGAACAATGAAACACTGTGCTTACTCAACTCAAGGATGGTTTTTGTAGTTGCGTGATAATGTGTGTAATTTTTTTTTAAAGGGGGGGGGCAGTGTATGACTGTTAGTTACCTCTTAGTCCCTGGCTGAGGTCATAAAATCCTGCTTGTCCCAGAGCCCACATGATAGTCAAACACTTCACTGGGCGATTCTGAACCGACCGCAGTAACTCCAAATACTGCAGAGGAAGGAAGAAGGGGGGGGAGAGTATTACAACATATTACTGCACAGTTATTGCAGAAGACAAATCCTGCAGTACACTGGACAATGGAACTGAAATCACACACGCACAGTGAAGCAGTCAACACACACACACACACACTTACCTCTGGCAGATTTTGGGTGGCTATTCTGGGTTTGTCCTTCAGAATTGCCTGGATGCAAACTCTGTAGCCATGAAGTGGTTCTCCTGAAGGGAGAAAAGCAATGTTGTATTTTGTTTTACTTCCCTGCTAATCACTGTATATTCTGACCGTAAAAATCAAGATGCAACACTGATTTGAAACTACATCCTCCAGAAATCTCCTCATCTTTTCACTAAAAGTACTGAATCTACTCTGGAAATGACACTGAAGATGCACAGAGCAAAACGAAGAGGGATAACGTCCAAACCACTTCCAGCTCTTCGTGTAACCTCCTGTATTTACCTGACTGCCTGTCCAGCTCCCTGAGCATGGTGTAAACACAGTGGTCGAAGAAACCTGGCAGAACGTCGCTGCAGCGCTTGATGAGGCCTTTAATCACACCCCTCAGCTCCTTCCCTGTAAGGCAGTATGGGTAGTCTGACGGGAGAAAAAAGGAGGATATGACATTACTGCAAAAACCTTTCAATGTCAGGTTGTTGACAAAAGGTCATATTGAAATTGCACTGTATTACTTTGCATATTTGGATCTTGATAAGATAAAAACAACCGACCGTGAGCGTAGCTGCTGTGAGTGGGCTCTGTCTCCGGCACAGTCAGATTGAGGTTGAGGTACCCGGCCAGGTCTTTGACCCAGACTGACGGGTTGTCTGGGAACAGAGTCTGACTGTGGGCCAGCTGCTGCTTCAGGTCCCCGACATCCAGCTGAAGAGAGAGAACAGCAGAGAAGAGCCGATAAGTCTCGTCTGTAGCCTCAGAAACAACACGTTCATTATGTGAAGATGAATCTGTGTCTCAGCATGTGATATTTTGCTCTAAAGTTGCCACAATGCTGCATTGTTTCTCGGTTTGTATGAGGAAATGCGCGGCTTTGAGGTTTTACAGAGACAATTATTCTACAGAGAAATCAGGAAAAATCTTACACTAATATTGAGGAAGATTTGTCATTATTTTGAATCTAAAATTTAGGGGGAAAAGTTGTAAATTCACACACACAGAATCTTCAAATATTCCAAAATCTGTGACCATGATCAACTCGGTTTAAATCCTTGCTCTGGCCTTTAGATCGTCAACAAATGTCAGTGTCACATTCCTCAACGGCAAATCCTGGGAATGTGCGTTACTCACAGCTTTGAAGGCTTCCTCCAGGCTCTTGTGCGTCGGAGGGGCGACCGTACTGCTGGAGTTTGATTTCTTGGGTGGTTTACTCGTTGAGGGCTTCTTGCTCGGAGGCTCGGCCGCTGGTGGAACCTGCTCCTTGTTCTGTTTCTTCACCATCTTCTCGAAGCATTCGTACACAGTCTCTGACAAAATCAGGGGTGCTGGAGGGAACAAGGCAGCGTTGGTTAGACACGCCTCTAGATCGCAAATATGAGGAAACTTTTTTTTTTTAAATTTCTTTGATCTTCTTCAACACTTTCCCCCAATCGACCCTGTGTCCTGGAAAACAAGTTAATCCATGGAAACCAAGGCATTCTCCTCCCTGGTTGCTCCATCTGCTCATATTCAGTGTGTTACTTATCCCTCCCTCCCTCCCTCACTTGTGGCTTGCATAATGAGCAGCTATTATCCAACTTTCATGCAACATTCATTTCAGTTCACAGAGGAATGAAGTTAAGCACCAGCTGTATCCAAAGTTTTCCCCCCTGTGTGTTACTTATTAAGATCCTCGTGAAAACAAGCCACGTCCACTTCAGAGTCAAACCGTTCTTCTACCAAATTGAAGCTTTGGTGGCCAACGCAAATATTTCTGTTACAAGTTTCCCACCACTGGGTATTACAGCCCTGTTCAACATTCAATAATAAAACAACCACATTTTCAGTTGAAAAACTTCTGATAAATCAAGTGTTCACATTAACTTTTATTATTTTATTCCCAGGATGTGAAAGAATTTAATTTACTGTCAACAAATCCGATGAAAAGACCAAAACCAGGATTGTGTTTCATAATTTTCTTACTTTCCTCCTCCTGTGGTCACAAATATATATTCATTAAAAATAAATAAACAAATAAAGAGCAAAAGATTTAAACGGCACCACCATGAGACAGTAACACTCAACACCAGGTGTTTCAGAGTAAGTTACTCCTAGAGCTTTAACCCAGATTCACCCTGGAAAGATATTTACAGTATTTAACTACCAGTGCACACGAGTGTTCAGACCCGCCCACAAACTTGAGTAGTTGCTGACAGGTCACCAGTTGCTCACCGATCATGCTGCTGAGAAACCCAAATCTATATGTGGTCACTGTGGGAAAGGAGGAGTGGACACTAGTTCCATTTCCAAGAGCAGAAGCTGAGTTTGTAATAAATATCTGAATAATCGAAGCCCTACTGTGCCTTTAAAGACACACGAGTACACGTTTGTTTACCTGAGCGCCTCTTACCGGTGTTTTGATCCCCATTAATGAGCATCTAACGAGATTAAGCTGCCACGAGGAGTAAACCGTCAACACAAATGTTCCCCAGAGTGAAAACTACACTTAACTGAGTGAGTTAACCCTTTGATACACAATAAAATTTAGATTTAGTAGCACTTATATGAAGCTTACTTATAGCACTTTGTAGTTTGGCTTTCTTGAAGAAAATTGTACTTTATTGATTTTTCTTGTTCTGGGTTTGTACCCTCATGGTTGAATGCACTTATTGTGAGTCGCCTTGGATAAAAGCGTCAGCTAAATGAAATGTAATGTAACAAAACTTGAAATATAACACCATGTACTTAATAGACTGAGTGATATGCATTTGAAAGTTTGCTTTTGATTGTCTTTATCCAGAGTGTTAGTCTGGCTGGTCACAGTCATTTCAGACTTACAGAAGTTGATGAAGAACAGGATGAGGAAAATGAGGAGGAAATTATTGGTCTTGATTCTAAGTCTGAAATCTCTAAGGACCTAGACTATGTTCTACAGGATCAAGCTGGAGTCTTGGAACCCAGCTCTCCTAAAGGAAGAAGGCTCCTTTGATGACAGTGACATCTCCTATGTCATCAAAAGGAGCCTTCTCCTTTTATTGAACCCTGCTCAAAAGGGTCAAATACATCAAGCAGATTGATATCCATCTCCCCATTAATCTTTTTCAGTTATCCCAGTAAAGACCAGCATAATATTTTATAACCCAAGTCATGCACGTCTCACATAACGCGAGACAAATACTGGAAAAAAATCCATTATTGCATTGACTAGTGGAGAAACTTGCCCTGCTGCGGTCTGTCTTCTGTGTGTCTATATGTTTCTATAAGTGTCCTGACAGCTAATCTGTGGCTGGTGTCAGAATCCAGTTCACCCTGTAAGAGGGTTGTGTTGGGCAGTGTACAGCTCCTCAGATTACGCCCCCCCCCCCCCCACAAAGACCCTCAGCCATTCGTTCACTCATTCAATGCTCCAGGGATAGTTTGTTATGTTGTGAGCAGTAAATTGAGATTTCACACCCTAGTGCATCATTGACAGGAAGCATTATTTAAAAAAATAAACAAGGTTTTTTTTTAAAAGGCAATAGAATTCACACCAAATTGCAGGTGAGAAGTTAAGTCATTGGTCAACTCATGGTCTGACATCATCACTGTAAACCCCAATAACTTGTTCAGACATGTCGGGTATCATCATATCAGCTGACTTACATATGACCTTCCAGATCCGGTGCAATACACTACAGCAAAGTCCACAGGGAGCAAGAATATAGAAACCTTTATATACATCTTACTTGCTTTATAATTAGTATAAAGACAAAACGTCTAGCCTCATCAATCAAAGCTCTGACTGGAACTAAATTAACATTAAATATCAGTAAAATTCATCTTTTTCTGTGTTTTGTTCTTTTAGAAAAGCTGTCGCACACATCCAGAGGAAAGTATTGTCCAGGTTACACGAGAAAAACAAAAAAAAAAAGAGAGAAGTTTATTTGTTTGGCATGAAACCTTGACGCCACCTCGACACAGACTTTGAACGGACTGATTCGCTGATAAATGTGGTGCACAAACAAATATCAGTGGCAGAGGGGCCTCTAATCTTTCCTCTCGCCGGTTATTTAAAGTAGCCGTCAGACCCGTGAAGAGTTGTCGAATGAATTCAATTTAAAAATCTGACTTTGGAAGAGGGTCCTCTCTTCAGGACAGTTTCAGTTCCTACTCATGTCAGCTGATATTCAGATTTGTGTGTTTTGTTTTTTTTAAAGCCAAATTGAATAAAATACAGTTTCAGCCTCAGAAATATTCCCAACTCTTCATGGTTTTACATCAAATTAAAGTTAATATCTTTGGGATTTGAGCTGCTGATTAGACATATAAAGATATAATCATGGACTCTGCGAATGGGATTTTTCACTGTGCTCTGATAATTATCCTCAACAATTAATCAAGGCTAAAACTGAATGCTTTAAAACAATAGCGCAAATAACAGATAGCTGAAGAACTAATCAAAACCTCAGAGGATAAGACAGTGAAGAGGCTGATAAGAAGTTTAAAGGGTTTTCCTTCGGTTCCACGAGGACGAATTCGCACAAACAGCTGCAGCAGTGTCACATCTGGATTTTACAATAACTAATATCTGTGATTGATTAATTGTCTCCCCCATCGGCTCCCGTGGGAAACAGTGAACTGTGCCCGTCTGGGTGCAGGTCTCCTCTCCAGCTGCAGGAACAGATGATTATAGTCTCATCTGACACATGAGCCTAATGCTAACTCATAAGTTTACATGGATCATAACGCGAGGAAGCCGCGTCCCTGTCATTTCAAAACGCGTTCCAGCTCCTCAGTGATGACGACGCCTCTGTTGACACCACTGCTAGCATGCTAACGGCTCGTGCTAGCCGAGCAGCTGCGACCCTGCTGCCCGGGATGTGGCGGCGGCACCCGGGGCCACGGAGAGTCCGTCAGCCGCTCCCCCTTCCCCCCCTTTTTTTTCAAAATGACAGTTCGACCGGAGACACTCGATAATGGCCGTTTAAGACGTGTCAGTGTGCAACGGAAGCAGGAAACGCTACGCGGGGATTGAGCTAGCTGGCTAACAGAGGCGTGAGGCTAAATGTGCGTCGCGACGTTATCAGGGTGAAAAAGAGGGAGCGGCACCCTCCAGCCGGTCCCCCCCGGGCTGAGGTGCATGGTGAGCGGGTAACGGAGCAGCGGCCCCCCGGGTCACTTACGTCTGGAGGGCTGGTTGGACTCGCACAGGGCTTTCCTCCCCCCGCCGCTGCCGCCGCTCTTCTTCTCGGTCGAGCTCTTCCCGGAGTTGCTGCTGCTACCGGTGCTGCTGCTGTTCTTCTTCCCCTTCTTCACGACCTCCCATCTGCCCACTGAGCCGCTGTTGGACGCCATGTCTCCGGTGCCGGTGGCTGCTTGTCGCTGCTCGGTGGGGAACAGGGCGACGCTCCTTCACGGGCTCCGGTTCCTTTAAACGTCGGCGTGCCACGTCGCTCTGCCGGCGTGACGTCACGGTGACGCGCTGGCACCGTTAACCTCTCCGTCCTCTTAATTAAACACGTGGTCAAAAGCCCATTAAGCACAAATCGTTAAATACGTGTTTTTAAATTGCGCTTATGAGAGTGTATTTCAATTTGTTTCTATTAATGATCAGTGACGGGAGACTTATCACGTGTCTAAAGCCATTTAAAAATGGCGTTGGAAAGTAACTTTTATCTGTGCTCGATTGTTTATCATCGATTAATCTGCAAATTATTTTTTTCTATGAAATTTGATAAAACTCACAGCTACTATTTCTTGTGGCATTTTCAAAATGGCCCTAAGATTTTCCGTTTAAAATAACAAAAACGATTATTATCAATCTGTATTTTACTTGAATATTTCACTTGCACTAAATTCAAATTTGTATGTAAAAAAAATGAACCTGTTAATAAATTAGTTGGTATTATCACAACTTAAGAGTGTATCTGTATAACAGCCTATATTTGTTTTATTTACTGTATTACGAGCTCTATTTGTGCAATAAATATATCAATATGGTGTGTTATAGTCAGTTTATGTCACCTTTCATAACAAAATGCCAAATATTTCATGGTTTTAGTATCAATCAATCTACAAATTATATATGTGTAGCCCATATTCACAAATCAAGGGCTTAATAAGTTGTGACGTCCTCTGTTCTTAACCCTCAACAAGAGTAGGCAATAGAAAAACTACCAAAAAACTAACCCACTGAGTCAATATGTAGCTGCGAGTCAACTGTGCTTTTGTTTCCTTATCAACACATCTGCACCTTTTGTACGACTGATTTCTTGGGTACACAATGGAAATCCTTGTGGTTACACTGTTAATGTGAATCTGATTTGAACAACTTCCACAGTCTGATACTGATTCACATAGTGATACAATACAGCACCTGATACAATAAAACAAAGCACACACACAACAATAAGCTCTGTTACTCAGAAGTTTATTGCGTTCCAGCAGTAACGCCAAATGATGCAAGTTGATCACACGGCTGCCATGACGACAAGCGGTGAGAGAGGGTTTGATGTTTTGTTATCTCTGACGGGTCCGACAGATGTCAATCACACTCAGTCACAATAAACCACACCCACAGCTCCTCGGCAGCCACTGTGGCTTTTACCGCTATGCAAGAAAACTCAGTTAAATACGGCAACAGAAGAGTAATGATAGCAGCTACAATGTTTAGCTCAAAGATCACAGTCAAACATTCGTGTTTAGTAGTGTCAGTCTGTCATCTTACTATTTTGCTTTACATTTGTTCATTCATAGAATTCAAAGCCTGACATTTGTCTGATAAATAACTTTAACACTGACGCCTCTAACTTGACTTGAGGAATTCAGTGCAAATTTTATAAAACAACAAACCTCTTTAAAACAAATCTACAAAATATAAAAATGCATGTTGCTGTATGTTCCTGGCAGCAGCCAGTCACTGCATGTTGGCATTTTAGATCATTTCAGTCAGTTTTTCGTCGCTACATTTAGTGCAAGAACTTCAATTTCCCCAAATCGGAAAAAAGCGGATTAAAAAAAGATAAATAAATAAAAAGATAAATACATCATCATAAACAAGCTGTCAAAACAGTGTCATTATCAAACCCTCTCTGGTGGGACGACGTACGAACATGCTCTGTGATGCTTTTTGCTTCGGAATGATGACTTTCTTTATGCATGTACATGCGAGCAATTCAAAGTCAGTGATATGTTTTCAGGCTAAAATGTGTCATGGTATACATATATTTGATATATGCATGTGCAGGCCTCTCTCTAAGGGGCTTAATACCATTTATAATCTCACTGTGTGAAATTTCCAGCCAAAATATCTCAAACCGATCAAACTGCATGGTTTCATAAATAAACTCTGCAGCGAACCCTGATGCACGTGTATGTGTGTGTGTGTATGAGTCGTCACCAGTCAGAGTGCATGGTGACACAAAGGGAGTCTTTATTCAGATTGATAGCACTGTTGTTTTCAGATCCCTGGATCCCTGTAATCTCATTGCTACAACTCCAAAACCTTTGACAGGCTAGCAAGGCTAAACTAGCCCTGAAGTGCTGCTGTCCCCTCTGGTAACCGGTTAGAATGAGTCGAGGGAGCCGAGCCAAGCTGCTGCGCCCTCGTCCAGACAGGTCCAGATTAAGTGTCCTTTGCTAGTAAGAGTTTGGGAAGCCAGGCAGTACAAAAAAAGTCGTCATGGATGTGGACAACGACAGATGAAATGGGAGACTTAAGGGGCGACTGAAAAAGTGAAATAAAGGGGCAAAAGAGGAGGATAGATTAGGATGATGATCGGGGAGGTGAACAAACTGATAGCGATGAAGAGGAAGAGTTCAGAACTCCTCTTGGTCTCCCTGTGCTCCTTCATCAATTTCGTCATCATCTGGCGGCGCAAATCCATCCTGAAAAAGAAAACGTGGGTCAATGAGTGACAGGGTGGCTGCTCTTGTCATTTCTGTGAGTAACCTGGTGTCTGCGCATGGAAACATGATTTATGTGCTTCACCAAATACGGTTTGAGCAAAGTAACAGCAGAGTAACTCATTCATCTAAATACTAAACTGTGTGCGATGACTTATCAAAGCAAGTTAACTATGAACTTTACGCACACTTTCAAATCCTTATCTGATCCAGGCCTCAGTTATCACACGTAAGTATTAGACTATAACACTATAGAACTATCTACGTTTATATGTTACATTTATAATTTGACTGTATTTACCTCTGTAGCGTAGAGTATGTTGATGATTTTGCCGAGGGCTGGGCTGTTTTCGTTTTCGTGTTCCTGACAGATGAGCTCGATGTCTCTGAGCTTTGCAAAGTAAAAGTCCCTCTCCTTCTCCAGTCCGTCGACAGTCAGCTTCATGTCCAGCACCTGCGTGCAGAGAGGGAGAAGAGCCATCAAGACCCAGGTCAGATTCGTAGAATTCTGGACTCTTTTGTTATTCTTAACACCACACTGCTGTTTTCAATAAGGACATGTAGGTTGTGTCGCTGTGTAATTTTGGACAAATCAGAGCAGTGCTACCTGCTGGTGGAGCTCTACGAGCTCAGCATCGCCACCATTACGTGTCACAGGAGTGGTCTTGCGGGTGGCTGTTAAGTTGATCTGCCTTTGTGGGGCGGGGGCAATCTTGGGTACAGTGGGAGACGTTCTCATGGGCACTGGGAAGACAGAAACACACAAACATGTTAATATACAGCATCTAGACTGGACTGCATCACTAATGCCTTTCTGTAGCCCAAATCTTCACCCTGATAACTTTAATAGGATGTCTACACTGTGAGAGGGGGTTTTAGAAAATGTATTACAAAACATGTTTAAATCACATTATTGTGCGTTTAGTTTGCTGTTCTAGTTTATCACAGTCACCCTTTCCTGACCATAATGCACATGTGCTTATTCTCCCCTATACAGAGCAAGACATGATAAATTACGTTACATGTATTGTAATTATTATTTTTTTTTTATATACATGCAGCAACTTCCAGCATTGTTTGCCTGAATCACATCAATTACAACAATCAGCATCAATCTGTTTCAGACAGAATACCTGGTAACAGAAGCCACGGGCTGCTTTTGATTTACACTCAGTCTGTAAAACTTTTAAAAACTGTAATAAAAATGTAAAAAACATTGTATCACACGCCTGTTTAAAACTTTGCAGGTGCACAGAACTACAGAGATGCAATCAAAGCCCACAAAATGTCAGAACAGACCATTCCAAATAACACTTTTTAGATGAAACCAGCTGTGCCTGTCAGTGCTTTTGTCACACAGAAGTGGACGTTGTTTCATCTAAACTGGGTTAGAAAAACAATCTATGCTAATTCACAGTACGATCATTGGTAAAACACTCGGCAAGCATGGAGAGGATCACACACACACACATATGCTCGATGGAGTGGATCTCACACACACACACACACACACACACATATGCTCGATGGAGGGGATGTTACCTGGGCGAGAGGGTCTTTTAGGTTTGTGATGAATGGGTTCACCTGGGTTAGAGTTGGGGGTGTGGTTGCATGAAGAGGTGAGAGCAATGAAATGAAACCTTCTGATTCACACACAGGCGGACGGCGCCTCACCTTCTCGTGTACCGTACCTGGGTTATGTGGCGGCGGCGGCGTTCCCTCCTGGCCCTGCCGTGTCAGCATAGGGTCGTATTCTTTTCCGTCATAGTTGGCATCGAAAAACTTCTTAAACCACTGAAGAAACTCAAAGTTGTCCTGGAACTTGCCCTTCACCAACTTCTCGACCGGGATGATCTGAGGGACAGAGAGAAAGGTGGACAGGGGCAATGTGTTGAGGACATATTTTAAATGATACAACCATACACAGTGTAATGTTATTTAAATAGAAGAAACAACAAATTACAGCTCCTGGATATAGATCTGAAGGAGACCACTCCCACAGGCACAGAGGGACAAGCTTATGATCAATGTGTCACCATCTGGAATTACAAAATGCAATAATAAGTGTGTCCTCACCTTGTCCACATTCATTCTCTTGAACCCAGACTGTAAGACCTTGAAATTTTGGATGTATTCGTGTTCCAATTTAGCGTTGAATTTAACTTTCTTGACCAATATGCAGCCTGGAAACAACATGTCCATGAAATGACAGTATGCAGCACCTAGGGGGAGAAAAAAAAAAACACACAGATATATTTACTTTTGGAGCTTAATATACATTTGTTATTTAATTACAGGTTAAATATGAAAAAGATAATTCACCTGTACAGAGCTGCTCGATCTTTGTGTAGTTGAGCTGTAGAGAGTCGTTGACCCAGGCCAACATGTCATGACGACTCAGGTTCTCTATGGTCATAGAGGTGGAGTAGACATTCACCGCCATTCCTCCTGCTTCATACAAACACACAAGAAAGCCGTTTTCGGACATGAACTCTGGAAAGTTTGAGAAAATATTTGCATCCAGTAAAACTTCATCACTAAAACTGTGGTTCCTTTTCGTTACAGACACTTTCCAATGGATATTTTTGTGTAGACGAAACTGGTGGAATGTGAAAAGGAATAAATATTTTAGATAAACGTTTTTCCGGTTGTAAATACTATACTGTAAGTCCTAAATTAAAATCCCATTAACTACTTAATGGACCACTTTAAGTGCTGTCTTCCTCACGGTAACAGGAACAACAGGTAGAGCAGAGTCGTATCGGACTTTAAAACTCTTACACTGCTATTTAAAAACGTATCCTGTCAATTGGACAGGTAATATGTGATTTACTCTGCAAAAATAAAATAAAACACTGAACTCACCTGCGCTGGGTGAGTGTTCGGTGTGAACTGTTTGAATCGGGTTGTGCTGGACCACCTTACAAAAAGACCTGGGGACAGAAACCAATGTCATGTGAGATATTAGGCCTGCGAACATTCATCCCAACCTGCAAAGATAATCATAATAAAGTTATACGTTACTTATCTGACTATCTTCCTCTTTACCTGCCTCTATTAAAACATGGAGTGTTGCTCCCGAGTGCCTCCGCAGGGTTACGATACTAAGATACACGACAGATTAACGAGCTACCACTCGATAGTTCACTCACTATGTCACTAATCTTGACCTCTGTTAATCCTTTTAGCCAAAGTCCAGCATGCTGCACACACCACAGTTCACTCAGGCAGCTCCGGTCGCCAGTAGGTGCACGAGAAAAGACCAAAACGGCCGCGATTCATCCCAGATAAGAAAAAAAAAAACCAAACAACATGGAGGTATTTCCTGTGAACGGCCTCCAACACTAACACCATAGAGAACGTTCTGCTGAACCATCACTTCCCTGAGAGCAGAGCGTCACAGAGGCTTCACTGTCCACCGGGAGAACGCTGCTGATCTGTGTGTCACTGGTTAATCTACCAGTTACACCAGGATTTCTGTTGGTCTATTTCCACTAATGCCTGAATTTACAACGGACAAATAACCTTGTTGATACAATACATACCTACAGATGAAGCCAATGCACATAGAAGTACAAACAACTATGAGGTCACTGCAACCTGCTCAGATATGTGAGAGACAAACCGTCCACTGGCCACAAATGAAGCTACAATCAATACTGTCGATTAACCTCGTTTGAGGCTTAAGTGAAAAATACTTTCTTTTGCTAAAGGAGAAAACACAAGTATATAAACTGTTGGCTGCATCAGATTTGAAAAGTTCTTCGTAGCTGTCAGGTAAAATGAGTGATGGAGTAATAATGGAGCAAAAAGAAGCTGCACGGGGACATTACAAAAAAACAACAGAGGCAAAAGAAAACCGCTAAAAATAGAAATAAAAAGAGTGAAAGAGGAGAAGAAAGAGGATTGAAGGAGGTAAAAGAAATAAAAAAGGATAAATCTGCGTCAGTAAACTAAACCAAAACAAGTGGAATGGGAAGAATAACACACATCAAATAGATGGAAGTGTGCAGAAGGATGAAATAGATACAGAATAACCTACAGTGATGGTGTGACCGTGTGAAACAGCAAAACTTCATGGCACGTGTGAATAAAAAGTGTAACAGCTCGTGTAAAGTAGGTGAAAGGGAGATTTAAAAAGCACAAATACACAAATACAGTACAAGTACCTCAACCGTGTATACACAGACTGCAGCTGTTGTGTACTAGTTGTGTGTAAACACGTGTAAACTCAGAACAGCCGCTTGCTGCGCTCGGATCACTGTTGACAGTTGTAGCCGCCTCGCGGTGCCTCAGACCCGGCTGCGGCGGCGGCTGTGCCCGCTGTTAGCTTCGCGGCTAACCGCAGGTGCTAACTGCGTCACTGTGGTGAGGTCGGGTGTCTGATCAGAAACGAATCCAGGTAATTTAACGGAACTTCGGCGGAACACGCGCAGATAAGCAGGGGGGGAACACGGGACTTTCCCGTTAAGGCTACCGTTACCCCCCTCTGGAGGCCTGACCGGGAACACACACGCACACGCACATCAGCGGGGGGGGTGGAAACTCCCGCGTCGCTCAACTCTTTACCGGACCCGCCGGGGAATCGAACCCACCACCGATAATGTGGTTTAAACGGTGAAAGTGTGAGTTGGAAGTGACGCGCAGCGGCGTTTACTCACCGGAGTCTGTCCCTGTGTCGCCCTGTTGTCTCCACTCATCAGCTGCTCTCCGTCACTAGCCACGCCAACCCTCGCGAGATTCCGCGAGACCTGCGCCGCGCTAAGCCGCCGGAAGTGCGCAGGTTGCAGGATTTTCGACCGCGCGCAGTGAAACTGGAGTTTTCTCCCGCCGCCATGTTGGAGACAGGAGTCCGGCAGCGTGACTCAGGCCCTTGTTCGGGGGATTAACCCGATCACCGGAGCCTGTGGCTGCTCCGCACTTTATCCTGTGGGTTCTGACCCGAACACCGAACTTTACACTGTAAATATGATACAAAACAATAAAGGTAATAAGGAATAAATAAAGAAAAAGGTGGAGCTGAATCTTTATCTTATTTTACCAACCTGTTATACGCAGAATACTTTTATTTAGGGAACCCTATAAATTCTTATGCTTTGGTTAGTCTGTCGAACATAACAATTATATTTTATATTTGTTATCACATTGATTTAAATAAAAATCTATATATATATTTATAGCTATTTGAATGAGTGGTTATTCTAATAAGTTTCTGTTAGTTGATATTGTAACTCAGAAAAAGAGTCAGAGTTACATTTAAAACCAAACACAGTCAACAAATAATTAATGTTATTAAATATGTAAATATAATATGAATTACTGTATAGTAGTCATATTAACTGCTTTTACTGTTAATTGTATTTCCATACCGAAGCCTGAAGTGAAATGTAGATCACGTTCATTTCAATTCTATAAGATAAACTTCTGAGATTTATATGTGATGTGTAATAAAGGATATTTGCAAATAAACTCTGAGCCACAGTGGCAACATGAGTGTTTTTCAAATTCCTTGTGTTTGTCCCATATTCAAATTGTGGTGTCGCAATTATTATTAATTATCTATTCATTGATTATATTCCAGGTAACAGTCTATTCTTTATACTAACATAGACATTCGGTTCCATAGTTGCACGTTCAGCACTTTTATTCTATTGTTTACGTATAAGTATTTGTTTTGAAGGTTATACATTTCTACTTTATCACATCATCTTGTACTTTTTCAATGACACCCATTAATAAAATAATGGTTTTCTTATTAGTTAAATTCATTTTTATATCCATTAGTCCGATTGACAGCACAAATCTTTGCATTTTAAAAACAACAACAGGGAGCCATGAGGAGGTTTTGTTTTCACTTTATTCTTTGCTGTTATTCTCGTGGTAAGAAACAAGCAGCCACGTACAGATTCAACAGGTTCACTGTCCAACACAACAACAGTCTACAAACACACACTGACCAGTCACAGTGCCTTCAACACAACAAAACCGTCCAACAATAAAATAACGTAGCCGTCGTAGGTTATCGTAAAAAAAAAACAGCACCAGTTGTTGTGAACCTGTGGCGTTCGACTCCTCCGTCTCCTCGCGGTGCTCTTCATGCATGGGTGTCGGTGTGGCACGGGTGATTCACATTGGCACATTTACTCTTTCAACTAAAAGATAAAAACAAACACCCTAAATAGATAGTACACAGGCAGGGATATGTGATCATGTATAAATATAATACTGTGAGGCAGGAATGAGACTCGTGGTTTTCTTCAGCCTGCGCAGCTCAATCTTTCTGCTCTGAGGAGACACGCTGCTCTTACAACAATCACACTTTACAAAAACAGAGGAAGTTCACTGTCGGGCTCCATATGCAGGATCTCATTTATCCACTGTTCCCACATGGAATCGGACTAATTCTATTATTCTTGTGCTTGGTAATGTGCACACATATAGAACAACTTTAGACAAATGTTATCACAGGTATATTTCTAAATTAGAGGCTAAACAGAGAGGACTATTTGAAGAATCAATATTATAATTTAATCACATTTTTCTTTGTCCCCCCCTGTTTTTCTTGAATTGAAGGAAATGTCTGTTGATTTTCTAGATTTTTCTTACTGTCAATAAATCCCAATGAAAAGACTAAAAACAAGGAATAAATTGGTCCCATTAACAAATCATCTGTACAGTCAAAGCCTCATATTGCTCATTACGTGCCATGGAGGTAAAATATAATAAAATACACATCACACACAACATTTTTCTTTGCAACCATTTCCACACACATTGTAATTTATTTTGAGTCGATCCCTCGAACAAGCTGCAGAGCTGAGAGACTCAAACAGTCGGATCCAGTACCGACGACAACATGGGATTTGTTGACAGTAATAAAAATATAAAAGATGGCTGACTATGCTTTAAAGCTGCTCAGCCTGTTTACAGATACTGGTGATCGTCATCGTTAAGATCATTTTTGGGACATTTCTTTGTGCAAATGAGCTGTTTAATGAGAATATGTGGGATTTAAAATAGTTCACTGCATAAAACTGTGTGAGCATATTTGATTTCACTTTGTTTTACTCACATTTTGATAAACATGACCCTGGTGTTTGCAGCAATGATTCCTCTGTTTATGTTCTTACTCTGATCTTTAAATCACACGCTCAACATCCTTCTTTTAAGAAACTGAACTGACGTCTCCTCAGGGTCTAGAGCACCTCGCGAGGTCGATAGATACCAGGATACAAGCCGTGGTTTCCATGACAGCAGCTGTCGTGGGACCGGAGCTGAAGGAGTTCAAAGCCCACAGGTTGTATTGTTCCACTGAGGCTACAGAACCTGCTTTGTTACAGGTGAGGCTGGGATGTTTGTGGGGAATGTGTTGTTCAGTCAGAGGCAGTGAGGTATAAGGATGGATCAGCTCTTACTGCGAGTGTAGCTGTAAGATCACACGGTTGAACAAAGCAGTTGGATGTCATCACCACACGGCACAGTTCGTCCATTGGAAAGAAAAACACTGTTAGAGGAAACCCACGGTGCGGCAGGAAGCCGAGCACGGCGGGCGGTTTAATCACAAACAGAATCCACACACACATCGTCATGAGTCTAAAGCTATGGTGTCTACAGTGAACTGTACGCTTGTGTGTGTGACGGGGGTATAATAGATATGTCACTGAATCCAGTTATTACTATTTTTTAAATAATTCGTTCGACATCACTTCAGTTCAAACCATCAAAAACTGTACTGGTTTTGATCTTTCACAGTTTGTTTAGTTTTTTTTTTCGCGGGATACGAGCAGGGTGATAATGAGCAGACTTCATCAATGTTAGCATGGTCAGCTGGAATTTGGCAGAACATTCAAATTCATAGGTAGCCCTTCACTCTCGTGTAATTAATCGATCAGTCACTCCAATTAAGACACAAATTAGATTTGTAAAAGTCACTTTGGCAAATCTTCAGTTAGTTTGTCAATAATCGCAGACAAAGCGCTGGAATTTATTTTTCCCCACTCAACTTAAATTCTGCGATTGAAAATCAGTGCAGTTTTCCTGGTTGCTCAGAAATATACAAAACATGGAGGAGGCTCGGACGGTTGGAGGTCGTCACCGGCGATTACCAGATGCCACTGGAGCGCCCGCCGGGAGGGGCCAGGATCCGAGCAGAGGACCTCTTGGGGATGTGGTCATCCACCTGGGAGCCTGAGAGAAACACACAGAGTTTAGTTTCAGTTACAACAAACAAAATACACAAGGATTCAACTAGTCAGTTGTATTGCCGCCTACCAGAGAGGCTGAAGGACGACTCGTGAAGGTCGCGGACGCCCTGGTGCGCCCGGGGAACGAGCTTGTTGGATGAATCTCCATCGATTGGGCCCAAACCGAGCTCCTTCTTCATAGTGTTCGCCACCATGGCCACGTCCCCAGAGTATGGATCCCTGTCGACTCCTTTGTAACCCTGAGTCTAAATCAAAGGATTAACCTCTTCAGTACACACACATTAACTATATACAGTGGATACACACAGACAAAGGGTCAGATCAGGGATTTTCTTTGTCCGATTCTCACACAAATCATAGATATTCTAAATGAAGAAACTGATAAAAGAACATATTTAATAACTTGCAGAGAGCACATCAAGTATTTCCCCACCAGTTAGTTGTATAAATTATCTAGTGCACCTAAAATAGAGCAGAAGCAAAGAGGCTGTGACGGAGCTGCAGATGAACAGAGTCAGCGTTCGGAGGCAGCATTAAAACCCTTTATAAAACTGTTGAATCAGTGGAGTTAGACAGTTTGATGGGCGTGTTTGCTGCAGTTTCACCGTCAGCTGACAGCGCAGCAGAAGCCTTGTTACCCCAGTTTACTTTTCGGGAGCACTTGCAAATGCAGTAACATAAAATATTTACCGTCGACCTCTTTGGTGATGATAGAGAGACTGATGTGAATGAAAGAAGCGAACAAACCTTTTCTCTCTGCACCATCTTTTTATAGAGGTAGTCAGGGAAAGTGCGCTGCGGGTAGAACTTCCCAGATCCCTCTGCGCACATGAACGCGCCATTCTCACACACCAGGCGTCCGCGGCTGATGGTCACCAGAGGAACGCCGTGGCAGCGCAGCCCCTCGTACAGGTTGAAGTCTCCGCCCTGCACCTGCGTGCTCACAGAGATCGTCCTGCACCAACACAAGAGCCATTAACACCAGTCTTTGTTTTGCACTTAATCAAACAATCGTGACAAGTCGAGGTTGACTTCAGGTTTGAACTTTAACTACGTACTTTGTTGCATCTGGATCCCAGACCACCACATCGGCGTCTGCCCCGGCGATGATGCGGCCCTTGCGGGGGTACAGGTTGTAGATCTTCGCAGCGTTAGAGCTCGTCACTGCCACAAAACGATTCTCGTCCATCTTTCCTGTAACCTGCGGGTAGTGATGCATTAAAAATATCAGAAGAAATTCACTGACCCAAATCCCCCAAAATGTCAGCAAAGTTTTATTTGCAGATTAATGTGTGTGTTGGTGTGTACTCACCACTCCTCTCTCCCAGATGACACTCATCCTGTCCTGGACCCCAGCCACTCCATGAGGGATCTTGGTGAAGTCCTCTTTTCCCAAAGCTCTCTGCTTGGTGCTAAATGGACGGTGCTCCGACGCCACGACGCTCAGAGTGTCACTGGTAACAGGAGACGCGTGATTAGTTTAAGGGAATGCATTATTTACAACCCCTTCAGTTTTAGAGCCACTGTGTTTGTGTAGCTGCCGTGCACATACTTGCCCAGCAGGCCCATGAGGTAGTTGGGTGTGTTGGGGTCGAGGCGGAGAGGAGGGACGATGACGTGGGCGGCGGCATGTGACCAGTCCTGGTGGTAATACTGCATCCCATTCAGCACCGCGTGAGCTACTGTGGTCTCTGCATGCACAACCTTACCTTGAGAGACAGACAGAAAAGAGAGGGATGTTTATCATCTCTCTTTATCACTGTCACCAACTTCATGGGCTGAGCTGGCGACTCACCTTGGATCTTAGCAGCACTGATCATGTCCCCAGCAGCCATACTGGACACGTTCACCAGGTAGATGGGGCAGCGAGCCTGCAATCACATTGGATCCATTTATTTATCACTGGCATACAGACACATGAACAGGATGTAAAGATCTGATGTCAGGCGTGTTTACCCTGTTGGCAATGGTGACGGCTCTGTGAGTCGCCTCAGACTCCAACTGGAGTTAGAAGAAACACAATCACACAATGAGACGTTTTAACAAACACTCTTTATACATATGTTTTGTCAAAATCAGGCTTCCCTTTCACATTTCTATTGATATGGAAACAATAACCTCAAATCCCTTAAATTTATGCTTTAATCAATATTTTAAAAATCAGGAAGAGAGTAGGCCAAAATCTAAATTGAGATAAAATAAATACATCTGATGTTAATTTACCTCTTCTGGTCGACTGATCTCGATTCCCTCTGGTCCACTGATGCCCAGATCCAGAGCTTCTTTGGCCCCCTGACAACACACACACACACATCAGCATTCTTTCCATTTTAAAAACACATTTTAATCTGTATTTGCTTCTAACTTTAATATCTCCGATCATGTTCATCAATGATTTTACTTTCACTTTGTGTGGAGGATGGAGGGAGTAAGTGTGTGTGTGTGTGTGGGTTGTGCACCTCAGCCACCAGCTCTCCGTTCTCGGCGTGGACGCGTGCGATGGCCCCGATGTCCTTACAGGTCTGCAGCGTCTGGTAGAGCTCGGAGTCCCGCAGCATCATCATGTCTTTGTAGGCCATGAACATCTGGAAGGAGTTCACCCCGTGCTCCCTCACCAGGGTCTCCATCTCGTTGCGCACCTGATCGCAAGGCAGAAGGTCACAGGTTTGAATCCCAGCTGTACGTTGTCAGTTGGAACCCTCACAGGCAGACAGGGACGTGCATTAGGCCGTGGGAATGTCTCTGTGTGTGTGTGTGTCGGTGTGTGTTTGTTATATGGGGCATGAAATGAGATTGGACAGCAGCCAGAATGAGATCACACTGACTTTGGTGATTATCACAGACTCGCAGAGGAATTTGCAGCACAGGAAAAATCTGTTAAATTAACTCAAAATGCAAAGAGGAGATATTTGAACTTTACCAAGTAAAATGTTAAAACAATAATAACTTTGCTGGAGTAAAAAAACGTTTAAAAGAAATCATTAAAATAGCAGAAGTACTGTTGCCAAAATTCAAATGAAGAAAAATATGATTAAATTGTCACCTCATCTATATTCCTCTAATTTTGTACAGTAGATAATTTTATTGTCATCTAACGCAACATTTGTGATTATAAAAGTAAACAGACTCTTCTCTTTTAAATAAATAAAATTAAAAAATGAAATGTATTGATATCAGCCATGGAATAATATAATACGTGCCCTTGCTTCTTTAATGATTGATTTAAAACCGTAAAAAAACATTTTACTGTCGACAGTAAGGTGCAGCACATTCTCCGAGTCAGCAGATGATATCGTACCGACACAGAGCCAAAGGCTGTTGGCTCGTTGAGTCATAGAATCTGTCTAATGTGCCCAGTGAGCATGTGTGTTAACCTACTTCGTGTAAGGTTTAATCTAGGTCATTGCACCTGTCACACATAAATCAAAGTGGTTTGGCTGCTTTGTAAAAAATAAAAGACAAAGGAGAGAAAGAGTAAAGGAGGAAAACTGTTTATAAAAGAGAAGTGTTTCCAGGCTGATCATTGGTTGAAACCCCCCCCCTGTGTGCGCCTCACCTTCGGGCCCCACCAGGTCACGCCAACATGCAGAGCGTAGTCACAGCACGCCTTGGCGTCGGCCAGGGCCCTGCACTGCTCGTAGGCGTCCAACAGGGAGCAGTGTTGTTCAGGCAGGACCAGAGCCATCACCATGGTGGTGCCACCCATCAGAGCCGCCTGGGTGAGGTGAGAGGGAGGGAAGGGGTGAGTTAGGGAGGGAGGAAGGGAAGAGGGAGGGAGGGAGGGATGGAGGTAGAGAGACAATGGGAGGCAGTGGGAGAAAAAAGAGAGATTGATGAGAAAGGACAACAATGATTCTACTGTAAAGAACAAAGACTGTTGTGAGCTATGAACTGTTTCCTCATCATCATCGTCCGGTCTCGCAGTTACTGTTTAAATAAACTGATGGACGGACCACATGTCTCTCCACATATGATATTCAGCACATAAACATGTTGTTTGACTTTAATAATCCCTCTGAGGAAACTTCTCTCGGTTCTTGTAGCATTAAATACTTATTTAAGGAAAATATTGGGAAACGGAAATTTGTCAGAAAATAGTAGTTAGTAATATTGACTAAACTATGAATGTGATATCTCTTATAGCTGCAACTCCAACACAGCGGAGAACTGTAAGAAAATAGTAAATATGATGAGGAGGAGGAGAAGGCGTTGACTGATGAAGAAAGGATGAACATGGAGATAAGGGAACGTTTCGAGAAGGAGAACTATGAGAGGAGCTGACAGGCTGGAAAACGGACGGAGAGAAGGGAGTTGTCTGCAGTGACGCGTCTCGGTCGCCTGAATGGTAAATGCACTTTTTGCGTCGCCATGACAACAGATAACTGCTCAGCCATGTCTGCCGCGTCCCCGCCCTCCACCACCTCCTCCTGCCACCGTGCC
Organism: Hippoglossus hippoglossus; assembly: GCF_009819705.1. Lineage (NCBI taxonomy): Eukaryota > Metazoa > Chordata > Actinopteri > Pleuronectiformes > Pleuronectidae > Hippoglossus > Hippoglossus hippoglossus. Next base: position 3,321,591 of record NC_047174.1, read on the forward strand.
ACCGTGCACTGAGACGGTCACACCAGAGACTAACAGGGATATTGCACCGAGGACTGATGTGCGAGACAGGAAATGAACAGAGGAGAGCTCTGGTGGCAGACGTTGGCGCGTTTGAGTGACAGCTACAGTGTCCAACAAGCTATTAGGTTTCATGTTACCATAGTAACCAGTCAGAATCATCTGCAGTGTCAGCATCGAAGGCCTCTGCATATGTAATGTCATTGATCACTGTCAGGGTGTGTAAGTGTGTGTGTGTGTGTGTGTGTGTGTGTGTGTGTGACGGAGAATCAGGCAACACACACAGAAGGGGATTGTGGGATTTAAACTGCTTGTCTTGAAAACCTTGATTGAAATTTACTGCCAGTGCACGTCTCCAGAGAGAGGGATTGTTTCAGTGGAAAAGGAGAAAGAGAGAAGGGAATGTGTTCATCACTATCTCTCTGTTATCATCGGGACGAGTGGGCATCTTCATCCGTGTGAAACAAGGAAGATGTCTGCTGGTTGAAATCTCTTTCTTCCTGTTCTCTGTTATTGGAACGACAGTCATTGAGTAAACATCCAATTTTAGACTTTTAAATGACAGAACTGATACGTCTGGGTGAGCGGAATGAAGCCACCAGCAAACTCAGTGTAGAAACCAGAACAACCAGGTCTGACAGGAAGTATTTGAATAATAGTCTCCACCATGAAGTTAGTAGACATTTCACTGTTTTATGTTTTATCTAATCTCTCTTTATCCAAATCCATCACAACACAAGAATGTGACTTTTGTTCATACCCACAGAATCTATTTCTGATACTAGTCAAGATGCCCTAATCACCCAAAAAATATCAAATCACCCCAAATTACTAGAAAATATCAGATAAATATGATTTCACCTCTCAGGCATCAAGAATTGTATTGCATTTAAAGACACCTTAGATTCTAAGATTATACTTTATTCCCTACATAATATCAACATAATGTAGCGCTGGAATAAACAAACACAGAATTTAGAGACATTGCCGTTCATCCATGTCAATAATTAAGAAATTAATGGAGCAGACAGTCGCACATTTCAGTGGTTTATAGCCTCTGAGAAGAAGATGCAACACATCTCATGTGAGAATTATGCTCTCGAGGTCACGCTAAGTGAAAGAATGTTCATATGTTCAAAACTCCCCAAAGACATTCTTTAATTTAATTTGAATCTTAAAGTTATTTTGTATTTAAAGCATTTATTATCTAATTTAGATGTAATGTAATGTTAAACACTTTGGAGTCCTAGTGTTGAAAATATCTCTGTTCATATTGTCACACCACAGTGAATTTATCATGTTGTATATTACACTATAATACACTAAACCCTCATATCATCTCATGTTCCTGCTTTTAATCTAAAAGCCGTCCTTCCTCTGGTTCCTCCAAAATATCACAGATCATTGACGGCGGACCTAAAGTAGATGGTGACACATAAATCCCCCCCCGACAATGTTTTAACATGGATGCCCCGCTCTAATAAAGACCCCCAACCCCTACTGTGAAGATAATCCCCTGACAAGAAAGTAAAACAGACAGAGGAGAGGCAGTGAAAATGTGTGTGTCTGGGTGTGTGTTGGTGTGAGCGTGACAATGTGAGGGAGTAAAAAAACAACAAGCAAACACACAACTCACCATATCAATGACAGACATTCATTATGGTCATTAGATGTAGATAATGGTTCATTTATGTATAAACCGTAAAAGGAAATAATCATTACTTGCAACTATGGTTTGTGAGTATGCAGTGAAATGTATGATTTCATATAATCCATCAATCTATCTACTTGCATCACAAGGAGAAAACAAAACTTTCCATATAAAATGTTGCTCTGCTGGTGCTGTGTATGCATGAGAGAGGGGGAGACAGGGGGAGACAGGGGGAGACAGGGGGAGACAGTGACTGAGACATGACTGATCTGAGAGGATGAGAGAATCCCTGTATGTTGGAGTCGGGAGAGGCTATCAGTGTCAGACAGATTACCACAGCAGCTCTGTGATCAGCCTCTATCAGCAGCACTCATACTTCACTTGACAGAAGATGTCTGCGGCGTCTGCCAGGAAACACACTGCCGCGATAACGACAACATAATGAAATGATGCGGTCCAGTGAAGTCGTTCGGACACTTTCACATTGATCAGAGAAAAAATGTTTTTTATCAAACCGTTATTACAAAAAAATGCAATTGAGGTTTGATATTTTTACAGTTTAACCATGAACTTTAATATGAAAATGAACAAATGCATGTATAAACTGGTCTGTGTCTACGGTCCATATTACTTCTTTGTACTTTCGCAGCTTTAGACCCTTTTATACAATTCAGCTCTTACTGCAGATCAGTGCGAGTTTTTCTTGGGGTGGGGGGGGGCATGGGGTGAGACCGGAGGGGATAAAGCGGAGCGAGAAAGAGAGGAGGAAGGAAGGAAGGAGGGAGGGAGGGAGGGAGGGAGGGAGAGCAGGAGATGGAGCAGACTGTTACAAAACGATGGGAGGGAAGGAAAATAGTTTTGGGGTTCATCACAATTGCACATGAGCTGTTGCCGTGGTAACTCAGTCACCATAGGGACCAGACAATACTACCATGGTCACATATACGCTTGCATCCACACACGCACGCATGCATTTGCTCCCTCAGATTTCACTAACACAGAGTGGGGGGGGGTTAGTTGCCAAGGCAGCGAGGTTAGTGGGTAGGGGTTGGTAAATGGGGGGTTGCCGGGGTAAAGCTGGCATACGGAGGATTCAATCTGCCCCAAATTCCTCTCACCGCACTTCATCTGACATTCCATTAGACTCGTTTCACTGAGGCTCCGCGCCGCAGAGTCCCTGCACTTCACTTTATTCACCAACAAATCCTCAACACACACACTGGTGGCGGTTTGAAAATGAAAGATACGCGAGGTGCTTTAGATCTGCAGATAATCAGATGATCTTCTTAGACTACATCCGTACTCATACACTCTCGTTTTTAAGATGGTGTTTCAAAAAACTAAATCTATCTCCATCCACAGGAACATTTTTAGCTCCGTATCAGTATTAATCTCCATCAATACTACCACACTATTCAACTCTATTAATACAGCCCTGAAGTTTGATTAAGGAAAAGATAATAGCTTCATAGTCGCTTTCTCCTTGTGAACAGAAACTGCCACGCCTTCATACATCCAGTGCAAAGCCCGTGACTACAGCCTCCAAAACTACGCCAGACGACAACAGCAATAACATCAAACAACATCTTCCAGAACATGCCCGATGCTGCGGGCAACAATTAACACGCTCCCTCTCTTTTGAATTATTAAATCTCCTAATTATTAAATCCTCCTCTCTGCTCCGAGTCTCGCGGTGATCACTGGAAAATATGCAGAGCATCCATCGGAAATTAGCTAATAAACCCCCGTATGAATGAAGACTGAACGGCTTTCAGCTGCAAACGTGTGACAGCTGTTTGGGTTTGCATCACACAGGAGCAGCGAGAGAACGCACGTGTGGTCATTGGCCTCGATGATGAAGCTGAAAGCGGGGGACGGATATTTAAATACAGACGAGACAGAGAGAGAAAGTATGTCTGTGTGCTACAGCTGTCTCTGGAGTCTAAATGTGTTTGATCATAGGTCATCCTCTGCTTACCTACTGTAGTCATAACACAGCCGAGTGTGTGTCTGTGTGTGTGTGTGTGTGTGTGTGTGTGTGTGTGTGTGTGTGTGTGTGTGTGTGTGTGTGTACCTTGGTCCCACTGTAGAAGTCCTCCTGGATGCTGGCGTTCATGAAGGTCTGCTCCAGATGCACACTGGTGTCTATGCCGCCCGGCAGCACCAGCTTCCCAGAGGCGTCGATCACCTTGGCCCCGCCCGGTATCATCAGCTCTTTTCCAACCTGCCGGGGAGAACACCATCACACACATCACACAACTCTATTACACATTGTACAGTCACCTCCACCTTGCATTTGAATAGGACTGTCGTGGTGCAGGAAGAGCCACTGTCACGCTTTTAGCATTTACCTCCATCACTTTTTTTGTAATCAAAAATCCCTTAGAAGTAAGCTGGTCATCCACTAACCAGAAAGTTGTGGTTTGATCCCCGGCTCATTCAGTCCACCTGCTTTAGTGTCCTTGGGCAAGATACTGAACCCCAAATTGCGCCTGATGGCTGATGTGCATGAAAAAAGTAGCATGTAGTTCTGCTGTGGGAACACGTGTGTGTGAATGGGTGAATGTGGTTTGTAGTGAAAAGCGCGTTGAGTGCTCATTAAAAATAGAAAAGCACAGTATAAGAACCATTAACTCAAAAAATATAATACTACTGGTAGATCAGAAGTTATAATTAAGTACATGTCCGTAAAATAGCTATTTTTAGAAGCAATATAAAACCACAGACTGAAACAATGACAAAGAGTAAACCTGTATTTTTTCACAGGTTGGACTCGAGCACCTTCTCACATCAACGCTGTTTTTGTGATATAAATAGTTGCATGTTTCAGCAGAACTTTAAAAGAGCTTTGATTAAAATGCATCGTCTTCACATGAACCGATTCCATGACAGCAGCCCGGGAGCTAATTTTAGCGTCTGCTGTCATTGCGTTCAGCGAGTCCTTCGTTCTCCTCAGACTGTTTTATTGTGAAATGAGTCCACAGGAACAGCTGGGGATATATATGGGGGGGCAAATGTGTCGGTATACATACTTGTGTGTGTGCCTGAGGTGAAATAGAGGTGACAGTCCTGGTTGTATTCTAACGTGTAAGACAGAGTGCATGCTAACGTGTGTCTGCGTGGGTTACCTGCTGAATGATGCCATTCTCAATGTAGACGTCTGCTTCCTGGGTGAAATCATCATTCACCACCTTCCCTCCCTTGATGAGGATGCGCATGTTGGCAGCCATTGTCCTACAAGATGAAAGAGAAGGCATTTCAAATTATAATGTTGGGAAAAAGTGTATATTGCCACGTGGATTTAACCCGGTAGAGGTATCGGGTACTTTCAGCTCATTATTAAAACCACAGCTTGATTAAGTCTGATGAGACTCAACAAACTGAGAGGAACCTTCCACAAACATTCCTCTGTGTGTATGTGTGTGTGTATTCTGCATGGATGCCTGTATGCAATGTGTTTCAGGGGCAGAGCACAATGGTTTCCCAGTCACGCAGAATCAACTCAAAAAGATGGGGGGGGAGAATAGAGGGAGGAAGAGGAGAAAGGGAGGAGGGGAGCAGGAGAGAGAAAAGAATCGTGAGGGGAGAAAAGATCTGGAGCCTGAAATTTGTTCCTCAACCAGATGGGACCAAAACGGGTTCACCGGGATTTTGGTTTTTCTGTTTCCTTTAAATTTTTTCTTGTATAATCCAATATCTTGCATGGTTGCCTGGTAGATCGATAGTCTGAGTCATAATAAGCCCAGGACTCCACTCCCAGTGGTGGAGGTCACTGCTTCTGTATTGAACAGAAATCCTCTGGGATCAGGTCGGACTCCAGTGGAGCTCAGAGAAGATCGAGGGGAAACGAAGGGACAGAAAGAGGAGGAACAAGGAGATGGCCGTGCAGACATGAGTGGTAAAGTGATTGTGACTGCGGTAAACAAGGCAGTTGTGGTGGTGGTGGTGGTGGTGGTGTGTGTGTGTGTGTGTGTGTGGGGGGGGTATGGAAAGCATTGCCCTAAAGGCCTGGCAGCCATGATAAAAGAGTGGTTTCCCAGGAGATGTGAACTGGAGTGCTTTCACTGGGGAAAAGGGGCTACGGGCGCGCGCACACGCACACACACACACACACACACACACACACACACACACACACACACACACACTGACACACACTAAAAAACATACAACGGCATGTATGTCATAGCATGGTGAGGCATACTAATGCAACTTCATGACCGATTTGCAAATTTGAATCTATATTATTATAAAATCGCCACACTGACCGATCACTGTAGTGCCCCCATCAGGCGAGTCAGTGTAATGAAATACTAAATACAATCAGTTGTATTCAAATTAGTGCTCTGTTGTTAAATCCTGATGTTATTACCCAATATAAAAAGAGGAAATTGTCAACTTCACAGAAACAGAGCAGTGTCTCCATAAATTGTCTGGCATCTGTAACTGATATTTAAAGAGTGAAACTGCTGTTGTCACTATTTTCCAGTCAGTTTGGTCCAAACCCACACAGCTGACTGACAGTGTGTGTGTGTGTTTGTGTGTGTCTGTGTGTGTGTTTGTGTGTGTCTGTGTGTGTGTGTGTGTGTGGGATCGGGAACGCTGACTACACAGGCCGCTGCACCGGACACTGCCGGCTTTGTGCGTCTGTGAGGACTGTAAAGCCAAAGGAAATTAAAGTCAACTTATATAATTGACATTCTGGACAGTGACACCTTTAATACTCACAATCACACGGTGAGCCCCCCCAGCTGCTGGCAGGGGGGGGGGGGGGGGATAAAAACCACCGTGCCCTTGTGGGTCATCTGTCAATTACTCCCTGTTATACTCTCACATGATGGATGATGCCAAGACACTGTTACCATGTTGACACCCAATTTAAAATATGCATTTGTTTTACAAGGTGTATGAAGGTGATGGACAGTTTATTCCCCCCCCCCCCCCCCCCCCCCCCAGCGGATCCTCACATCCTGAGAAGCAGGAACCAGGAAATGTCAAATTAGTTTAGTGGACCAATAGCCTGAGTGATGTGATCCACTGAATCACAGAATATTAGGAGATCAGCTTTTCTAATATTACATTTTTGGTCCTTCGGTGACATCTCTAGATTAGAGACGCTTATTACAGATGACGTGAATCGACGTGAAGGGATTTGACACGATGTGACGAAGGTGACGGAGGAGACGTGAAGCTCACTGAGGTGTTTGTGAGGAGCTGTGAGGTGACATGATGGAGTCTGAGGAGACATGAGGACACAACGTTAGGAGGTGCAGCTATTGGTCCACGTTTGTTCGTGCGGGCGTCTTGGTACGTCGAAGCCTCGAGGTTACAGCTACACACGCAAATGTCTTTTCACACTAAAACACAAGACGGCTTCGTGTGGACAGGAGCGTTGAATCAAACGGGGAAGAAAAATTAGATTTTATTACTTGGAAAAACGTTAAAGTCTTTAGTCTTTAGCGGCTGCTGCTCCTGAATAATGCGAAAGACCACCTGGCTGTTTCACTGCAGGTCGACAGAGTGAGTGTGAGTTCACTTTCTGCTGTGTCATGGTGGATATGACAAACACCCACAGAAAAATACACACACACAGACACACACCATGCAGCATTTCACACTTGCCCCACCAGCTGCTTCAACACGCGCACACAAACACGCACACGCACACACACACACACACACACTCACACACACACACACACACACACACACTCACACAGACACACAGCCACACCCTCACTCCTCTGCTCTCTGCATGCAGACGGTTCTTTAATGGGGTGTTAATTAATAATGAATGTGGAGCAGCAGGCAGACTTAGTTCAGACTCTCAATGTCACATCATCACAATGTCACACACACACACACAGACAGACACACACACACACACACACAGGCACACACACACACACAGCTGCATGACAACATACTCTGGTCATGTAGTTACATCCACACCCACTTCACAGTTTATGTTTCAGATATAGATCAACCCTCGTTGTACATGAGAAGTGATTCTGATTCTTTGTTGAGGAATAAAAACTATTAATTCAGACCAAAAATTAATTATTAATTAAAATTGCAGAGGCAGTGATGCAGTCATAAATAAAGTGGAAATCCAGATAAAGACTAAAATCTTCTGCGATGAAGAAAAGTAAAAAAAACCGATTTCGGTAAAAAGTCTTCATGTTTAGAAAGAGCTTCAATCTGACATAGTAGCTGCTGAAATCCTCACATGTCTGTTTGTGCACAAGTGCAGACGACATGTGTGGCACGGAAACATGTGTGCGTGTGTGTGTGTGTGTGTGTGTGTGTGTGTGTGTGTGTGTGTGTGTGTGTGTGTGTGTGTCGTAAGTGAGAAGAAAGGAGCAGACAGCTGCTGACTCCTGCTTGATCTGCGTAGTAATCGTCACAGGGAGGGATAGTGTACAGTGTGTGTTTGCACATGAGTGTGAGTGGGTATGTGTGTGTCCTTGTGTTTGTGAGAGAGAGAGAGAGAGAGAGAGAGAGAGAGAGAGAGAGAGAGAGAGAGAGAGAGAAAGAACTGCAAAGCTATTTAAAAGTCAGAACAAACGCGCATCAGACAAATTTACAACCCAACAGAGATAAGAATAGACATTAAACACACACACACACACACACACACACACACACACACACACACACACACACACACACACACACACACACACACACACACACACACAGTGGGTGCCGCATGAGAGTGAATAGAACATTAGTAAATCACACACACAGATAAACACAGTAACCACATAACTAACTGGGGCATCACTCCTGAGGATTAGGGGCATCTCTCTCTCTCTCTCTCTCTCTCTCTCTCTCTCTCTCTCTCTCTCTGTTCACTCTTATCATTCTGTAGTATCTGTACTAGTGTATTTTTGTGGAAGATGTCCGGTTGTCTCCATATTTCAGCTTACACAGCATATTACAGCTTTTCTTTTTAACCTTTGACCTTTCGTCTGACCTGTCCTGTCCCCCCCCCCCTCTCTCTGGTGCCACCTACAGGCAAAAAACAGGATGAGAGGATGTATGAGACATTCACTGAGCATATTTAACTTCCTGAGAGGATGAATCATTTTGATTTCAAATGACCAGCGGGCGTTTCAAACTTGATTATCTCTGCTGCTGCCGTCGAGCCCTAAAACTGATTTACATGCTCACAGCAAATGCCCACGTTTTCCGTTTGCACCGAACAGACGGATGTGTTCACGTTTACCGACGACCATACATTCATGCATAATATTTAATATGCATAGTATTTTCAGATATGGGCCGGTTACAAATTCAAGCAAATATAATTTACACGTCTAGTATGTTTACAAGGAGGGGTGTATCGATGATGGCAGCCCCCAGGGGGACAACGTCTTGGTGCGCCTCAAACAAAGAGGACGTTGGACGATCAAGCAGCATCTGATTCCTGTTCATTGCAACTTGTCCCTTTCTGGAACAGCTTGTTTTAACGCCGCCTCAGAGTCAGAGCATTAAGGCTCCATCCACACTAACAAACCTTCATTATAAAATCGTTTTTAACGCTAAGACGAGACGAACGTTTTAGCTCCATATCAGAAATATTCCCCATTTATGTCAGCACCTGAAATCACAAATCACGTGACCACCCATGTTTATAATGGAACAGATGCATAGATACAGGAATATAACATGAGTAGGCCGAGAGTTGCATCATCTGAGTAGGATCTGAGTATTCAGCTCCCGGTGATGCACCGATGATCTCATGATCCTCCTGAAGGACCCTCCAACAAACGGTGTGAAGGTGTGTGTGTGTGCGCGCGAGTGTGTGTGTGTGTGTGTGTGTGTGTGTGTGTGTGTGTGTGTGTGTGTGTGTGTGTGTGTGTGTGTGTGTGTGTGTGTGCCTCTACACAATCATATCCACACACCAGAGCAGGTGAGTGTGCGTGAAACAAGACAATGGGAAAGGGATGAAAAACTGGAAATCATGTCACACATCAGTGCAGCAGATGAAGGCAATAGCTGTGTAATGCACACACACACACAGGCACACACACACAGGCACACACACACACACACACACACACACACACACACACACACACACACACACACACACACACACACACACACACACACACACCAGCAGGCTCGTTTGTATTCAGGACCACTCCTGCAGACCCTCCTCTTCATCACCACCGTAACTCGACATATTTGGTGGAAGAGAGAAAAACCTATAAACGAACGGCAGACTTACATAACGGGCAACACACACACACACACACACACACACACACACACACACACACTAACCAGCTTATTGCAAAGATGGGACACCACGTACACACACACACTCAAATATTGCACTGAGCCTTATTGCATCGATGGCATGCCACAAACACACACACACACACTCACACACACACCGGGTTATTGCATTGATGGCATGCCACACACACACACACACACACACACATTACACTGAGCCTTACTGCACCGACGGCACACCACACACACACGCACGGACACACACACACTTCATCACCACACGGACGCTACCTTGCAACGTACGATCGGTTATTTAAAAATAATCTTTCCCTGGATTAATGTGAATTTAATTCGCTGTCATTCAAACTGAATGAGACCAGACGCCCATTCATCGATTCTCTTTCACATTAAAAGGTTGAAAAGCATCGTGAGAGAAAATATGTAGAAATAAAAACAGCAGAAATCTAAATTAGCTCCGTGATATTACGCCAATGTGACGTCAGCGAGTGGCGGAGTAACGGTCACTTGCACCTAATGAGATTCGAACGCGTTCACCTCGCGAGTCTAAATCTGGACATTGGAGATAAACCCGTGAAAGAAGAGGGACGTCCTCCTGCAACGTGGTCAGACAGACATGTGGACGTGTGGACATGTGGACGTCTCACAGCGGGTCTCACCTGGTGTCGTGTCCGCTTGTCAGAGCCCCTCCGCCGGCCTCGCTCTCTGCTCCTCTCCGTTGCCCGGCAGCAGCAGCACAGTGCGCGCGAGCAGCTGGAGCCGCGCGAGCCGCAGGATGCCCCGTCCGCTCGGCAGCCGGCGTCCGGCCAATCAGGGGGCCGCTGCAGCCCGAGTGACGGGGAATCTGACCAATGGGAGGGGAGATGTGTCCGCAGGGCAGGGGCGTGTCTCTCGCCTCCCGTGATGCCTTCACTTGCTCTCCGGAAATTTGACGTTTCTGGTTTTTAATGAGTAATCAGTGAAGTGCAGGCGAGTCAAGCGGTCAAATTCTAACACGAACCGTTATATATGATCCCTGTATGTATAAAGAAATCTATGTTTTAGACATATACAATATTACAATAGGGTGAATCCTGCTCCACAGTATTTTGTTTATGTTTTATGCTTTGCTTATGGGTTGATTTTTAAGTAATCTGCAACCATGCTAATCAATATAACGTCATGATTTGTGACAAATGCTCTTTGTCAATATTCATAGATTCCTTAGATATGATGACAAACGAAGAAGGAGCTTTAATAAAAATACTTTTTCAACAGTGTTTTTGCATCTTTAAATAAAGTTCTGGCGCTAAGAGATAAAGGTTTTTATACCTTATATGGATTATACACTTTACACTATTCAAAAACGTACCCACACATACAACGTATTAATGGACTGTATTATTATATTATTATAATATGCAAACACTTTAATTGTTTAACTGAGGACATTGTAATCATATGTTTTTGATTGAGTTACGTTTCTAATTTCTTCACATATATATATTATTTTATTTCATTTAAGCAATTTGTCGTTTTTACTTATTTACCTTATACTTTGTCTCTTCTACTGTGACATGTTAATTTTCGCTTAGGGATCAGTATAGTAATTTCTTATTGTTAAATAGTGTTGGATAATACACCCATATTGTAAAATGTATCTTCAGCATTAACCTAAAATCTGATTGATAGTAAAAATCTAATCATAAAAATGTAAAATTCTGTAGTATTTTATTGGCAAAGATGTAAAGATGTAAAATTAATAATTGTCTCGATTTTGTTCTGCTTTTGTTTCTCTAAATAAGTTATGCACCGATCGATCTCCACGACAAAACATCAGTCAACAGAAAAATAAATAAATCCCATTCAGTATTGAGTTTGATCTTCTGATCTGCAGCACATGAATGCTGCACTTTCATCAACAAGTGTTTACCAGCAGCACGTGAAGGCAACAATATGGCGCTGAGGAGCCTCCGTGTGGAGACACGCCCACCTGACAGCATGGCAGACTGACCCTGGAGAGAATCCACACGTAGAGATTAACAGAGGGAAGAGCTTTAGAGACCAGAGCTCATGGATATCAATGATAATTAATAAATACGTCAAGGTTCAGTGTGTAGGATTTAGTGACATCTAGTGGTGAAGTGTCGTGTTGCAGCTGAGTACCCCTCATCTCTCACAATCCTTGCTGATCCACAGCAGAGTCTGAGGAGAGAACTGACATCCACCAGTTAGATTAGATGTTAGGAACTTAAATTAAGTTTTGACTTGACAGGTTATTATATTTCTCACTGACACACACACTCGCACTCACTCTCACACTCACACTCACTCTCACACACACACACACACAGTTGAAAAACAAGCAGCATTTCAGGCTGGATCACAAGAAACAGTCCTTTTTTTTTTATTCACGGTTCATTTCTTACATTGTTCAAGTACAAAGTTAAAATGCTTTTTTAATTAGTTCATATTCATACAAGAGTAAAATAATAATAGTGCCTTTTCATTACTACGACAAACTTAAATACAGTCATTGTAAAGACAAACTTGATTTATATTCCTAACAATATATTTTTCTTATTTTCAGATAAAATTTTAGCACCTTTTGAAACACCACCAGTTCCTCCTTTTTTTCCGAAAAGCTCATCTTTCATTTAGTCCATGAGATGAGTGTCTGCATGCGCCACAGCATTGTGTGTGTGTACGTGTTGTGCGTGTGTCTCTGTGTGTCAGTAACAGTGTGTATTTGTGTGTATTCGTTTGTGTATCAGTGTTTAAAACAGCGCATCACTCAACCTAACAGCTGTCGATGTAGGCGAACATAAACACCATCACCGTGTCACCTATCATTTAGAGATATCGACTCCATCCCTCACGCTTCTGACCGAACTGCGCTCTCAAAACAGACACACACTGAAGTGACCGCTGCAGACAAATCTGATGAAAAGAAGCCAGTGGTTCACAACTGGGATTCTGGGTTTGTTGTCCCTGTTTCAGGAAAGTTTACTTTTCCAAATTCAAACTTTTTAAATACAAGTTAAAAGAGGGAAGAGACACCACAGGATCATTTTATATCTTATTGCAAGGAGGTTATATTTTTACCTCTTGGTTTGTTTGTCAGCAGAATTACACAAAACGAAGGTAGAAGGACGGGACACGGGCCAAGAAAGACCCCATTCCATTTTGGTGTAAATCTGGACTGAGCTTTGGATCCACAGATTATTTAACTTCTTTAATTCCGAGGCATTTTTTGACCTTTTCACCAATTTTCCAGGGAATCCGACATCACTTCAGCTCATCTCCTGTTTGAGAGCGACTGTCCTTTGGCTCATCGCTTAAAACAACCATTTCTTCATTGCCTCCTTGGATACAATAGAACAAGTCACTATACTAACTGTAATATATGCTTTCTCGAGCCTCCCTCTCTCCGCTCTACAGGCTGAGACTGAACTGAACTGAGCACCAACCTGGAACAGTACACACACACGATAACAGATTATTATTGTAATATTATTACCATTATTTTTATTATCTTTACTCCCTAATCTAACATGAAATCAGAGATTACACTGACTGACTGACATGCAGCACCTGGGGGGGTGAGGTGGGAGGGGAGGGGGAGGGATTTCAGTGTGGGGGGGCGGGGGGGGGGGACCGGGTAGGGGTTGTGAGCACCAAGCGACGCGGGGTGGTGATGTCACACCCGGTGGTGCCGTGGGAAGCCTGATGGCAACAGGCAGCCGGCAAATCCACAGTGTGTATGCTTGTATGTGTGTGTGTGTGTTGGTGGCGTGTGTTGCAGAGAAAGGAAAAGCGTGAATGTCTGCACCATATTTGTAGCAAAATGTGTGTGTGTTTGTGTGTGAGTGTGTGTTTGTTTGTGTGTGTGTGTGTGTGTGTGTGTCTGTGTGTGTGTATGAGAGACCTGCAAGAGCACTGTAAAAAAGAGCAAAGTTTAAAAAGCACCAGACTGTTGGTTGTAAAAGCGGAGAGTAAACTTGTCGGGAAAACATTTTGAACCTGCTGGTTTACTGTTGTTTTGTGTTACTGTGTATTTGTGTGTCTGTGTGTGTGTGTGTGTGTGTGTGTGTGTGTCCAGTCGTTAGCTGGTATCTGAGGAAGGTCAGAGGATCAGAAGGCTTCCTGGGAGAAAAGGATTGTTGGTCGTCTGAGGACCAGAAGCACCAGACTGAAAGTGATGACAGCCCTGTCTGAATAAAACACACAACTGTGTGCAGTGACGCGTACACATGGCGTTAAGGTGTGTATCATCTCCTTATTGTTTACCTGCCTATGCCCGTTCAAGGTCACGAAGGGGCTGAGATCCTCCCAGCATGCATTGGGCATAAAAGAGGTTGAACAGTTGCATCTGTGTTGTGTGAGGAAGTATCTGTTATTTATTCAGGGCTGTCTGTTTCAGTCACAGGAAGTAGAAAACCAGCAGAGAGTCTACAAAGTAAAGGTCCGTCTCTGGTTTCACTGGACGTCGCTGCAGAGTTTTGATCCCTACGAAGCAAAGTCGAGGTTTTAACTTCAAGTCACGCAGGACGACAACACTGGAGCTGAGGCGCAGGAGATAAATACGTGTTCAGGACCTACACTTTGCAAACTGGAATTTAGTTTGAAAGCTGCTCTTCAAGAATAATCTCAGAGGATGAGTTAAACCTTATTGACAGAGCCAAAGATTAAAATATTTTTGATTGCAAAACACGTCTAATAGTTTTGATTTTAAAATCCAGAAACTTTGTTCAATAGTGTTATAAGCATGGCCAGAAATACAGAGATGTAAATCTGTTTTTTAATATTTGATTTCATTGTTTTTGTGTCTGACAACAAGCTAAAACAACCAAGATACTAATTGTCGTTTTATTTTTTAGATGTTCACATTTTTAACCACAATTCATTTTTTGTTGAAGGGCCATTGTTTGACTACTGCAGGTAAAAGATTTCAAAATTCAAAAACCACTAAAATAAAAAGCAATTTCTAGAAAGAAAATCTAGAAAGCAGACTTTAAATAGAGTAAAGTCAAGGTCACAAAGATAAGATGAATAAATAATCTGCAGAATGTGGCAGACAAAATTCAAGCCGTGCTCCTGATGGGTAAAAACAAGCTGCTACAGAACTAATGACCTGATATTTACACTTCACAGTAGCTGGGTTTTGGGTTGAGATGCAGGGTAGTCACTCCCAGCCTAATGCAATGATCCCAGTAAGTTTTCCTTATCATCTACCACCACCTGGTGACGTCTCCAGGGACGTTCACTGGGACTAAATGAATGCAGACGATAAAAAACTCCAAACTGTTGTTAGCTGTGAGACCTAATGTGAGAAACCTCTGCTACGTTCACAAACAGTATCATTCCAAATTTGCAGCATTAAGATGAACATCACAGTCGTTGGAGCAACAGTAAAGAAATGCAACCCAACAGCACGTGTACAGCATAAAATAAACACAAGGTAAAATACCCATCGTTAAAATGCTACAGTATTTCACAGCAATTAACTCAACTTAATATACAACCACTGCCTAAATATCCCCATATTCAATAGTAGTGTGAAAACCTAATAAAAGCTGATGATTTCATTCTTTGTCTTCATTATGTTCACAATATTCCAACACGTCAGAGACTTTCCTACTTCAATCTCACCTCTGACGTTACTTTAAAAGTGTTTTCATGACGATATGAAGAATATGCCTCGTGTATATTTGAGTATGAAAACGAATTGGATCGATAGGATGCAGATTGGTGAGGTGAGCTAGGGCGTTAGCATTCGGACCTTCTAGTTTATTTAGGTATTTTCTTGTTGTTATATTTGAATGTAAATCACTTTGCATTGTCTCGTTGTTTAAATGTTTATATACAAATAAACTTTGCCGGTATCACTGACCACATTTCAGCTGGAATTCGTCTTCCTCAGGTGAAGGTTTAAACATTTTTCGACGCTACTTTACCAGAAAAACCCGTCGTTTACCTCGATCCCTGAGGTTTTTACTTCCAGAGCAGCGTTTCCTCCAAGAAGAAGAGTCTGATTGAGTCCTAATCTCTTTGGGAAACTGTCCTGCCAGTTCTTTCACACCAGATCTGACAAATCAATGTATCCTGAAGCCTCACGATCACCTGGCGTTGCATCTACCTGCGAATAATCGTTTAGTTTGACTCGGGTTGGGAAACAAAACTGCAGCGACTGAAACAACCAGAGACTGTTCAGTGTCTAAAAGCACCAAGGACTGTAAAAGTGTTGTATTAAAGTGGCACCATTAGGACTCTTATCACTGCCTGACCAGCACCATGAGCATTAACTGGAGTGTGCGTGTGCGTGTGTGTGTGTGTTTGTTTGTTTTTGTATATATTTGTGTTTGTTGCACTGTAATATACCAGCAGCACTGTCACTACACATGAATACAGTTATGGTTCAGAGGAAAATCATTGGTGTGTTGATGTGTTCAGAGCGTTACTGTATTTAAAAACAAAAGAAAAGTCAGGGCGTCTTGTGTTAGCTTTAGCGCCCCCTGGAGGTTTGAACTCCAGCTGCCACCACAGAGTAAAGCCAGAAGACATCAATTTCAAGGTTGGACAGGAAGTTCGTGTGTGAAGATTTACAGTACAGAGACCCTGCACCAGTTTGTGTAAATCAATGACTGTTTATAAAGATGGAAAACCCCACAGCTCTCAAAGGGGAAACCAAAACGTCTTGATATGGCAGCTCCACCCCCCCATCCGGCTCAAAATGACACAAAAAGCTCAAGATGGCAGCACCAGCACATATTCGGCATATTTTGGATAAATGTTTGTTAAGTAGGAGGAAGTGGAGACGCGGCGTCCATCTTTATTATCAGTCATTGGCGTAAATCAATGGAAGGTAGCACCAGGGGACTAAGGTCAGCCAGTGGCCTACAGGTGTGTGTGTGTGTGTGTGTGTGTGTGTGTGTGTGTGTATGTGTGTGTGTGTGTGTGTGTGTGTGTGTGTGTGTGTCTGTGTGTGTGTTAGTGTGTGTGTGTCTGGTCATCCTGTGTCAGCCAACCTTCATGTACAATCTGTATACAGTGTGTAGTTGTAGTTGTGTGTTTGTCATTACATGATGTTTATGTGTGTACGCATGTGTGTGTGTGTGTGCATGACAGAAAGAGAGAGAGAGAGTTGGTGTGTAACTAGTTGCAGGCGAAGAACTCCTTGAGTGGGGCGAAGAGGTGCCTGATGACGGGGACGCTCCAGGAACGTCCCAGCAGCCTTTGCCTGGCCAGACGACTCATGTTGGACACGTCGGTGTAGTGGACGGGGAAACCGAACACCCTGGAGACACACGGGAGATTCAGGTATTTGACTTTCACGAGATTGGTGGTTGTAATCAAATGTTTAAGAGCTACAGATTTCCTTCATGCATCCAATTCTCCTATTGATTGAAGATGAAGTTTATAAAAGTTACCTTTTTTATAAATCACTCATTAGAGACGTAACACACACACACACCACCGTACCTCTCCATCTCCGTGCACCAGAGGATGTCCTCCTTGTTGTCCATGTAGACGGGGAAATGCTCGTCTTTCCCCTGCTTCACAGAGTTGGAGCGTGTCGTTATCGTACGCAACTTCTCAAACTAGAATTACCATCCAGAGCCAAACACATCACAAACACAGACACACACATGCTGTTTGTGCACCAGCTTTGAAGATTCGGAGGATTCATATGAAGCATTAAAAACAAAAAAACAAAAGTAGAGAAAAAGTACAACAGTAGAAATATATATATATATATTCATATATAGAGTCGACAAAGGGAAACGCTTCTGAAAGTAGAAAAACCCGAAAGACATTTCCCCCTTTTTCTATTTTCATATGTACAAGACATTTTTAGATGCTGCACATTTACACTCTTTATGTTTAATTATAAGCTGTAATTTGTGACTTAAAAAGAGTTAAAAAGTTAGATGGCATAATGATAATAATCTCTCACACACGCACACACACACCCAGGTGGTTACCTTGGCATGGCGCCCATGCTCGAGGCACTCCTGTAGGTCCAGCCTGTCATTCACCATGGCTGCCAGGGGTCTGCCACAAGGAAATGAAGGTGAACAAACTAAAAAGTAGAAAGTTGTGTTCCAATGTTTTTTATTGTGTGTTTGTGTTTGTAGGTTTGTATCACCTGGACATGCCTGGCAGGTTGCCCCAGAAATAGCGAGCGCGGTGCGCGGCCGAGACTTCCTTGGCGTCGATCATTATTGGATTAGACTGCAGACAGACGACAGGGTTACGTTACTGTTTCACTGAACATGAACATCTTCCGTGGGAGACTCCTCCGAATGTCACACTCCTCTGTTTGTGCAACCCGCTTCAGCTGAGTCGGTATTTAAATGTGTGTGTTTTTGTAGCTGTACTTCATTTGGCTTGTTCACCGCACCTCTAAAAAGCGAGAGATGTCCCGTTTGTCGCTGACTCCCATCGCGACCACGTTCTCAAACAGCCAGAAGAACGGCCGCTCGTCGCCGGGCTTCGGTCGCGCCTCGTGCAGCAGTCGGTAAAACTCAAAAAACAACCGGCCAGTTCCCTCTGCAGGAGGAAAAGAGAGAAAGCCTTTGTGGTGATAAGTAAAAAACAACGACAACGGAAAGACCTTGTGACCCAAGATCGCTTCGTACCGTAAAGGCCTTTGCGTGCAGGGTTGACTATGGAGAGGTCGTTACAGGGGCTTCCTCCTATCACCAGATCAAAAGGTCCCCACTCGTCAATCTGACGGATACAACACAACACGAGTCACAACAAACACAAGTCATAGTGTTGCTTTAAATGCATCGTGTCTGAATATCCACAAATCTCAGATGACCATTATTTGTCGACGAGGAGAATGTCACCTACATGTTTGCGGGTTACGTTGCGAATGTCTCCCACGTACATGATGCGTCCGTGGTGTCGTACCAGGCCGACAGTAATGGAGTCTTCACACACCTCAGACGCCACATACTTGTCGATCTGGATGCCCAAATCCCTCAGCACCAGCAGACCTGAGTAATGGGTTGATCGTTTCAGTCATTTACCAGAGAAGACGAATATAAATACGTATTTAGCCTCTTTCGGCCTCTGCCCTGTTTAGTCTGACAGAAACAACGATTTGAAGACATCACCTTGAGCTCTGGGAACTTGTGTTGGATGTTTTTCTGTATTTTCTGACATTTTATCGAGTAAAGTTATTAGGTTTAAACAAGTTGAAAAACTTAAACTAGGAGTCTGGAGCCCGGCTGGCGGCTCTGTGGGAAACTTTGTGGCTCTTGAAGCAAAACGCTGACGTGCTCAGAATGACAACGCTGATCGAGTGTAACGTTATAAACCAAAGAAATTGAGATTCATGCCGAAGGGAGACATTAATGTGTTCCATCCACAAATGTAAACCTCATGGTGGCGCTAGAGGAGAAGTCAGGGGATTAATAGAGTCATTAGGAATCATTATCTCTGGAGCATGAATGTCTGAAGAAGACATTTCCCAGCAGCCCCCCCCCCCCGCTCCAGACTGACTGACGTTGCCTATTAATAGTGAATTAATTGCTAGTTCCCGCCAACGTGTTTATTTACCTGTGGCAATGCCGTCAAACAGAGAGAGGACTCTGATTGGCTGTCTCTTCTCCGCCGCCACTGGAGGATACAACTTGGCTGGCTCCTGGAATAGAGAGTGAAGAAGAAGAAGAGGTGACGTTCTATATTTCAGAGCATATTCACTAATACTATAACAGCTATTCTTTATATATATATATATAATCACAATTGTTTGATACGTATTATCTGTATTATCTTACGAAGTCCTGTTCGTGGTTGTTGGCGAAGAAGTGCTGGAGTCTGCAGGGCCAGTCGTCCCGTCGCCGCAGTAACCCGTGGGTGTTGCGGGGGCCACACATGTAACAGTTCCAGGGGTCTTCTTTGATGGCTATCGCTGCTGAGCCGGCTCCGACCAGCAGATCCACACACTCCACACAGAAACACCTGCACACACATGGGGTGGGGGGGTGGGGGGGGGATTCATCAGGTTTCCCTTGTGGTTTGGATAAATTAAAGAAATGACCGCTTGTTGTCTTTTAGTTCTCGTCCACTTCCTGTTCAGGTTGTGCTGAAATGATCATATCTACTCCCACAGACCTGTGGTTTGTCTCCTTGGAAGAAGGTGGAAGGAGTTTGTTTGAACCAAATCAAAGAGGCACATCATATATATATCATATATATATATATATATATATATAACCCTGTCTATTTGTGAGTTAAATATGATCTGACTCGTCTTAACCTGCTGCTGTGGCTCATTTTTATTTGTTTCCTCTCAATAGTTTAAAGTTCCCTGTCAGGACACGTCCACAATCGAGCTGGCAGCTCTGTGTGTCTCAGCACTTTTAAAGTTAATTGGAAGTTTTGTTATTGTGACACCTGATATGTGAAGTATTTGCAGCGATGAAGTCAGAGGAGCCTTGAAGCCTAAATCAACAGTTTACTCTGTATTCTCATAAATAAACCTGGTCCACGTACACAGGCTGACTCGGCCTTCATGTGTCATGTTTGTGGGTAAATTGTTTTTCTTCATGTGAAATCCAAAACCTCGTCCGAGCCACAAAGAGGAGCGACCGAGTTCTGACCGCAGTGCACACGGTCCTGTACTGACCTACAGCAGTTGTTGTTGCCACACATGAGCACTTCCCTGCCTCCACAGCAGATGGTGCAGTAGGACTGGTAGCCGTCGTCATCGTACTGGTAGGCACACTCCAGGAAGGAGTTCTGTCAGGACGACCAAACAGTAATTAAGGATAATATTGAATTATTTACCAGTTTCAATAATTGAAAGGAGCAAAAGCTGGGTGAGTTCTTACTTTGCAACCCTGACACATGGCTCCTGAAAAGAGAGGATGCTCCAGGGAGACGTTGAGGCTCCCGCAGGAAATACAGATATCTGAGCAAAGGCAGACACACAAACTCAAACATTTTCAAGATGTGGTAAATACACAACTTTCACAGCTGCTGAGGGAAAAGGTAAACATAACGCACTTAAAATCACTAACAGGACTGAATCACAACCCCCCCCCCCCCCACTCAAACAGTAAATTATTCTGCTGTTTTTAATCGTCGCTAATCGTCTGAAACACAAACAGGAACAACTGACTTTAAGGATAATTCAATAATAACCAATAAAAAAAAATCCTCAAATGATCCTGAATGAGAATTAGTTAAACTGTTTATTTAAAAGCTCCCAGATGATGAAATTAAATTATATTTTATTAACCCGAGAAGAGAGTTTCATATAAAGGGTAATGACATTTTAAAATGATGCCGTATTTCAAACAATTAAAGAAGAGTTTTAATCTTAGTTTTAAGAGTTTTTTAATGTCTTAATATTCAACATTATTAAACCATTATGTTTGTCATGTCATTATCACTTAATACCACAGTTAGAATTTGGAGGCTAGACACAATTATACATAAATACAGTATAATATAAAGTAAATACATCACTTAACACTTCAGATACTTTCAGGGGCTTTTTTACCTTCTATATTCCTGGTTTTCTTTTTGATCTCGCATATGAGTCTCTCTGCAAAAACACAACAAATTAGAAAAAGTAATCACTTCACACACATATATATATATTAAAGAATAATGGGTTTCAGTTAAAATGTTCTGTGTCTGTTCACCTCTGGTCCCCTCGTCGATCACTTCTCGGATCTTTGCTTTCTCGGCGAGGTTCTTGCGCGGTTTCTTCGCAGGCGGAGGCGTGTACGCTGCCTCAGGCTCCGCCCACATCTCCGGGTACACCTCTTTGTATGGATTCTGCTCCTCTGTGTAACGGCAAAGTATAATTTACACGTGTGTGTGTTTTAGCGCGGGTGTGTCATTGTGTGTTTGGGATGATGAGGAGCTAGTCACCTTCTGGAGGTTCCAGTGACTGTGGACCTTTGGGCAGGAAGCCGGTCATTGCCCACTCTATCATCTGTCTGGTCTGAATGTCCACGCCGTCGGCATCATCGCTCGCATCACAGGAAGGGACTGGCCTCCCCGCCCGCACACTGGCCACCTCAAAACAAAACAAGCACGAAATTCAAATATAGGTGCACCGCTTGTTTATAATATCAAACCAATGGGTGCCACAGAGTCTGTAAGTGACCATGTGCTCTGTACTAAGAGATAAAGATATATTGGACCAAACATTTCCTTAAAATAATTGATTTATACTAATATACCTACGTGTCACCACGTGTAAAGTTGGGACGGAGCTGGAAGAAAAAACCACCTCCACATATGCAAAACAGCAACGTTACATAAGAGAAGAATGAGTAAAATACGACCTTTAGACCTACACATGTATACTTATGTCTTTGAGATGTTTATTCCATCCACAGAAATGCATGATGAGTGCAGAATGACACAAAACCACACACACACACACACACACACTCCCTGACATTAAGAGGCAGAGGTTTAATGACGGGGTTGATTACCTGCAGAGCCTCGAAGATGGCTTTCCTGTACATGGACTGTTTGTTGTAGGTGGGCTGGTGGAAGGCAGATGAGAAAGAGCTCAGCAGCATCAGCTTCTCCACACAAACCTGCAAAACACAGACACGATGACAGATAGAATAAGAACAGACCTCTTATCTGTGGTTGGACTTTTTTGGGTGATGGTGTTTGAGGCCTTGATAAGAATTGCCTGATAATTTTGCAGCTGCTGAACCTGCATCCGATCCATTTCACCCCGAAGCGACTCGCACTCACCACAGAGAATTTGCCGTCGCCGAACCACATGACCCAGCGGGTGCCGTCGGCGGCTCGACTCCGGCCGCTCATCCACCAGGAGACGATCCTGCCGGGCCACCATGAGAAACCTCGCAGCTTCCCGAACACCAGCGTGCCGATGCCAAAGCCCCGGCCATCCTGTTAGCGCACGTACACACACACACACAGGCACACACACACACACACACACAAAGGAACCACAAGCCAAGTTTGAGGTTTCATGCTCTGTTTGTAAGACGATAACTGTGAGTTTCTTAACAGGAAAGATATTTTATGTTTCAGCCAAGGACTAGAAACTTGAAAGTATGACAGGCCTGGATTTCTGCAACATGAAAATAACGTCCGAGTTATTCCCCTTATTTTGAAAACACAAAATAAAACAGCAGATAAGTATATATAGTATATATATATATAAGTATAACCAAAAGTTTTTAGTACAAAAGCACAACATAATGGTTTTTCCTTCATTAGACACACGTTGCTTTGAGCTGTGTCTCGTTTCCGTGCAAATTTGCATTAAATCAGCACAAGAGGTTATTTCCTGAGATGGAAATATTTTATGAGATGGACCGGTATCAGGAAATAAGAGAGCGAGAGAGAGGAAGCTCTCATCTTCACAGGAGGTGTAATGTGAGCAGTGGTATCGTAGCAGCAGCAGCTTCAGCCCTCGTTTGTCTGTCATTCTTTAAAATGTTTTTTTTTTCAGACATGGCCTCAACCATTGGCTGACGTACCTGGTACTCTACCTCATTGGGTGTGGCCTGGTCTCCCCTGGCGACCGGCTCCGGCGTCACGGCGACTGTGGGGGACGCGGGGTCCGTGTGCTGTTGTGAAGGCGGAGGCGCTGGGCTGGCCGGTTCCTCCTCTTTCCGAAAGTCGGCCTCTGTCAGTTCGTCCATCATGCTCATCTCTGCCTCTCTGTACGCCCGCCGCTCCGCCTGCGACGGACACACGCAGACAAACATCGTCACATGGCGAGCAAAGAGATGAAGATGAGTATTCTGATTTTTTGTAGGATATTCTGTTCGTTTGTGTTCAGATTTGTTGTTTTGTGTATTTATTGTTCTATAGTTAAAACCAAGTTAAGACAATAATGGTACTAAAATGAATAAAAATAACAAACAAAGTTACACATAGACTTCAAATGGAGTTTCCCTGCCATTTTCAGTGGTGGGTATCTTCTCTGTTCTGTGGCCTCTTACTGTGGGAACAGACTTTTTGACCATATCTGTGCATAATTACAAGGAAAAAAATGTTCCTAACTTCGACACAAAGTCAGATTTCCCAGCACAGTCGACAGGATTCTCCATTTAAGGCCGAGTCTCTGTCAGATTTTCCTTTGGGGAAAACGCCTCCACGTTCAGAACCTCCTCCACGAGAGTTCTTATGAGTAGATAAAGGATTAGTCATACAAATGTTTGACACTGAAAAACCGCACAATGTTTACAGTGGATTTTGCTATTTGACTTTTGATGAGCATTTTTTAAAATGTATTTGGGAAAGAATTCAAATCTAGAGTAAAGAGTAGAGGGATGACTTGAGAAAGCTCGGGGGACAAAATGCAACAAAAGACGCTGACTGAGCTTGATTTGATTTTTAATATTCAAAGAAATGCCATTATATTGTTACTATAAGTACTATAAGAAATACTGACAGTAATAGTAGTAGTTATTTAAAGTTTATGGACGTAAGTTGAATATTAATATGAGCACGACATCCATCAACAAACAATCTTGTGTGATCAGGTCATGTAATGATTATTCCCACAGGCAACACCAGTCAATCAGCATCATATCTGTCATTTTTAAATGTTTAATGGTAAATGGTCAGTGTTTATATCGACCCGAGGACATTTTGGAATGCGGACGGGGATCGAACTACTGACTTTCGAGTAGTGGGCAACCCACTCCACCTCCCGAGCCACGGCCCCTCCTGAGAGTCTAAAAGTTGACCATGACTCTTCTGTAAATATATTCTGGGCGAATCCATCTGTAAAGGATGATGTCTCTATAAGTTTAAAGTTGCTGCTGATCATTTCTCAGTGTCCAGTGACTCGGCTCCTTTTTGTTTTCCTCCTGTTGGACTGTCCAGGCGAACACTGTCATTTAAGGAGGTCTCCTGCGGTTGATGTTTTATGTGGATCTCTGCAGTCGATGTGGTGGCTGTTCGGAGATCAAGGCCTCGGCGCTCGGGCCCCAGGGGTCTGTGGCAACAATCCTTTAATTGTTCCTCTAAACAGGAAGTGAGCGAGGAGAAAGGGTGCGGTGGGGAGGCAGTTCAACGGGTTCAGCTCAGGAAGGAGCGAGAGAGAGTGAGGGAGTGGAAGCAGAGGGAGAGTAAATGGGATTATGATATAAAACTGAGGGAATACAATACGGACGGAGAGAAGGAAAGTGGAGCGTGTTTGATGGGTGACAGGAAGAGAAGGAGAGACTGCAGGCGGTGAAGTTTTCAGATTTTCTCCTCTATTACCTCCACCGAGGAGCTTTCATCCCGGTTTTTAATGCTTTGTTTGTTTGTTTGTCAGCAGGATTTCACAAAAACTACCGGATGGATTTACACAGAACTTGGTGGAAGGAGGAGACGCAGGCCGAGAAGGAATTCCATCAATTTTGACGTGGATCCAGATCAGGGGGCAGATACAGGATTTTTTTTCCCACCCTCTTTACATAACGAGATTTACGAGCATCTTCACAAATTTCCCATGGAATGATTTATAGATCAGGGTTATTTAGAGAACTGATTTCTATGAGTGTGCGGAATTTGTTGGGCCTTGGTTGAGGTGTGTGCTCTACTGAGGGAATTTTTAATTATACATATATTTCCTTTAAGTTTGTCGTCGTAATAGCATAAAAATATAATGTGAAAATGTGAAAAACATCCCGTTGTAACAATAAACTTTCAAGTTTCTTTCTTTCTCTTTCTGGTGTGACAGCAATAGGCTTTGGTGACGTTCCACCTCTGGTAATACAACACGTACCATTGTTCAAAGAGACAAATGACAGAGCAGCACATGAAATAAAAAGCTATGAAGTGTTGTGGAATAAGAAGTCCAGTGCAGCTTCAAAGACCAAATCCAAACTAATCATGACCTCACTGGTTACGACTCTGCAGGAACGTCACTGTGGCCCGGACGTTAAATCCCACGACTCCTTCAGAGCATTTCCATGACCTACAAACATCGTTCCCTGTTTGTTTTTAACAGAAAATGTAGGTTTCTACTCTGAAACCGTTAAATGAACGTGTGAAACAGTTTGAGGTAGAAACACATTCATGTAGAAAAAGAGAGGGAGAGCGTGAGAGGTGAAGGAGGCGGAGAGATGACGACGCGACATAAATTAAAGTTGAGGAGACAGTAAAAGTGAGGGTGTCCGGTTGTGACACTTCTCTCCTCGGTTTGACCCCAAAGTGAGAGGAGGTCACTCCTCCCTGCTCCTGTTGACCCCTGACCTCATAAAGTCCAAATCAGCCTGTTACACGGATCATATACCGACCACACACACACACACACACACACACACACACACACACACACACACACACACACACACACACACACACACACACACACACACACACACAGGTGCACGTGCACATGCACTGTAAGGGGAACTCCACATGTCGTCACTGAATTCTAAAACATCTGGTAACTCTTGAATCAAAAGTCTGAATTCTTCCTTCCAGTGTGTCAGTGTGTCCCACATCCATACCACGACTTTAGCATTTAGCATTTAGCATTTAGCATTTAGCATCCTAAGTGATGTAGTATGTTTGGAAAGATCTTGGAAAACAGTTTCACATAATAAAAAAAACACAAACTGAACTCAAACAAATGCAGTTTGATGGATTGTTAAGATAAAATGCTGAAGTTTGCTGTGAACCAACAACTGTAAACTAATGTTTTGTTTGTGAGTAATTAGCTTTAAAATTAGCATCATTTTACAGTTTTAATGCTGCATTTATTGCACATTTGTGAACTCTTACTTAATGAATATTAATTAACCTTGGTGTTAAGTTACTTATTAACTAATATCTCCTGTATTATTCTTATTCAAACTACTTGGAGACAAAGCAGGAATGTAGTAGAAATGTTTGTAGAAATGTTTGTCACGTCCAGGACCAAATGTATTAATTTGATTTCCACCTTCATCTGATCTAAACTTTGTTGTGGAGGAGACGTGATGGTTTCATTAAGCATCCCGGACTGAATCTCCTCTTCACACGACTTGGACCTTGCTCCTGTTGCTAAGAGATGTCGACCTAACTCCCGCTTACAGGAAGAAAGTGTGTGGGTTGCCCGGCAACATCGGCAGATTGAAGCGTCCGTCAGGGAGGTTTCAGAGGACGAGTCACCGCTCACACACGAGTGTGTTTTCATCTGCTGGAGAGCAACACTCTGAAATGAACTGAAACCTGCTGCTCTGGTTCATTACTGTCAGTCTGAAGATATTGAACATGTGGCAGAGGATTAGTTGACTGTAAAAGTTTTATGGACTGCCAGTTGAATTTAGGATTGATTTTAGGATTATTTTAACAACTTTTGAAGCTCAGCACGGTCTGACCCCCGGTTACATTACAGAGCTACTAACTCCCCACACTCCAAGACGTAATCTACGATCTATCACAACACTAGTATTTTCTATAAGTCAAGGCTGGTAACTGAGGATGACCAGGCTTTACTCTGGAACTCCTTGCCTGAGGAGATTAGACTTTCCTGCACTTTACCTGTTTTTAAATCATTTCTTTAAAACATATTTTTTATAGGAAAGCCTCTTAATGCCTGAATTTTAACTGGTTTTAAAAGGTGTGGTTTGTTTTTAAAGTTTTAATTTGTGTTATCTTCCTTATTTTAGTTTTGTCTGGTTTTGCCTTGTGTTGTTTTATCCCCATGTGTTTTGTAAAGCACTTTGTAACCTTGATTAGATAAATGCTACAGAAATAAAGGTTTATTACCACTATTACTATTATTATTACATTTTATTGCACTTTTAGAAAGTTAATTGATGAATAGAAGCTATTAATGGTCTGGTAATGTACCTGTATTTTTTAGGATAATAGTTGTCACCTCTGTGTTGTTTCGGGGGTGATCTATGGAACTGCTTCGTATTGTCACAGAAAACTCAAGTGTGCAGATGCTCTCAGGTCAACAACAACAACAGAAACACTCGAGGATGTGTGTTGTCATGTGAGGGGACAAATAAAGGCGGGGGGGGGGGGAAGGACACAGAGAGGCTGTAATGTTGTGAGTTACATCTTTGAACTTTATCGTACCCCATGGCCTGGTCAGTGTTTTCACTCCTTGTGCCACCCCCTTGACCTCCGACCCCTCACCCTCTGACCTAGCCAATGAGCCATTTCTTAAACCCCGCCCCCTTTATGAGCGTGACTGACCCTGACCTGGAGATGAACCCGACATAGCAGTTAACAGCCTCTCTCACATGGTCAAGTGACGGCTCTTTGATTAGCATTGATCGCAGCCGTGGGACATGTTAAAGAAACACAAGCAGTGGGTTTCAGTGAAGCTCCCCTGAGGTCTCTTGGGATGAAAGTGACCGAACAACGTCTGATGTGTGTTTCAGGAGAAGAAGCTGATTTCAACCCTGCAGGGAAATAATCGGTGATCGGGTTTTGGACTCTTACAAAAAGAGTCCAAAATGCTTTTAAAGCTCTAATAAATAGTGATTGTGTTAATAAAATCAAACTATAAACAAACCTGATGTTAACCTATATGGACATAATACTTCAGTGGCTTGTTCATTTGACATATTTCAGCCCAAAGACTCTTGCAAATAATACAATAAAAGGTTTCATAATTGTCATTTAATGCAAATATTTACTCAGACTAAACTATTTAGACTATTTAGTGTTTTTTAAAAACTTAACGTGCAGAAACATAAAGTTTTTCAGCTTTTTCAAGCTAATCTCTACGTTTTCATGAGGGTGACTCAACTGCTTTCCAAAGACTTTTCATTCAAAACCAAAATGCACAAAAAATTTATGCTTTCAAAAACACTGGTTGGGGCCCCAGCAAGAAGTTTAACGGGTCTCAAGACGATTAAAAGAAGAATAAAAGCCTTGACTGAAAATTCTGAATCTCCTGTTTTATGTTTATTTTACTCTTTTGAATCCTATTTATAAATATTAACCTTTATATCCTGTTTCCATGTGTTTTTTATCTATGTTTTGAATTAGCTGGTTTAGCTGCTATACAAACAAACTTATTTTGCCTTGTAAGATGTCAGGGGCCAAAAAAGTTGATATATTTAGACAAGACCAACATGGAAACAGGGAGTTGTCCAAAGGTGACAAACATGTTATGTAAACAGTACAAGGTAAACACGTAAACAGAAAATAAACATAATATTTAGATCCAACCAAACTCTCTTCTGTCAGATGTTTATCCCTCAAAAATAAACTTGCCACGAAAAAACATTCTGCCAACAAAAATAACTTGTATAACTTTGTGTTTCTTCACACATTTCTTCACACACACACACACAGGTGCAAACTCTGCAACACGTGCACACACGCAAGAGAAAAAATATGAAATCACTTACAGACCGGACATGACAGCTCTGCAACTGTAACCCTTCCTCCCTGGATCTCTTTCTCTCCTTCATTTTCTTTGTCTGTCTCTCTCTCTCTCTCTCTCTCTCTCTCTGTCTCACCTCCTCCTCCTCCTACACTTTCCCTCTCTGCGTCTCCTCAGCTTCACTCAAACCCTCAGGTCGTCCTCACCCGCTCCCTCTCTGCTGATTGGCCGGCAGGGAAGAGTGTGATTTACTAGCTTCTTCACCTAACAGATGTTTAGGTGAACTTTCACGTCACACACACACACAGAGAAAGAGAGAGAGCACACTAATGTCTGGTAGCCCTGGAGTTAAAGGGTGATTAACACACACACACACACACACATACACACACACATATGGGCTGATGTGTATAAGAGGTGTGTTCATGCACTGGGGTCAAAGGTTACGTAAGCCTCATGGTTGACAAGGCAATAGGATGTGTTAGGGTCAGGACCTCGCAATCACACACACAACGACACACACCACGACACACACGTGCACACCGACACCGACACGTACACATTACTGTGAAATGCAGTTGTACACAGAGTCACATGAGACTCTTGGGTTACAGAAAGAAAAATAAAGCCAAGCTGACATCATGTCTGTGAACTGTGTTTTGGAATCAAAGCCACAATGATTGTTTTCATGAGACCAGGAAAGGCTCCTCCACTCGTTTTGGCCACCAGGGGGCACCCAGCCAGACACACAACTCCCATGTAATACTGCCTCATGATATTGGTGAGAGCAAAAATGTTAGAAAACATTTACACATATTTTAAAACCTCAGCAGACACAGGATTATCCATTTCTGGCCTGAAGCTAAAAAGTCTTTTGCTGCTAGTTTGGTCTCCACCAGTTCCTCACTTAAAGCCGAATAACCATTTCCCGCAGACGGGACAGTTAAGAGCGTTGAGGCGGAACCACCGACTGTAAATAAAGGATGGACGACGAGAGAGCTTCTCAAAAGTGAAGCCAAATTATCTTGATAACTCGTAAACTCAAAACTGGCGTTGCAAATGTTATTAGTTAGGCCTATATTTGTTAGTCCCACGCATTGCCCTCTGGAGAGAAGCTGAACGTAAACATAACTCTGCGGGGGTGTCTTTAAGTTACCGATTCATATAAACACGTCTATTAAGTCGTACGTCAGCCATCACTGATTAGATCTTATTGACATGTCTGGAAATCACGAGTTTAACGTAACACTGCGTTCACGAGTCAAAACAAGGGCCCGGCTAAGTGTGAGATCCGTGTGAGACTCGCTTAATTCAATCGGCACAAAGAGAAGTTTAAGAAAGCAGACCGTCTAATATATACAACACACAATACCCCCACTCGGGCTGTAACTCTACACGCGAAAGAGAAAACGACTGCGCCAGATGTTTGTATCCTGCAAAATGGAAAAGAGAGTTTGCGGAGTGACCAGGTTTTCTTCGGACTGCAGTGAGATGGGTCTGTTAACAGCTGGCTGCAGTTCCAGTGACAAATGAGAGAAAACACACACTCACGGACACACACACACACACACAGAGGCAGAAACCTGGAACTGGTTAACCTCTGTCTCCATCATTGATTTCTCCTGCTCTCTCTTTCACTGTGTGTTTCCCTCACCCCCACCTCCCCTCCTTTCTTTTCTACCTTCCATCTTCTCCTTTATTTGCTTGTCCCTCTTCTTCTCCTTTTTTTAATCTTTCTTCCTTGTTCTTATTGTGAAGTTTCCCTCTTGTGAGGCTGGAAAACATTCAAGTTCATTAACTCAAGTGTTGAGCTCTTGAGGTGGTTTAGTTGAGTCTGTTTTTTAGTGTTTGTACTTGTACTTCATTATATTTCATAGGGAAATACTGTCCAACATTTTCACTTGATTTGCTGTAGTTACCTTTCAGATTAAGTTTGTTTCATCAAGATTTTACATAAAAACAAGAGATGCACATATATAATATAATATGATATTAAACATTAAACCGATCTGGGTTATTTGCCTCTATTTTATGCTGTATTATTTTAAAATACACACAGTTACAAAGGATATTCTTCAATGAGTCCTTTAAGTGCATTAATATGTATTTACATTCATGTATTGTATCTAGTTTTGATTCTTTGCTCCTAGTGGCTCATTTACATTATTACTATTCACTATATTAACAACCTTCATCCCTTCCTTTCTGTATTTGACTCTTTTGTGTATTTCCTTCTTTCAAATTGACATAAAGACGTCAGAGCGACCTGCATTTCAGTCTCATTTTCTGTCACAACACACATGGGAGCCGGCGATGAGTCAGTACATGATAATAAGGTGTTGACAGGAAGTCACGCATGCTCTACCTCTCTCTCTACCTCTCTCTACCTCTCTCTCTCCCTCCATCTGTCACATGCAACAGCCTGAAGACAAGCTGGTGTCAGTTTGACCAATGGGAGCTCATGTGCGTTCACATATGCCTCAATCATACATGATTTGTCTGTTTTCCATGTAATTAATCAGACATAATACACATATGTTGTTGGTTGGGAACTTTTCTTTCCTCAAACAAATGAATCTGAACATTTCTCACAAACACCGACTGCAGTTAATTCAAACACGAGAAGGAGGAAGCTGCGGCCGCGCTCTTTACTCTCACCTCCCGGTGTGTCTCATTCAACCTGTCTCACAGTCAGCCCGATTAACTTTCTCTCACCCGTTCATGACCACACACACATCCTGTCTCTTCAGTTTTATGTCGTCCACACACACACACACACACACACACACACACACACACACACACACACACACACACACACACACACACACACACACACACACACACACACACTGCATCTACAGATACACAACCTCTCCTTGTAACAGCACAACAGCACCTTATTTTCTCCACTATGTTGTCAATATATTAGCGCAAGACAATTTTACATGTGCATTAATGTGATCTAATCTATTTTCTTACTATCTGTCTTACACTTCAATCATAGAAAACTGTATTGTAGTCTTTATGATTATTAGTCCAATATTTAATCCCTTGTATCTCTCCTTTTGGTCTCCACCATCCCCTGAGGGAAAAGGTGGTGTTGTTTGATGCTCAGCAGCTTTATTGTCCTTCTAAAATCTGCTGCATGCTTCAAAGTGCAAAGTGAACAAGAGCAGTGAAAGTTTTAGGCCACAGAACCCAAACAATGAGTTTGAGAATGCTCTCTGGAGCTGAGAGGAGCTGCTGAGTTGGGTGATAGATATTTGTGGGTTTGACCTGTTACACGTTGAAGCAGTGATATGTTCAATTGTTAGTTCAGATGTACAGATTATAGCCACTTCACATTATGGTTAATGGGACGTTACTGGGTCAGGTGTTGAAATAAAAAAGCCAAACAAACTGAAAGACCACATCGCACTCTCCAGAGCTGAGGACGGCTTTCGAAAACAACAATGTGAGACAAAGTATGATGTTGACATTTTCAGTCAGTGGTTGGTTTGGTTTCAAATATTTATGGTTCGACCCAAATGGTTTTGACCAAAACAGACAAATGTCATTTGAGAAAAAGAGAGACAGTGTGTTCCAACAAACCAAGATCAACTAAAAGGTCCAGAACCAGAGGAAACGTCTAATGAGTCTTAGAGAAGAAGAAGAAGAAGAAGAAGAAGAAGAAGAAGAACTTAAAAACTGATTGAAATGTTCAATGTTAAATCTAATGAAATTCTTAATGCGTGATAATGAAATGCATAGAGTCACTGTGCAGTTTCTGCAGGTTCCTGATTATTATTTTATATTAATAACATCTTTTTTCCAGTAAAACCCAGCATTACATAACAGAAGCTATTTCAAATCAAATCACCACAGTTGGTACTTGGTAACACCTTCTTCTCATGGCCTGTAGATATCCCGCCTGTGTTTAATCTTTGAATTCTTAGTTCAGTCGGCCAACTCACATGGAACAGATCACATGAATGTAGAATATGTTAAGTATTAATGTTTGGAAGATCGCTTCGAGTTAAGCGGTGGGGCAGCGGCATAAGATTAAGCAGAGCTCCGGTGTTTTCAAGATTAAACAAGTACATTGGATCCATGTGGAGAGTTGTATGCAAACACATGAGGAGAGAAGAAGAAGAAGAAGAAAATATAACCTCTGCAGCAAAGACACATTAAAAACCAGCTTTTCTTCAAATGTTAAATGCACGGTTATTTTTTAATTCATGAACTTAAA
This sequence comes from Hippoglossus hippoglossus, assembly GCF_009819705.1. NCBI lineage: Eukaryota > Metazoa > Chordata > Actinopteri > Pleuronectiformes > Pleuronectidae > Hippoglossus > Hippoglossus hippoglossus. Next base: position 3,355,035 of record NC_047174.1, read on the forward strand.
AAAAATGGAAAGAGTAAACAGTTATCATGGCAGGTACAGGTCCTTCCCTTTCCTGATTATTATAATTATTCTCTCTGAGAGTCTCTCTTGCAGCCACAGCATGTTTAGGATCTACACAGATCTTCAGTCACCCTGTGTGTGTTTCTTGAAGTAGTTCATGGAGGATTTTGAGATCTGCTTTGGATCACTGTCCTGTGGCAGCGGCCGGCCTGTTTGCGGTTTCAGTTTCGGGACATTTGCATCTAGAATTTGTTAACGTCAAAGTAAAACCTTCCCTCCATCTCTGCAACATGTGCAACTGGCTGCCAAACAACCACAAAGATATTAGAATATTACTGCCTTGCTGAACAGCTGGAGAATGAGTAGGCTACATCCACACTACTAGGTTTCTGTATCCACACTACACTGGAGTTCCAGGGTCGGTAAAACAAGTTTTAGAGGCTTTGCTGGCCTCGTTAAATGGTAAAAACTCTGGGGCTGTGTTTTAGTCTGGATCTTTAAAAACATTGACGTATAGAAACTCACAGCTGCTGAACGATTGGGTCTTTGTGGTCACGACGTAGCCTTTCGCTGATTCATCACATTACATTACACATCATTTAGCTGACGATGTTATCCAAAGCCACTTCCAATAAGTGCATCAACCATGAGGGTACAAACCCAGAACGGCATGAATCACGTAAGTACATTCGCTTTAAAAAAGCCAAACTACAAAGATTCGAAAAAAACGGTTGGTTGCTAGCTAGCTCGCAGTGTTAGCTTCGTTTTTACAAAGTACAAACGATGTTCAAAATTGAATTTCTCAATTAATTTGAGTAAAATGAACACTTAACAGAATCAGGACATATTAAGTCAATAATATCCTTACAACATTTTAAATGATGTCAAACAACACTAAGTAAGTAGGTTGAGCTCATTTCTCAGAGTGATTGTTATATAGAGCTTTGGAGGCTTTATAATACAAAGCATCCATCTACAGATTCAGTTCGAAAGCTTAAAATACTTCTCTGCAGATAAGTCATTGTGATATGTGTCGTCCTTCACAGCAGCCTGATTGTTTCGGAATGAGGTGTTTTTCCTTCATTCTGACTTCCGTTTCATTTTCACTCCGTGTCACCGTTTATCATTTCACACAGACAGAGACCTGATTCTCTCCCACCTCTATCTTCCAGCGGCTGAGCCACTCGTCTCTCTGTCTCCTGCTGATGTAGTACGGGTCGCCGGCCTGGAAAGTCACCCGGGGGACTGGCCTCCTCCGCAGCCTCCCGGTCTCACCCTGCACACACTGACACACAAACACCTCGTTATGCACTTTACTGTCAGACCTGTGTGCTGGCTTCATTTTAGGAAGGGAATTAAATAAAACGGGGGGGGGGGGGGTTACAACTGCTCTTCTCACCTCTTTGGGGGAGACGCAGCTTCTGTCGTCTGGCTCGTCTGCAGGAGAAGAGAAGTTACAGGAAATAGCCCATTTGTACAGATTTAACAAGAGGTTTAATGAGGAGGTAAAGTCATGGTTTTCATCACTTTGCTCCTGCATACATATTTTAGAAAAATGCCCTCAAACACTGCAATCTGGAAGCTATTTAGCAGGTTATTATCCAGGTAAACTGACAGAAAGTGCTTCTGAAAACACACATCATGTCAGGATTGGAAAGTTCTTATGTTTAAAGCATCTTGATTTATAGCAAGTTAGATATATCTTCCTGGAAATCTTTATTTGAAAATTTGAATTGTTGTATATGTGAACAAAGCCATGTAATTTGAAATTATATGACTTTGCATTAAAGCTATATACCCTTATTCCTCTTGGTTCGCTCTAGTTTCCGACGCCCACGCTTCTTGCGAGGGGCGGGGGAGGCCTCCGGCTCCTCGGGCGGGGTTGGGGGGGCATTTGCACAAGGGTCAGAGGTCGCCATCTCCTGGGAAACAGACGGAACACAGTCTAGGTCTGAGAAATCTGCTGCTCGCCCTCGTCTAGACCCATCAAAGCAAGCAGGCATATTAACCGTACACACATAAAAACTTGTGCATGTACACACACAATCAAAGAGCTGCTGCAGTACACGCACAAAGCTATTAGTCTGCTCTTATTAGTGCAACACAGAGCAGGTACGTCCAGCAGAGCCCGTCTGCAAAGGATCAGCCTAATAAACACCCTCAACTCCCATTAACACACACACACACACACACACTTATGAGATGAGAAGGGGAGTAACACTGATGTCATTAACAGTGATAATGATTAATGAGCACATTTATGCTAAATGATGCCAACCCCTCATAATGAAAATCAAAAAAATTCCATTAGCCCCACGGCAACCGCGACGTTTAACTCTGATCATGCGTCCGCACTCAAAAGGCCAGTAGGGGTTTTATGTGTGACTGTGGCTAAAAGGCTAACACCTTTTATAGATGAGTCGTTAAGGAGTGAGGAGCAGGGGTGAATGTCAAGCTCAAAGGCTACGCTAACCGCGGCTAGCACTTACGAGCCCTCGGAGGCTGTAATGAGCAGGTGAGAAGACCTTTAAAAGGCAGAGGACTCAAAAAAAGGCCCTGGGACAGAATAAAGTGCACCAGCGCACACTGGTTACACACAGACACTCGATCAGAGGAGGACAATTTAATCAATGGCATTATTGTGCGCCGTTGCCCTTTTGTAACAAATAATTGCAAATAACTAAGAGCATGTGTAAAGTCCGTTCTCTGGGAGTTCACGCAGGATCAAGCTCTAAGAGCCAGTTGGGTTTGTATCCTCTATTAGTTAATCATCAGAAAGGTAATCAACAATTTTGAGTATTCAATTATTGTCGATTATCTACTTCTTATCCCTTATGGGGGGGGGGGGTCAATCCCAGCTGACGTCGCCTACAAGGTACAGTCAATTTAGAGTCTTCATTTACCCTAATCCCAATCTAATGTCTTTGGACTATATGGGAGACTTGAGTGAATCCACGCAGACTGAAGGAGAACATGCAACTCCACATACAGAGACCCTGCACCCCCCCGCCCCCTCGCTGCACCAGATTAATGTTTCAGACATTTTTTTAAGGAAGAAAAAGTGAAATACTTCCTGTTTCCAGCTTCTCAAAAGTGAGATTACGTGAAAGTAAACTGAATATGTTTGGATTCTGGGCTGCTGGTCGGACAAAACAACAACATTTGAAGAGAGAACCCTCATAAATTATAACTTTACACACATTACACTGCAAATAACTAGAATATTATAATGATAATAATAGTTGGCTGCAAGCTTTGATTTCATATATCCAGTCTGCATATGCATATATAGCACCGACAGCTGTGCAATATTATTTTAAGTTGATTCATTAAATGAATGAACAATTATCCTGATCTTGACAATACAGAGTTTGATTGATGACGTAGCAGCAGATAATGTTTTGTTTGACCTAAATAGAGTCATTACCACTGAAAGGTCTCATTAACAATCTTTTAACTTGGTACATATTTATAAATAATTATCTGTGAGGCTGCTTATGTGACATGTTCAGACAAAATATTAGGGAATGAGCTGCTAAGATAAAAGTTAATAGACTTGACTGGGAAAAACAAAGATAGAGATTTGTGTTTACATTATCTTACTGACACCATTCAACACAGAAAAATGTGACAAACACAAAAGTTCTGACTAAACAAATCAACTAAATTCAACTATGCAAAAAAAAAATTCAAGCATGTGCCTAGAAAAATACAAATGCATGACACTTATTAACTGACATAAATTAGCTTACATGGATTTTTAAAAACAAATCATGACATAAATTAACCAGATCAAAAATCAAAATTAAAAATAAGTGCAGCAGAATCTATCACGTGCACACGTAACATCTTCATGTGCCCTCGACGAGAACACATGAGCTTAACATTAATCGTCTTAACCCCAACATGAAACTAAAGCTGCATTAGGCATAGTTTTATTAACTATTAGTTATTACTACATCAGCATCTACTACTAACTTTTAGGCAAACAACTCACTACTTACACATTCAGCAGAAACAGAGGAATCTGGACTCGCAGTCATCTTTTTGGCCACATGTCGAATGTAAAGTTCAATTCAGTCCACAGACTCTTGAGAAAATACGTCTGGATGTCTTTTGACTGCTACATGTTCGACGCTCTTCGGCCACTTCAGCCTCTCCGGCATCTAGCGATAAACAGGAAGTGTACAAACAGCTTGTGTGAGCCGGTTGAACACTTCCTCCTCTGAGAGCAGGTGAATCTTTGAGGCTGTTATTTCACATTTCTTACTTTTTTGATTTAGTGTCACTAACAAAAATATGACTTAATGCAGCTTTAATGTCGAATGGAGGGGATTTTAAGGCAACGTGCATGAAACTGGACGACATTTAGGCTCTGACGACCTAACATTAGCATTAACTCAAACACAGAAACCAACTCCTACGAGGTTTTCACTGTTGGTCTCTTTTGTCTTTCACCGTTTCAAACGCCTCCTCGCTGACCTGCACTTCCTCTTATCTCAACGTCCAGCCTGGACCTTGAGTGACAGATGGCGTGGAAAGTACCCGACTTAAACTGTGCGGCTGAACTCTAACCTGAAGGGATTCTTAGGTTTTTAAGTTGGATGAAAAATGTGATTACACCCAGGAGGAGGCCGGTCAGGGAACAGGAAGTAGCAAACAATAAAACAATAGTGCACCAAAAATAGTAAAAATAATGCATGATTGTCCATTTATAGATGAGTAGGTTGAGTAACTGAGTTAATTATTATCCAAAATGCTATCTCCAATATCAGCGTGACACATGGAAGTAACACATATGTGCAGAAACATGTGCATCATCATACTTCTGACGTTTTCGCGTGGAATAGCTGTGAATTTCAATCCAGATTGTGTATAGCATCAAATAAATCTTGCAAACGTTAATTTACTAAATTTCTTTCAACTTCAAGCTCAACTCTTTTCATCTGTTATTTGTGAAATTTAC